>NC_047106.1:107335949-108007377 GCF_902500255.1 Thalassophryne amazonica
GTGGCAAGCTCACACTGAAAAAGGAAATGTCAAATGTTGAACAATTCCTAGCATGGGCAGAGCGAGAGGGGAGGCCAGGGTGGCACTGGACACCCCTGAAATCTGATTGGACACCCCAGATAATTCACATGTCACAGTGCCACATGTCTGGTTGAAAAGAGCCATTTTGAAATCGGTGACACATATTGACTGCTAGGTCCCTCCTGTACAGTAGTTGGCGCTGTGTACCATAAAAAGTTCTAATCCACCTTAGCAGAAGAAAGGTCTTTGAGTCAAATTTAAATCTAACACTTCGTCCAAACCGTGGACTCCTAATGACACTAAAGTTATATCGGTGAGTAAACGGCCATATTTTATGCCAGAAATGAAGTCCAGGTTATTAAAAGAGGCATTTCTCCATTAATTCAGGTTGCCTTATATGTGTGATTTTTAGATAAAAATAGCAGACGGCAGCTGATTCATGTTCTGTTGGCTAATATGAGATATAGGATGCTCGGGCTGAATGAAATACTGCTAATTTATTCATCCTCTGTTCTGTATGAAAGGTCTGGATTTCACCACAGTGCTGTTGTGTTTTGAGAGTGGTGACAGAAAGCCGGTGAGTTATATCAGTAACACCTTATTTTATGATTGTTTCAAAGCAGTTACGTTCAACAGCACAAGACATCTAGAAGTTGAGTCTTTTATTGATAAGTAAAGACAGTTAATTTAATTATTTGAAGAAACACAATTTAGAAGACTGTTTAGTAAGTCCATTAAGGACTGGAAGGAATTTTTTTTTAAATGACCTCTTAATTTTGCTCTCTGAGGGACATTTTTTAAATAACCTCTTAATTTTGCTCCCTGAGTGATACCAGGATAATGCATTTCACTTAAAACTACACCTGCCCTTGAGTGTTTCTCAGCTGCCCTCAAAAGTATTGGAACACTTGGTATTTCACACATTTCAATTTGTTAATCTCATTTCAAATACAAAAAATAAAAATCTAAAATTATCTTCCTTAAACTCAAATTGAAAACAAATCTCTACAACTTGATATAAATTAATTAAAAATATAATGAAGTGATGAATATGATGACATGGTATGGAGAAGGATTGACTCGATAGTTCAGCTACAATTTGCCAAAAAGCACATCTGAGATGAAAGCCTAGATTTGATGTTTTGGTGAAAGAAAATTTTGTATTTCGTGATAATTGATGTAAATAATGTCCAAGACATTCAGTGATTTGGAAATGTTCATATTTCCATCCCCTGACTTGTCTGAATAAAACTGGCAATAAAACTGATTATTTACAGGTATACCAAAGCGAAGCATCGTCTTGCCTTTATAATTTTAATTAATTTATGTCAGGTTTTACAGATTTGCTTTCAGTTTGAGTTTAATACCCCCGTCACACATACGCCAATTGAGGCCGAATGGCAACAGAATGATACATCCGGCCATAGTCAGGAAGTACTGAGGTGCTGTCTACAGATGGCAGTCTCAGGGTAGTCTACGTAGTTGATCCCACACTCTAAGAAATGAAACGGGTTTTAAATGTAATAAATACTATTATTTTCAATATACTTGCAATTGTTAATTTTAGGGATCTAAATAATAATATTTCATTTGATTTAATTAATTTCAACTACAATATTGTTTTGCACTTAATTGACAATGTTATGTGGAAAAAGTTACCTTAACTTTATGAATTAAATTCAACATTTTATTTCTTAGAGTGCATTTGGTAGGCTGTCCCGAGTGTGTTGCACAGTTCAAAACACACTTTGTGCTGTTGAGACGATCTATCGGCGGTCTATGTGCATATTGTGCGTCATCTGATCGCATTCTACATAGTCTGATGGCGTCATAGCAGCATTTGAAACAATCTGATCGTGGTTGATTGAGCTCTGAGATGGATCATCACTGCAAAGCCCGCCGGCATTCCCTGCATGTGCCACGTATGTTAACCTCCACTGGGCCCTGGCCAGGGAGGGCAAGGGAAATGTTTATATGTAATAACATGTATGTGGCACACATTCATCATGTGCAGTGGATGTCACCAGCACGCGATCAAACCGAAAGCAACGTGTGCCACTGCAGGTCAGTGCATTGCACAGCTCGCGCCGCACGCAGATCTGAACAGGATGTTATATTTATAAAAGACCATACAGTACAGATATATTTCAATTCCTTCACATGGGTGACATAAATAATGTGAAATATTGTGCTCATCTGTGACACCACCACCGCTGCCCCACATTGCATGCGTCAGAGGCTCAGAGGTGAATGGAACTCACCACTGACCACCATCTAACCCCATAGGACATAAGACGAACTGTTTCGTCAGCCCATGACACCATTAATATACATGTGAACTCACCTCCGGTACAGCCTCAGATGCGTTTCACAGTGCAGGGCGGCCAGTGGCCAGGGAAGCTCCTCTCTTGTCCCACCTGCGCTGTGTGCTGTCCACCACGGCATAAATATCCATGCAGGCACTGTCCTGAGTGCACATGCTGGTGATCCGAATGGGCAGCACGAAGCTGCTGTCCAGTGTGCTCTGTTAGCTGACGACACAGCCTCGGCTGGACTGAAAGGCGCACGGAGGCGCAGCAGGTGAAAACATTGCAGGAGTGCACAGGAGGCCTGAAAAATAAAAAAATAACCGCCATGGTGCTGTTTTTCTTTTCTTTTATAGATCACTGTAATTCTTGTATTTAATAAAAGTTATCAACAGTGAAATTTTGTGGATGCTGGCTTTGACACATATGGCACAAATCCAGTCCATACGTTAACTGTACTATGATGTCCAGTACGGGGAGGTCCTGTGCAAAGGGAGGACACCTCCTATTCCAGTTCCATGTTTGTCATCCAGACCTTTGGACATCGGGCAGTCTTCAGCGCCTTTTATGGCCATGTGACAGCAGTCTGTGTCATCTAACTGTTTTCTAAATCCGCTTTGGATGCGATCATGCAGGTGTGGACGAGATAGTCTGGACGGGATCCACCCACAGTTTACATGCCTCTTTCCCTCCCGAATGCATCCGGATTATGGCCATATTTGCTGTTTTGGTCTGGTTCCTGCACATTCTTGCTATGTGGGATGGGGCTTAAGGAAAATAATTTTAGAAATGTTTATTTTTTATATTTTTTGTATTTCTTGCATTTAAAATGGCATAAACAAATAAAAATGTGTGAAATACAAAGTGTTCCAATACTTTTGGAGGGTGCTGTATCATAACCTTATGATGAGTGCAAAATGAGTGTGGTATTATTAGTTTTCTTTAAGAATGCTTAATTTTCACTGTTGCTGCACTTTGCGTGAAATCATAGTCATATCGTATATCATATCGATAGGGATATAACATTTGGCTTCAATATTGAGATACACTAATTTGGCCATATTGTGCAGCCCTACTGTCAACCAGCTGAAAAGTTGTAATATCAATTTAATGTACACTTAAAACAATGCTTAACGTGGCAGGGGGTTAATTAAGAGGGCTGTAGCTAGGGGTATGGGGGTGAAGCCCCCCAGAAGCTGAAGGCTTTTAACCATGATAATGCTCCCCAGAAGCATTTACTGAAAATATATTGTGAAGGGCCTCAATGAGATGGTGAGGACTTTTCTGGGCATGTGAGACGCAACTAAAGAAAATGCTTTAAATTTGGGGGGGGCTGTAGTTGGTTTTTTTTTAGCCATGCTAATGCTCCCCAGAAGCATTTACTGGGAAAAAAAAAGTTTGAGGGACCTAAATGACATGGTGAAATGCTGAAGAGCTTTGCTTGTTCATATCCGCGGCATATACATGTTATATGGTCAGGTAATGTCAATAGCAAACACAGTCACCACAACAAATGTCATAAACATTGTGTTGAAAAGTAAAAACCATATGTGAGCAGTGTAACAAGCACTTCCATTTTAAAATATAAGACACAATATTTTTGATTTAGTGTGTCCCAAAGAAAGAAACAAAAGGCATTTGGTACAAATCAGTCACTGTAGAGTTAATAGTTCCTTTTCTGCCTGTAATGTTTTGATTAATATGTTACATATCAATAATGTCAATAGTAGTTTGTTTAATGGCTTTTTGTTTATTTATATATATATATATATATATATATATATATATATATATAAATGCAACACTTGTTTTTGCTCCCATTTTTCATTAGCTGAACTCAAAGAAAAGACCCATTTCTCTCAAATATTGTTCACAAATCTGTCTCAATCTGTCTGGTGAGGACGATGGCGAACTGCGTGGATTTAATGAATTTAACTGAATTGATTGATGGATTTACCGTGGATTTAACTCAATGCAGTTGATGAGGTGGAGAAATCTGTGGGTCTGCTCACAGAATTTCCAGTTTGGAATGAAGACGCTGCTACAACGGTAAGCTTTGATGAGCCAACCACACCCTTTCACAACAATTTGCCGACCAAATTACTTCCAGAAAAATAAACCGTGCAAATGTTGGAATTGGATTAGAATGAGAATAACCCTCTTGTGTCTGATGATTTGTGGACATTAATGCTGGATTACAATTGCAGTTACCATTTTACCAGCAGCGCATTCGTGGTAAAGCTCAATTTGCGACCGTAAAATCCAGCATTAACATCTGCAAATTGTCAGACAAAACACTGTTATTCCATATATATGTATATATATATATATATATATATATATATATATATATATATATATATATGGTCAGTTAAGTAGCAGAGGGAGTTATCAATCAGTTTCAGCTGCTTTGGTGTTAATGACATAAACAACAGGTGCACTCGAGGGACAACAACTAGAGGAACCCCAAAACAGGAATGTTTTTACAGGTGGAGACCACTGCCATTTTTTCCCCTCCTCATCTTTTTCTGACAGATTTTTCACGAGATTTGCATTTGGTTAGGGTCAGTGTCAGTACTGGTAGCTTGGTGAGGTACCTGGACCTTACAGAGGTTACACAGGTTGTCCAACTCCTCCAGGATGGCACATCTACACTCAACAAAAATATAAACGCAACACTTTTGATTTTGCTCCCATTTTGTATGAGATGAACTCAAAGATCTAAAACTTTTTCCACATACAAAATATCACCATTTCCCTCAAATATTGTTCACAAACCAGTCTAAATCTGTGATAGTGAGCACTTCTCCTTTGCTGAGATAATCCATCCCACCTCACAGGTGTGCCATACCAAGATGCTGATTAGACACCATGATTAGTGCACAGGTGTGCCTTAGACTGCCCACAATAAAAGGCCACTCTGAAAGGTGCGGTTTTATCACACAGCACAATGCCACAGATGTCGCAAGATTTGAGGGAGCGTGCAATTGGCATGCTGACAGCAGGAATGTCAACCAGAGCTGTTGCTGGTGTATTGAATGTTCATTTCTCTACCATAAGCCGTCTCCAAAGGCATTTCAGAGAATTTGGCAGTACATCCAACCAGCCTCACAACCGCAGACCACGTGTAACCACACCAGCCCAGGACCTCCACATCCAGCATGTTCACCTCCAAGATCGTCTGAGACCAGCCACTCGGACAGCTGCTGAAACAATCGATTTGCATAACCAAAGAATTTCTGCACAAACTGTCAGAAACCGTCTCAGGGAAGCTCATCTGCATGCTCGTCATCCTCATCGGGTCTCGACCTGACTCCAGTTCGTCATCGTAACCGACTTGAGTGGGCAAATGCTCACATTCGCTGGCGTTTGGCACGTTGGAGAGGTGTTCTCTTCACGGATGAATCCCGGTTCACACTGTTCAGGGCAGATGGCAGACAGCGTGTGTGGCGTCGTGTGGGTGAGCGGTTTTCTGATGTCAATGTTGTGGATCGAGTGGCCCATGGTTGCGGTGGGGTTATGGTATGGGCAGGTGTCTGTTATGGACGAAGAACACAGGTGCATTTTATTGATGGCATTTTGAATGCACAGAGATACCGTGACAAGATCCTGAGGCCCATTGTTGTGCCATACATCCAAGAACATCACCTCATGTTGCAGCAGGATAATGCACGGCCCCATGTTGCAAGGATCTGTACACAATTCTTGGAAGCTGAAAATGTTCCAGTTCTTGCATGGCCAGCATACTCACCGGACATGTCACCTATTGAGCATGTTTGGGATGCTCTGGACCGGCGTATACGACAGCGTGTACCAGTTCCTGCCAATATCCAGCAACTTCGCACAGCCATTGAAGAGGAGTGGACCAACATTCCACAGGCCACAATTGACAACCTGATCAACTCTATGCGAAGGAGATGTGTTGCATTGCATGAGGCAAATGGTGGTCACACCAGATACTGACTGGTATCCCCCCCAATAAAACAAAACTGCACCTTTCAGAGTGGCCTTTTATTGTGGGCAGTCTAAGGCACACCTGTGCACTAATCATGGTGTCTAATCAGCATCTTGATATGGCACACCTGTGAGGTGGGATGGATTATCTCAGCAAAGGAGAAGTGCTCACTATCACAGATTTAGACTGGTTTGTGAACAATATTTGTGGGAAATGGTGATATTGTGTAAATGGAAAAAGTTTTAGATCTTTGAGTTCATCGCATACAAAATGGGAGCAAAAAGTGTTGCATTTATATTTTTGTTGAGTGTATATGTGCCATTGCCAGAAGGTTTGCTCTGTCTCCCAGCACAGTCGCAAGAGCATGGAGGAGATTCCAGGAAACAGTCAGTCACTCTAGGAGAACTGGACCGGGCCGTAGAAGATCCTTAACCCATCAGCAGGACCGGTATCTACTCCTTTGTGTGAGGAGGAACAGGATGAGCCCTGTCACAGCCCTACAAAATGTTCTCCAGCAGGCCACTGGTGTGAATGGGCCTCATGTATCAATGTTGCGCACTTGTGGCGTAAATTTACGGCGTAAACTTGAAATACACCAAAGTCGCCGTGACATGTATCAAGCAGTGCGCACCTGCCCATTTCTGGCGTACGCCTGACGTGATCTTGATAAATGCGTCGGGTGGAAACGTAATTATAATAAACACTCCCATAAATATTCAGACTCTGTTTCAGACACACCCTCATTTTACGACATGGAAGACGGGAGACGGCAAAGAAAAAGAACTCCACCAATCACGACGCGTGCCAATAGAGCGTCAAAAGGTCGTCGTATCAATTGTTTTGTAGTATATAATCAATAAAGTGTTACAGTGGTCCCTCATTAATCGCTGGAGTTACGTTCTAAAAAATAGCCCGTAATACGCGAAACCGCGACGTAGTCAGCGTTATTTTTTTAATAATAATAATTTATTATAGACGTTTCAAAGCTGTAAAACCCCTCACTACACAGTTTATACACTTTCTCAATCAGGCATGAACATTTAAAAAAATAATAAAAGAATAATACCAAACTGTTTTCAGGCCCAAACATTTGTTTGAGAAATAAAAATAGAACGTTTTCCTATAAATAATTATGATGGCATTTAGAACTAACGAATTAATTTTAACGATCAACGAACGAGGTCGGACACATAAGAAATTATTAATAGTGACAGACCAGTATTTCACAGATCGCGTCTCTGCGTCCTGACGCTGCGCCTTTTCCCACTCACATCTCACTGCAGGTGTCTGTGTCCGAGTGACAAACACAGTTATGAGTAGTTGTTGGCGCTCTTTTCTCTTCTGGGCAACAAGATTCTTATAAACAGACACACAGAACACTGTAAAAAAAAAAAGGCATGCAAAATTGGACTAAATACTCCGCGAGACTCCGAGGCCACGACAGGTGAACGGCGTTATAGCGAGGGACCACTGTATTCTCTTTTCACGTCAATAATTCTTGACGTGGATATTTGCTCGCTCAATTAATAAGACACGCCTAATCTGTCAGATTTCTTTATTTTTTAAATGTATTTCTGTATTTATTTTATTGTGACAACCGAATGGAGACGACAAAACCTGGTTGCAGCACGGGCGAATTAAGGGAATGACAAAACTACAGTTATTATCAATTTCATAGTCTAAAACGATCACACCACATGAAGTTAAGCTCAGCGCTGCTCTGGCTCCAGGCACGAAGTCTGGAGAAAAAGGCGAGCAGCGCTGTCTTTGCAGTCAGCGCTGTGACCACGGATCGTGCTCCATAACACTCCCGCAAAGGCGGGATTTGTATTGATTATTATGTAGTATAATCAGGAAAGTGTTATTTATGTAACATATGCATTGATTTGTATAATGGCACTGTTTATCATGTTGATCATCTTCATTTTTATGTGGATTCCAGCGCTGGTTCATTTTGGTGTATAATTTACACCACCTGTCGACCTGGTGTATATTTTCAGCGCAGCGTACGCCAACGACCACATTGATAAATGCCAAGTAGCGCAGCCGTTTTGGCGTACACCCCATATACGCTCAAATATCGCTGTACGCAACGGTGATACATGAGGCCCAATGTCTCTGACCAAACAATCAGAAACAGACTTTATGGGGGTAGCCTGAGGGCCTGACGCCCTGTAAGAGACACTAGCCGGCGCCGTGGAGCTCAACTGGCCTTTGCCATAGAACACCAGAATTGGCAGATCCACCACTGGTGCCCTGTGCTTTTCACAGATGAGAGCAGGTTCAGCCTGAGCACATGTGACTGATGTGAAAGTGTCTGGAGATGCCATGGAGAACATTATGCTGCCTGTAACATCATTCAGCATGGTCGGTTTGGTGGTGGGTCAGTAATGGTCTGGGGAGCTACATCCCTGGAAAGATACACAGACATCTACAGGCCAGACAGACTAGAACCCTGACTGCTATTAGGTATCATGATGAAATCCTTGGACCTATTGTCAGACCCATTGTCTCATTAGGATTATGCTCCGACCTTGTCAGGCATGGATACAAGCAAGTGGGGGCCATAGAAACTACTGAGTACCATTTTGGGTTGCTGCAAAGAAATTTTGGCAAAATGGACAAGCCTGCCCCTTCATTTGTTTACTTTGATTTTCAGGGTGTTTTTGAATTCAGCCCTCTCTCTGTAGGTTGACAGTTTTCATTTCCATCAACTGATGCGGCATCATTTTGTTCCAAACACATTACCCAGTCCATATCAATAAAGATATCCAGCATAAATTGTTTTCCCCGTTGAGAGCTGATCTGTTTTCAATGTTCCTTTAATTTTTTTTTCTTTTTTCCCCGCCGCCTCTGAGAGGTGAGTTGATAGAAAACAATTTGTCTTAAATCCAATTTTCCCCATTCAGATTCAGAAAAACCTTTGCCCAAATGCAGCTCAAGTGGGATTGCCAACCCCAATCTGAACGGGGTCTTCCAGTCGAATCCTCACAAAAGAAGCAATTACACAAACCCATTAAAATAACGGCTTTCATTCGCTCATCCTTTGACTTTATCTGTTGCAATCAATGTCATTATCTTGTGTCCTGATGCTGTTGTGTTGTGCCCCCGTGTGGGCGCCTCGCCTGATTTGTGTCCAGTCAGTTTAATGACAGGAACTTAACTTTGGCTCATCATTGCCAGACAGAGAGAAAGAGAGAGAGAGAGACGTGCTTCATCTCCTTACATAACTCCTTTGCGAACCTCTGATGTCTGTCTTTAGAGTTCCTGTTTCATCTCCAGATGTCAGCACCTTCTCACATCATGTTTGCTCTCCAAGCTCTATTAAAAGCATTCCTCCTACAGATTGGTATTTATTGTACAGCTGCTCAAAAGACTCCTTGGATTAGAAATGTGTTGCCTCACATTCACGCTTCCATTTAAATAAAAACTGAAGGTCAGTCACAAAAGTAAAAGACTTGAGGAAAAAGTGTGATGTGATTTGTGTTCCTTTGGAAAAGCCTTGGCATGTATACAGTAAAATGCAGTGAGTGAATAGATAGGTGCAGTACCTGTAAATCCTCTCCAGCTTGTTAATATGATACATCAAAAACAATAAATGATATGATCTTGTAATTCAGCCGATTAAAGGAGCATATAAATTGAATCAGCACATTAAAATCTGGTGAACTGTGTTGGCCCAGATCTACCCTCAAAACAACTTTGTTCTGCTTATGTAATATCATGTAGCTGTGCTTGCCACCTGCTGGATGGTTGGTGTGCAGTAGAGACTACGGAAAATAAGGAACAGATGTGGTTGTCAATGAGAAAGAGAATGTTTTGTCACAGAAATGTACGAAAAAAAAAATCAGTGCTGTAAGCCATTATTTTTTTAGTTTTTACAGCAGTTACATTATAAAACTCAAAATTCAGCCAGTCTGCTCTGTGTCAGCCTAGGGTTGTGTATGTTTCTCCAGGAATTGCACTGAATTGAAATCCAGAACAATTCCAGGAATTCTTCTGGAATTGCGTCAGGAAGGGCATCCGATGTAAAACTTGTGTCAAATACCAATGCGAATCTGGTTGTATCTGCTGTGGCAACCCTGAACAAAACGAGAGGACAGCATTCAACTCAAAACTCAAATGGTAAGGTACAGTGTGAATGTCTCTCCAAAGAAATCAGACAAACTGTTATTTTTTATTTTTGAACAGTGGTTACATTCTAATACTAAAATAACATGGTCAAAAATACCCAAAGAAAGGATTTAATTTGAATGTAACTGAAGCAGTCACTTCTTCCTTCTATCATCTTAACATAAACTTTGTAAGTTAGTTCAAATCAAACAATTTGAGGACACAGATTGCTTTAAACACTTGAAGTCGTGATGTGGTTTTAAATCTCAGAAGCTCGAGGAGTGGGCCCCAGGATGCAGGTAGCTAGACAACAAAGAATTAAGGTGCAAAACAAAGTATTTAATGAGTTCCAGTGAACAGTGATGATACAGGTGTGACAAAAAAAAAAAAAAAACTTGAAAGTGGGGAAAAATCCAAAACATTGCTCTGGCAGACAATGTGGAAAAAACAATAACTAAAAGACAACTGTGAAAAAGTGACAGTGACGACAAACTCTGCAAGTGACAAAATCCAAAACGGTGCACAGGCAGACAATGTAAAAAACCCAATAACCAAATACAACTGTCAAAAAAAAATGACACTGAGGTGTAACATATGTGGTATGTTGCCTGTGTCATGTACGTACGTGATACGGGCAATATGAGTGACAGGACTAAAGCACAAACTCGAAGATAAAATGAACAAAGACAAAGCGAACATAGGTGTAACCATCAAAAGAGGAACAAACACAGCATGTGGAAAAAATAAACAACAATCAGCAGTGGAGGAAAAAACAAAATCAACATGAGACCAACTGTGGAACTAAAACCGGGACAGCACAACAACCATAAAACAACACAAAAGAGACATCACAGGTAAGCAACACAAATGTCAAAAACTCAGGATGGTAATAAATAACCAGAACACAAAGGGGACACAACTAAACCACGAGGGGCAGAAATAAATGACACAAGGAACAATGGGAAAACTGAACACAAGAGGCAGGACCCTAGTCCACGCAGCAGACAATTAGCTACCACGCGCAGCCGCCAGGCATAGTCCTGGCAAGTGCACCCTGTAGGGGGGCGGAAGACAGGACACAGGCTCACGGCACTACATCTCTACATACACCCACCCAGGACACAGGGGAACGACAAACTGTTATTTACTGACAGACACATCAAATGAACCCCCCCACCCACACACACACACACACACACACACACACACACACACACACACACACACACACACACACACACACACACCTCCAAACATCCAAACACCCACAAACCACGGGAGACATAAAGCCGAGTGGCAAGGGGCGGGGCCCTTGAACCAGGGGGATAACAACGCTGCCACGCACAGCAGACAGGGGTGACCGTATGTGGCAGAGGAAAGGGAGACGGGACAGGTAGGAAGACTCATTCACACCCCCACGTGCACCACTTCCCCACATACACATCCACACGCAGGACACAAGAGGGACAGACATGCTCATTACACACCCCCAACACCACACAGGGCTCAAACAAGACAAGGGGCTAAAATCACATGAAACAAACAAAACCGTACGCCAACATTAATAACTAAAATAATTCAAGCATGGAACATTATTCTAATGAAGTTCAGCAAACTTGATTAATTTATGCTAAATTAATTTATTACATTTGATGTGTCAAACTTAATAGTTTGAAGTATTATGTAAAATGAAACACTTAAGGTGTTTCTGCTGCAGAGCCATCAACTTGGTCCATCTGTCTCCATATGTTTCATACCTTTACACTGAATGGGCCTCATGTATCAATGTTGCACACTTGTGGCGTAAATTTACGGCGTAAACTTGAAATACACCAAAGTTGCCGTGACATGTATCAAGTAGTGCGCACCTGCCCTTTTCTGGTGTACGCCTGACATGATCTTGATAAATGCGGTGGGTGGAAACGATCGTAATTATAATAAACACGCCCATAAATATTCAGACTCTGCTTCAGACACACCCTCATTTTACGACAAAGATGGGAGACGGCAATGAAAAAGAACTCCACCAATCACGACGCGTGCCAATAGAGCGTCAAAAGCGGCCGTCGTATCAATTGTTTTGTAGTATATAATCAATAAAGTGTTACAGTGGTCCCTCATTAATCGCTGGCGTTACGTTCTAAAAAATAGTCCGTAATACACGAAACTGCAACGTAGTCAGCGTTATTTTTTACAATTATTATAGACGTTTCAAAGCTGTAAAACCCCTCACTACACAGTTTATACACTTTCTCAATCAGGCATGAACATTTTCTCACTTTTCTCTTGTGTGTAAACACTCTCAAAGTTCAAACCTTAGTAGAAAAATAATACCAAACTGTTTCAGGCCCAAACATTTGTTTGAGAAATAAAAATAGAACGTTTTCCTATAAATAATTATGATGGCTTTTAGAACTAACAAATTCATTTTAACGATCAACGAACGAAGTCGGACACATAAATTATTAATAGTGACTCACCAGTATTTCACAGATCGGGCCTCTGCGTCCTGACGCTGCGCCTTTTCCCACTCACGTCTCACTGCAGCAGGTGTTTGTTTCCGTGTGACAAACACAGTTACGAGTAGTTGTTGGCGCTCTTTTCTCTTCTGGGCAACAAGATTCTTATAAACAGATACGCAGAACACAGAACACTGTAAAAAAAAAAAGGTATGCAAAATTGGACTAAATACTCCGCGAGACTCCGAGGCCACGACACGTGAATGGCGTTATAGCGAGGGACCACTGTATTCTCTTTTCACATGTCAATAATTCTTGACGTGGATATTTGCTCGCTCAATTAATAAGACACGCCTAATCTGTCAGATTTCTTTATTTTTTAAATGTATTTCTGTATTTATTTTATTGTGACAATGGAATGGAGACGACAAAACCTGGTTGCAGCACGGGCGAATTAAGGGAATGACGAAACTACAGTTGTTATTATCAATTTCATAGTCTAAAACGATCACACCACATGAAGTTAAGTTCAGCGCTGCTCTGGCTCCAGGCTCGAATTCTGGAGAAATAGGCGAGCAGCGCTGACTGCAAAGACAGCGCTCGCCACGGATTGTGCTCCATAACAATCCTGCAAAGGCAGGATTTGTATTATGTAGTATAATCAGGAAAGTGTTATTTATGTAACATATGCATTGATTTGTATAATGGCACTGTTTATCATGTTGATCATCTTCATTTTTATGTGGATTCCAGCGCTGGTTCATTTTGGTGTATAATTTACGCCACCTCTCCACCTGGTGTATATTTTCAGCGCAGCGTACGCCAACGACCACATTGATAAATGCCAAGTAGTGCAGCCGTTTTGGCGTACACCCCATATACGCTCAAATATCGCCGTACGCAACGTTGATACATGAGGCCCAATGTCCTCCAGATGGTGGGACAGCACAAGTTACTGAGTCTTCTACCACTGATCGTCAAGCTTCTGTCTACTGTTGGCTTTCCATAGCCAGAACCAACTGTATGCTCTTTCTGCTGCTTGGCCAAGGTGTTAATGGCACTTCCTGTTTCACCCTAGTATCCTAAAGGCTGCTATCATTTTCCAGCACAACATGATGGAAAATCCTTGTGTCCCCACTTCAATGTGGAAATTCTATGTCTGCCAGCCTTTCTGCCTGTAATATTCCAAATCTTCCAATAGGCCATCATACTTTGCAAGATACTTCTCCAGTCTCTGACAATACAGTTAGTTCTTTCAGCACCACATTTTTTGTGCTGTCTTACCTTTGCAGTGTAGCTGATCAAAGTGTGGTTTCAACTGTAGGTGGAAACACCAGCTTCTTTCCAAGGTCAGCCTTCAGCTCCCGGTCCTTCACCAAACTCAAGATCCCACTGCTTGTCATTAGAATGTTCTTCAGTCCTGATGAAGTTGATGAAGTTAGGGTAGGTGTTTTATTTTGTTTTGTTTTTTTTACAATCCCTCTTCCTTTCTGTCTCCAAAATTTGAGCATGAACTCTCAAACCTGGTCATGTCTCCATCTGTACCTTTCCTGACAAAGAGCGACCTGGTATGAATAGAGAATGTGCTCTATGTTGTCTGGTTTCTGACACAGTTGGTACATAGGGTCTTCTGTCATGCCCCAGTTGTGCAAATTTGTTGGCGTTGGGAGTACATGATACACAAGCCCACAACTGAACTGGAATTGGTCCATCCAGGTCCCTTAGCCACCCATCTCCACCACTCACATGTATCTAGCCGCCTCTTCTTTCTTCCTTATCTCTTGTTGGACAACTGTCTTCTATCCATTGGGTCTGCCCCTGCCTGCTGGCTCACATCCTAGGCCTTGTTGTCTACCTTTTTACGCTGTTGCCACAATATTTCTACATCAGAGCCTAGACTCTGTTTCCTCTAATTGCACCCTCTGTATCCTTACAAGTAAGTCCCTTTGGCTGCTCCCTTGTTTTCACTCGGGGTTGCCACAGCAGATTTGGCACATGTTTTACGCGGGATGCCCTTCCTGACGCAACTCCACATTACATGGAGAAATGTGGCAGGGGTGGGGTTTGAACTGGGAACCTTCTGCATTGATTTCACTGATTAACATCACTTTGACCAGATGGAATCAGTTAATCAGTGAAATCACCTGGTGGAGTGAGTGGTTACAAAAAAAACCTGTACCCTCTTGGCCCTTTCTGGAATGAGTTGAAGACCCCTGTCTTATACACTTGGTGGCATTTCCTAAGACAGAAGGGATATCTTCATCCTAGATGTTGAAGGTGAACACCTGGGCAAGGGCCTTTTTTGATTGATTGAAATGTTTATTTCAAATATCAAGGCTCAAAAATAAATAGCAACAATAATAATATAAAATATAAAGAAACCATAATCAATGAATATTTGAAAAGGAGTGAGAAGAAGTAAAACGTATTTACTTCCACCCCTTGCCCTTAAGTAATAACATAATCAACTTACACATGCTATATGCATTAATACATATAAACATACACACATAGCCAATACTTTCATCCATTAGCACATGTATAGTCCAACATATAAGTCCATATGTACCATACAAACATAATACACACAAACACCACTTTCTGTATCACTATACACCTTGATTTGGCAATCATTCATAACATTCCTATAAATCATTTGAAATATTTATTGGAATCAAATTCGAGCGTTTCTCATTCACCTTGGTGCATTTCTCACATCACTGTTTACATGTGCACAACAGTTGATGCATTTTTCAAAAACAATTAGTACAAACTGCAAAACCTTTTTGATAACCTGCAAAGGTGTGTCACTTGCTTAAAATGGATAGTTCATTCCTCAAAAGCAAGCAAGTATTCATATCAATGAAAGTGTCAGTGTCATCAAGATGAAAAGTCCTGACACCATTGTTTATGAACAAGATAGTCAAATGGCTTTGCCATGTTTTCATTTTGACAGTTTACTCTGGAAGTGTTTTCAATCAATCAATCAATCAATCAATTTTTTTATATAGCGCCAAATCACAACAAACAGTTGCCCCAAGGCGCTTTATATTGTAAGGCAAGGCCATACAATAATTATGTAAAACCCCAACGGTCAAAACGACCCCCTGTGAGCAAGCACTTGGCTACAGTGGGAAGGAAAAACTCCCTTTTAACAGGAAGAAACCTCCAGCAGAACCAGGCTCAGGGAGGGGCAGTCTTCTGCTGGGACTGGTTGGGGCTGAGGGAGAGAACCAGGAAAAAGACATGCTGTGGAGGGGAGCAGAGATCGATCACTAATGATTAAATGCAGAGTGGTGCATACAGAGCAAAAAGAGAAAGAAACAGTGCATCATGGGAACCCCCCAGCAGTCTACGTCTATAGCAGCATAACTAAGGGATGGTTCAGGGTCACCTGATCCAGCCCTAACTATAAGCTTTAGCAAAAAGGAAAGTTTTAAGCCTAATCTTAAAAGTAGAGAGGGTGTCTGTCTCCCTGATCTGAATTGGGAGCTGGTTCCACAGGAGAGGAGCCTGAAAGCTGAAGGCTCTGCTCCCATTCTACTCTTACAAACCCTAGGAACTACAAGTAAGCCTGCAGTCTGAGAGCGAAGCGCTCTATTGGGGTGATATGGTACTACGAGGTCCCTAAGATAAGATGGGACCTGATTATTCAAAACCTTATAAGTAAGAAGAAGAATTTTAAATTCTATTCTAGAATTAACAGGAAGCCAATGAAGAGAGGCCAATATGGGTGAGATATGCTCTCTCCTTCTAGTCCACGTCAGTACTCTAGCTGCAGCATTTTGAATTAACTGAAGGCTTTTTAGGGAACTTTTAGGACAACCTGATAATAATGAATTACAATAGTCCAGCCTAGAGGAAATAAATGCATGAATTAGTTTTTCAGCATCACTCTGAGACAAGACCTTTCTGATTTTAGAGATATTGCGTAAATGCAAAAAAGCAGTCCTACATATTTGTTTAATATGCGCTTTCCAATGCAAAAAAGTCAGATCTTGGTGACACTACCTGAAAATGCTCAAGACAACACTATATACTATTTACACAGTCTTCCATGGCCGCTTTTTTTACAGTAAAGTCACACATCCCAGTATTTACTGTAGTGAGGTGAAAAATGATTAATCTTTCTTTAACTTCTGGATCTGTTCCTAAATGTTTCAAATCTGCAGTGATTAAACCATTACTTAAGAAACCTAATCTTGATCATAGTGTACTGAAAAACTATCGGCTGATATCAAATCTGTCATTTTGCTCTAAAATTCTGGAAAAAGAGATTTCACGGCAGCTCGTGGACTATCTGACTGAGAATAATCTCTTTGAGCCACTGCAGTCTGCTTTTAGAAAATATCATTCCACAGAGACAGCTCTCTCTAAAGTGGTGAATGATCTGCTTGCAATGGATTCGGACACCACTATGGTTCTTGTGCTGTTAGATCTCAGTGCTGCATTTGATACCGTGGATCATCATATTCTACTTGATAGGCTGGAAAATCATTTTGTGATTACTGGGAGTGCCCTTGCATGGTTGACATCATACTTGACCAGTCGTTCTCACTGTGCTTTGTACAGTAACACTACCTCTAACCTTAGTGACATGAAATTTGGGGTTCCACAGGGGTCCGTCTTAGGCCCCCTGCTTTTCTCCCTTTAAATAGCACCCCTTGGCCACATATTGCGGCGCTTTGGGATTACCTTTCACTGCTATGCTGATGATACTCAGTTATACATGCCGATAACTGCTGGTCATCTCATCCACATAAAATCCTTAGAAGATTGCCTTGCATCAGTGAGAAGCTGGATGTCTAGAAACTTTCTACGTTTAAACTCTGATAAGACTGAAATGATGGTTCTTGGTCCAGTGACACATCGGCATCAATTTGACGAGTTAATGCTTAGCCTTGGCTCGTGTGTCATACATCACACAGACAAAGTGAGGAACCTTGGGGTAATTTTTGATCCTACGTTGTCCTTTGGCCTCCACATTAGAAATATTATGAGGACTGCTTTCTTCCACTTGCGAAATATAGCGAAGATTCGTCCCATCCTGTCTATAGCTGATGCTGAGACCCTGATCCATGCGTTTATCTCTTCTAGATTGGACTACTGCAATGTTCTATTTTCTGGTTTACCACAGTCTAGCATTCGGGCTCTCCAATTGGTTCAAAATGCTGCTGCCAACCTTTTGACACGAAGCAGAAAGTTCAACCACATTACACCCATTTTGGCATCCCTTCACTGGCTTCCTGTCCCAGTGAGATCAGATTTTAAGGTTCTGCTACTAGTCTATAAAATTTTTCACGGACTGGCACCTCCCTACCTAGCTGACCTAATTAAACGTTATGTACCGGCTCGGGCTTTGCATTCTTGGGGTGCAGGACTACTTTATATCCCTAGGGTGAATAAGATGTCTGCGGGTCACAGAACTTTCTCTTATTGTGCCCCTGTTCTGTGGAATGATCTCCCTGCGTCAATTAAACAGTCAGATTCTGTGGAGGCTTTCAAGTCCAGACTTAAGACACACTTATTTTCCCTTTTGTTTGGCTAGCATACTGGCATAGTATTTTTCTATGCTTTTCACTCTTTTAAGTAATTTTATTAGGAAATGGAACGTGCCACGGCCTCAACTTTACCTAAATTCTAAGTCTTTTAGTGAAGCTCAGGGCTAGTGGCTGGCGATCACCTTAGTATTTCCTGTTGTTCTTGTTGTTTAATGCTGACAAATTATACTGTATTTATTGTCTTTCTGATGCTTGATTCCGTTTTTTCTCTCTGTTTAAGGTGCAGCTCCATCCAGAGATGGGTGTGGTAATTGTGCTGGATACCCTCCTGTCCTGTGCACCAACAACTTTTCCTGTATATTTGTTTTGTGAATTGTTCTGTAATTTATGTCTGTAGCATGCCCCAAGCAGAGGGTCACCCCTTTGAGTCTGGTCTGCTTGAGGTTTCTTCCTCAGAGGGAGTTTTTCCTTACCACTGTCGCTCTGGGGGTTAGTAAGGTTAGACCTTACTTGTGTGAAGCGCCTTGAGGCAACTCTGTTGTGATTTGGCGCTATATAAAGGAAAATAAATCAAAACTGAAAAAAGTGAGGTAACTGAATACAAGTCCCTAAATATGTATGTCTCACATTTTGTTAAGGATTTTATATATATATATATGTTATCACTGTTAAACATTTGTACCTTTTGTCTTCTTTCTGATGAGAACGGTGTTGTGCTGTTTGCACTTAAACCCGAGAATGTACGTGTTATTCAACCTTGTTGGAGCTGGATGTACTTATTATTATTATTACACAACTTGTTTTCGTAGCCGCTAACGACTGGGAGTAAAAGAACTGAAGGTTGAATTTTGACTGATTGTGATGTGATGCTTAGTGTTCCAGGCAGATGCAGAACAGCTGATAACTGCAACAGACGAACGAGATGTGCTGACCTCCGACGATAAGAGTAAAGAAAGAAACTGTTTTTCCTTACAGCTGCGCTTATTGACGTATGTGTTTATGTTACGGGAAGAAACTTGTCTCGCGTTGTCCCCCCCCCCCCTTAGGACAAGTTTTATGATGTGATGAGGGATTCACTAATAAAAAGAGCGAAGCGCAGGCCAGACTTTAGTGTAGCTTTGGTGTACAGCCTGACTGCACTCCGCGCGTAAAATTTGACTTTCTGTCTCACTGGTGTTTCTTGACTCTGTTTGTCTTATCAAAGGTTTTAAGAATGTTTGGAGGAGAAAATACCCAACATTGACTGGGGGCTCGTCCGGGATCTCAACAATACCGGAGGTGTCCAGCGGAGGTCGTCAAGTCCAGACGTAAATCCTTGGCCAAGGTCCGATCGATTGATCGTGTCTGCAATTGTCGACCACCGTTGGCATCGTCTGGTTGACGAGATTTTCCCGAAGAAGACAGACAGGAAGTCGAGTCAGTGAGTAGAATTTCTTTGTAAATAGTATTGAGTGAGTGGTGATCAGATCACATAAACAGTTAAATTCCGCAAGCGATGATACAGAATCGTCTGTTAATGCAAAGCAGTTAAACTCTGTAAGGAGGGTGCGGACTCCTCTGTTATATACGCGTACCGGTAGGGGATAAAGTGATCACATAAAACAGTTAAACTCCGTAAGCGATGATACAGAATCGTCTGTTAATGAAACACAGTTAAACTCTGTAAGGAGGGCGGACTCCTCTACGGTTGCGAGGGACGCACGTAGTTAAATTCCGGAAGGAGGATACGGACTCCTCTGTTTTAATACGTAAAGGAAATCCCGGGTAGAAATACGTGCACTGTAAAAAAGCAGTTAAATCTGGCAGGGACGGCGGAGTCCCCTAATGCAGGACATTAGTTAAATTTCACAGGAGGGCGAGCTCCCCTGGCATAAGAATACGCGTACGATTATTAAAAGTGTTTCTATGTGTAAATAGTGTTTTGTGTAAGTGTAAATAACTGTGTGAAAGTGTAATACTTTGGACAACGTTAGTGACAACCGTGCGTGTGGAAGCAGAGGCAAGTGATTCCGCTTCCTACGGGGAGGTGAAAGGAATCAACCACACGACGGCAAATTAATTGTCACGTCCAAAGAAAGTGTGAAAACTTCAGATTTAGAACACCCTAGGTGTGCCCCCGTCTGAAGTCCAAATTATAACAAGGGATAATAAAAATGGGGGGTAAGACGTCTAAAAATAAGGAAAATTTATCAACTGACGACTGGAAATTTATGGAAGCAAAAAATCCAAAAGCAACAAAGAAATTGGAGACCTGGATAAATAAACATGACTTTGACGGACGACTGAACCTGATCAGTATACAGAAGCTAAAGAAGGAGTTAGAACAGCAACATAAAGGTGATGAGAAAAAGATGCAGAAAGTAGGGGCAGATTTAGTGGCATTTTGGGAGGAGGAAGCAGAGAACAGACAGAAGGGAGCAGAGAAGCGACGATTAGAGAAAGCAAGGAAAAAGAAAGCTGTAGGTAAGGCAGAAGAAGATGTGATAATTCAGCACAGAGAACCAGAACAGCCTCAGCAACCACCGCCGGCTGGATCGTCGGTGACAACAACACCTTCATCTCCTCTACCAGAGGATGACGATGTACCGCCACCACAGTATGATTTAGCAGTAAAACCTAAGGTAAAAAGTGAAAAACCAGAAAAACCACAAACACGCAGTCAAGCGAAAGTGCCCACAGCCCCTCCCATGGTGGAACACAGTGACCAGGGAGGTGCCTATCCTATGATAGAAGTACCAAATCCTCATGCAGGAACAGCAGGATATCGATCAACCATGCTCGTATATCGAACATGGAATGCTGATGATATCAAAGCAGCAGTCGACATGATACCATCGCCACATGTCGATATTGAGGGATTTATGCAGGATATAGAAAACATTAGAAATTCTTACCACCTTAGTGGACCTGAAGTCCAACAGGTGTGGATGAAAGCATGTGGCCCTAAATGGAGTCAGGTACGCGGAGACTGGAATCCTGCAGACCAACAAGGCGTACCACGGACACATGATGATCTAGTCTTAGAAACAAGAGTGGAAGCTATGATTACACGGGCAAAAGGTGTGTTAGGACCAAAGATAAATTATACTGAAATTACCAGGACAACTCAGAAAGAAGGAGAGCCATGGATAGAGTTTAGATGCAGATTTGAGAGTGTATTTAGAGTCCATAGTGGCATATTGCCAGGAACACCAGTGTATGAAAACAAATTGAAAAATATTTCACCTGTGAAGCTGACAATGACCGATTTGATTCATGATGGCAACTCAACAGCTGTCATAACAGTAACAGGTGCCACTGAAGATGTTTTAAAATTGAGATTCACAGGTATTGCCATTACATGTGTCACTTTGTAAGCCATATTTGACAGAATGGCAAGAATTGGGACTGACAGTCATAACAGCTTTGTCAGCCACTGATTGGAGCAGAGTTGGACCAGGAACGGAGTTCAGTCCATCAACTAAATTGTATAAAGTGCCAGTTAATGTCTCATTGGTGCTGACAGCTGGAACACACATTGATGTGTCCACTTCACAATCCTGAGTGTTTCAGTTGAGTCCTGAAGAGGATGATCTTCTCTCTTCTGTACCATCAGGATTGTGGACAACAGGTCCTTCAGACGTAGGACTGATAAAAAATGCACAACCTGTAGTTATAAGACCAAAAACAGAATACAGACCATGTGTAAGACAGTATCCATTGAAACCTGATGCAATTGAAGGAATCAGGCCAGTAATAGAGGATTTGTTAACAGCAGGAGTAATAGTGCCATGTCCAGATTCACCATGTAACACACCCATATTTCCTGTAAAAAAAAAAGGCTCCGCCCTCAGTGGGGTGGAGAATGATTCAAGATCTGCAGGCAGTAAATGCTGCTGTAGTAAAAAGAGCTCCATGTGTACCAGATCCGCACACACTGTTAAGCTCATTGAGATTAAATTCTAGTTGTTTTTCTGTAATAGATATCAGTACACCCAGATAGTCAATTCTGGTTTGCTTTTACCTTTAAAGGACAACGATATACATTTACCAGATTACCGCAGGGTTACACAGAGAGCCCAACTATTTATTCTCAAGTCATGTCAGCATGTTTAGCCAATTTTGTTCCACCGGCAGATAGCCAACTATTAGTGTATGTTGATGACATTCTGATTGCCTCTGACACACGAGAAAACTGCATAACTGACACAGTAGCATTATTATGTTTCTTATTTGATAATGGCCACAAAGCGAGTAAAAACAAAGTTCAGTTGTGTAGGGATAAAGTAAAATATTTAGGACATGAATTATCAGCCACAGGGCGTACTATCCTGTCTGACAGGAAGGAAGCAATTTTGCACGCTCCAAAACCACAAACCAAAAAGCAGATGATGTCATTTCTTGGACTGACTAATTACTGCAGGGCATGGATTCCTTGCTATGCAGAGTTGACTAGTCCACTTTCTGATTTGATGTACAAGGATGATATTTCAATGTCAACCGTGTTGGAATGGAACAAAGATGCTGAGGAAGCCTTTGTAAAAGTAAAACAAACATTAGTGTCATCCACAGTTTTGGCACTACCAGATTATAGTAAACCATTCATTCAAACAGTTGATTGTAAGAATAAGTTCATGACTAGTGTTTTGGTTTAAGTGTATGGCTCAAAATTGAGGCCAGTTGCCTACTACTCATCTAAATTGGATGCAGTAGCAAGTGCTTTACCACCATGTGTACAGGCTGTTGTTGCAGCCTCTATGGCTGTTCAAAGTAGCAGTAATGTTGTTCTATTCCATCAGTTGACACTGAAAGTTCCACATACAGTCTCTGCACTTCTGTTGCAGACAAACATGAGCCTTTTGTCCCCAGCAAGACATCTTTCGTGTATGTCCTTGCTATTATCACAACCACATCTTACGGTAGAGCGCTGTACAACATTGAATCCATCCACATTGATACCCTTACCTGAGGATGGTGAGCCGCACAATTGTCTTGATGTAGACGAAAGCACGCCCAGACCTCCAGGACACACCCATTCCAAACAGTACAATTGCGTATGTGGATGGTTCTTCCACTAAAAACGCTTATGGACAAACACAATCTGGATATGCTGTTGTCACAAATTCAGAAGTATTGGATTCTGCTTCATTGCCATCCTCATTTTCAGCACAAGCAGCTGAATTAGTTGCTTTAACTGCAGCTTGCTATCTGTTTAAAGGTACGGCTGTAACAATTTATACAGACAGCCAGTACGCTTTTAGCACAGTGCATGTGTTTGCAAAACTGTGGGAAGAGCGTGGAATGGTGACATCATCTGGAAAGCCAGTGACTCATGCCACTCTCCTAACTGCACTAATGAAAGCTGTGAAATTGCCTAACCAAATTGCTATATGCAAATGTGCGGCTCACACCAAAGGCTCTGACAGTGTTTCAAAAGGAAATGACGTTGCTGACAAAACCGCAAAGGCGGCAACAGCTCTTTCTATTTTTCTCCTATATGACACCCCTCCGGATATGACCACAAAAGAAACCCATATTGCCAAAAAATATGTTTAAATGGGCAGCTATTATGAGCCATGGCGTGACGCATGTCTCATCAGGGGGTATGATATCGCAATTGCAATCTATTTTTTGTCTTTATGGGTTCGATGCATATGCAAAACAGCATTGTAGAGCATGCATGACATGTGCAAAACACAACTCACAAGGCAATTTGAGACCCCAAAGAGGCAAATTTCCAACACCACAATATCCATTTCAAGTGATTCATATGGATTATATACAGCTGAGTAAACATGAAGGGAAGGAATTTTGTTTAGTCATAATTGATGCCTTCTCAAAATGGGTAGAATTGTTCCCTACAAACATGCAGGTGCACTTACAGTGGCTAAGGCATTGTGCAAAGACATCATTCCATGATTTGGAATACCAGAAACAGTCTATTCAGATAATGGAGCGCATTTTGTTAATACAATAGTGCAATACGTAGGAGAAGCGCTACAGGTCAATCTCAAAAATCATTGTGCTTATCATCCACACAGTGCCGGATTAGTGGAAAGGACAAAGGGCACAATAAAAATAAGATTAAGGAAATGTATAGAAGAGACAAAACGAACCTGGATTGAATGTTGGACCTAGTAAAATTGTATATGAGAATAACACCAACACCATCAGGGTTAACACCATTTGAGATACTTTATGGACGACCATATCGTCTACCAATTTTGACATGGATACTAAAACAGCAGATGAGGAACAAACATTAGCAAATTTTATGAAAAAGACATTAACACAGAAAGAGATAACTTAAACACATTTACTGCCGAATAATTTTGATCTTCCACAGGACGGCCTTCCAGTAGTCTAGCCAGGAGACTGGGTGTTCATCAGAGTCCAGTCCTCGTTGGGAAGGTCTATACCAAGTGCTGTTAACAACACCAACTGCAGTAAAGATAGCGGAGAGATCAACGTGGATACATCACTGTAAGATACAGCGTGTGTTGGCGGCCTCCACAGTGGAAGGGGAAGTCTGGCTACAAAGGGAGTCTATTTAATTAGCAATAGATTGTCTCAATGCCAGTGAAGCAGGGAGATCCTTGCACTATTAGGTGAGGTGGTTAACAACACTGTATCCTAGCAATCATGACTGAACTACAGCAGACCCCGGAGCGGCGTGCTCAGCGCCGCCGCTGCCGGACTGTTGGTAGGGCAGCCGGTTGCGTTGTGATCTTAGTGTGTTTCGTGCTCCTCGGATTCCTGGCCTGGTGGTTGACCCAAGAATTGCAGCTCACTGTGGACCGAGCCAGAGAACAACGCAAGCAACGTCAGAAGAGGTTTATTCATAATGTGAATGAGACAGATGGACACCCTCATATATACCATACTAATATGTGGTACAGATATGTTCATTTATTGGCTATGGAATTACGTTACTAATTGTTATGTTTGTTCGCAAATACCTATATCCTCAACACACCCAGCTCTGACGGCTAAACCGTACCCTGCTAGGGTGACAGAATGTCTTATCATACGGATGCATAATCAAACTGTATTTCGGGGGCAGCAGTTCTCAGCAAATCTGATAAGATGTAACACCACTTGCCTCAGTGCAACCACTTATATGATAGGGATTTCAACAGAGGACGTACAAGCGTGCCCAAGTGCTGCTCCATTGACTAGACTGAAGGGAAACGCAAAAATATCATCACGTTAAATTGTCATCACAACGGCCATTCCCAATTTGCTTTTACGGGACAGGGAATAAAATGTAGGTAAAATTAAGAAACGTCTGTGTACCCAAACGTATGTTTTATCAAATAATTTAAGCCTAACCAAAACATAATATGTGGATGGTACTTATCTTCATCACATTGGACGGGGATGTAATTATACAGGCTCCTGTCCATGGGGAACGGATGAATCATGTGCTTATGTTAGTAAGTTTTTGCTACCACCTGTAAATGGTATTCTGGTGTATGATGACATCTATTGGCTTTATGGTTCCAGACTGTACATGAGTCTCCCACCAAATTGGGGTGGTGTGTGTGCACCTACCCAGGTGACTGACCATACATATGTGGTAGGACCTCCACAGAGAAGAATGGCAGCACCAGACGGAGGAGATTGATATACCCAGATGTGTTACCACATAATCACATGTGGGGCTCGGATGTACTAAAGGACCAAAAAATTGTGGTCTGTAGGAGATAAAATAGCACATTCATTGTTCCCCTGGATAGGAGTGGGAAAAAATTCATTAATGATTGAAACTCTGAATTATCGATTGGGTCTGTTCATGAATGTAACTAAAAAAAAAAATAGTAGCAGCTCAAAACACTGAAATAGATGCTTTACGTACCATGGTGATGCAAAATCGCATGGTTTTAGACTTGCTTACTGGTTCACAGGGAGGAGTTTGTGTTCTGCTGAACACAACATGCTGTACTTTCATCCCAGACTCCATTCATTCAGTGGATATGCAGGACGCATTGGAAGAGCTGAATAAACTTCGTGATGCAATGCATAAAGACACCCTAGCCGTGAACCGGTGGAATGCCTGGTCCTGGTTGACTTCAGGACCATGTTGGCAGTTACTATTGAAAATGGTGACACCAGTTATTATAGTCCTAATTCTGATTGGACTTTGCATGTGTTGTGTGATCCCTTATATCAAAACAATGGTTGGCAAAATGGTGTCAAATACATTTGTACAGTGTAATCTGGCCTTCCAACAAACTATGCCAAAATATCAAGCATTGAAACAGTCAGACCTTAGTGGAGAAAACTGTAATGACTGTACTGAGAATTATGATGATATTGAAAAGCTCACAACTCCAGTTCAAGCTTGAACTGTTGACGTGATGAGTTAACACACTCTTAGCCTATGAAGCTTTAGCTGAAAAAGTAATAAGACAAGTGGTGTAGTCGAATAATACAGAAAAACGGTTCATTTATACCAGTCGGTAGGAGTGATGTATGGTGGTGGTGTGGTGATAACAGAATCTTTGACAGACTGCCACGAAATGTGTCAGGTTATTGTGCATTAATATCATTATTGTTACCCATGACCCCTGAAGACGTTACGACATATGCAGCCTCTCTTATTCCTGAGGATTGGCAGAAAGGCATAGCCAGACATAGACTAAAAAGAGATTGGAAAGGAGTAGGAAATCCAACATATATTGACGCAATAGGAGTCCCCAGAGGAGTGCCTGACGAGTATAAACTGGTTGATCAAATAGCAGCTGGATTCAAATCTTCCATCTGTTGGTGGTGTTCAATTAATAAAAACGTGGACAGAATAGATTAAGTTAATAAACTAACTAACTAAGCTGGGTGATGCCTACTGTATGTTTAACAGGTGATAAACAGGTGGGAAATGTTAAGGATTTTATATATATATATATGTTATCACTGTTAAACATTTGTACCTTTTGTCTTCTTTCTGATGAGAACGGTGTTGTGCTGTTTGCACTTAAACCCGAGAATGTACGTGTTATTCAACCTTGTTGGAGCTGGATGTACTTATTATTATTATTACACAACTTGTTTTCGTAGCCGCTAACGACTGGGAGTAAAAGAACTGAAGGTTGAATTTTGACTGATTGTGATGTGATGCTTAGTGTTCCAGGCAGATGCAGAACAGCTGATAACTGCAACAGACGAACGAGATGTGCTGACCTCCGACGATAAGAGTAAAGAAAGAAACTGTTTTTCCTTACAGCTGCGCTTATTGACGTATGTGTTTATGTTACGGGAAGAAACTTGTCTCGCGTTGTCCCCCCCCCCCCCTTAGGACAAGTTTTATGATGTGATGAGGGATTCACTAATAAAAAGAGCGAAGCGCAGGCCAGACTTTAGTGTAGCTTTGGTGTACAGCCTGACTGCACTCCGCGCGTAAAATTTGACTTTCTGTCTCACTGGTGTTTCTTGACTCTGTTTGTCTTATCAAAGGTTTTAAGAATGTTTGGAGGAGAAAATACCCAACACATTTTTCCTGCATATCCTGTTTGCAACTCTAATTTGTTCACAGCACTGTGCAAAAGAAAATACACTCTTATTTACAACAAACATATACTCCCTTTGGGTACAGCTGTGCACAACTGTAAGCAATATTGCAGTACATATTGGATCTGAACATACAACATACACAGTACTGTAAATAAATCACGCACATCCAGACGTTCCTGTCTGTCTGGCCACATGTTTTCATCTACATCACAGCAAATATCATCTATTGCAATGCAGTGAGGAAAGTATCTCAAGTGGCGAATCTACCCTCTGCAGGACACTGCTGTGATGTCATCACGTGCTGCATCCATGGCCGCTAGCAGGGCCATTTGGGTATGTGGATGCCGGTCATATACCTTCCACCTCCAAGAAGAGAAAAACTCCTCTGTTAGATTTATGAATGTGAGTAGGCAGAGGGATATTCCACCAGCATCCTATCGTGCTGCAAACCACCATCTGACCACATCTGAGTGGTGAAAATGCACATTGTCCCAAACAACAACATACTTATACAGATGGTCTGCAGTTAGACCCCTCTCATTCTCAAGGGTTATGTCCCTGACTGTTACGGCTCAGCTCACAAGCTGCAACAAAACTACTGAGGCACACACGAGAGCACCAGGGTTTTTAAAATCAATAACCAATATTTATTATTAAAATAAGAAAAAGGAAAAACAAAAGCATCGCGCAATGAAAAAAAGCCCAGCCAGGACCAGACGCCCGCGACCACTCTCCCAGCCGCGATCCAGAGGGAGGAGCAGCAGCAAAGGGCAGAACAGCAGAGAGCGAGAGAAGAGGCAGAAACCCCTCCTTATATCCTCCTGGGCAGGGGACCACACCAGCGCCTCCTGGTGCACAGGACCTCAAAACACATGACAGACATAGTAAAGCAATTACAAACACATCTGCGTTCACACCGGGCGCGATCAGACGCCACAAATTTGCGGGGGTTGCGTGGCGACGGACGCGCCTCCTTCGCCCGGTGTGTCGCTCTGCTTTTGCTGCAAAATTCCGCCCCGGTGTGTCATCAAATAGGAGGAGCTTCCATTCCGCTCGCCAGCTCCGGTTGTCAGTCAAGTTAACATGGCGGACCTTGATCACACGGAGCGAGTTGATGTGGAAAGCTCCCAATACAGGGAGTATCATTATTTGCTGCAGGAGCTGCATCTGGATGACGGCCGCTTTCAGCGGTCCTTCCACCTCTGCGGGACCCAGTTTGAGGACCTCCTGTCCCGTTCACGCGCGCAGAAGGAAACAATAAAAAAAAAAAAGAAACTCCGCTGCTTGCTGCAGCTCGCTTTTCCCCCCAAAAAACGGTCATAAATGTGTTTAGAAATCAGTCACCATTTGTTTTATTATACATCTGTGTAGTTAATTAATAAAATATTCTCCACAGACGATTCGCTCGGGCGCGCACCTAAATAAAAAAGAAAAGGAAAAAACTCTGCTTCCCCTGCTGCAGGGTTGCTGCTTGCTCCAAAAACTATGTCATAATTGTGTTTAGAAACCAGTCACCATTTGTTTTATTATACATCTGTGTAGTGAATAAGTAAAATAATCTCCACGGACGATTCGCTCACACATAAAATAAAAAGAGAAAGAAATTCCACTCCCCCTGCTGTGGGGCTGCTGCTCACTCCAAAAACTCTGTCATAATTGTGAAATAAAGGACAAAAGAGACATAAGTCCTGCTCACAGGCTGCTACCAGATACAGGACATGTTCACATCTTCAGTCAAAGTCCAGACATCTCCATGTCACTACATATTCAGTCCCTGACTGGTCATCGCGGCGCGACGAGACGAAAAAGTTCAGATTTTTCAACTTGGGGAGGAGGGCAACGCGACGTGATGTGACGCAATATCGTGCCACAAATGCGCCAATCGCTCAAAATCGCTTCACCCGCGTCGCTTCATTTGCGTCCATTGCGTCACGCTGCGTGACTTGGTGCCAAAACGCGTCATTCCATAGGGATTACATGGCAACCTTTCGCTGCTGTCGCTCGCCTCGCATCGCCCCCCTCCACAAAACACAGGTTCCTCCAGAACCCTGTGCCATGCAACTTCTATAAATAGGCACGCGACAACACGTCCGCTACCAGGTTTTCTGCCCCCTTAATGCGTGATTCTTAGACTACGGGCACTTATTATGTCCTTTGATCATATTGTATGAAAACAGAAAAAGGGAAATTTCACACTTTTATAGTTATCTTTACAATGAAAGTGTGTTAAGAAATTTGTTCTAGTAGTCTATGATGACTTTTTCACCTTTTTTCAGCATCATTATATGCAAATATTGCCGTTTTGTGTTTGTCCCACACCCAGACTTTTGATCTTCAATGATAAAAATGAATGGTAAAGAAACATTTTTTCTAATGTTTTAAAATATCTCTGAATAAAATATCAGTAAAATAATCAAAACTTAATTGGGGTATTCAATGTCATACAACTGTTGTGATTTTTTTTAAACAAAATGTAGTTGTCCCACACTATTGCCGTAATTTCCACCACAACACTGTAATGTCCCTAAACAGTTTGTATGAAAGATTGTTTGGGTAGTTTCTATGGAGATAAACAGTGACATCAGAGCACATGTATATAGTGCCAAATCACAACAAACAGTTGCCCCAAGGCGCTTTATATTGTAAGGCAGTGGTGTGGTGTAAATTACATTTACAAGGCCAATAGTGCCCGTAGTTAAAGAATCACCCTAATATGTTTGATGTCCAAATTATTCGTCTGGAGGTACAGAGACGACCGAACCAAACGCTGATTAGCTACCTTAACCGAGGCCAAAAACATTAAGGGGTTATGGTCAGTATATACACTGAAATTTTGGCACCGCCACACAAGTACACTTCAAAATGCTTTAGGGCCAGAATCAACGCAAGTGTCTCTTTTTCGATAGTTGAATAATTTAGCTGATGTTTATCAAATTTCTTTGAGAAATAGCTAACAGGTATACCCAAACCAGAATTATCGGACTGCATCAGGACCGCTCCAGCCCCCACGTGACTTGCATCCACGTACAGCTGAAATGGTTTGTTTAAACGTGGGGCGGCCAACACCGGATCTGCACAGAGGAGCTTCTTCACACTCTCACATGCCTGCTGCAACAAATTAGTTAACGACGCAACCACTGAGGAAAAGTTCTTACAGAAACAATGATAATACCTGACCAGTCCAAGAAAATGTTCTTTTTTAGTACTAGGAACTGGAAATCCCTCAACGGCTTGAACTTTAGCTGTAACAGGACGGACTTCCCCTGACCAACTACACGACCCATGTAGGTAACAGTTGCCCTCGCAAACTCACATTTTGCCAGATTGACAGTCAGCCTCGCCCCCGCCAGATGAGTGAAAAGCTCCTCCATGCACTCTAAATGCTCTTCCCAGGTGTCAGAATAAACCACCACGCCATCCAAATACACCGCACAACCAGACATGTCGCCCACAACAGCATTCATCAACCTTTTGCACGTAGCTGGAGAATTTCTAAGTCCAAAAGGCATCACTGTGTAGGAAAACAAGCCTGAAGGAGTAACAAACGCAGACACCTCACGTGCACACTTAGACAACGGCACTTGCCAGTAGCCCTTCAAGAGATCAAATTTACTCACAAACTTGGCAGAACCCACCTGGTCCACACAATCATCCATTCTCGGCAAAGGAAAACAATCTGGTTTTGTAACCACATTAAGCTTACGAAAATCAGAACAAAAATGTGAGGTATTATCTGAAATTAATCAAATTTTCATGACGGGTTTTTTTTTAAACTCACTATTCCTAACCCTACTCCTACCCCGACCCTAACCTTAACCATAACCTAATCTTACTCTTTCCCCCCGCCCTAATCATAACTACCCTGAACCAATAGATTAATGTATATTTCGTGCTGCTGAATCACGACTTGCCATGAGACCAGGTTGAGTATATACAGTGGGGGTGGATCATCATCCCGCCTCTTCCTAAAGTCCAGAACTAATTCCTTAGTTTTGGAGGAGTTTAGTGCCAAGTTGTTCAGTACGCACCACTCAGTGAATTTAGAGACATCCTCCCTGTAAGCGACCTCGTTGCCATGCTGTATTAGGCCAACCACAGTAGCATCATCTGCAAAGTTGATGATGATGTTATTGTTTGGATGGGTGGGCCTGCAGTCATAAGTGTATAAGGTGTAAAGTAAAGGGATTAACACACATCCTTGGGGGGCCCCTGTGTTCAGCTTTAAAACTGGGGTGTGGTATGACCCCACCCTCACTAACTGCAAGTCCCCCACCCATCTACATATTCTGTGGTCAACCCACACAGGTCCTGTAGCTTAGAGAGCAGGTGGCCGGAGATGATACAATTGAAGGCGGAACTAAAATCCAAAAAGAGCATCCTTAAATATGAGCCTGGCTGTTCTAGGTGACAAAGAGTTGCATAAAGTGCAATGTTCTTAGCATCTGCTGTCGACCTATTGGCTCTGTACGCAAACTGGTGCTGGTTGAGATCAGGAGGAAGAGAGCCTTTAAGATGTTTCAGCACAAGCCTCTCAAAGCACTTCATCACTATAGGTGTGAGAGCAACAGGTCTGTAGTCATTTAAACTGTCAATGGATACTTTCTTTGGAACAGGAATTATGTAGGCAGATTTAAAGCAAGGAGGAACGATACAAGAAAACAGGGAGAGGTTTAAGATGTCGCAAAATACCTCTGCCAACTGATCTGCACAGTCCTGGAGTACCTTCCATGGAATACCATCAGGCCCCGTCGCCTTCCTGGGGTTCACTCTGCTAAACACCCTACTCACATCCTCTGTAGCGACTATCAGAGTTGTATGGTCTGTGGGAGGAGGTGGTGTAGGCCCAGGCTCCATCTCGGTCTTCTCAGAGCGTCCAAAATGGATGTTAACAGTTACTGACTGTACTTTTACAACCTTTGTAGCTGATTGAGTGCTGTATGCTTTGCCAGACTCTCAATCTCACAAATAAAAAGTGAAATTTCCCATCAATGGGATATACAGGCTTAGAAGGGTTTTTAAACTCAAACTGAAAGCAAATGTCTACAACTTGGTATAAATTAATTAAAAATATGAAATCCATCTTCCTGATGAAGTGGTGTACAGGAGGATTTTCTTAAAAAGAAGACCTGAAAGTTCAGCTACAATTTGACAGAAAGTACATTTGAGATGAAAACCTAGATTGGATGTTTTGGTGAAAGAAACTTTTGTATTTTTTCATAATTGATGTAAATAAAGTCCAAGACATATTCAGTGACTTGAAAATGTTCATGTTTCCATCCCCTGACTTGTCTGAAGAAAATAAAACTGGCAATAAAACTGATTATTATTTACAGGTATTATCAAGCTTTAGAGATTTGATTTCAGTTTGAGTTTGAGGAAGATAATTTAGAAATTTTTATTCTTCATATTTCTTTTGTAATTCTTGTATTTGAAATGGCATAAATTAAAATGTGTGAAATTCCAAGTGTTCCAATACTTTTGGAGGTCACAGTATCCTAACCTTATGATGAATGCAAAATGAGTGTGGTATTATTACTGTTTTGTTTAAGAATGTTTAATTTTCAGTGTTGCTGCACTTTGTATCAAATCATAGTCATATCTTATATCATATTGTTATGACAATATTGAGATACGATAATTTGGCCATATTGTACAGCCCTACTGTCAACTAGCTGAAAATGTTGAATATTAATTTACATCTTAAAGTGGGTTAAGAGAGCTGTAATTAGGGGGGTCTGGTGGGGGAGCTCCCCCAGAAGTTGAAAGGCAAAAAATGAAAAATGCTTAAAAAGCTGAAAGGTTTTAGCCATGCTCTTGTTCCCAAGAACCATTTTACTGAAATAAAGTCTGAAGGGCCTAAATGACATGGTGAGATGGTGAGAATTTTCCAGACATATGAGAGGCAAATAAAGAAAAATGCTTAAAAGGCAGGAGGTCTGGGGGCACAGAGAGTCACCATGTACAGAAAATAAGAGGTGTTAAAAATAAACAAGAATATGCTTCCTTCATGCTTGCCTCAAGTGGAGGAGGTTAAGTATCTCGGGGTCTTGTTCACGAGTGAGGGACGGATGGAGCGTGAGATCGATAGACGGATCGGTGCAGCATCTGCAGTGATGCGGTCGCTGTATCGGACTGTCGTGGTGAAGAGAGAGCTGAGTAGGGGGCAAAGCTCTCGATTTACCGATCGATCTACATTCCGATCCTCACCTATGGTCATGAGATTTGGCTCATGACCGAAAGAACGAGATCACGAGTACAAGCGGCCAAGATGAGTTTCCTTTGCAGGGTGGCTGGGCGCTCCCTTAGAGGTAGGGTGAGGAGCTCGGTCACACGGGAGGAGCTCGGAGTCGAGCCACTGCTCCTCCACGTCGAAAGGAGTCAGTTGAGGTGGCTCGGGCATCTTTTCCGAATGCCCTCTGGACGTCTCGCTGGAGAGGTGTTCCGGGCACGTCCCATTGGGAGGAGGCCCTGGGGAAGACCCAGGACACGCTGGAGGGACTACATCTCTCGGCTGGCTTGGGAATGCCTTGGGGTTCCCCCGGAGGAGCTGGGGGAGGTGTGTGTGGATCGGGAGGTCTGGGCGGCTGTGCTGGAGCTGCTGCCTCCGTGACCCAACTCCGGATAAAGCGGAAGAAAATGGATGGATGGATGGATGCTTCCTTCACCAAATAAAATAGACTTAAGTGAGCAAAACAATGAATTATGTCCACTGTGGTTCAGTTTGTAGAACAGGTTATACGCAGACTGAAAGCTTGCTTGTTGATTTTTGTGTACGGTCATCTGTGATTAGCTGCGACAGGAAATGTAACTGTATTCGATCCCAGAGTAACACCCAAAAAGGTCACTAATAACAACAATAATAATGTTGTGCTTTATTTTTAATATACATGTCTTCCTCTAAAGGGGTCACCAGAGAAATCACCAACATTTTAGCTGCTCTGGAAATTATTTTATGACTTTTCCTGTTTCTTGATTGTGTTGCTATAAAATATCAGTATGTTTTGTCACGATTGAAAATGTCAGCATAACCTTGAGTGTTTTATTGTGCGCTGAAAGATTTCTGGAAGGCTGAAAACACAGAGTGATGTGATGAAATAAATACTGAGCAAAAAGACATGCAACTCTCTCACCTTTACAATGGCAATGTACTGAAATATTAAGCATAGCATTATAAGGGCCATTGCAAATCTAAATCATGACTGCATAAATGATCATGTCTGAACTACATTAAAGTAACAATGTCACCATCTTATGAAAGCGAACATCAAAAGTCATAAAACCTCACAACACAACTGCAGTCCAGCAGGAAGTGAGGATATGCAGTATCTCCGGCGATCACTCGAAATGAGTACGATTGCCCTCTTATTTGGAGGCCTGGAGGTGACTAATGAGGTCAATCCTTGATTTACATATTCTGGGCATACTGGGCAGCAGGTCGTGGTTTCAGCAGGAAGGGAGGAGCTGGCACTGTTTTCCTGCTCTTTCTTTCTCTCTCTTCTTCATAACATCTTGGCAGAGGCTTGCCTCATAACGCTTAGTGCTGTTGGCAGCTACATGTCTCCAAATGGAATGTTCTGTGGCTAGATCTTCCCACTTTTCTACATCAATACCACATTTTTTTAAATTACACTTGAGATTGTCTTTAAAATGTTTGAGTTGACCGCCCTGCATCCTTTTGCCATCTTGCAACTGAGAATATAAAAGTTGCTTGGACAAGCGATCATTTGGCATGCGTATAATGTGCCCCGTCCAACACAGCTGATTACAAACAAGCATGGTTTCGATGCTGGTAATGTTTGCCTCCTCCAAGACACTAATGTTTGTATGTCTATCTTCCAATTTGATACCTAGGGTTTTGCAAAGGCAACGTTGATTGTACTTTTCTAGGCTTTTCAGATGCCACCTATAGGTTGTCGAGGTCTCGCTCGCATACAATAGTGTAGGGATAATGATGACTTTGTAGACAAAAATGTTGGTATCTGGACAAAGGTCTTTATCTACAAATACTCGTTTTCTGAGCCGCCTGTATGCACCACAGGCACAACTGACCCAGTGCTGCACTTGATATCTGTGGTTAAAGAGAGGTGACTTCCAAGGTATAGGAAGTCTAAGACATTTTACAGAACTGTGTGGTTGATTAACAGACATGGGTCTTCTCTGGTTACATTTGGAGGTGGCTGGAACAGTACTTTGGTCTCCTTGATGTTAAGCTAAAGTCCAAGGCTCTTGTAGGCTTCTGTGAAAGCACTCAAGATGGTTTGGAGGTGTTCAACAGAAAGACCACACACAACATTGTCATCAGCATATTGGAGTTCCATCACAGAAGATACAGAGACCTGAGTCTTGGCTTTTAGCCTGCTAAGATGGAACACCTTTCCATCCATTCTGTAGATGATTCAGATGCCTTCAGGTACCTCATCTTTAACTAGATGTAAAATCACAGAGATGAAGATTGAAAATAAGGTAGGAGCAATTACACATCCTTGTTTGACTCCAGTAGTAATGTAAGGCTCGCTTTCAGAACCAGCTCAAGTAAGTACTGTAGCCTTCATATCATCGTGTAATAACTGTAGGATGCTGAGAAATTTACCGGGACATTCAATTTTGGACAATATGGTCCAAAGTGCTGAGCGATTCACCATTTCAAAAGCCTTTGACAAATCTATGAATGCCATATACAACAGAAGAATTTGTTCTTGGCATTTCTCTTGCATCTGTCTTACAGTCAAGATCATACCCACTGTGCCTCTAGATTTTCTAAAATCACATTGTGATTCAGGAAGAACCTCTTCAGAGATGGTTTGCAAGAATCCTAGCCACGATTTTACCCGCAATTGCAAGAAGAGATAGCCCTCTGTAGTTTTCACAGATGGCCTTGTCCCCTTTCTTGAATAGGGTGACAATTAGTGTGAAACTAAAATCTGCAGGAATAACTTCCTTCTCCCAGAGCGTTGTCATGAGGGCAAGCAACTGGTTGGTTAGTGCAGAGCTTCTGTGCTTAAATACCTCAGTCAGAATGCCATCAGGTCCTGTGGCTTCGTTGCTCTTCATCTGCCCGATTGCAGTCACTAGCTCTGTCATGTTCGGAGTAGTTGCTAGTTCTTCTACAAGAGGAAGTTGGGGGATCTTGCGAAACACTCCTTCTTCAACTGTAGAGTTCTGGTTTAGCAGGTCTTTAAACTGCTCTCTCCAACGCTGATTGATTCCATCCAGATCTGTCAAGAGTTCAGAGCCATCCTTTGATCTCAAAGGATTAAGGCCTTGATTGTTAGGCCCATAAATAGCTTTTGTAGCACTAACGAAGGTGAGACAAGCACCGATGTTCGCAAGACGCTGCTTTCATGCGCCACCACTTAATGTCCCTGATCTTTTTCTGTACCTCTGCCTTTATCTTCGAGAACATCACCTTTTTACTAATATGGTGTGGATCTCTTTGCCAAGCATGAAAGGCTGCCCTCTTCCTATCTATCATACTACATATTTCAGAATCGTTGTCATCAAACTCGTCCTGGCATATGCATTATTGGAAGCCAATTGTATTGCTACAAGCATCACGAATAGTGGTCTTAAAGGTATGCCAGTGTTCTTCTATGTCATCAGGATACTGATTCTTGGAGATCTTATTTTGAAGTGAGGCTTTTAGCTCTTCTCTTTTAACATGATCTTTCAAACAAGCGATATTCAGTTTACGCCTACAGAACTTGTGCATAAGATTCTTTCTGCAGGCAAACTTAATGTCCATTATGGAGCGGATTAGACGATAGTCCGTCCAACAATCATCTGCGCTGGTCATAGAGCTTGTGAGACACATGTCATTATGGTCACGGGTCCTCACTATCACGTTGTCAATCAGATGCCAATGTTTAGATCGAGGGTGCTGCCAAGATGTTTTAAATTTATTCCTCTGCCGGAATATTGTGTTGGTAATAAAGTCATGTTCCTTACACTTTGTAAGAAGCAACAAGCCATTGGAATTCATATTTCCAATGCCTTCTTTCCCAATGGTGCCAGCTCACACTTCATGATTCCTGCCAACTCATGCACTGAAAAGCACCCAACAAAACAAGCAGAGGTGTCAAGTAACGAAGTACAAATACTTCGTTACTGTACTTAAGTACACTTTTTAGGTATCTATACTTTACTCCATTACTTATTTTTCTGCCTACTTCTGACTTCTACTCATTACATTTTCACACAAGTATCTGTACTTTCTATTCCTTACATTTTTAAAACAAACAGCCTCGTTACTCTTGGCTTCAGTTTAATGTTTATATATATTTCACATCATGTGCGCTTGTAATCAACTTTTCTGCAGCGCGGCTTTGCTTTGAACCATGAACCAACTGAAGCAGTGGTTCGCAGATTGAAGCAATGCTTTGACCTATTGCTTCATTTATTCTTTTTTTCTTTTGCTTAATTTTCCCCCGCTAAAACCCTAAAGCGTATACTTCTGTGAGTGTTATTTACCTTTTCTATGTTAAACCGACCTGTTATGTTCTTCTGAAACAGTTGATAGATGTATTTTATAACTTAAAAATGGGAGCGACACTAACATGTTAGCATGTCTATGGTATTTTCAATGTTAAAACTTAGCATTAAGCAATTGCAGCCGTCATCGCGTTCGGGTGCATTTGTTTTCAAATTGTAATATTTCTTAAATTTATTTTTGTTTATATATTAATAATCTAATGATTATTATATACAATTTTAGAGAAAGAGGCAAAAAGAACCTGAATAGAAACACAACAGAAAATATAAAAGCAACTAACAATGAACATACATAAATAAATAAATAGATATAGAAATAAATAAGTGTTTCCTGTGAACACCTAGTAACTCATACCTCCATTTCATCCCTGTCTTATTTAATGACAGTTTGTTTCGGTCAGACCATATTTTCAATGTGTTAATTTCTTCAGTGATTTTCTCCAGAACTATCTGCCAAACTAGAAAACTGCTGCATCCTAGTAAGAGCAGAATACTACTGGAATGAATTTGCATAAGGAAAGTTGTGGGGTTTTTTTTCCTTCACTAAATGGATGCTGCACTCACTGCAGTTTATTGTCTGGAATAGTCCCAGATTGCATTTCAGAGCTTCAAGAATTGAAACATTTTCGTGCAGGTGGTGTTGGGGGGTAATTTTGGGTTTTGGGTCTTGGGCCACATGTAGTTGTAGAACGAATCAGTTTTTAAATTAAGCTTTCAATTCATATAGTGGCATCCACCTTTTTTTTTTTTAAGGTTACTTTATACTTTTATACTTTAAGTAGGTTTTGGAGCACATACTTTTTCACTTTTACTTGAGTAAAGAGGTCAAGTTGATACTTCAACTTTTACCAGAGTGTTTTTAAACTGCAGTATCTATACTTCTACTTAAGTAACAAATGTGTGTACTTCTGACACCACTGAAAACAAGCTTCTGATCTTTGGGGACTTTAGAGAGCAGGGAATCTACTCACTCATCACTCATCTTCAACCGCTTTTCCGGGTTCGGGTTGCGGGGGAAACAGCTCCAGCTGGGGACCCCAGACTTCCCTTTCCCGTGCCACATTGACCACCTCTGACTGGGGGATCCCGAGGCATTCCCAGGCCAGTGCGGAGATATAATCTCTCCACCTAGTCCTGGGTCTTCCCCGGGGTCTCCTCCCAGATGGACGTGCCTGGAACACCTCCCTTGGGAGGCGCCCAGGAGGCATCCTTACCAGATGCCCAAACTACCTCAGCTGGCTCCTTTCAACGCAAGGGAGCAGCGACTCTACTCCGAGCCTCCCACGGATGACCGAACTTCTCACCCTATCTCTAAGGGAGACACCAGCCACCCTCCTGAGGAAGCCCATTTCGGCCACTTGTACCCGCGATCTAGTTCTTTCGGTCATGACCCAACACTCATGACCATCGGTGAGAGTAGGAACGAAGATTGACCAGTAGATTGAGAGCTTCATCTTTTGGGTCAGCTCCCATTTCATCACAACATTACGGTAGAGCGAATGCAATACCGGCCCTGCTGTGCTGATTCTCCGGCCAATCTCACGCTCCATCGCCCCCTCACTCGTGAACAACTCCTTCACTTGGGGCAAGGCCGTATTCCCCACCCAAAGTAGGCAATCCATCGGTTTCCTGCTGAGAAGCATGGCCTCAGATTTAGAGGTGCTGATCCTCATCCCAGCCGCTTCACACTCGGCTGCGAACCGATCCAGTGAGTCTTGGAGGTCACCGGCCGATGAAGCCAACAGGACCACATCATCTGCAAGAAGCAGTGATGAGACCCTGAGCCCACCAAACCGGAAACCCTCCACCAGAGTGTAGATTTGGGATATTTTATTTTATTTTATTTATTTTTGGTTGTTACTTTCACAGACAAGGCATCTGAGGGCCAGACTACTTGATCTGAACATGTTATCAGTTGTCTTACAGAGTGGATTATTATCTAAAAATTATTTATTTATTTGGCAAAATCAAATCAATTTTATTTATATAGCGCCAAATCACAACAAACAGTTGCCCCAAGGTGCTTTATATTGTAAGGCAAAGCCATACAATAATTACGGAAAAACCCCAATGATCAAAACGACCCCCTGTGAGCAAGCACTTGGCGACAGTGGGAAGGAAGGAGCATAGCATTAAGGAAACGTTAAAGTAACTGATCAATGAATAACCTGGGTGTAATTTACCATATGCTTATATTCCTCTGATTTCATGTTTTTAAATAACATTTTTCAACTTTATTTGTGTTTCTATGTAGGCTGCTTAGTGGTTAGTACTGTTGCCTCATGGCAAGAAGGTTCTGGGTTTGCTTCCCAACTGGTACTTTCAGTGTGGGCTTTGCCTGGGTTCCTGTCCAGGGTGTATCCCACCTCTTGCCCAATGACTGCTGGGATAGGCTCCACCCTCCCTGTGACCCTTGGTTTTAGTAATCGGGTATAGAAAATGAATAATGTTTCTGTACACATGCATTCATATTTGCTCACCCAATGTACCAGATTTTCTTCATTATTTTCATTGTTAATAGCCGATTGGGTCGTATTTTATACCAGAATGCACTAGCTCAAGCCCTGCTTTTTATCTCATCAATTTTTTTTTAGCCCTGCCTGTCTGAAATATGCCCAAGATGTGTTATTTATATTATTATTTGTCTTTGATGTCACTTTTGTGCTTAAGAACTTTCACTTTAATTCTTTATGGTTACCAGGCAACCGATAATTTAATGCTTTAATCTATTCTCTTTATCTGTTTATCTATTACAGAATTCAGCTAATAAGAAATGTCACTTTAATGTGTGTGTGATGCTTTAATCTAGTGTGTGTGTGGGTACGTGTGTTTGTGCACGCATATTCTCTATTTATTTATCTATTAGAGAATTCAGCTTTAATCATTATTGCTACAAATCATAGACAAAAATAAATTTCACTTTAATTCTTTATGGTCACTGGGCAACCATTAATTTAATGCTTTAATCTATTCTCTTTATCTATTTATCTATTATAGAATTCAGCTTTAATCATTATTGCAAGAATTCTTAGACAAAAAGAACTTTCAATTTAATTCTTTATGGTTCCTGGGCTAATGCTTTAATCTATTCTCTTTATCTATTTATCTTTTATGGTTACTGGGCAACCAGTAATTTAATGCTTTAGAAGAAGAATCACCTTTATTGTCATTGCAATTTACAATGTAATGAGATTTGAGTGCAACTCCAAAAGGTGCTTTTCTGAGGTGTGAGTAATTGATGGCCAAATAAAAAGATAATGAAATTTAACAAAATAAATTATTGAAATATATGTAAACTAAAATAAAATGTGGACAAAAGTAAAATGCAAAACAAGAATTATGTACAACTGAGGAATGATACTGCATGGGAAAATATTGCACATGGGTACAGATATTGCACAAGAACTTTGAAAAGTGCAGATTAATGTGGTTTGTTATTGTTCAGTGCAGTGATTGCTCTGGGGAGAAAGCTGTCCCTTACTTTGTTTGTACTAGTTGATTGACCTATACCTTCGGCCCAAGGGTAGTAGGTCAAACAGGTGGTTGCTGGGGTGGGATGTGTCTTTGATGCTGGAAGCTCTGCTGAGGTAGCGAGAACTGGCAATGTCCTCCAGGCTGGGCAGAGAGTAGCTAGTGATCAGGATGCTCTCGATGGTGGCTCACCAGCAGCTTCTCCTCCAGATTGTTCCTCCTGAGGACCCTCTGGAAGTGGAGTCACTGCTGGTCTTTCTTCACCACCACTGTGGTGTTGGCAGTCCAGGAGAGGCTGTCAGAGAACTGCACTCCCAGGAATTGTGCTTGGAAGTTAACAGATCTAGATTGAATGTGAGAAAAAATTTCTTTAGTAACCGAGCAGTAAAGATTTGGAACAGTTTACCACCTGAAGTGGTCTTATCCTCGAGTATAGATATTTTTAAAGCAAATTATGATTTGTACTACAGTATAATGAATGCCACCAGATTTTAAAATTGTTAATAGCTGTTTTTATTGTTATGTTATGATGTGTTATGATGTGTCTTTATATACAATCATGTATACAGATATTTTACACAATAAAATTAATTATGAATTATGATGGAACTGACCCTTTCCACACAGTCCCCATGGATGTACTTCCTGAAGTCCAGGATAATTTCTTATGTTTTTGTGGTGTTCAGCGGCAGGTTGTTAGCTCAACACCATGCTGTCAGTCGGTTGACCTTGTCTCTGTAATCAGACTTATCCCCCCTGAGATGAGCCCAACCACAGTGGTATCATCCGCAAACTTTATGATGGTGTTTGAGAGATGGGTCGGAGAGCAATCGTGAATGTAAAGGGTGAACAGGAAGGGGCTCAGTACACAGCCTGGAGGGGAACTAGTGCTGAGTGTGATGGTGGAGGAAAGGTGGTGGCCAAGTTTCATGGACTGTGGGCGGTTCATAAGGAAGTCCTTGATCCACTGGCAGATGGGGGTAGAGATGCCCAGATGTGTCAGTTTCTGGACCAGGATCTCCGGGATGATGTGGTTGAAGGCTGAGCTGAAGTCCAGGAAGAGCATCCTCATATAGCTCCCCGGGTGCTCCAGGTGGCTCAGCGCGGTGTGGAGCACTGTGGTGATAGCATCCTCTGTGGAGCGGTTTGCCTGGAGTCATTCACAGCGACGTGGTCCTCTATGTTTTTCTTGGAGGCAGCCTTGACTTCCCTGATGCCTCTTTTTTTTCAGGTCGGACCTGGCCGCGCTGTACAGGGCCCTGTCCCCTGATTTAAAGGTGGTGTTGCGGCTTTTTAATAGGGACTGGACTACGCTGTTCATCCAGGGTTTATGGTTTGGAAAAACCCTGACCCTTTTGTTGATGGTGACAGTGTTAACACAGTTCTTAATGTAAGAGAGTACGGTGTCAGTGTTCTCCTGCAGATTGTGGCTGTTTCAATACTGCTGGTGTAGCATGTGGCCTGCTAGCTCGACTGCAGCGTCAGGGATCAGCGGGTGAAGCTACATCTCTGTGTGTTTGTAGCAATCTGTAGCTCCAATTCATCCATTTTGTGGGTGATGGAACTAGCGCTGGAAAGGAAGAGGCTCGGTAATGCTGGCCTGTGAGGTTTTTTTACATAGCCTAGCGTCAGAGCCCGACCAACATCCTCGCCTCTGCTTCCTGTCTCTGCACCTGTATATATGTATATATGTATATATATATGTATATATGTATATATATATGTATATATGTATATATATATATATATATATATATATATATATATATATATATATATATATATATAGAGAGAGAGAGAGAGAGAGAGAGAGAGAGAGAGAGAGAGAGAGAGAGAGTTTGTAGAAAAAAAACCCATAGATAGAGAGGTGAAAATTTCTTTAAAACAAAATTCAGGTCTAAGGAACAACTTGCTTCTGTGCCTGTCACTTTAAATGGGAAGGAGCTATTCTGTGCCAGTGCCACACCCTCATTCTTGCCAGCATGAGTGCCTCTCTAGTCTTTATCACTGACCAGACCCACGTGGGTATGTCTCACAGAATTAAAGGCCTTTCACGGCACATATATGATGAAGTCAGGCAACATTGTTGCTCATAGCGTGTAGACCATCAATTTCTGTTTAATCCACTTGATGGTGAATGTAGCCTGTGAGCTGTTGCCAGCAGCCGCCATCTTGCTTAGCATTATTCTGCATCATCAAGCATTACATTAAATAGAAATCGATGATGCGCTGACTTAAACTTGGGTTAAAGCGATCTGAAAATGCTGATTTGTGCAGCGTTCAGGAAATGATTGTCAGATGGTGAAATAAAGGTTAAATAAATAAAAAAATTGTGGTTAAATTGTGGAGTCATAAGTGTCTATTATGTGTAATATTAATTAAAAATGGGAAATGACTGAAATTGCTGAATAAAGGTTAGAAAATTATTTATTTTTGTGTCTGATCTGTATTCTCTAAAGTAGTGACTTCAGTTTTACTGTCTGAATGCTTCGTCGTGATAAATATCGCACCATTCGTTTAGTGATTCAATTAGTAGTCTCACTGCCGTAAGTCTCAATTTATCCCTTTTTAATGAGCCCCAGGTTTCTTTTTCACATCAGGTTTTCCATCCTGAGATATTCTGTCATAGCAGATTCTTAGAATGGAAGTACTTTTTCTCTCAATTTGGTGGGTCACATGACATTCGCTTTGACATTGTATATTTTACTAATGTAAGAATATACACAAATGAGATTAATTTCTCTATGATATACAACATATTCCAGTGGAGTATGTTCAGATTTCTTTCAACTTGGCCCAGAAATTATTGAATAATCTTACTTTCACCCTGGCTGGCCTGTTTCATTTTATTTATTTTATTTGATATTTTTGCGGAGAAGCGCTCCATAAAAGTGGCACCGCAGCTAGGTTAAGAGCAGTCTAATTATAACATATAAATATAACATATAAATAATTAATAATATGATGGCAGACATAATGTGTTTGACAAACTGATGGTATTATTTTCTGTCTGGACTGGAACTCACAAATTCACTGAAGTCTATTACAGTGGGGAAAATAAGTATTTGACCCCCTGTCAGTTTTGCAGGTTTTCCCACCTACAAAGAATGGAGAGGTCTGTAATTTGTATTGTAGGTACACTTCAACTGTGAGAGACAGAATCTAAAAAAAATCCAGAAAATCACATTGTATGATTTTTAAATAATTAATTTGCATTTTATTACATAAAATAAGTATTTGACCCCCTACAAAAACAGAGCTTAACAATTTTTACAGAAACATTTGTCTGCCATTACAGAGGTCAGACGTTTCCTGTAGTTCTTGACCAAGTTTTCACGCACTGCAAAAGGGATTTTGGTCCACTTCCCCATACACATCTTCTCCAAATCTTTCAGGTTTGGAGTTTCAGCTTCCTCCAAAGATTTTCTATTGAATTCAGGTCTGGAGACTGGCCAGGCCACTCCAGGACCTTGAAATGCTTCTTACGGAGCCCCTCCTTAGTTGCCCTGGCGGTGTGTTTGGGGTCATTGTCATGCTGGAAGAACCAGCCATGACCCATCTTCAGTGCTCTTACTGAGAGAAGGAGGTTGTTTGCCAAAATCTTGCAATGCATGACCCCATCCATCCTCCCTTCAATACGGTGCAGTCGTCCTGTCCCCTTTGCAGAAGAGCACCCTCAGAGTATGATGTTTTCACCACCATGCTTCACGGTTGGGATGGTTTTCTTGGGGTTGTTCCAGAAAGCTCTATTTTGGTCTCATCTGACCACATGACCTTCTCCCATGCCTCCTCTGGATCATCCAGATGGTCACTGGTGAACTTCAAACAGGCCTGGACATGTGCTGGCTTGAGCAGGGGGACCTTGCTGCCCTGCAGGATTTTAAACCATGACAGCATCATGTGTTATTAATATAATCTTTGTGACTGTGGTCACAGCTCTCTTCAGGTCATTGACCAGGTCCTCCTGTGTAGTTCTGAGCTTTCTCAGAATCATCCTTACCCCACAAAGTGAGATCTTGCATGGAATCCCAGACCAAGGGAGATTGACAGTCATCTTGTGTTTCTTCCACTTTCTAATAAATAATCATAACAGTTGGTGTCTTCTACCAAGCTGCTTGCCTGTTGTCCTGTAGTCCATCCCAGCCTTGTGCAGGTCTACAGTTTTGTCCCTGGTGTCCTTAGACAGCTCTTTGGTTTTGGCTATGGTGGACAGGTTGAAGTGTGATTGATTGTGTGAACAGGTGTCTTTTATTCAGGTAACAAGTTCAAACAGGTGCAATTAATACAGGAAAAGAGTGCAGAATAAGAGGTTCTTAAAGATAAATTAACAGGTCTGTGAGAGCCAGAATTCTTGCTGGTTGGTAAGGGTTCAAATACTTATTTTATGCAATAAAATGCAAATTAATTATTTAAAAATCATACAATGTGATTTACTGGATTTTTTTTGCGATCCTGTCTCTCACAGTTGAAGTGTACCTACGATCCAATCCAATCCAGTCCACTTTATTTATATAGCACATTTAAACAACAGAACAGTTTCCAAAGTGCTGCACATAAAAATAATTATACAAACTATACAAAACAATAAACCAACTCAGATACTAATAAATAAACATAAAAACAATAAATAAATAAAACACTGGGCCAAAGACAACAGAGGACCATACAACTCATGCAGAGCTAAAAGCCAGAGAATAAAAGTGGGTCTTCAGACGAGACTTAAAACACTCCACTGTGGGGGCTGTTCGAATGTGGAGAGGCAGAGCGTTCCAGAGTCTGGGCCCAGCCACAGAGAAGGCCCTGTTCTCCCTGGTCTTAAGTCTCGTGTTGTGTGTTGGGGGGTTTGGCTGGGCATTGTTTTGCTGTTTTTGTGTTTATTTTCCTCCCAGGTGGTTTGGGGCTGATCTCTGGGGAGAGTGTGCTGCAGAGGAGTCTCTCACCTCTGTTACAGTGATCTGCTGCACCTGTTGCACTCACGTGCGGCTCTCTATCAGGACGATCTACGACACCTGTGGCATTCACGTGCAGCTCTAAGGACTCTCAGCTGGTGCCAATGAAGAAATTAAGAGCTGCATTTAAGCCAGCAGTGATCAGGGCTGAATTGCCGGAGAATATGACCATGTGACGATTGTTTGGGGACGCTGAGGGCCGCTCCAGATTCTGACATTGCGCCTGTGAAGGAGGACGAGGGTGAGAGGCAAACGCGGTCAGCACACGTCAGAGAGTACAGTCCTGGGAAAAGCCACCTGGGGGGGTGTCGGCGGAATTCCTGAGTCAAAAATGTTCGGGCTCCGATCTATTGAGACACTGAGAAAGCGCGCCGCCTCTTCACCTCACCAGTTTTGTTTAGTATTTCATGTACAGCACTAGGGGGAAAAAAAAATAAAACTTGTTTCCTTTGGAACTACTTCTGGTTATTTGACGCTGGGTTCAGTCAGACGCTGGATCGCTCCTCAATCCGCGTCCAAACCATAACATCTCGTCCTAGGCACCACAAGCTGGAGCTGGCCCTCAGACCTCAGAGCGCGCGCTGGGGAGTAAATTTGGAGGAGGTCTACAATATATTGTGGGGCCAGTCCGTTTAAGGCTTTAAAAACAAATAATAAAATTTTAAAATCAATTCTAAGATTAACAGGGAGCCAGTGCAAAGACGCGAGAATGGGTGTAATATGTTCTTGTTTTTTGCTCCCAGTTAAGAGGCGTGCAGCAGCGTTCTGGACTAACTGCAATCTGTGAAGTGTATTTTGATTAATTCCAAAAAAAGTGAATTGCAGTAGTCCAGGCGTGAAGAAATAAAAGCATGCATGATGCGCTCCAAGTCAGAAAAGGATAAAATTGATTTAATTTTGGTTAAAAGACGAAGCTGATAAAAGCTGATAAAAATACGTGATACGATAAAAATACAGACCTCTCCATTCTTTGTAGGTGGGAAAACCTGCAAAATTGACAGGGGGTCAAATACTTATTTTATGCAATAAAATGCTAATTAATTATTTAAAAATCATACAATGTGATTTACTGGATTTTTTTTAGATCCTGGCTCTCACAGTTGAAGTGTACCTACGATAAAAATTATAGACCTCTCCATTCTTTGTAGGTGGGAAAACCTGCAAAACTGACAGGGGGTCAAATACTTATTTTCCCCACTGTATATAAATAGTCTGATCCTCTTCTGTATTTGTTTCGACAAATAGTGGCTGTAAAAATGTTGGACTGAGTTTGAATAAATGTAACACCACATTAATAGCACAGAAAATGCAGATTTATCCTGAAACTCTCTCTTGTACACATTGATCATGTCCATTGATTTCTATTTATGTCTGGTTGTTAGATGCTAACCAAGATGGCAGCGCTCTGGCAACAGCCAGCGAATGAGCGGATCGCCCCGGTCCTTCATCTAGTGAGCAAATAGAAATTGTGATGCTTTGAGGATGTTTCATACTGATAGATGAATACTGTTCAGAATAATCCTTGCAAGCACAGTTCCAGGCACAGGGAGCAGTGTAAAACACCTATAGTTGTTACAATCCAGAGTGGAGCAACAAGCGCTTTCTTCCAGTCGGTATTGATGATATCTGACTCCCAGATTGAAACAAAGATTGTTTTCAATGCTAGAACAGCATCCCAGCCTTCAGCTGTTTCACAGTCTTTAAACTTTCAAAGCATTTAGTGGTTCACAGCTGACTGGCAGCTACAACCCTGCCACTGGGGGTGTCTAAATCATAGCAGTTGTACAACTGCTCAAAACAGCCGGACCAATGGGACAGTGCAGCAGAGGCATCTGTAAGGAATGAGCGTAACCGCCATGACTACGGTACAAAAAAGGTGTCTGTTTGGAACCATACCATACAGCAGTGGTGGGACGAAGTCACAATCAAGTCACTCTCAAGTGATGAATCAGCAAGCCCCAAGTCAAGTCTCAAGTCACAATGACCACCAACTGTCTGCAAGCTGACTTGATGGTGACTTCATCTGCCATACAGTTTACCATAAATTGGCCTTTGTGTTTCTTATGCTGCATTTACACATAACGACGGCACGTCACGAATGCCATGAAGTATACATTCTTGGCCGCTGATCACGAATGTGATGATTTGGGGCAGAGGCATCAGGTATCCTCCGGAACTGCTGCAACCTGTTAGCACGTGTTACGATTAATGGCATGTGTTGCTAGAGAATTATCAGGAACCATTATGCATGGTCAAGAATAATGTTCCCCATTGTTACGCACTATCGCATGTAACAGTGCATCGTTAAGTTCTTTCATGTTGTGAATGAGGCGAATTGTCTCCACACACAACACCCATATTCATCCAATCATCAGCTGCTGAACAATTCAGATCGCTCCAGTTTTTCCTCAACAGCCACAGCAGAAGATCTTTGTTACTGCATGCTTCGTTGGGCTCTGTGCCACTCCATGGCACAGAGAGGAGGAGGAGACAGGGGGAGCCAGATGTGTGGCTTCATGCGGCTCTTGTCTCACTCGTTTTCCCAAACATCAGGCACATGCGGCAGGTGGACACCTGCAGGACCGTGCTGAGGAGCATTGGAACGACACTTTTAGCCAACTTGGCATCACTGTCCTCCTTCAGCATACTGCAGCAATGAAACTGAATGTGGTGCAGCAGGGTTTAATTGTGCGCATGTCAGAGAAGAACGCTGTCACGCTCTATTAAGGATCATCACTAATCAAGACGGATCAACACGCTCAGTTGCGACCTCGATGACAAGAGGCGAAATGAGGGTGGTGCGTGATATTCGTGGAAGATTTTTTGACAGCCAAAAACATGCTCCACAAAAATCACCAACATCACACATCAACACGGACAATTAAGAAACCTATTCAGATGCATTAAGTCACATTAAGAATGTCAGGAACGTGCCAAGAATGACACAAATATAACATTCGTAATGCATCCTGCCTATGTGTAAAGGCACCTTAAATCACTGCTGTAAAAGAAGTCTGAAACATATTCAATGAATTGTAAATTTTCAATTATCCATCCCCTGACTTGTCCAAAGAAAATGACTGTAAAATCTGTATTAACAGTAATTCTTGTATTTCATTTGTCCAATTACTTATGGGACTGTTTATAAAACGGCTGTAATTCCTAAAAGCTCAATTCATTATTTTTGTTAAAGCCATTAAATTAAAGCTGAAAGTCTGTGCTTCAGGCAGCACGGTGGATTAGTGGTTACCACTGTTGCCTCACAGCAAGAAGGTCATGGGTTCAATTCCTGCCTGTGGCCTTTCTGTGTGGAGTTTGCGTGTTCTCCCTGTGTTTGCGTGGGTTTCCTCCGGATGCTCTGGTTTCCTCCCACATCCCCCCCAAAAAAAACAAAAAAAAAAACAAAAACAAAAAACATGCGGGTTAGGTAGGTTGGAATTTATCGGGTTTAGTAATGTTATTTATCTATTTGCCTATTTATTTTTAATGATCTCAATTGTGTCTAACTAGTAAGTCCCTTCGGCTGCTCCCTTGTTTGCACTCGGGGTCGCCACAGCAAATCCAAGGTGGATCTGCATGTTGATTTGGCACAGGTTTTACGCCGGATGCCCTTCCTGACGCAACTCCACATTACATGGAGAAATGTGGCAGGGGTGGGATTTGAACCCAGAACCTTCAGAACTGAAACCAAGCGCATTAACCACTTGGCCACCAATTTCCATTAATTCCTCTAATTTCAAAGGTGGGTGTGGCTGTGTTTTGACTTCAAAATATCAAATAAATAATTAGATGAATAAATAAATAAAATAAAACAATGACCACAAAGACATTTCAGCACCAAGTCCAAGTAACTTGCACTGAACTGTGGAAGAATCTTAAAATATGTGGATGAAAAAAAACGTGTATGAGCGTATTGTTCCTTGTTAAAACCGGAATCACAGCACTCACGAGAGGCAGGTAAATGTGTTTTAAATTTTTCTTTACGATTTAGAAATCTATGTCAGTAATGTAACGTATATTTGTTTGCTAATATGTTTGGCTGAAAAAGTAAACCGTCTCCCGTGGTGCCCTAATTGTGAAAGGTATGACCGGAAGCACTTCCGTACATTGCATGTAATTACCGGCTGTGCATTTTATGCTGTTCAGTGCACCGCTGGCGTTCACGCATCTTCGCGCACAGAGCAGGTATTTTATTTGTGAGGCTTCTTTTTGTGCGTTTTTTTCTGCGGTGTTGGTGATGCGCTCGGCGCTGCCGTGTGGGGCGCGTGCTGCTGGCAACGATGCCGGATCGATCCTTTAGATCGATCGATCGATCGCATGTGCGAAGAGGTAGTAACTTCAGCTCGGGGACGGACTACACGACGTACGGTAAGTGGATGTGGCTCCTCTCTGAATTATAAGGATGCAGGGGAGGATCTGCAAATATTGACTTGATAACGACTGACGCTGCAGCGCCAAACATTATCCGCTGGATGAACTCAGATGGGACTGAAAAAATGGGCTTGAAGTCTTGACTGCGTTCACATTGCCGGTTAAAGTCACCTGAATTAGATTTTTTTCCCCCCACTCCCACCACATCTCATGTTTTAAAGTTGAAAGTCAGTATTCTGTGTCAGATCTGACTGTCTCACACACACACACACACACACACACACACACACACACACACACACACACACACACACACACACACTGCTCACATTCACCAAGATGTGTCAGAACAGATCTGAATCATATTTCAGACAAACCTAAAGGTTAAAAAAAAAAAAAAAGGTGTAGCACAACTCAGGAACCATCCACTCCATCCACAGCAATCACATTGCCAGAGGTCAGATTCAAATCAGATTCTGTTCTGTGTAAGAAAAGGGTCCGAATCTGGAAAGGAAAACTTGAAGGGCACTCAGTCGAGTGTGTACCTCTATATGTCAATACTGATTTTTGTGTTGTCATCCAAATCATTATCTGGATCTGCAAATCCTTCATATTCATTAAGATTAATTTATATAACAAAAGACTTTCTTTAAGATGTAAACCGTATTTCTTGACATCTTGATAAAAATGTTGCAAAATGTCCCAACTGCTACTGTAAAGAGAAGAAAAAGAATAATGCATAGAATAAAAGAAAAACCTGGATCTAATTCAGTGGAGTTTGTTATGTTCTCCACCTTGCACCTAATTTTAATGAAAATAGCCCTTTTTTAACAATCAAACTGAAATGTGAAAACGTAATTTCCTTGGAGGAAGGTTTAAAAAAAGATATGGCATGTTAACACATTGTGTGAAATGCCACCTGAAGAAGAATAGGTATTTTGGAATAAAAACAATCAACTGTGTTGCTGATTTAACCATGATGCCACATGAGATTTGGGAAAACACAATTGTCAGTTCTACTTTCACAATTTAAAGCTGGAAGGTTTATAATTCATATCGATACACTTCTTCCTTTTAAACTATGGCTGCTGGTGCTGCCGGTGGGTAATAAATGATAAGAATCAATGCTTTTTTCAACTCTAATCAAAATCAGAAAGTTGATTCAAGTTATCACGTGCACATGCATGAAGGAAGTGCACTTTTATCAAGACACAACCTCTGGCTATCTGAAAAGAAGCACGCCCAGAAATAGAAAGTCTTGTAGTTCCTTGAATGGCCACCTGAGGTCAGTGTCACCAAGTGAATGGTCACTCCTTAAAAGTGGTCGTCAATTGCCTCGTGTCTGCTTAAAACTAACTTTAGAATGATTTAAGAGGTTCTAGTTTGTCACCTGATGGTTGATAATCACATTATTCCCTTTGATCGCTTTGGGTGAAGAGAGTCAGACTTAGAGAGTCAGACTCTGATTGCTGCCCCATCTTTTATTATGAAATAATGCTGATTTTATGTGGAAATGATTGTTGTACAAAAGCTGCAAGTTCCTGTCGCTGAGATAGATGATGACTGGAGTGCAGTTTTAAGCAGAAACAAGGCGGTAATCGGTGAATTGCTGCCGACGCTCCGAAATGACACATGTATTCCAGCAGAAGAACCATGAGACTTTTGGAGACATCCCAGGTGTGCACGTGATCGCAGATGATATGATCATCGCTGCATCATCAGAAAAAGAGCACGACGAAATCCTCAGCAAAGTCATGGTGAGAGCATGAGAGGCCAGTGTGAGGTTCAGCGGTGACAAGATCCAGTACAAGGTCAACACTGTGAGGTACATGGGTCACATCATCACCCCAGAGGGACAGAGACCTGATGACGGCAAGATAAAAGCAATCACCAACATGCCACCTCCATTTGACAAGCCTGGCCTGCAGTGACTGCTTGGTATGACAAAATACTTGGCGCAGTACATACCCCACGAAGCTACACTCACAGCACCTCTGAGACAGCTGCTGTGGAAAGATGCTGTGTGGCAGTGGAGCGCGCATCACAGTGCTGCGTTGGAAAGCTTGAAGGCCGCCCTCACAAAAGCACCTGTGCTGAAGTTTTATGATCACAGACTCCCACTAACCATACAAGCAGACTCATTAAAAGATGGACTGGGAGCATGTCTTCTTCAAGGAGGTCGCCCTCTATGCTACGCTTCCAGAGCACTCACTGAAACTGAGCAAAGATATGCTCAGATAGAAGAAGAGTTAATAGCGATAGTCTTTGCAACCAAGAAATTCCATCAGTACATATACGGCAAGATGGTAGCAGTGCAGTCGGATCACAAGCTGCTAGAGATCATCGCGAAGAAGCAGCTTTGCAAAGCACCGGCCCGACTGCAGCGAATGCTGCTACAACTGCAAAGGTATGATCTTAACATCTCCTACACACCCGGGAAACACATGTACATTGCAGACACGCTGTCTCGTGCAACTGAAAACAGAGAGGCAGACAACATCGATGACCTGTGTAACGAGAAGGTTGTGCACGCCCTCTAAGCCACAGATGTGCTGAGCGCAGAGACACTCAGTCAGCTGAAAGAAGCTACGGCAGCAGAGCCCATGCTGCAGGCTTTGCGTGAGACATTGGACAAGGGCTGGCCAAGAAAGAGACGCAGCGTGGACAACAACCTGCACAGCTACTGGCCAATGAGACACAGCATCAGCACAGAGAACGGCATCATGATGGTAGGAGACAAGATCATCATTCCTCAGAGCTTCAAACAGGTTATCTTAGAGAAGCTACACATAGCTCACCAAGGTATTTAACAAACAAAGGCCAAAGCAAGAAGACTCCTCTACTGGCCTGGAATGACATGTGACATCGAGCTCATGATCGAAAAGTGTGGGCCATGCCAGCAGCTGCAGCCACAACATCAGAAGGAGCCACTAATCGCGCATGACATTCCTGAGTTGCCTTGGATGAAGGTAGGAACAGACATCTTCGAACTAAGAGGTCAGTCCTATCTCTTGTTAGTTGATTACCTGACAAAGTTTCCAGAAGTGTTGAACATCCCAGACAAATCAGCACACACGGTGATACAGAAGATGAAGTCTGTTTTTGCCAGACACGGTATCCCGAAACAGATTGTTAGTGACAGTGTGCCATTTGGCAGCTATGAAATGAAGTCATTCGCTGTAGCATGGGGGTTCACACTCACACAGTCCAGTCCGGGCTACCCACAGTCCAATGGACTTAAAGACTGTGAAACATGCCCTGAAAAAAGCACTGCAAACTGGTACAGCTCCACGTCTTGTACTACTGTCGCTGAGAAACACACCAGTGACAGGACTGAGCGAATCTCCTGCACAGATGTTGATGGGAAGGGTCCTGAGAAGCACACTTCCATGCTCCAGTGCTGTGTTGCAGCAGTCCACCTCGCAGCACATGCACACCCGACTACAGGACTTGCAATCCCGTCAGCACTACTACTACAACCTCCACGCCAAGCCACTTCCAGAGCTGGCCCAAGGTTCCACAGTGCACATGTGCACACGGCATGGATTGGAACCTGCTGTAGTGCTATGCAAGAGAGGTGAGCCACGGTCTTACACCGTGCAGACACCGGCAGGACAGATCTTCAGAAGGAATAGGCGTCACCTATGGAAGATCCACCAGAGTCTGTTCAGAGAGACAGACCCTGATGAACATTCAGAGGACACACAACCCCAATGACTGCCAGCTGACCCGCCACCGCAAGATCCTCCGGCTGAAGCAGACGACTCCTCTGTGCGCCACACCAGAAGTGATAGAGCAGTGGTGCGCCCCACCAGATACAAGGATTTTGTGATGGAGGTATCAAGAGTAACATTTCAGTCTTACACGTGTCCCCACCCCCCGCCCCCCCCCAAAAAAAAAATAAAAAAAAAGAAAGAAAAGAAAGAAAATAAATGAAACAAAAAAAAAGAGACACAGAGACACATGTATACACTGAATTTTTCTACACATGTATTACACTGAATGATTTAATGTTGTTATTATTGTATGTTTTGATGTTTTTGCTTGCAGGATACACAGAAATGTTCAGTTGCCTAGTAAGGTTCACTGGAGGCCGATGAATGTTTAAATGAGTTACCCTTGATTACAGTATGCAATGTTTCTAATTAATTCTAAAGCTAAATGACATTTACCATAAGAAGAATTGAATGATACTGAATGAGTATGGTTTAGGAGTGTATATGTTGAATATATGAATATATTGTCTATGATTTAAGTATGCAAATTCAGTAAGTATGGGTTCAACTTGTCAGCCATGTTCTCTGCTTGAAAAAGGGGGATGTGGTGGATTTAGAATAGGCACTCGATGCTCTCTTATGTTTGCCTACCTACGATCTTCACGAGGGTGATTGATTACTCTCCCCTGTGTAACGTTCGATGATTGATGTTCAGTAAAGCCTGAGAGAAGACGTGAGTTTTGTGTCCGGTCGTTTATTTTGTTATTATAAGTGTTTACTCAGTAAGTTTAATAGCCACCCTCCACTCGGGTATGAGTATAATAAAGTAAAGAACATAACAGCTTAGTGACATCAGATCCACTGTTACTCCATGGTTAGTGAGACATTAAGCTGGTCATAGTTTTCAGTACCCACGTCTAAGCCACTCACTGCCCAGCCTGCAAAAATATGCTTTAAAACACAAGCCAAAGTTAGCCTGTTAGCTTAACTAGTTTGGTAACTCTTGAGATGAGAGCGTGTTGGGCTTTATTCCTCCTGCCCAAGTCCTGCCAGTTTTGCCGATGCTCCACCCCTTTTCCCGTTTATGGTATGGCTGGGATTTAGATGGCGTAAGCAGTGCCTCTACAGTTACATTATGTACCTTGTCTGTGGAAGGAATCAGTTATCATTCCCATTCCAAAAAATAAATCCCCAAAGGAATTGAATGATTTCCGACCTGTGGCACTTACCTCATTAGTGATGAAAACCTTCGAGAATTGGTCAAGACATCACTAATGGACTTGGTACAAGACAAACTCGACCCTCTACAGTTTGCCTATAGACCGGGTAGAGGTGTTGATGATGCCACTGGGTTACTTTTACATTTGGTTTTCAAGCACTTGGAGGGAGCAAAATCTTTGGTTCGTTTACTTTTTGTAGATTTGTCCTTTGGATTTAACTGCATTCAGCCTCGTGTTGGCAGATAAACTAATGAACTTTTTTGACTTTGAACCGAGCATTGTTAGCTGGCTTCTGGACTTTTTAACTGGGCGGTCCCAGCGCGTTAGGGTGAATGGACAGCTGTCAAATGTTTTTTCCTCCATCGGAGCACCACAGGGATGTGTTCTGTCTCCTCTTTTATTTGTTTTATACATCAGTGACTATCAGAGTAAATGCATCAATCGTCACATTGTTAAATTTGCTGACGACTCTGTCATTGTGTCACTTTTAAATCAGGAAGACCTCGAGCATGGTCCTGTTTTATCAGATTTTATTGACTGGTGCAGCAACATCCTTTTTAGATATCAATGTGACCAAAACCAAAGAAATGGTTATTAATTTTGGCAGGTCACTTTCTGTTCTCCCTCCAGCTCTCATAAATGACCAGTGTGTAGAGCGGGTCCAGGAGTACAAACACTTGGGGACCATCATTGATGATAAACTGTGCTTTGAGCCCCAAGTGGATGCAGTTTGTAAAAAGTCAACCAGCGCATGTATTTTTTACAGGAGCTTCGGAACTTTCATGTGGACACTTCCTTTATGAAAATATTTTATTCATGTTTTATCGAATCTATTTTAACCTTTTCTTACATTTGCTGGTTTGATTGTTTGTCCATCAAGCAGCGAAATTGTCTTAATGGACATTGTGAAGGTGTGCTGTAAAATCACCAGAAGCTCACTTAACGATCTTAATGAAATTTTTAAGGTCAGATGTCTTAAAAAAAGCTAAGGCTATTATAGCTGACCCTTCTCATCCTCTTTGGCATTAGTTTTCACTGCTCCTATCCGGCCGCCCTTATGTTGTCCCTCGGTGTAGAACTAACAGGTTTAAAAAGTCCCTGATTCCAAATGCTATTCGCTGTCTCAATGCACATTTGTAAATGTTTTAGTTGTACTATTGTTGTGTTTGTTTGAGATTGTAACTGCTGCTGCAAACAAATTGCCCCACAGGGACAATAAAGAAACCTTAAACCTCGAACATGGTGACACCATTTGAGCTTCAGAGCCAGTCTTCAGAAAACCTGTGAGTGACATCACCGAGGGTTTGTCCATTATATATATATGTTCTCTACACAGATTGCAATAGCCAATCACAGATTAGCCTTTCTGTCCATCATTTACCTGTATTTTGGCATGCTTGGCGTCAGAAAGTTATGTTGGATCCAAAAAGGCTAGGACCAAAAGTTATATTGGATCGGTTCCCACTGACCAATAGCGTTAGAGCTTACTGCCAACAGCTAGCCAATCAGAGCGCGGCATATGAAGGTCAGGAACTAGCTGACAGACACTGGTTGAAAAAATGGCAACAAACACGTCAACAACAGCAGAAATCGTGTGCCAGCGAGGTTTGCTGAGTTCACAGAGGAGGAACTGGTGGAAATATTGAACTCCAAGGATGCCAAAAACACTAAGAAGGTAGACAAGCACGCTACTGACGTTTTAGAAGCATTCATATGCTGTTCACAACAAAATAAATTGATCTAATTTACTGACTCTTTGTTGTTTGCTTAATTTTTTTTGGGGGGGGACATAATTGATGGATGGCAAGTCGTCCAACATAGAGAAATATTGGATGAAGAAAAGTTATATTGGACGAGGCGTACCATCCATTATTTGTAATATACACTCAACAAAAATATAAACGCAACACTTTTGGTTTTGCTCCCATTTTGTATGAGATGAACTCAAAGATCTAAAACTTTTTCCACATACACAATATCACCATTTTGCCTTAGACTGCCACTTAGACAGCGTGTGTGGCGTCGTGTGGGTGAGCGGTTTTCTGATGTCAATGCTGTGGATCAAGTGGCCCATGGTGGCGGTGGGGTTATGGTATGGGCAGGCGTCTGTTATGGACGAAGAACACAGGGCATTTTATGATGGCATTTTGAATGCACAGAGATACCGTGACGAGATCCTGAGGCCCATTGTTGTGCCATACATCCAAGAACATCACCTCATGTTGCAGCAGGATAATGCACGGCCCCATGTTGCAAGGATCTGTACACAATTCTTGGAAGCTGAAAATGTCCCAGTTCTTGCATGGCGGCATACTCACTGGACATGTCACCCATTGAGCATGTTTGGGATGCTCTGGGCCGGCGTATACGACAGCGTGTACCAGTTCCTGCCAATATCCAGCAACTTCGCACAGCCATTGAAGAGGAGTGGACCAACATTCCACAGGCCACAATTGACAACCTGATCAACTCTATGCGAAGGAGATGTGTTGCACTGCATGAGGCAAATGGTGGTCACACCAGATACTGACTGGTATCCCCCCAATAAAACAAAACTGCACCTTTCAGAGTGGCCTTTTATTGTGGTCAGTCTAAGGCACACCTGTGCACTACTCATGGTGTCTAATCAGCATCTTGATATGGCACACCTGTGAGGTGGGATGGATTATCTCAGCAAAGGAGAAGTGCTCACTATCACAGATTTAGACTGGTTTGTGATACAATATTTGAGGGGAAATGGTGATATTGTGTATGTGGAAAAAGTTTTAGATCTTTGAGTTCATCTATACAAAATGGGAGCAAAACAAAGTGTGCGTTTATATTTTTTTGAGTGTTATATATATATATACACGTGTGTATATATATATATATATATTATATATATACACACACAGTCTATGTTTATTATATTATATAACTTTATACTAGTGCAATGAAATGTAGAGAGCACATAACTCCACGATTAGTGGCAGCAGTAATGTGGTCTTTTCTTAACGAGCTGAACTGCAGCCGGGGGGTGCTGATTGGAAATCAATTTTAAAACTAATTAAATGTGACTCCAGACACTGCATCTTGCTCAGAATAATACCAGCTCGTCTTTGATCTCAAGGCCTTCTTCTTCACCAAATAAATAAAATATGCTGGTGTGAGAGTCCGGTGCAGTGATTCTGCTCTCCGTTGAGTCTCCAGTTAGATCGATATTGTTTCTGTTACATGCTGTATGTATGATGTAGTGTGGAGCTGTCAGTGAGGGGAGGCTAAAATATTCATCAACCCACACCAATAAGAACTATGTATATAGTAATTCCTATGCGGTAACCAGACGTGTAGAGACGTCAGCAGTGAAGGTAAGTTTAGCCGAGTACCTGTCACGGAGTTGAGTCATAACACTTAGCGGGTAAACCTGTCCTCGGTGGCTGCTAATAGTGCAGCTCACACAATGACTGTGCAGCCAAGTGACACCATTAATCTCATCCCAGCACTGCTGAGGTCTGACCTGAGGGATCGCTTCTCACGCAGGACTGTAAACGCGTGCAGCTTTTTGGAAAAATTGCAAATCGTCCCTCTGTGGACAACCTATCGATTTAATATGTGCAAACTGGTAACTTTCAAAGAGTGTGCAGTCGAGGTTCTCCCTCTAATTTGTGTGCTGAGCGTTACCTCTGTGCTCTGATTTCATTTGCGTGCCTGTTGTCAGTCAGAGGCGATACTCTGAGCCTCTCCAGCTGCCGGTTACGTAACATCAACTGAGCGCTGCCGCGGTGTAGCATGCAAAGGGGGAAAACCCAGGCGGAATTGAACACGGACCATAATGCATTCTTACATAAGGGCTGTTTTTTGTTTCTTTTTGGTTGTGCGATACAGATGATACTTCTCCAGAACAAGCAGTGAGTAAAGATGCGATGCTGCATCATGGGTGCACTGTTTGGAGGTGATGGAGTGCACAGGCGTGTAGTGAGGAGGAAGGGTACAGCGCTGATGAGCTGCAGTGTGAAGAGAGGCCTATTTGTATTCAGAGCTGCTTTTGATGAGCCGGCACAGGATGTTCTTCAGTAATATCCTGTGTTTAATGTTCCAGGTGAGGCTGTTACAGGCCATATCCTGTCAAGGACACATTATGTGATTTGCTTTGAAGAGATGTGGTGGTGCTCGGTGGGTGGGCGGGTAGGGCTGTAATAGATTTCTTTTGGATAACATCATTAGTGAAGTACACTTTGCTCTTTGAAGGTACAGTTTCGTCAATGGGGCACCATTTGTAAAATCAGAGGTATATCTTTGGAACTGTGTTTTTTTTTTTTTCTTATTATTTTACACAATTTTTTGAGATTTAAATATAAATTATTCATATAATTGGTAAGCAAAAATATATTTCCAAAATGCATTTACATTTATTAAGTATATTTAACAATTATATTTATCATTTAGATTTATATTTTACATTTATATTTAAATGTCACCAAATTGTCGTTGTTGAAGTCTCAGAGTCTTGTCTCTTGAAGTCTTGTCTTGCTTCTGCTGCGTTCACACTGGGCACGACACGAGTGACTGCAGCCACAGGTTGCCATGTAATTCCTATGTAATGATGCGTTTTGGCGCCAAACCGCGCAGCGTGATGCGATGGACGCGAGTAAAGCGATTTTGAGCATTTTGCGCGTTTGTAGCGCGATATTACGTCGCATCACGTCGCGTTGCCCTCCTTTCCAAGTTGAAAATCTGAACTTTTTCGTCTCTTCGCGCCGCGATGACCAGGTCAGGGACTGAATATGTAGTGACGTGGAGATGTCTGGAGTTTGACTGAAGATGTGAAACATGTCATGTTTCTGGTAGCAGCCTGTGAGCAGGACTTATGTCTCTTTGTCCTTTATTTCACAATTATGAGAGCGTTTTTGGATGCGAGCAGCCAGCACCACAGCAGGGAGGAGCAGAGTTCTTTTTATTTTTATTTTACGTGTGCGCATGAGGGAATCGTCCATGGAGATTATTTTACTTATTAACTACACAGATGTATAATAAAGCAAATGGTGACTGGTTTCTAAAGACAATTATGACAAAGAGTTTTTTTGGGAAAGGGCGAGGAGCAGCCCCACAGCAAGCAGCGGAGTTTCTTTCTTTCTTTCTTTTTTTTTCTTTTAACGTGCGCGCGCAAGCGAATCGTCTGTGTGGAGAATATTTTATTGATTTACTACACAGATGTATAATAAAACAAATGGTGACTGGTTTCTAAACACAATTATGACAGTTTTTTGGGGGAGGAGCGAGCTGCAGCAAGAAGCGGAGTTTCTTTTTCTTTTTTTTTTATTGTTTACATTTGCGCGTGTGAACGGGACAGTTGGTCCTCAAACTGGGTCCCGCAGAGGCGGAAGGATCACTGAAAGCAGTCATCATCCAGACGCAGCTCCTGCAGCAAATAATGATACTCTCTGTATTGGGAGCTTTTCACAACAACTCGCTCCGTGTGATCAAGGTCTGTCATGATGACTTGACGCCAAGCAGAATGGAAGCTCCTCCTATTTGATGATGCACTGGGGCGAATTTTTGCAGCGAAAGTCTACCCAAGCAGAGCGCCACACCGGGCGAAGGAGGCGCGTCCGTCGCCACGTGACCCCCGCAAATTTTTAGCGTCTGATCGTGCCCAGTGTGAACGCGGCATTAGACTGTTGGGGGGTTCCCATGATGCACTGAGTGTTTCTTTTTATTCACCTCTTTTGCTCTGTATGCACCACTCTGCATTTAATCATTGGTGATTGATCTCTGCTCTCTTCCACAGCATGTCTTGTTCCTGAATCTCTCCCCTCAGCCCCAACCAGTCCCAGCAGAAGACTGCCCCTCCCTGAGCCTGGTTCTGCTGGAGGTTTCTTCCTGTTAAAAACGAGTTTTTCCTTCCCACTGTTGCCAAGTGCTTGCTCATAGTGGGTCGTTTTGACCGTTGGGGTTTTTCTGTAATTATTGTATGGCTTTTGCCTTACAATATAAGCGCCTTGGGGCAACTGTTTGTTGTGATTTGGAGCTATATAATTAAAATTGATTTGATTTGATTTTGATTTGAATAATAATAATAATAATAAGAAGAAGAAAATACACCTCTGATTTTATAACTGGCCTCCCATACTGCTTTGGATGATTTTTGGTGACATTTCTTTTCACCACTTTTATAATACTACGTGACTGCAGAAGTTTAATGTTGGACATGGGTATTCCAAAGTGTTTGGAACATAAACTCAGCCCTGAGGTCCGTACGCTTCACTGTGACTATCAGCTTACTGTTGTTCTTTGTGTTTTGTAGCAGCCACATTTAGCCAAGTTAGATCAGGTCTGGGAGCGTGCACTGGAGCCACGTGTCACCGCAACTACGGCACTATGGAACCATCTTGGGACCCGCGCCCCATCAATACCTCTTGAAAGTACCTATCTCTCTGCCATAGCCAGGTCAAATGAGGACATCTCCTTGGCCATCCCCAGCTGCTGGGGTCCTCAGCACTGACGTACCTGTGTCCTGGATCATACCTAGGGCATCGCACCATATGGACAAAATGTGATGAATGACGTTCACCACACAAGCAAGTGACACTCCTCATCTTAGTCTCCCTCAGCTGAGCGAATCAAGATGAAGATTCAGGTTGTCATGTCGATCCAGTCCTGGTGATAATGAAAATGATGGTTATCGTAGACTGAGAATCCCCAGTGCCAGTTCTTTTGGTTATCTATTGTCAGCTCTGCTGGATAAATGGCTGGAAGTTTTTTCAGCCTCACCTGCCCCACATAAAGTATTGGTCAGGGATATAATACAGTGGCCTGATTGCATACTGATTAGATCACAGGATCAGTGAGTGCAAAATCATATTTCAGTTCTAAGAGGCCATATTCCTCCATCTTGGCACACATAGTTCAGACACGACCCACACAGACTTCCAAGAACATGCTCAAAATGTGATCTGTTGTTTATAACATTAAATTAAATACTGGACATCAGCCTGGTTCCTTTGACAAACTACATGTAAAATCATTATTTTGTCTGCTCCCTTTTGTTTGTTGTCCTCAAAGTGGATCCCTTATGGATCTGCATGTTGATTTGGCACAAATTTTACACTGGATCATCTTTCTATGCAACACCAGTTGTACATGAAGAATGGGGCATGATTAGCCTTAAATTGGGACCTTCTGTTTCGGAGGAAATGTGGAGCGTGCACCACTGTGCTCTCGTACATGCTTCTCCTGCACACTTGATGCTATTCCGTTTGCATTTTGCATCTTATTTGGTCTTATTTGTTGGACCTTGCTGTCAATAAGAGTTGAGATGGCTGCTGAGAGGACTGCTCTGTGATATGGACACGGTCTCCTGTGGTTTGACACAGTGACAGAAGACTGACTTGGCATGAGGAGTGTCCATATGCTGTGCTGCAGGGAGGACTGATCGTGACTACAGCAGGTGGTACTTGATGTACTGAGCTGAAGCTGTGCCATTAAATTACCACCATGAGATGTTTGAGTGGGTGATTCAAGACTTTAACGAGCAACAGGGGCGGCTTGTTCATAAGGATTTGGGCGGGGAAAAGGGGGGATTTTTTTTTTTTCCGGTCTGAGTCTACCCCTGTTCCATGGTTAGCAGTGTTCCAGGCTGCTTGATCTGCCTCTGACTGTTATTGTCCAGTCAGGTCTCCAATATTTTTCACAAAAACGTAGCTTTCAATGCGTCTTTATGGATTCTGGGCATGCACCGCATGTTAGGTGTTTACATCATACACAACTGTGAAATCGAGCTGTGGCATCTGTCAATGCTGCGTTCAAATGTGGATCCTTGAGCTTGAGCATAACAAGTGGATTTACTGACGAGACGAGGGTGGGGGGTTCATTCTGCTGGATGTTTCTGTCGGTGAGTGCGTTACCATCACGTAAACCATTTGTCATTATTGTCATTTATTTTAATGTTATTATGCCTGACAGAATAACATGTTCATTTACATTAATTTGTTACAGCGCCTATAAGGCGTTCATTTTTTTAATCGCGATTGGTCGCACATTGCTCCGTGTTGTTTCGATCTCACTGACTTGGTCTGCAGATAAAGTTTTTTTGAGAGCAATAACTAGGTTAGATGTCTGTGCCTTTGGACACTTTATGCACGGTTTCTAAAACACCACCAGATCAGAAGTATTTCATTTTTTTTTTTTAAATAGTGGCAAGAAACTCACGTGACGAGCACAACCACAGCACATGGGTTAGTTTATATGGTTAAAACAGCCTCATTCATGTTTCCTCCGCTTAACCAGACATGGAGGTAAAGTACATGTAAATACGTTTCATACCAAAGTTAACTTGCTTTAATAAACTGTCATTGTTTATCTTAATGTTTGTTGTTTACAACACATTAACAGCTTCAGGGAGCTCAGACAGGCTTAAAAATGATTGATCATGATGCTTTTCATCAGATTTTAATGTTCAATGGACAGATTTACAAATGAAATGGTCTTAGAGCCATAAGATAATTATTAAGGGACATATTGTGCAAAATCATCTTTTACAAAACATCTACAAAGTCCTACAGTTCTATAAGTGTTTTCATAATGTTCTGATTAGATGAATTTATGTCACCGCTTGTTTAACACATCGTGATATATAACCCCGATCATATCATTTGATTAATATTTTGCTTGTGAACATTCCTGGATGCAACCTTCTTTAGCTTTCCACCTGTAATTTATGTAGCTAGAGGGGAAATCTTTCTGTTGTATGCTGCCACCTAGTGGGGGTATTGCAGTATAAGTTAGTCAGCTAACAACAATTGATCCGATTGTCTTAATGTATTTACCGAATGGGTTGCTTCAATCAGTATCAGAAAAATTTCCCCTCCTGATAAATTTTTCAGGAGCCGCCACTGAGGAGCAGTGTTGACAGGAAGCAGTGGCAGCCTTTCACATGGACACTTTTGAAAACTGTGATTTATTATATGAATGCAAGCATTGCGATAACTGTGTCCCTGCAGGCATGATGCTGTGAGGACACTGCATGAGGCAGCCAAGACGATCATGATGGAGGAGGCTGCCATCCAGCTTGAGAGAGACCACGTGCACAGTGTCTATGACAGGATTGCACCATTTTTCAATGACAGCCGATACAAAGCCTGGCCAAAGGTGCGACAGTTCCTGTTGGACCTGCAGCCGGGTAGTATCGTGGCTGATGTGGGTGAGTGTTCGCTCCAGCAGTGCTACATTCAGTATCTGTCCTCTCAGTCATGTACATCAGTGTTGTTTTTTTTGGTATATTGTTTAAAAAGTGAAAATTCTGGAAATAAATAAGTGTTACGCAAAAACGACCACAATCCCTGTGGACAAATCAACTTTATTCTTGCTGAAATTCCCCAAAGTAAAAAATACTTAAAATATATTCGTAATTTTTAAATGAAATTAATGAAGCATATAAACCCATCCATCCATCCATTTTCTTCCGCTTTATCCGGAGTCGGGTTGCAGGGGCAGCAGCTCAAGCAAAGCCGCCCAGACCTCCCGATCCACACACACCTCCTCAACTCCTCCGGGGGAACCCCAGGGCGTTCCCAAGCCAGCCGAGAGATGTAGTCCCTCCAGCATGTCCTGGGTCTTCCCCGGGGCCTCCTCCCAGTGGGACGTGCCCGGAACACCTCTCCAGCGAGGCGTCCAGGGGGCATCCGGAAAAGATGCCCGAGCCACCTCAGAACCACATCGTCCGCAAACAGCAGAGACGAGATTCTGTGGTTCGCCGAGAAGACGATCAAACTTGACTATCTAGAGGAAGTAAAAGTTGTAACAAGGTTTCCGTAGGTGAACCTGCGGAAGGATCATATACACCCCCCAAATAATATCACTTAACTATTTTAGTAGATTGCTTTATTCATAGTATTTATGAAATATGAGCTGATGAATAATATATACTTTATTAGGATCACAGCCAATAAATTTAGCTATAATGTGTTGAATCGTTAGTCTTTCCTTGAAGCAATTAAATTGGAAAAAATGTTCCAAGGTCTACCTAAATTTATATATACAGTGGCTTCCAAAAGTATTGAAACACTTGGTATTTCACACATTTTAACTTGTTTATCCCATTTCAAATACAAAATTTTTTTTCTAAAATTATCTTCCTTAAACTTAAACAAATCTCTACAACTTGATATAAATTACACTCAACAAAATATAAACGCAACACTTTTGGTTTTGCTCCCTTTTTGTATGAGATGAACTCAAAGATCTAAAACTTTTCCACATACACAATATCACCATTTCCCTCAAATATTGTTCACAAACCAGTCTAAATCTGTGATAGTGAGCATTCTCCTTTGCTGAGATAATCCATCCCACCTCACAGGTGTGCCATATCAAGATGCTGATTAGACACCATGATTAGTGCACAGGTGTGCCTTAGACTGCCCACAATAAAAGGCCACTCTGAAAGGTGCAGTTTTATCACACAGCACAATGCCACAGATGTCGCAAGATTTGAGGGAGCGTGCAATTGGCATGCTGACAGCAGGAATGTCAACCAGAGCTGTTGCTCGTGTATTGAATGTTCATTTCTCTACCATAAGCCGTCTCCAAAGGCGTTTCAGAGAATTTGGCAGTACATCCAACCAGCCTAACAACCGCAGACCACGTGTAACCACACCAGCCCAGGACCTCCACATCCAGCATGTTCAGCTCCAAGATCGTCTGAGACCAGCCACTCGGACAGCTGCTGAAACAATCGGTTTGCATAACCAAAGAATTTTTGCACAAACTGTCAGAAACCGTCTCAAGGAAGCTCATCTGCATGCTCGTCGTCCTCATCGGGGTCTCGACCTGACTCCAGTTCGTCGTCGTAACCGACTTGAGTGGGCAAATGCTGACATTCGCTGGCGTTTGGCACGTTGGAGAGGTGTTCTCTTCACGGATGAATCCCGGTTCACACTGTTCAGGGCAGATGGCAGACAGCGTGTGTGGCGTTGTGTGGGTGAGCAGTTTTCTGATGTCAATGTTGTGGATCGAGTGGCCCATGGTGGTGGTGGGGTTATGGTATGGGCAGGCGTCTTATGGACGAAGAACACAGGTGCATTTTATTGATGGCATTTTGAATGCACAGAGATACTGTGACGAGATCCTGAGGCCCATTGTTGTGCCATACATCCAAGAACATCACCTCATGTTGCAGCAGGATAATGCACGGCCCCATGTTGCAAGGGTCTGTACACAATTCTTAGAAGCTGAAAATGTCCCAGTTCTTGCATGGCTGGCATACTCACCGGACATGTCACCCATTGAGCATGTTTGGGATGCTCTGGACCGGCGTATACGACAGCGTGTACCAGTTCCTGCCAATATCCAGCAACTTCTCACAGCCATTGAAGAGGAGTGGACCAACATTCCACAGGCCACAATTGACAACCTGATCAACTCTATGCGAAGGAGATGTGTTGCACTGCATGAGGCAAATGGTGGTCACACCAGATACTGACTGGTATCCCCCCCAATAAAACAAAACTGCACCTTTCAGAGTGGCCTTTTATTGTGGACAGTCTAAGGCACACCTGTGCACTAATCATGGTATCTAATCAGCATCTTGATATGGCACACCTGTGAGGTGGGATGGATTATCTCAGCAAAGGAGAAGTGCTCACTATCAGATTTAGACTGGTTTGTGAACAATATTTGAGGGAAATGGTGATATTGTGTATGTGGAAAAAGTTTTAGATCTTTGAGTTCATCTCATACAAAATGGGAGCAAAACCAAAAGTGTTGCGTTTATATTTTTGTTGAGTGTAGTTAAAAACATAAAAGCTAAGATGATGAGTTGTACAAGTAATAGAACACTTTGGTGTAACACGTGTAAATAATCAGTTTTATTGCCAGTTTTCTTCAAACAAGTCAGGGGATGGATATATGAACATTTCCAAGTCACCAATTATGTCTTGGACTTTATTTCAATCAATCAATCGATTTTATTTATATAGCGCCAAATCACAACAAACAGTTGCCCCAAGGCGCTTTATATTGTAAGGCAAGACCATACAATAATTACATAAAAACCCCAACGGTCAAAACGACCCCTGTGAGCAAGCACTTGGCGACAGTGGGAAGGAAAAACTCCCTTTTAACAGGAAGAAATCTCCAGCAGAACCAGGCTCAGGAGGGGCAGTCTTCTGCTGGCACTGGTTGGGGCTGAGGGAGAGAACCAGGAAAACGACATGCTGTGGAGGGGAGCAGAGATCAATCACTAATGATTAAATGCAGAGTGGTGCATACAGTCTCCAATTCGCCCAGCCTGGCCTCCAAAGCTACGAATAAGCTACACTTATTACAAGTACCATTACTGCTAAGGAGGCCGAGGAATAACTAAACAGTTCGCACCAGAGCAGAAAAGTGCGGGAGAGACAGGAGAAGCCGCCATGCTAAACCGGCTAAGAGCTAGTAGCTGCGCTAAGCTAGCGGATTCCTAAAGACACACAAAGTGAATAATGTGTAAATAATTTAGAGGTGATTCAGCAGAGGGAGTGCTTTAGTTACGGCACGTGAAGATTACACTGTGAAACAAATCGTTATCTAGATAACTAGATCAATCTAACTGCGCAGATTAAACAGCTAACAGATACAGCAAAACACCGCTGTGCTCCGGAACAGGAAGTGATACAATACCGCAGCGAGAACCATTTATTTACATTAGTTATGAAGAAATACAAACAGTATGGCACTCTATGGTAAATCTGTGTGGAGTAGACAGTTCTGAAAAACTAAGTGACTGTGCAAGAAGGAGAAGAGTGAGCAAACACCAAGACACCTAGTCAACCCAGAAGAAGTTATAGGCTTCTGTGGCTGTAATTGGAGAAATTGTGCACAGTGCAAGTTTTCCATTTTGTATCCCCAGTTATAAATGGACTGCATTTATATAGCGCTTTTCCATGTGCATCAAACGCTCAAACTGCTTTACAATTATGCCTCACATTCACACACTGATGTCAGGGTGCTGCCATGCAAGGCGCTCAGTGCACACCGGGAGCAACTCTGGGATTAAGGACCTTGCCCAAGGGCCCTTAGTGATCTTCCGGTCATTCTGGGGTTTGAACTGAGGATCCTCTGGTCTCAAGCCCAACGGCCCTATAACTTCATGTTGAAGTGTTATAAATGAGGAGTTTCTTTCACAAAACATCAAATCTAGGCTTGTATCTCAGATGCACCTTCTGGCAATTGTAGCTGAACTTTCAGGTCTTCTTTTAAAGAAAATTCTTCTGCCATACTGTTTGTATTTCTTCATAATTGATATGAATAATGTCCAAGACATATTCAGTGACTTGGAAATGCTCATATATCTATCCTCTGACATGTCTGAAGAAAGCTGGCAATAAAACGGATTATTTGCAGGTGTTATACCAAAGCGTTACGTTACTTATGCAGCCCGTCATCTTGGCTTTTATAATTTTAATTAGTTTATATCAAGTTGTAGAGATTTATTTCAGTTTGAGTTTAAGGAAGATAATTTTAGAAATTTAATTTTTTTTTTGTATTTGAAATTTAAAATGTGTGAAATATCAAGTTTTTTGGAGGGCACTGTATATAATCCATTTGCACTGTGTTGCAACACTGCTTCCTTCTATTAGTAAATTTAGTCTTTATATAATGTTGTATAATTTGCTAGACATTAGGTGTGATGTCAAGCCAATGACATAGCACATAACTTTAGCATGAGCTGAATGGCTCCATCACTAGCAAAAAGATTTATAAAGTGCTTTAAAAAATATGTACTTGTGGTGGCTGAGGACCTCAGTGAGGGGCGCACCTTAAAGCAGTGATTGACAATGAGTTTAATTATTCACATGTCTTTGAAAAGCGGTTAGCACCACATGATGCTAACAGGCTAGTGTTAGTAAGCTGACTGCTCTTTGTTGAGAGTGATAGAATTTATATTGTGTTGAAGAAAACATACAGAGAGTTACAGTTTTGCTTATAAAAATCTTATTGTGTTATGGCCCGGTCACACGGCATACAACGATTCCTGAATGCAGGGAAAAAGTAAAAAAGTCACAAATTGTCAAGAAAAGGTGGACAAATGAGCTGTTGACTTTTCCCATCACAGAATAGCCTGCGAATCAAGAGCGCAAAAGGAACGAAAGACGAACAAAACAAAACCAAAGTTAATGTTGATCTCCACGCTTTAAATGAAACACGCCTGGAACCACTGCTGTAGCAGTGTGTGTCTGCATCCCGCTCTGTGTTCCAGGACTCGGTGCTGGGACGGAGCTCTGTAGCGCCTGAGTTCTGGAGAAGCTGCAAATAGAAGCACGCAGTCTGACCCATTGTGGAAATCTGTGCGCATGTTAGTGGATCCACCTGCTCTGGTTGCTCGTCCAGAACAACAGTGGGATCATCTCCTTCATCATCAAAATCCTCACTGTCTGGTTCAGACTGACGACCTGCTGCGCGCTCCATCTTGCTCCAATTTAGAAAAAAAAACAAAACTGAAGCGCTTGCTCAACATTCATAAGATGCCTCATTTTTACAAAACACAAACAATACCACACTAACCACACACCCTAAATACTCCACCAAAATAATACACTTTCCAAACACACCAAATATTTCTCAAATTTCTCAAATACACCTGCAATGCACATGTACTAAGCGTTTTTCGTATGTTGTTGCGTTCGTAGATTTCCTTGCAGCTGCATATGGTTGCTTTTAATATATGCTATTGTTGTGTGCAGCCCTTGCCGCAATCCTGCCTACGTGTTTTTTTTCTTGTGTTGTAATGCACTCCGTTCTCAAAACGGTAAAGCAAACAGCACTCAGGTTTCCAGATGTAGAGCGGGATGCACTGCTTCAGGGCTGGGTACCTCAGATTGCAAAGTTCAGAGTCCTTCTGTGTTCCCTCCCCCCAACCAAAAAGTAGAAAATATTGCCATTTAAAGTCACAAGCAAACTTAAAACTTCCTGTCTCTTGTTTCAGCATAGAGAGAGGGAGAGAGAGAGAGGGAAAGGGAGAGAGAGAGCATGCAAAATTGGACTAAAAAAATCCGCGAAACTGCGAGGCCGTGAATGAATATATCATCAGAGCAGTAAATTGAGCAGTCTGTGTAAACTCCTCGCATTAACCCCCCTATGTGCGGTTATTTTCAACCAGCTGCAGCTGATCCACAGTGTGAATTCTGCCTTCCAGAACAGCTGTTATATAATCATCTGAATCATCTACCTGTTGCCACATGTACTGAATTGCTGGATTGTCATTCCTACACTCATATTGTTATATTGAATAAAAAATAATAAGCGCACGCAGGAGGTGATTTCTGCTGCTGCCGCTGCATTCAAGTTGACTATATAAGGTGCCTGAGCCCCGTAAACTGACCCCCACCCAGATTAAAAAAATCCAAGCAAACAGGCTGAGTTTCCCCTGTAATTTTCCGATGGTACATGAACACAGCATCAGCATCAGCGCTCATAAACTGGCTTCTGCACTGTGTGAAACATTCAGCTGGTTGAACGAAGTCAAACTAAATGCTAACGTTACAAAAACTAAGCAAATGATGAGAAACAGTCAAGCATGACAGCAAAACGAATACAGACGAACTGAGGTTTTTTGGCGGCATTTGTTCAAATTTTTCGACAGTTTAAAAATCTGACGAAGTGCCAGCTGCAGGAACAAAGCTGCCGCGAACGAAGTCAGACTAATCGCTAACGTACAAAAACTAAGCAAACGATAAGAAACCGTCAAGACGACAGCAATACGAAATACGGATGAATTCAGGTTTTCGGCGGCATTACATTAAATTTTTCGACAGTTTAAAATCCTGATAAAATGTCAGCTGCCGGAACAAAGCTGCGCGAAGGTTAAACCGATGCCAACAAAGTCAACAAAAGTCAGGTTTCTTGTTTCATTTGGGCTTCGTTGACCTTCGTTAGTGCCGTGGTGACCGGGCCTTAATCTTCAAGTAATTTGATATGATTCCTGAGTTTTCTGACAGACAGGCTAACACAAACACAGATTTGGGTGTTCATAGAATTTGGTTTAGATGAACAGGTGGCTATCTCCTCTATTCTGCAGGCTGTGGCAATGGCAAGTATCTCACATTAATAAGGAGGTGTTCAGGTAGGATGCGATGTTTGTCGCCCCTTGGTGGACTATGCCTGGAGCCAAGGGCACGAGGTCCAGATGTGTGACAGTCTGCATTTGCCTTACAGAGATGGCTGTTTCGACGCTGTGCTCTCTATCGCAGGTAATGGACAGAATAACGGGAGGTTTGGCTGCTTCCATTTGCATGAAGCTCAGCTGCTGCTCTTAACTTCAAATTCCAGTTAGAATAATGATAACCTTCACTCTGATAGGGATGGGTATTGATAGATTTTATCTATCAATTCCACTTATTGATTCAATTCTTTATCAATTCCCTTATCAATACCGCCTGTGAATTTTCTGTGTACTAAAAGTAGGCTTTACAGGTTTTCTATGTCAACAACTTTTATTGAGTCTTAAAGTAAATAAATATGAAATTGGTCACTGGATCCTTGATCTCTGGACTTAAATAGAAATAAACAAAATCTGTGGTTTTTGTCAAAAGCATTTCCTTTCAGATATAAATGAGACAAATTTAACTCCATAGCCTCTGAGCTGCAGTCTTACATGGCGGCTGCACTGTAAGATGAATTTAATTGATAAAGAATGGAGGACGTCTCATTGGCATGTTGTAGCTTGTTGTCTGTATTACAATGTTTGGAAAAAGGTGTTATTTGATTTAAATGGCAATTTGCTTTGAAGTTATTAATTCTGACCGGTATCTATCTTTCCAACGATTGGAGCCACGCATTTAGTCTAACAAGACAGATGATATAATTATTATCATTATTATTTCTTTTACCTGAGGGACAGTAGCTTCAGTGCGCTGCCCCACGAAAAGTTAATGAATGAATAAAAACTCTGGTGTGGAAGGAACGGAGGAAGATTCTCATTTCTTGCCTGCAATAAGACAAGAGTCCCAGTCAGTAACTTTAATCCGCACAAACGCGACTCACGATTGACTTCTTTAAATGGCTTTTGAGGGGGGTTAATGAAGAAATTACAGACCTGCTGCTTCTGAAAAGCAGCGACGCAGCAGGTCGCTGCTTGAAGGTTTGATTGAAGCAGCACTGTGACCAGCTGACTCAAACAGCGTAGAGAAATGATAATTTTCCCAATACACACCCTCAAAGCAATGGCTGCTCCGGCGTAATGTGAACTGATAACCAGTAAGTGCGTCGTTAAGCAACAGGGCTATTGATGTTGGTAGATCGAATCCTTTATCGATCTTAACAGGAACCGGTTTTCGATACCCATCCCTAACCCTGACGCAAGCTGGTGTTGACTAGCCATGGCAACTGAGAGTAATTAGGGCTAAAGGTGGCAGGTGATTTGTGCTCTTGTGGCGTGCATGTTGTTGTGACTGAGAAATCATCTATAATGTGATACATCCCCATTAAATTAATGCTTATTCTGCAGGTTGGCAATATTCGGACAAGTTCATGTTTTCTTTTAGTCATACATCATTTGTCCACCAAAGAGCGTCGTATTCGAGCAATAAGGAGATGGCTCGCACCCTGCGTGTAGGCGGACGCATCATGATCTACGTGTGGGCCATGGAGCAGAAGAGGCGAAAGTTGAGAAAACAGGATACTTTCGTACCCTGGAACCCAAACCCTCACTCTTCCTCCGCCTTCAGCAGGAAACACGCCAACCTCGCAGGAGGGGCACAGCCACAGAGTGTGAGTGAAGCCATAGACAACACTGACAAGCCAGGAAGGTTAAAAGCACATCGTCAATGGTGGATGAAGACCTGACCTGCAGCACGCCACAGCAAACCACACACAGACTGTGGTTCTTCTCCAGGTCCCCTGGATTCTGTGTTTGACTTCGGAAACTTAGCCATCTCCAGGTCGTCATCCAGAGAGCTGAGCACTTTATCCTCACCCCACTGCGGAAAATGAGGGGACCAAGGTAAGCCAGCGTGGGAGAGGATGCAACCTCATCAAACAGGTTCCAGCTTCTTCTCCCCCTCATCTGGTACAAGTTTTGAAGAGGATGTTTTTGAGTCGGGTCACGGATCCGCACAACATGGAGGAAGTGGTCACCAGTCACGCATGTGCCTCCTCCAAAGAGTCGCTTTGTCCTTAGTCCGGGATTGTGGATCTCTGGCCCTGCCAGATCTCATTCCTTACCAGAAAGAGCACGTGAAGCAGTGTGGAGATGAGAGCGATGGTGGGCCTCAAGTGAAAGAGCAGCAGCAAAGCACACAGAGTCCTCAGGTAGAAGGTTCCCTGCCCGAGGTACTATCACGTCTTCAGGGAGGGAGAACTGACAGAGCTGATAGAGAATCACGTCCAGGAGCTCCATGTTAAACACACCTGCTTTGATCACGCCAACTGGTGTGTAGTGGGCAGAGAAGTCCAGCTGTGGAAGATCTGATTTTTAACCTGATTTGGGCATTGCCTCAAATTTTAGTACTGAATCACACATGAATACTTTACTGAATAACATCTGTATCGATGTAAGAGTGTGGCTGGTTGATGGAATTCCACATTTTAAAGTTTGAACTTATTTTAAATCTCCTTGTAGTAATTTTTAAATGTGAAGAGTCATGGAAGTTGCTGTGAGTTTATCAGATACACTGGATCCACAGAGATCTAGGATTGAAGGAGAATTCTGGAAAATTGCAACCTAGGTTCTATTTTTTTAGATGTTGTAGAGGCCATCTTTTTACTCCAATTTATTTAATGGGCACATTAATTATTGGTCACACAAAACTTACATTAGCAAGCAGAAGCTACCAGGCAATTTAATGTTACGTTATGCGGTGAAAACTGTGTGTTAACCACTTCTTGTCACTACTGAGCAGGTGAAGATGTCATTATAGAAGTTAGTTGCGTGGACCACTTCAGTGCGGCACTAAACTTGCACGTTTACTTCACTAAATGTAAGTAAACCTTTTAATATGGCCTACTGTACAGTTAGCTGTCTACCTTACCCCTAGCCATGCCTCCTGGTGTTGTGGCTGTCCCACAGAGTGCCAATAAGTTGACTGGGTCTCACAAAACAAGCGCCTACTCAGGACTCAGCTTGTTAGCCATCTACCGCTACACAGGTGGATGGCTAGGCAAAGGTACATGGCTAACATTTAGTGAGGTAATCCGTGGAACTGGACACTTACAATGAACTTTTCGCTTGCTCAGTAGCGACAAGGAGCGGGTTTACTCCAAGTTCTTATTGTCCCGTCCAATAACATTAACTAACTGGTTAGCTTCAGCTTCCTTGGCGATGTGCCAGTTAAATACATTTTTGTTCCAAGTGAAAAGATGAGTCCTAAATATCTATTAAAAAAAGAGCTTGACTGAAAAAACTGAGCTTCTCCTTTCAGAATAAATTTAGGTTTTAATTGGACTATTTTAGTGTTTAACCACAGCTGTAGTAATTGACAAACAGATTGTGGAAGTGTTCAAGAATGGCTACAACTGTAAATTATGCCACGTTTTATAAAGTACTCTTGAATCATAACAAGCAGTACCCAGATTCTTAAGTGTTGTTGTGTCATATCACAGGGAGTCACAGTGTTACTACAGATTTTAACTCTTACAGAGTCATCATTTCTCCCATGGTAAAGTTTTAAGCATTGTTTTCCTTTTTTGTACTAATAGCCACAGAGGAAATTGTAATAATGCTCTTTACTCTTCCAGTTGCTCTTAAATGTTTCATGTAATGATCTGTGGCAAAGTCTTGGTTTTTGTCTGCCTGTTTATTATTATTGGTCTTATTTTTTTAATTACAAATTAAACTGTGGATTTGTTGAGCCAAACGTACAGCACATACACTATTTATTACTTTCTGTAAAGTGCTTGTGTAATTTGTACAAAATCTTTTAAAACTAACATTTGAAATGTGTCTCATTGCACCAGAGCACGTCGTCAGTGCTTTACGCTGTTTGTAACGCTTGTCTGTGTTTCAGCGAATCTACTTGCCTCATAGTATACTGTGAATATACACTGCACTGTAGTGCACAGGTATGTTGCTGCTTGATGTCAGATGACAAAAATCATGTCAAACTTGAACCTGCTATGTGTACCCAATGTGCAAAGATATAGGTATTTATTAATGATGCAGTTTGTTGTGGACCAACTGTTTGTTTCCTCATGAAATATTTCTACAAATAAAAATGTGTGATGCATTTACTCAAAAATACAGTGTGTGTGTGTGTGTGTGTGTGATGGGAAAACATTTGATATCACTGTAGCATGTTAGATAATATCTGTGCTAATTCCTTATTTATGTTAGTTATCAAGTGTTTGCTTTAGTTATCTGTTTAACAGTGCCTGGAACCTGGTTTAAAGTTTCAACAAGAGTTAAGTTTCACTTCCATTCCATGTTTGAGATAAAGGGATGGCTCCCCCTGTTGGTGAGAGCTAGTAACATTAGAAATGTGAGACTAAACCACACCCACTGTAACGCCCACCTCGTGTAAAATTGTCTGTGAGGGACCCAGGACTGGGGTTTCACGTGACCTTCAATAAACTCAAAATGAGAAATATAATGGTTTGGTTCTTGGAAAGGGGGCAGTAAATTACATAAAGAGCCGGGAGAAATTACAAACAGAATTACAACACCTGCTTGCCTCATCACCTGTGGACAGCAGTCTGAGGCTCAGCTTGTTCATTTATACATCTTTTCGTTGTGAGTCTTTACAGGACTCACAACTCTTTGAAAATCACAAAAGAAAAAAAAAAAGATATTCTTTCAGCACACTGATCACACTAAAGGTCAATGTGCCCCTCACCTGTTTCTGTGTAATAATCTGATCTCTGATTTAAAAGGTCACACTGTAAGAAGCTGGCCATTAAAGTGGTTTGCCATAAGGTCATAGATGTGTGACAATGTTCTCCTGAAAGTAGATTTGTGTGTTATCTGTCAGGTATACAAGGCTGCTCAGCACAGCACTAACATAGGTAATGTGTAGTAAAAATAGTGCAATTATATTCTTCAGCAAACATCAGCAAGAGTTCAAAGGTCACAACAACCACTGCCAGGACTGTATGTGACGTCTTATTTGCTTTCTAGAAGTCGTTTCACACAATGAGACCCTGTTGGTTTGTAACAGGATACATGACGGTGTCTGCTCACCACTGCCACCTACTGTCATAATGGAAATAATACAGACGTTACTTTCTTTCATAGTCTACTACTGCCATCTAATGGTGAGAGGTCGCTACTACGGCTGTGTAGCATGACCGTAATGACCAAAAAAAAAAAAAAAAAAAAGCCTTTCCTGTGTTTGTTAAAACATGTTTTAAGTAAAAATAACTTTACTCCAATATGAATTTAAATGTAATAATTATTGTTTTATCATCAGCTATATTTTGTTGACAGGATTAAGTTGAGAAAACATTTGTGTTTTTTGAAATGGAGGAAAGGTCTCAACAAAAATATGAATGCAAGCGTCGTTTTGGTCCCATTTTTCATGCATTGAGGTAAAAGATTTAAGATTTTTATGCAATCAAAATGCTTATTTCTCTCAATTTTGTTGCACTTCAAAGCACTTCACCCATGCTGAGTGAAGATAATCTGTTCACCTGGCAGCTGTGGCATATCTACATGCTGGTGAAACACCATGATTGTTGACCAGGTGTGCCTTGGAGTGCTCACAGTACACAGCTACTCTCTAATATTTGCAGTTTCACCCACACAGCACAGTTGTCACAGGTTTGAGGGAACACACATCTGGGGCTGACCACAGAAACATCACAACTCTTACCCGTGAACTGAATGTTCAGTTCACGAACATATGCTGCCTTCAGCATTGTTTCTAAGAATTTGGCCACGGCCAGACATCCAGTCAGCCACTCAACTACAGACCATATGTAACCATGTTAAAGCCCAGGCACCCGCAATCCAGCTTCTTCAGTGAAATCTGTTTTCAGAGCAAGTGGACGTTTACAGTGGCCTTTTATTGTGACCAGTACAGACAGATACAGAAGAGCCATCGCTCTTCCAACTAAAACACACCAACTATTAGCCTGCCTGATTATAAGACATCCTTGCTTTAAGACATTCATCATTCATTTACTATACCTGCTTCTGTATATTATATAATAGCCAAGTGGCCTCTGTGTGTGTGTATGCGTGCGTATGTATGGCTTAGATCACAGAGAAACTGGGGAGAGAGCTGACATTTGCTGTTTAGTATGCTTATGTATTTTGGTCAAGGATAAATGATACAAATACAGAAAGTTGATAGGACTAATATTTTTGGAGAAACTGGCAATGATAGTTAACAAGAAGTGAACAATGGATGTTGTGCTGCAATGCACCATGGGAGTGCATGCATGATTCTATAATAAACATAATTTTACAGATACATTATCTAACTCATGAGAAGGAATGGAAATGTTGAATGAAACTGTTTACCAACTGTTTTAATCCATTACAATATGTATCATAAATAATTAGCAATATTAGCTAACTGTGAACAATGGATGTGCTGCAATGCACCATGGGAGTGTGGGGTTTTGGGGGTTTAAATGCTGTATTGTGATTCATGCTATTTTAACAGTGTTGTTAGTGTTATTGAGTTATTGTGTTTTGTAGTTCAATTGGTTTAGGTCAGTTTAGTTAAGTGTGATGTTGCCGAGTGAGAAAGATTGATGCATTTGATGTCTTCTGCCACCGTCTCTGTTTGTGGGTGTGTGCGTGCAATTTCAAACACAGACAAACTGGGAAGTGCTGACATTTGCACTTTGGTATGCTATGTATTTTAGGTCAAGGATAGACGCTGCCAAAACGGAACATTGATAGAACCAATATTTTTGGAGAACCTATGGATATTGGCTAAAAACACTAAACAATAGATGTTGATAATTACATCCTGGACTCACATGCCAATCCAACACAGGGTGGTAAATCATCTACTCGTGTATAATAAAAGTGTGTGTGTGTGATCTAATGTAAGTACATAATATAATTGTACATAATTGTAAATACGTTAAAATACATGGATGACACAAGAAAGTGAAAACACTTACACGGGTACTTCCATTGTGGCCCATTTAAAAATCAAATGATAAAACAGAAGTAATAAAATATAATAATAATAATAATAATAATAATAATAGAGTGTATATGATAACAAGAACCTAAACAATTTATGAATACACTAGCAGGTGTACCTGCTGCAAAGCAAGTATATTTATATAAGGCCGACTGTGTGTGTCACTTCTGTACTTTAATGATTTGATGTCACTTCTGTACTTAAGAACTTCTTTATGGTTACTGGGCAACCAATAATTTAATGCTTTAATCTATTCTCTTTATCTATTTATCTATTACAGAATTCAGCTTTAATCATTATTGCTAGAAATCTTAGACAAAAAACTTTCACTTAATTCTTATGGTTACTGGCTAATGCTTTAATCTATTCTCTTTCTTTATTTTGCGATTACAGAATTCAGCTTTAATTATCATTGCTAGAAATCTTAGACAAAAATAACTTTCACATTAATTCTTTATGGTGGATTGATGAGATTTATTGTCATTGTCATTACACAAGTGAAACAACAACGAGATTACGTCCACACTCAAATTACCATAGACAAAGGGCAATTAATCCACAATTATTACTTGTTTACTGTAATAATGGCACACATCAGAATTAAGACAACACATATACATTTGACATTGTTTATGTGCACTAAACTTGAAACAGTCCCTTTTTCGAGTTGAGGCGATGTGAGTGTGGGGGAGCCGCAGCAACATGTAGTCGCGCCACTGCCAGCTTTGGAGGGGTGGAACGGGAACCTACAGCAGCTAAAACTGCACAGCACCATGGAGGGGGAAAGAGTCCCAAGCAAATGGTTACTTACTAATTTAATGGAATTAAATTATGGTTACTGGGCAACCAAGATTAATGCTTTAATCATTATTCCTAGAAATAATCTATAATCTATTACACAATTCATCTTTAATCATCATTGCTGGAAATCTTAGCCAAAAAGAACTTTCACTTTAATTCTTTATGGTTACTGGGCTAATGCTTTAATATTATTTTCTTTATCTATTTATCTATTACAGAATTCAGCTTTAATCATTATTACTTTAATGTGTGTGTGATGCTTTAATCTAGTGTGTGTGTGATTCTTTAATCTAGTGTGCGTTGCGTGTGTGTGTGTGTATGTGTGTTCACGCACATGCGCTTTCAACACAAAGGCCCCAAAGAAGCCCCCTCCATGCCCCCAGTCACCATACCGAAAGTGGAAGTTCACTCCAAACACAAATTGTGCTGCATACATATGGGCTATTTTATATATATAGATTAAGACAGTAAATTTACATTAAAAATTGCATAATTTACAGGAAATAAAAGGGTTGAGTTCTTTTCTAAAAACTGTTGAGGTCTAAGGTTCTAAAAACATTCTGGACTCACACGTCATTCCAACTCATTATAGAAAACTTTGCATAATTTTTTTTATCACCCTTGAAAAATGTCAGCAAACTATTTTATAAACACTACCCAGTATAGAGCCCATGGATCCCCATGGACAATGTGCTAGTTCAAATTAAGGGTCACGGGGGAGCTGAAGGCTATCCCACTGGTCACTGGGTGAAATTCAGGGTACACCCAGCACAGACTGACAGTCTATCACAGGGCCTTTTCAAGACATATTTTCTATGAAGAACATGCTATTATTTGAAAATAATGCTAATAAATTCACATTTTGCGGCTGGCCCCCCATTCCATTTTTCAGCCACAGACTGACACTGCTGCCTTAAAGACCAGAGTCAGCTTTTCTGACCTGTAGCATTTTCTCACCAAATTTGCACCACACCTAAATATTAGGGCATGGAAGACTCCACTGAATTTTGGAGGTGATCCAGATCTGAATTGGCGGACGTCAGAAATATGGGTTTGCTCTTGTTATTAAATGGTAAATGGACTGCATTTATATAGCGTTTTTCCATCTGCATCAGACGCTCAAAGCACTTTACAATTGTGCCTCACATTCACCCATTCACACAAACACACTTACACACCAATGTCAGGGTGCTGCCCTATAAAGTACTCACTACACACTGGGAACAATTTAGGGATTAAAGACCTTGCCCAGGGCCCTTTGTGATTTTCCGTTCAGGCTGGGGTTTGAACCGAGGACTCTCTGGTCTCAAGCCCACCTAACCACGAGACCATCACCTCCCCATATTATTAATGTTGCTCTCTTCCTGTTGATGGTGAAATTACAGAGCTTCTTAACAGGCCCCCAACAGTAACCCTGTGTTCAGTATTTGTCAATAAACGCACGTGTAATGTTGTGAAAGTCCACATACTGTCAGTCGGCGCGCACCTAATATTTTTACTTTAGTGTGTGCACCCTGCTGTGGCATTTACACACACGGATGTGCTCATTTCAGTTTCGTTTTACATTATGGTGATCTGCATGGGAGAACGGCGAGCAAGCCACAGCTTACATTTTTGCACGCTGCCTCTACAACTGCTTTAGTTTTTACACACGCCAACACAAAGACAATGGCAGAAGACATCAAACACACTACATTCCAGACGTATGGTACTGCCAATTAACACAACCAAACTATTTAAATACATTTGCATATTTAGATGCAGGTGTGCACAGGAAGGTCTTTGGTACATCTACATGTGTGCTCAATTCCACATGGATTGGGATGTACAAAAGTAATATGATCCATGCGTATGCACCCTTTGATACAACTGAATTTTATTGTTGTTACGCCAGTTTCTAGTAAGGTTTATTCTGAGCAAGGTGGTTATGGCACCACAGTTCCATGAAGGCGTCACATCACAAAAGAACCCCTAACCCAAGTAAGACAATTCTGACATTGTCTCTGGGTCAGGAGTGGAATGTAACAATTGCAGCCCATTCCAGGACACATCTGTGTGCTCTTGATGCTCTGACTCCAGTCTCATTCCACTCCTTGTGAAGTCCCCCAAGTTCTTGAATCAGCATTTCATTTTAATTAATTTCATTTATATAGTACCAAATCACAACAAAGCTGCCTCAAGGCGCCTCACACATTGCTTAACAATCTTCCGAAGGCTGTCCTCATCCCTGTTGCTTGTGCATCTTTTCCTACCAAGACGTCCCTTCAGTCAAACTTCTATGAACATGCTTTGATGCCATTCCCTCAGGGGGCTCTGGATTCCTCTCACTTCCAACACCACACAGGTTAGGTGAATTGGTGACTCTAAACTGACCATAGATGTGCGTGTGATTGAGTTTGTCTGTCCATCTGTGGCCCTCCGATAGACTGGGGTCCTGTCCACGGTGCACCCCACCTCATGTTTTGTGACTGTTGAGGATAGGCTCCAACCCCTTGTGACCCTTGACTAGAGTACACCATGCACGTCAGCCCTCTGATATCTTTCTTTGATTATGTTTTTCTGCCTTGGATATGCCTCTTGTTAACCCCTCGAGCCCACGGGTGACTCCTACCCCTATCTCTTGCTGAAACGCCGGGCGTTAGTGATCGCGGATTCTGTCACCCGCAAATTCAGATTACACCCTGACTTTCAGTATCACTGCAACCAACATAGCTTTAGAGACGATCTAATGCTTATATTGATCAGCAAATACTTATTCATTTTTTGGTATCATTGGAGTTGTCCTGACTAAGTGTCGTCCCTCTTTGCTCACTGCATGGATTGGTGGCAATAAGTATTCAAAATACAAATTTATATATCAGTATGCAGAGTGTACATTGGCTCTCTGATGCCTTTCTTTGATTATGTGACAGCCTAATCAATAGATTAATTGGTAATGAGTTCTTTCAGACTCACTCCATATCCACCCCCCACCCTATCCTTTTACATTTTCAGCAGTAAAATATTAGCCAGGGGGCACAGCTTGTAATCTGGCCTGCAAACAGCAACAGAAAATGTTATTATCACTGGACATTGATCAGCTGAGAGTTTTCTGATGTGATTGCCTGTGGCATGTACGTCTTTTTTATTTACTCCTCCCCTGTCCTCCTCTGCAAACACCCCTCCTATTCAACCAGAGCATGTTGTTGCTGTGCTGCTCCCTCAGAGGATCACTCACAGTGTCACACTCAAAACATACACACCTGACAGACTGACTGCCATCACATTCACATGTTCAAAGTGACTGGGGATCATGTGCACAGGTAGGTGGCAGACTGATTTCTAGTGTTTGTTGTTGTCTTTTTAAGCTGGAGTGCTGACACGTGTAAGATTAGAAATGTTCTTTAGCTCAGAGAACAGGACAGTCTCAGGTTAATGCACTGAAGTGGCCTTTGATTGCCTGCTGTTTGTCTTTGGTTCTGCCTCTCCATCTGTCTGTTTTTGCTGCTGGCAGGCGGCTCGAGGCTCTGTCTGCTGCGCAGTTTCTCCCACCAACAGGGAGGTGGATGGGAATTACTGCGAGCCCTGCTGGGAGGGCCGGGTTGCACGACCAGCAGATCGAAACTAGGCCCCAGGTGCAAGAGAGAAACCTCCTCATCATGGAGGGAGGAGATTAGAGCAGTAAAATCAATAGTCGGTTCGGCTGGTAGGCACTTCAGCAAGTGAGGAGCAGGAGGGAGACTCTTTCTTAACAACATGTCACTCTTCCCTAATACAGTTTATTTTTTTAATTTGTGCATTAAGATTTCCTGCACAGCCTTTTATTTTGTGTGCGTACAAAAATTGCGTCCGAGTTATAGATGTTATAGATGTTTTTTGCAGTAATAACCACAGCTGACAGTCAGATGTATGACTGAGCAGCAGTCTGCTTCGGGCTGTTGCAGCTCTATCTTTGTCTTGTTTCCTCATGGAGACAACCTAGAGGCTGAGAGTTGCCCAGCTTTGATTTATGTTTCTCTTCTTTCACAGAAAATAAAAAGCTTTTCACATAAAAAAGAAAATCACACAATTTGTGTGGACTGTAAATAATTTTATAGTATTATGTGTGTCAAAAAGTTAATTTACATTAGTAGCTCAGTGGGATAGGGCGTTGGGCTACCAATATGCCAACCTGGGTTTAATTCCTTGCCTTGTTGTTGCGTCAGATTGAGTCCGGTTCAGGGAGGTTGTAGACTCTTATCCACTTCATGCTACAGTATCTGGGAATAAGCGCCGATGTCAATCAATCAATCAATCAACAACTTTATTAATCCCACAGGGGCAGTTTCATTTGAGCAGTCCATTTAAGAAAAAATAAAATACAATAACACATATAACAACAATAAAACTAATAAATAACAACAATAAAACTAATAAAAAACAAATAAAACAGACTTAAGAAGTTAAAATGAATAGCAAGAAATAAATAAAAACATGGCAGACCTACAGAGCTTTTAAAAGTTGAATCGCCGAAGGTATAAACGACTTTAAAAAACCGGTTGGTTCTACAACTGGGGACGCATAGCGGCGTCCTAAAGGAAGGAGGGGAAAACTCTCCTAAAAGAACATGACCTGACATAGACAAGATGATTTCAGCCTTCCGGAGGATCTGTTGATTACAAAAAGAGTGTAAGTCTCTTGTTTCACTTCGATAATCTTTGAACAAATTTTAAACAATGTTGTTCAGGCTGTTTCTGTCTTTCACTGAGAGATGTGTCTCATGGCCTATAGAGGACTTTATATTACTAAGGTGTACTTTGTAACTTTAAATTCTAAATGCTGTTTTTTTTTTTCCTCTCCTTTGGCGTACAGGTTTGATAACAAAGTACATGTGTCTTGAGCTCAAACATGAATTTTTAGATTTACATGTTTACAGGTGACATTGCTGCCAATGTTCAGTACTGCAATCGGCCACCAAATTTTAGGCCATATTCCACTTTACTGAAATGTGATTTATTGCAATCAGTGAATCAACCTGAAATAATTCTTAAAAGTCATAAATTATCTTAACTTTAGTATAAGATGCTAATTAATCTTCTGTTTGTCGTTTAATTAATTAACTATGTGCATACACACTATCAATGATGAATCCACTCTGAAATTAATAGCCAACTACTTTCATAATTGATTATTTGGTTTTAAGTCTTTTTTTTTAATTGGAAAAAAAAAACATTCTCTGACTTCCGGTCTTAAATGGAAATTATTTCCTTGTTTCATTCCTATTTTCTTGTCTCCTCCCTGTCACTAAACTGCCGATCTTTTGTTTGTACACAATGCCACACTTTTTTTTTTATATTATCTTGGGCTTTGAGAAACATGATAGATATACATCAAGATTTTCTGGCATTTTAAGAACCAAACAACACTGATTAAATGAGAAAACAAATTGACAGATGAATAGACTGTGAGAATAATCATTAGATACAGCCCTAGTACACAGAAAAAAAAAAAAAAATTCTTCAAAGAACATAAAGTTGATGTGACAGCAGTGATCAGGGGAAAGAAGCCAGTGAGACACTGTCCCTTTTTGTGGAAATGTAATTAATTTTTGTGACCGTCTTCCAAATATCATGGCAACAAAATTATAACATTGATTTTAACACAAAAGCTGTAATTAGTCTTTATTATTATACATTGCTATTCAACAATGCCTCAGTGGACAAGACTGAAGCCTTGTTGAGGGCATTTAATTTTTCTAGGTTTGTTGAAAATAACTAAGGTTCTTGGGCTGGGCACATGGTAAAAAAAATACGAGGTCTGTTAGAAAAGTATCCGACCTTTTTATTTTTTTCAAAAACCATATGGATTTGAATCACGTGTGATTGCATCAGCCAAGCTTGAACCTTTGTGCGCATGCGTGAGTTTTTTCACGTCTGTAGGTTGCGTCATTCCGCCTGTGAGCAGGCTTTGTGTGAGCACTGGTCCCCCCTCTCGTCGTTTTTTATTGCGAATAAAAGTCTGAACGATTTGGAGCTTTGCTGCATCAATTTTTTTCCAAAACTGTGAAGACCTCCAGGTGGACACCGTTCGGAAAATTAATATGACTTCAGGGAACGATTTTATGGGGATTACACAGATTAAAGTGATCCAGACGGTTTAAAAGACCGCCCACAACTGCTGAGAGCGCACCGCGCTCCGAGCACCGATCGACAGGCTCAACCCCGCTGAAACAGCCAGATCATTTCCAACATGAAGGCTTTGTTGATCTGGGACGTCGCGACTTTACAAAAAGGCAGAACGCGTGGATATCAGCACTTTTTCGGCACATTCCACTGTTACAGGAGGTTTTTTTCATGGAAAGAAAGCAGAGGGATGCGCCACAGAGCCGTTCATTTCAGAGCTGGACAAGCCTCAACATGTCCTGTGAGGCTTCATCACGGCGTTGCTTTGCGCCACCGCAACGCGCGGAACTCCTCCGCACGTCTGTCTCAATGTGCTGAAAAAAGTGCTGATGTCCACGTCTTTTCACAATTCCTGTGCTAGTCAGATGACATACCAGATCCAGACAGTGTCCAGTTTAGAAATGAACGGCAAATTCCACTGTTACAGGAGTTTTTGTCATGGAAAGAGGAGCGGAATTCCGTGCGTCGTGGTGGAGCCGCATGGCGCAAAGCAACACCGTGATGAAGCCTCACAGGACATGTTGGGGCATGTCCAGCTCATGCTCAATTTCTCGGATAATCACACGACTGAAAAAACAAACGACAGCCGTCTGAAATCCACCTGAAAGCCGTCCTGTGAGACCAACACGGAGGTGGTTTTGTGCCGCGTATAAACGGCTCCATGGGCGCGTCCCTCCGCTTTTCTTTCCATGAAAAAAACTCTGAAAAAGAGAGCCTTAAATCAGAAGTGCCTGACTCCGTGGTATAACTCAAAAACTCGCAGCTTAAAAGCAGATAACCCGTAAGTTGAGAGGAAATGGCGTCTCACTAATTTAGAAGATCTTCACTTAGCCTGGAAAAAGAGTCTGTTGATCTATAAAAAGCCCTCCGTAAAGCTAGGACATCTTACTACTCATCACTAATTGAAGAAAATAAGAACAACCCCAGGTTTCTTTTCAGCACTGTAGCCAGGCTGACAAAGAGTCAGAGCTCTATTGAGCCGAGTATTCCTTTAACTTAACTAGTAATGACTTCATGACTTCTTTGCTAATAAAATTTAAATATTAGAGAAAAAATTACTCATAACCATCCCAAGACATATTGTTATCTTGGCTGCTTTCAGTAATGCTGGTATTTGGTTAGACTCTTTCTCTCCGATTGTTCTGAGTTATTTTCATTGTAGTGTAATTCATTATTATCAGGTTGTCCTAAAAGTTCCCTGAAAAGCCTTCAGTTAATTCATAATGCTGCAGCTAGAGTACTGACGGGACTAGAAGGAGAGAGCGTATTTCACCCATATTGGCCTCTCTTCATTGGCTTCCCTGTTAATTCTAGAATAGAATTAAAATTCTTTTTCTTACTTATAAGGTTTTGAGTAATCAGGTCCCATCTTATCTTAGGGACCTCATAGTACCATATCACCCCAATAGAGCGCTTCGCTCTCAGACTGCAGGCTTACTTGTAGTTCCTAGGGTTTTTAAGAGTAGAATGGGAGGCAGAGCCTTCAGCTTTCAGGCTCCTCTCCTGTGGAACCAGCTCCCAATTCAGATCAGGGAGACAGACATCCTCTCTACTTTTAAGATTAGGCTTAAAACTTGTCCTTTTTGCTAAAGCTTATAGTTAGGGCTGGATCAGGTGACCCTGACCATCCCTTAGTTATGCTGCTATAGACTTAAACTGCTGGGGGGGTTCCCATGATGCACCCAGTGTTTCTTTCTCTTTTTGCTCTGTATGCACCACTCTGCATTTAATCATTAGTGATTGATCTCTGCTCTCTTCCACAGCATGTCTTTTTCCTGATTCGCTCCCCTCATCCCCAACCAGTCCCAGCAGAAGACTGCCCCTCCCTGAGCCTGGTTCTGCTGGAGGTTTCTTCCTGTTAAAAGGGAGTTTTTTCTTTCTCACTGTCGCCAAGTGCTTGCTCACAGGGGGTCGTTTTGACCGTTGGGGTTTTTCTATAATTATTGTATGGCTTTTGCCTTACAATATAAAGCGCCTTGGGGCAACTGTTTGTTGTGATTTGGCGCTATATAAATAAAATTGATTTGATTTGATTTAAATTCAAACCTAACTGATTGAGCAGGAAACATCGTCCAATCTGGCAACACTGTGAAGCGAGCTAACATTATCCCAAGCACGGCTGCAGTGAGAACAGCTCGATTCTTTTTCTGTCTCTTGAGACACAAATTACAAATTTGCATGAAGACATGCAAAAGTACAGCATTGCTGCTTTTATTTCCCAGTGCTAATGCTTAATGATGAGTACGCGAAGATGACAGGTGGAAAATGGACCAGAAGAGGTTGGAAGAAATTAAGAAACAGGAGGCGCTTCAAAATGCAGATGCTGTTCGAAATCAAGAGTTCAGCAGTGAACGTAAATCTATCCATGTGGAAGTATGTGTCAACAGCTCGGAACACAGGATCCAGGAGAAGACAACAAGGATAAAAAAGGCAGACAAGGCAGTGGTCACCACTGAGAAGGCATCTGCGGGAACAATTATGACCTTCACTGAGCGCCAGTTTCTGAATATGAGGCAGAGTGACGGCGATGACCACAAAATGAAGTTGCTGAGCAAACGCCTCTCAGCTCTGGAGTCTCAGTGTCAAGCCAAAGAGACAGAATACAACTGGCTCGAGTCAGACATGCGAAGGAGGCCATGATGCAGAGACATCAGGAAGAGCTGAGAGAGTTACAGCAGCGTGTGGTTGAACTGGAGGTGACTGTGGCAGCAAAAGAACAGACACTGGAGCTGACCACTGCTCATCTGCACGAACAGAAAACCGCCTTAGAAACACAGGTAAAGAATTACGCTCTGGTCTTGAAGATGAAAGAGGACCAAAATAACCAGCTGCAGACTCTAATGGTGAAACAGAAAAACCTGATTGCCCTGATGGAAACAAAAATTACAGAATTAGAAGATAAAGTCATTGCTCAGAAGGAGGCCAACATATATTCTCCAGCCAGCTTCATGTACACCCAGGCATACGAATGTCTGCTTCAGATGAGAAGAGACATGGTGGCATTTGCAGAGGAGACATGTTTCTCCAGTATGCAAGAGGAGGAAAGTATCAGTGTACAGATCCTGTTGGAGAAATCAATCAATCAATCAATCAATTTTTTTATATAGCGCCAAATCACAACAAACAGTTGCCCCAAGGCGCTTTATATTGTAAGGCAAGGCCATACAATAATTATGTAAACCCCAACGGTCAAAACGACCCCCTGTGAGCAAGCACTTGGCTACAGTGGGAAGGAAAAACTCCCTTTTAACAGGAAGAAACCTCCAGCAGAACCAGGCTCAGGGAGGGGCAGTCTTCTGCTGGGACTGGTTGGGGCTGAGGGAGAGAACCAGGAAAAAGACATGCTGTGGAGGGGAGCAGAGATCGATCACTAATGATTAAATGCAGAGTGGTGCATACAGAGCAAAAAGAGAAAGAAACAGTGCATCATGGGAACCCCCCAGCAGTCTACGTCTATAGCAGCATAACTAAGGGATGGTTCAGGGTCACCTGATCCAGCCCTAACTATAAGCTTTAGCAAAAAGGAAAGTTTTAAGCCTAATCTTAAAAGTAGAGAGGGTGTCTGTCTCCCTGATCTGAATTGGGAGCTGGTTCCAGAGGAGAGGAGCCTGAAAGCTGCAGGCTCTGCCTCCCATTCTACTCTTACAAACCCTAGGAACTACAAGTAAGCCTGCAGTCTGAGAGCGAAGCGCTCTATTGGGGTGATATGGTACTATGAGGTCCCTAAGATAAGATGGGACCTGATTATTCAAAACCTTATAAGTAAGAAGAAGAATTTTAAATTCTATTCTAGAATTAACAGGAAGCCAATGAAGAGAGGCCAATATGGATGAGATATGCTCTCTCCTTCTAGTCCCCGTTAGTACTCTAGCTGCAGCATTTTGAATTAACTGAAGGCTTTTCAGGGAACTTTTAGGACAACCTGATAATAATGAATTACAATAGTCCAGCCTAGAGGAAATAAATGCATGAATTAGTTTTTCAGCATCACTCTCAGACAAGACCTTTCTAATTTTAGAGATATTGCGTAAATGCAAAAAAGCAGTCCTACATATTTGTTTAATATGTGCTTTGAATGACATATCCTGATCAAAAATGACTCCAAGATTTTTCACAGTATTACTAGAGGTCAGGGTAATGCCATCCAGAGTAAGGATCTGGTTAGACACCATGTTTCTAAGATTTGTGGGGCCAAGTACAATAACTTCAGTTTTATCTGAGTTTAAAAGCAGGAAATTAGAGGTCATCCATGTCTTTATGTCTGTAAGACAATCCTGCAGTTTAGCTAATTGGTGTGTGTCCTCTGGCTTCATGGATAGATAAAGCTGGGTATCATCTGCGTAACAATGAAAATTTAAGCAATACCGTCTAATAATACTGCCTAAGGGAAGCATGTATAAAGTGAATAAAATTGGTCCTAGCACAGAACCTTGTGGAACTCCATAATTAACTTTAGTCTGTGAAGAAGATTCCCCATTTACATGAACAAATTGTAATCTATTAGACAAATATGATTCAAACCACCGCAGCGCAGTGCCTTTAATACCTATGGCATGCTCTAATCTCTGTAATAAAATTTTATGGTCAACAGTATCAAAAGCAGCACTGAGGTCCAACAGAACAAGCACAGAGACGAGTCCACTGTCCGAGGCCATAAGAAGATCATTTGTAACCTTCACTAATGCTGTTTCTGTACTATGATGAATTCTAAAACCTGACTGAAACTCTTCAAATAGACCATTCCTCTGCAGATGATCAGTTAGCTGTTTTACAACTACCCTTTCAAGAATTTTTGAGAGAAAAGGAAGGTTGGAGATTGGCCTATAATTAGCTAAGATAGCTGGGTCAAGTGATGGCTTTTTAAGTAATGGTTTAATTACTGCCACCTTAAAAGCCTGTGGTACATAGCCAACTAACAAAGATAGATTGATCATATTTAAGATCGAAGCATTAAATAATGGTAGGGCTTCCTTGAGCAGCCTGGTAGGAATGGGGTCTAATAAACATGTTGATGGTTTGGATAAAGTAACTAATGAAAATAACTCAGACAGAACAATCAGAGAGAAAGAGTCTAACCAAATACCGGCATCACTGAAAGCAGCCAAAGATAACGATACGTCTTTGGGATGGTTATGAGTAATTTTTTCTCTAATAGTTAAAATTTTGTTAGCAAAGAAAGTCATGAAGTCATTACTAGTTAAAGTTAATGGAATACTCAGCTCAATAGAGCTCTGACTCTTTGTCAGCCTGGCTACAGTGCTGAAAAGAAACCTGGGGTTGTTCTTATTTTCTTCAATTAGTGATGAGTAGAAAGATGTCCTAGCTTTACGGAGGGCTTTTTTATAGAGCAACAGACTCTTTTTCCAGGCTAAGTGAAGATCTTCTAAATTAGTGAGACGCCATTTCCTCTCCAACTTACGGGTTATCTGCTTTAAGCTGCGAGTTTGTGAGTTATACCACGGAGTCAGGCACTTCTGATTTAAAGCTCTCTTTTTCAGAGGAGCTACAGCATCCAAAGTTGTCCTTCAATGAGGATGTAAAACTATGGACGAGATACTCTATCTCCCTTACAGAGTTTAGGTAGCTACTCTGCACTGTGTTGGTATATGGCATTAGAGAACATAAAAGAAGGAATCATATCCTTAAACCTAGTTACAGCACTTTCTGAAAGACTTCTAGTATAATGAAACTTATTCCCCACTGCTGGGGAAGTCCATAAGAGTAAATGTAAAGGTTATTAAGAAATGATCAGACAGAAGGGAGTTTTCAGGGAATACTGTTAAGTCTTCTATTTCCATACCATAAGTCAGAACAAGATCTAAGATATGATTAAAGTGGTGGGTGGACCTCATTTACTTTTGAGCAAAGCCAATAGAGTCTAATAATAGATTAAATGCAGTGTTGAGGCTGTCATTCTCAGCATCTGTGTGCATGTTAAATCGCCCACTATAATTATCTTATCTGAGCTAAGCACTAAGTCAGACAAAAGGTCTGAAAATTCACAGAGAAACTCACAGTAACGACCAGGTGGACGATAGATAATAACAAATAAAACTGGTTTTGGACTTCCAATTTGGATGGACAAGGACTAAGAGACAAGCTTTCAAATGAATTAAAGCTCTGTCTGGGTTTTTGATTAATTAATAAGCTGGAATGGAAGATTGCTGCTAATCCTCCTCCTCGTCCCGTTGCTACGAGCATTCGACAGTTCGTGTGACTCGGGGGTGTGACTCATTTAAACTACATATTCATCCTGCTGTAACCAAGTTTCTGTTAGGCAGAATAATCAATATGTTGATCAATTATTATATCATTTACCAACAGGGACTTAGAAGAGAGAGACCTAATGTTTAATAGACCACATTTAACTGTTTTAGTCTGTGGTGCAGTTGAAGGTGCCTATATATTTTTCTTTTGAATTTTTATGCTTAAATAGATTTTTGCTGGTTGTTGGTGGTCTGGGAGCAGGCACCGTCTCTACGGGGATGGGGTAATGAGGGGATGGCAGGGGGAGAGAAGCTGCAGAGAGGTGTGTAGACTACAACTCTGCTTCCTGGTCCCAACCCTGGATAGTCACGGTTTGGAGGATTTAGAAAATTGGCCAGAGTCTAGAAATGAGAGCTGCTCCATCCAAAGTGGGATGGATGCCCGTCTCTCCTAACAAGACCAGGTTTCCCCCAGAAGCTTTGCCATTATCTATGAGCCCACCTCATTTTTTGGACACCACTCAGACAGCCAGCAATTCAAGGAGAACAGGCGCTAACATGTCACTCCCGGTCCGATTGGGGAGGGGCCCAGAGAAAACTACAGAGTCCGACATTGTTTTTGCAAAGTTACACACCGATTTAATGTTAATTTTAGTGACCTCCGATTGGCGTAACCGGGTGTCATTACTGCCGACGTGAATTACAATCTTACCAAATTTACGCTTAGCCTTAGCCAGCAGTTTCAAATTTCCTTCAATGTCGCCTGCTCTGGCCCCCGGAAGACAATTGACTATGGTTGCTGGTGTCGCTGACTTCACATTTCTCAAAATAGAGTCGCCAATAACCAGAGTTTGATCCTCGGCGGGTGTGTCATCGAGTGGGGAAAAACGGTTAGAAATGTGAACGGGTTGGCGGTGTACACGGGGCTTCTGTTTAGAACTACGCTTCCCTCCTCACAGTCACCCAGTCAGCCTGCTTGGGATCTGCCAGGGGGGAACTAACGGCGGCTAAGCTACCTTGGTCCGCACCGACTACAGGGGCCTGGCTAGCTGTAGAATTTTCCACGGTGCGGAGCCGAGTCTCCAATTCGCCCAGCCTGGCCTCCAAAGCTACGAATAAGCTACACTTATTACAAGTACCATTACTGCTAAAGGAGGCCAAGGAATAACTAAACATTTCACACCCAGAGCAGAAAAGTGTGGGAGAGACAGGAGAAGCCGCCATGCTAAATCGGCTAAGAGCTAGTAGCTACGCTAACCTAGCGGATTCCTAAAAACACGCAAAGTGAATAATTTAGAGGTGATTCAGCAGAAGGAGTGCTTTAGTTAAGGCACGTAAAGATTACACTGGGAAACAAATCGTAATCTAGATACTAGATCAATCTAACTGCGCAGATTAACAGCTACAGATACAGAAAAACACCGCTGTGCTCCGGAACAGGAAGTGATACAATTAGTGAAACACACTAATGATCTAAAGCAAATTCATTCCTGTCCCAAAAATGACAAAAAAACCAACCACCAATTTTAAAGAGGAAGATCATCAGGATGAAGCCAAATAACGATCAGGATAAAGTCACAGAAGGCAACGTTGAGTGGGAAGAGAGGAAGGAATATCAGGCCGAGCTGGAAAAGATGAGCAATTTGCTTCATGAAAAGGACATGGAAGTCCAACACACCAAAGAGCTAAAGGCAAAGATTCAACAGTTGAACGAAGAATTGGGAGCTTCACAAAAGTCCACCAATAAAGCCAGGACCTTAAAGAAAACCCTTATAGCTGAAGTGGAAGGATGGCACCAGGAATATCAGGAAAGCCAGAGATTCCAAACACACTTCAGGCTGAAAAGGACTGCCAAGCCACAAAATCCAAATGCTCAAATTTCAAATCCAGAACTGAACAGTCCGACTTCAGCCCTGTGCTGAAAAAGACAAAAAAAAAAAAACGCCACCAATGTTGAAGAGGAAGATCATCAGGACGACGCCAAATAACAAGGAGTGCAGGAGCCACGTGCCAACATGGAGAAACGAAAGAAAAATGGTACATCCATCAAATTGTGAAACATCATGATGACTATGGACAAATGAAATGATATAATGAACACATCATGGTTTTGCACTGACTGATTTATCATACAAATCCACTGACAACTAAAACCTAGATATGAATTAAATTAAACCTTGAATTCCTAAAATTCCTTATTTTTAAAAGCCTGATATCTGGTATAAACTGTAAGATCAACTACCTTTTTTGTACCAACCTGTTTATTTCTGCTGTAAATGGAAATTATTTCCTGTCAGGATTTGGTATGTCGTTTGGTATGTGTTGTTTTATTTTACTTTTGTTTTATTTTGTGAGCTGTCTGTTCTGTGGCTGGTTCTTTCTGCTTGGGTTTTCTCTGGCTCTTCTCTCTTGTCCTCTCTTGGTACTCGGCGGTGGGCATTTCCTCTGTCGAACCACACCCCGGTTCTGGAAGCTTCTCCTCACACCTGTTCTTGATTTGCAGCTCATCACCTGCTTGTATTTAAGACTCACAGTGTGCTCTGGTCCTTCAACATATTGATGTGCCTAGTGCCTTCTTTCCATCTCTTTCTTGTATTTTGCCTTGCTCGTTTTGCCTCATCGTGTTTTTGACCACCTGCTTGCCTTCCTCGACCACGCCTCTAGCCTGAATGATTATTGTACTTTTGTTCCTGTTTTACTGCCTACTGTGTACCGACCCCAGCTAATGAACCCAGTAAAACATTTAAGCCTACAGAGCTGTGAGTTTGTGTCCAGCCAGCTGTATTAATCAAGCCTGATATTTCCTGGTTTCATTCCTATTTTCTTATCTCCTCCCTGTCGATAAACTGAATATCTTTTGGTTGGTACAACAATGCTAGGCATTTTTTGACATTATCTTGGGCTTTGAGAAACATGACAGACATGCATCAACACTTTCTGGCATTTTAAGAACCAAACAACTAATCGATAAATTGAGAAAACAAATCGACAGATGAACAGATCATGAGCATAATCATAAAGATAATGGGCCTCATGTATCAATGTTGCGCACTTGTGGCGTAAATTTACGGCGTAAACTTGAAATACAACAAAGTCGCCGTGACATGTATCAAGCAGTGCGCACCTGCCCATTTCTGGCGTACGCCTGACGTGATCTTGATAAATGCGGCGGGTGGGAAACGATCGTAATTATAATAAACACGCCCATAAATATTCAGACTTCCGCTTCAGACACACCCTCATTTTATGACATGGAAGCCGGAAAGACGGCAATGAAAAAGAACTCCACCAATCACGACGCGTGCCAATAGAGCGTCAAAAGTGGCTGTCATATCAATTGTTTTGTAGTATATAATCAATAAAGTGTTACAGTGGTCCCTCATTAATCGCTGGAGTTACGTTCTAAAAAATAGCCCGTAATACGTGAAACCGCGACGTAGTCAGCGTTATTTTTTACAATTATTAGTAGATGTTTCAAAGCTGTAAAACCCCTCACTACACAGTTTATACACTTTCTCAATCAGCATGAACATTTTCTCACTTTTCTCTCATGTGTAAACACTCTCAAAGTTCAAACCTTAGTAGGAAAATAATACCAAACTGTTTTCAGGCCCAAACATTTGTTGAGAAATAAAAATAGAACGTTTTCCTATAAATAATTATGATGGCATTTAGAAACTAACGAATTAATTTTAACGATCAACGAACGAGGTCGGACACATAAGAAATTATTATAGTGACTCACCAGTATGGCCTCTGCGTCCTGACGCTGCGCCTTTTCCCACTCACGTCTCACTGCAGCAGGTGTTTGTTTCCTCCGTGTGACAAACACAGTTATGAGTAGTTGTTGGTGCTCTTTTCTCTTCTGGGCAACAAGATTCTTATAAACAGATACGCAGAACACAGAACACTGTAAAAAAAGGGCATCAAAAATTGGACTAAATACTCCGCGAGACTCCGAGGCCACGACAGGTGAACGGCGTTATATGCGAGGGACCACTGTATTCTCTTTCACATGTCAATAATTCTTGACATGTGGATATTTGCTCGCTCAATTAATAGACACCCTATCTGTCAGATTCTTTATTTTTTAAATGTATTTCTGTATTTATTTTATTGTGACACCGAATGGAGAGACGACAAAACCTGGTTGCAGCACGGGCGAATTAAGGGAATGACGAAACTACAGTTGTTATTATCAATTTCATAGTCTAAAACGATCACAACCACATAAAGTTAAGCTCAGCGCTGCTCTGGCTCCAGCCACGAAGTCTGGAGAAAAAGGCGAGCAGCGCTTTCTTTGCGAGTAACGCTGTAGCCATGGATCGTTGCTCCATAACAATCCCGCAAAGGCGTGATTTGTAGTGATTATTATGTAGTATAATCGGAAAGTGTTATTCATGTAACATATGCATTGATTTGTATAATGGCACTGTTTATCATGTTGATCATCTTCATTTTTATGTGGATTCCCAGCACTGGTTCATTTTGGTGTATAATTTACGCCCCCTCTCGAGCTGGTGTATCTTTTCAGCGCAGCGTACGTCAACGACCACATTGATAAATGCCAAGTAGCACAGCCGTTTTGGCGTACACCCCATATATGCTCAAATATCGCCGTACGCACGTTGATACATGAGGCCCAGGGTGACAGACAGTGATTAGGGGAAAGAAGCCATTTATAATGACAATCTGGGCTCAGTTTTCTCTCTGAGGTACAGATTACAGTCTTGTAAAATACACTGTGTAAGTCAAGTGATTGCATTGTATTAATGCAGAAAATATCAAAGCAGGGGTAGAGGGAGTAAAAACTTATTTATTCCCACTCCCTTTTTCAACCACTTTAATCATTTCAACTTAAAGGACACAATCCAAATGCTACGGAACAATTTACATTTACAATATAGCAACACATAAAGCACAAAACTCATCTTTCTTCATCAGACAAAGAACATCATTTCTCTTTAATGATATTTAAACACAGCCCTGACTCATCTGCAGCACCCCAGCACATATGTTAGGATGCTATTTGTAGACTTCAGCTCAGCCTTCCCAGACAAGCTGACACTGAAGCTACACCAGCTGGGTTTGCCTGTGCTGCTGTGCTGTTGGATCAGAGACTTTCTCACCAATAGGCCTCAGGTGGTGAGAATAGGTGACCTTACATCGTCTTCTCTGGTCCTTAACATAGGCACTCAGCAAGGCTGTGTGCTTAGCCCAGCCCTCTTCACTGTTTGCACACACGATTGTACTGCCATCCACCCCACAAACACAGCTGTGAAGTTTGCAGATGACACCACAGTAGTGGGTCTCATTTCAGATAATAATGAGACCCACTACGAGAGGAGGTCCAGCAGCTAATTCAGTGGTGTTCAGTTAACAATCTGACACTGAACACAGGGAAGACCATGGAGGTCATTGTGGATTTTAGGAGGGCCAAGAAAACGGACCACGTCCCCCTCCTCATAGGCGGAGAAGTGGTGGAGCGTGTGGATAGCATCAAATTTCTGGGCCTCCATATTACATCTGATCTGTCTTGGTCCATGAACACCTCCCATCTGGTGAAGAAGGTGCAACAAAGGCTCTTCTTCCTCAGGAAACTGAACGTGCTGGACTATCCTCCCAACCTGCTGGAAAACTTTTACAGGGTCACAAAAGAGAGCATCCTGTGCCTCAGTGTGACTGTGTGGTACGGCAGGTGTACGGCCCAGGAAAGGAAGAGTCTGGCGCGGGTGGTGAGGACAGCACAGGCCATTGTTGGCTGCCCCCTCCCAGTCTTGGACTCCATTTATGAGGGTTGTGTCAAGAAAAGGGACAAATCCATCGCTGCGGACCCCAGTCACCCGGGCCACAGACTGTATCATTTCCATCAGGTAAGCGGTACAGAAATATAAGGGTCACTACAAACAGACTGAGAGACAGTTTTTTCCTAGGGCTGTCAGAGCCATTAGCCCTTGCCCCCCCCGGTGGCTTTTTCATATACACTCCTCCACTCTGTAGTTATCGACACATAGACACATATGCACACACACATACACACGCCACACAAATACATACATACACACACTTTTCAGGGACTGTAATCGTGCATTCAGCACATCTGGCCTGCTTTATTTATTTACAGGGTCTGCAACTATTGGCACACAGCACTTTTATCTATAGAGCTGATATGCATACAGCACTTTTTGATATCCCCTGCTGCATTACTCTGCCTATTGTACTCTGTGTACATAGTTGAATGTGTATTTTTGTCTTTTGTCTTAAATTATTGTATGAGGTTTTATGCTAGACAAGGTGAAGCTGTAACTCAAATTTTGTTGAATTTTATTCAATGACAATAAAAGGCTGCTTATCTTATCTTAAACTGATTAATATTTGGACAGCGTTTGATTTCCAGATTTTAGGGTCACAAATGGAGATACAGAAACCTTCCTGGTCGTCCCGAGCGCCAGCAGTTTTTAAAATGATACAAGCCCCTTCCATTATATTTTCCCACTCTCTCTCTCTGAAAAATTCTTGAATTCTAAAGGGCAGTTGCTTATTTTTCACTTTATACATTAATTGAACAGTCTTAACGAAATCATATCGTATTCTGTCTATTCAAGCAATAGAGGGGGAGGAGGGACATTGTATGTTGCAAAAATCTTAATTACAAAATTAAAGAGCAAATGACAATGGAATGTCTCACAATTGAAATATATATGGAAAAATATAATTATTAGCTGCACATAGACTGGACTTGTGCAGACTGTCAGACCATACATGATGGATAGGATGGATACACACATTCTTCGACTAGCCCTTTTATTTTGACATGTTGTTTTTCACGTTCCTGTAAATGAATGTGTTTGGTGTTCGACTCCTGTGGAAGAATGGGGTGTAGATTCAGACACTGGATTCAAGCATACCTGTCAATTACATAACATTACAATCACAACATGGAGCCAACAACGTCCCCCGCCCCCCCGGCTTCATCTTCCACCTCAGACTCACAGTGGAAGGAATTCACTAGTTGATCACAAGCACAGGCAGGGCGTGTTGGAGCAGGCGAGCAGAGGGGTTGTTGTTGGAGTGAATTAATTTGTTGCTACTCTGTGTGTAATGGTGACGGCCGCTTCCTTGTGCCTCCAAGGCATCGTCTATTCCTATATGTGACTGTAATCACAGACATGCTGGGGAGACGGCTGTGAAATTGTCGCCCATTTGCCATTATTTTAGACTGTGTTTACATTGCTGATTCAGTGATTACTGGCAATGTCACCATTTTTCTCTCTTAGCAACCATTATTTACGAATGTCACACAGCTGTTGTGTGGAGCATGTTCTCTCTGTATCTGCATGAGTGTTCAATTGCAGATCAGTTTGGGCAGCGTGGCGGTCAAGTTGTCAGTGCACTTGTTTCTACAACAGAAGGATCTCAATTGAAGATCACAAGTGCTCATTCTCCATACTGACTTCGTCGCGGCCACGTCACTGCCACTTTACGTCCACGTCAGCTCTGTCGCTGGTGTGAAAATATGTAGTTGTCCGCGTGTTTTACATAGAGATACATTGTGTATATGGGAGTGGTATTTGCTCTTAAATTCCAGATTTAAGTAATCATTTGTTTGAATTTCATTATATTTCTGTTGTTGGGACCTTAGTGTGTCCTTCGACTACTCAGAGGGTTTGGATAATGTTGCTCACGAGCGATATAAACCAAATTAGCAGCAGGACTAGCATCTCGCCCGTACCATCTCTAAGCTGAACAATGGAAAAATGATGCCACACAATGGCCAGATGTTCAGTATCCTGATATTTATTCCTACCTCATAGACACCAGGTGTTTTTGTATTTCATATCATTTATGTCGTGTATGCATTGTGAATTGCTGGTCTGCTCCAGGAGGGGCCATGCAGCTGATTATTTTTCCCAAAATAACACATGATCAATGTGACGCATAATCCTCTTGCTGTGTCATGGTGGCATTTAAAAAACAAAACACCACCCAGCGTTGCTAAGCATGTTGCTAATTGCTCACAGACAGAGTGCCCGGATGTGCAACTGAGTCAGTAATGCGGATTTGCATCAGGAAGAGCATCAGGTGCAAAAAGTAGCAAATCAACATGGAGATCCATATTGGATTTCCTGTGGTGACCCAAAGGAAAGAGGGAGAAGCTGAAAGAACTTGCTAATAGCAGGCCAATTAGCTTCCACTAACCTTTTTTGGGGGGGTTCAGATTTAAGTCCTAAAAATAATTTTGGTACTACTGTAATTATATTCCTGAGCATTTAAATAATGGATTCATAATATAATATTGCAAATATGATCAAAATTCATGCTGTCTGGAAACAGTTTAGAATTTCAACCCCTGAGGGGGAGAAATTCAAGGGCCAGATGCTATGACCAACATTTGGTAGATTTGGAAGTGATTTACAAGAAATATTATGGATGTTAATGTAAGATGGGTTACAGGTAATCTCAAAACCTCATGCATGGGTACACGCGCTTCCTCCTGTAGCTCGACTGCATGACAGCAATGAAGGAAAAGACAATATGAAATTACCCTCCCAGATAAATATGTCTTCTTCATTAAAATGGGCTGTAATTTTGCAACATGTTACAAAAATAAACCTACATTATAATGCTTGGATTTCAGTAGAAACTAAATTTTCTCCATTTTGTGAAATTTAAAGGCCCTATACCTTTAAGTCAGCTAACATTTTATTGAATAATGTTTCATGGTAAACCCAAAATCATACATTTGTTCCTATTGGAGCTTATACATTAATCCAGTTAGGAAAACAGAAAGATGGTGCAAAAGCTACAAACATCACCTTGAGCACATGGAGCAGAAGACTAAAACAAGACTAAATGCTGTAATTAGATTATTAAAAATATTTTCCATCTGTGTTTTTATTTCTTAATGATTATTATTAGTTTCATACTTTCTGTACTGAGAATGAACTACAACCCCTGGCAAAAATTATGGAATCACCGGCCTCGGAGGATGTTCATTCAGTTGTTTAATTTTGTGGAAAAAAAGCAGATCACAGACACGACACAAAACTAAAGTCATTTCAAATGGCAACTTTCTGGCTTTAAGAAACACTATAAGAACTCAAGAAAAAAAAGATTGTGACAGTCAGTAACGGTTACTTTTTTAGACCAAGCAGAGGAAAAAAATATGGAATCACTCACTTCTGAGGAATAAATTATGGAATCACCCTGTAAATTCCCATCCCCCAAACTAAAACCTGCATCAAATCAGATCTGCTCGTTGACATTGACCCTATGGCATGACATTGATCCTATGTGTCTTTTGCAAGGAATGTTTTCACAGTTTTTGCTCTATGGCAAGATGCATTATCATCTTGAAAAATGATTTCATCATCCCCAAACATCCTTTCAATTGTCCAAAATATCAACATAAACTTGTGCATTTATTGATGATGTAATGACAGCCATCTCCCCAGTGCCTTTACCTGACATGCAGCCCCATATCATCAATGACTGTGGAAATTTACATGTTCTCTTCAGGCAGTCATCTTTATAAATCTCATTGGAACGGCATCAAACAAAAGTTCCAGCATCATCACCTTGCCCAATGCAGATTTGAGATTCATCACTGAATATCACTTTCATCCAGTCATCCACAGTCCACAATTACTTTTCCTTAGCCCATTGTAACCTTGTTTATTCTGTTTAGGTGTTAATGATGGCTTTCGTTTAGCTTTTCTGTATGTAAATCCCATTTCCTTTAGGCGGTTTCTTACAGTTCAGTCATAGACGTTAACTCCAGTTTCCTCCCATTCGTTCCTCATTTGTTTTGTTGTGCATTTTTGGATTTTTGAGACATATTGCTTAAGTTTTCTGTCTTGACACTTTGATGTCTTCCTTGGTCTACCAGTATGTTTGCCTTTAACAACCTTCCCATGTTTTTTGTATTTGGTCCTGAGTTTAGACACAGCTGACTGTGAACAACCAACATCTTTTGCAACATTGCATGATGATTTACTCTCTTTTAAGTGTTTGATAATCCTCTCCTTTGTTTCAACTGACATCTCTCGTGTTGGAGCCATGATTCATGTCAGTCCACTTGGTGCAACAGCTCTCCAAGGTGTGATTACTCCTTTTTAGATGCAGACTAATGAGCAGATCTGATATGATGCAGGTGTTAGTTTTGGGAATGAAAATTTACAGGGTGATTCCATAATTTTTTCCTCAGAATTGAATGATTCCATATTTTTTTCCTCTGCTTGGTCTAAAAAAGTAACCGTTACTGACTGCCACAATCTTTTTTTCTTGATTTCTTATAGTGTTTCTTAAAGCCAGAAAGTTGCCATTTGAAATGACTTTAGTTTTGTGTCATGTGTGTGATCTGCTTTTTTTCTACAAAATTAAACAACTGAATGAACATCCTCCGAGGCCGGTGATTCCATAATTTTTGCCAGGGGTTGTATATGTTGAAAGTCAAGGAGAGTTTAATTTCATTTGACCATCATCTGATCTTGGCCATGCTGAACTTTTTTTTTGGGAACTTCCATGTTTATGCTATAACATATTAAAATGTGGCCAAACAAACAAACAAAATGCCACTTCATATTCCATTTTTAAAAGAATTTAAAGAATAATGAAAACAAGGAACATTTCCCTTGCTGTTCAATGAAAACAAGGTGTCCAATGATTAAATAATATTTTAAAATAAAATACTGAATTGTTTTATTAAACTGATAAACTGAACAATACCTTTGAATAAAAAGTAGTCTTTGTCTTAGTCTCACAGCCTACAACTACCAAAACCATGCATTGTCTCAGGAAGGGCATCCGGTGTAAAATGTGCCAAATCAATATGCAGATCCATACTAGATCCACTGTGGCAGTATCGAAGGTTCCTGGTTCAAGACCACCCCTGCCCATTCGCCATGTAATGTGGAGTTGCGTGAGGAAGGGCATCCGGTGTAAATCTTGTGTCAAATCAACATGCAGATCCACTTTAAATCTGCTGTGGTGACCCCGAGTGAAGAAATGGAGCAGCCAGAGGAACTTATTGACTTGAGCCACTGTTGCAACCGTGAGTACCTGTTTCATTGTGTGGAATAAAGCAAATTTAAAAATTGTGCATTTATGCCACACATCTTGCGCAATTAGAAACTGTTTGAATCAAAACAAAATACAGACTGTTATTTGTGCCTATCACCGACTACATCAGGATTCTTTCTGCATTTTGGGTACAACAAAATCAAACAGTACAGAGAAGCGATAATATCAAACATCTGCCTGGAGTCTGTGGTATTTTGGGAATCTGGGAGTTGAACAGCAGCAGAGACACAGAATCAGGCTGTGGTATTGCTGGAATGTTTTCTGTTGATATTTAGATTTCACTTTTTTCCGCAACTGGGTGTGATTCATGCAGCATTATAGTGTGTGAAAACCACAATAAGTAGTTATAATAAGTGTACCATTGCTTAAATGTACTTGCAGCATGTTGTGAATTTCATGTTGCAAGTGCAAATGAGATGGTTGTCCAAAAGTATTTGGACAATGTTTTTGCTCTTGTAGCTGTCCAGTACTGCAGATCGGAATTGAAAGCCAATCATGGATGGGGTAAAAGGGCTCACTTTGAGTTTTAAGCATGTTTACTGTTTCAGGTGTTTTCGAATGTTGTCCCTCATTTATGACCTCATTTATGAGTAATTGGACAAACTAACACTCACACACTAAATTGGCATGTTTTAAATACTTGCCTTCAAATCCTGAACAGAAAATGAAGTCTGGATTCCACAGACATCACCAGAGGCTGTTGATTCTCTGATGATGCTCTGCTCGGCATTCTCAACAGCTGTCTTCACTTCTGTCTTGTTAGTGATGTGTTTTGCCATCAGTGTTGACTTTTTATTTTCAAATATTTTTATTGAAAACCACAATGAATGGTACACTGATGACTATGTGTGTGTTTGTGTGTGTGTATATATGAAGAGTTCAGATACAAAACCCAGTAAGTCCTTTTTTTTCAAATGGAGAAAAATGCAGTTAAAAATGGAGATTTAAAGGAAACCCTATGCGGAAATGCACATTAAGTGTTGACATTTGGTTTATGTTCAAATTCTTTCATATTTTGCATACTGATGGTCCCCTTGACAGCCAAGTACATGTTGGCGTCAACTAAAAAAAAAAAAAAAAAAAAAAAAAAATATATATATATATATATATATAAAGACCAACTGCTAGGGGCCTGAGTGTGTGGACAGTTGTCTTTTATACAGGTAACGAGTTCAAATAGGTGCTAGAATAGGAGGACTTCTTAAAGAAAAACTAACAGGTGTGTGAGAGCCAGAATTTTTGCTGGTTGGCAGGCGATCAAATACTTATTTCATGCAATAAAATTCAAATTAATTATTTAAATATCATACTATGTGATTTATTTATTTATTTATTTATTTATTTAGTTTAGATTCTGTCTCTTACAACTGAAGTGTACCTATGATAAAAATTACAGACCTCTCCATTCTTCATAGAAAACTTGCAACATCGACAGTGGATCAAATACTTATTTGTCTCACTGTATAGAGAGTGGGTAGAGATAGAGAGAATGAAAGATCTGCCTGAGTTGCTATCAGTTCCAGGGCTGGCAGTGAGTCTTTGCAACAGTTTTGTGGCATATGTAACATATACTCCAGAACTGTAGGGGGAGCGTCGTACAAAAGAATGTGACCAAAAAACTGACAAAGCAGCCAAAAATTGACCAAAGTTGCAAAGTTCTCCTTTAAAACAGATTTTAAAGCTTGTAGCCAAAAACTTCAAATCGATCCTGATAAGAAAACACCTGTATGTGAGTCCGTGTCTTTAAATGAAAAGGAGCTACTCCAACTGTCTCCCTGAGATTTTGTGGGCATCACAGACAGCACAGAGCAGCTGAGTGGATGTCTCACAGAGTACGCACAACTCTATGGTTCTCATTTATCAGCCATTCGTACACACACACACACTTATGCATAAATCTCGCATACAAACATTTCTATGCAAATTGTGATATTTACCAACTTATATTTAACTTAGGAATCTGTGTAAATATTAGGGCCCTTAAACACATAGTACAAATTTGGTCAAATTGTGCATTACTGAATTGCAAACCCTGTAATTTCGTAGCTGCTTCCAACTCCTCGTACACCTGTTGCTCCAACTATTTGCGCACACCAGCAGCTGACAGTGTGCGCTGTGCGAGCCCATTGAACCCTCTTGCGGCAGGTACCAGCCAAATTCCAGGTGACACGTATGAACATCTAACACCACTCACATGGCACTTAGAAAATGTGTGGCCATTTGCATTCTTGGCATGACAACAGACTGTAGGCAATCACTGACGTACTGGTAGTGAAATTTGTCTAAGTGCCCCACGAGTATAGCTTTGGTCTGTGCGCTAAAAACTGACAGGTGTGGCCGCCCACTGAAGCAGCTGTGGAGATCTGTCATTCTGGACATCCCAGCTGGACAGTACTGTGTTTGGATGGACATGGAATAACAACTGACTTCTGTGATGCTCATGTGTCTGTTTGCTGTCATCAAGTGGACATAAATAAAAACATATATATTACTGTGACAACAGGCAGGGTTGGTGGCCAAGTGGTTAATGCGCTTGGTTTCAGTGCAGAAGGTTCCGGGTTCAAATCCCACCCCTGCCACATTTCTCCATGTAATGTGGAGTTGCGTCAGCAAGGGCATCCGGCATAAAACCTGTGCCAATTCAACATGCAGATCCACCTTGGATTTGCTGTGGCGACCCCGAGTGCAAACAAGGGAGCAGCCGAAGGCACTTACTATATTACTGTGACAACAGGCTACAGCAAGCACATGCATCGTGCACACATGGACAGGCTGCCCCCAGGTTGAAACGGACCATCAGATTATAACACACAGCAGGTGATGTGACATGTCACCCATGTGAGCTCTGTTCCACATGATGCGGTGTCCTGCAGTGCACCGTCCACAAGTCATGCGCCAGCAGGTGTGGACATGAATGAGATGCGCGAACTACTTCTCATTTATGTCATTTCATGATTGTGCGTCAGTGACCATGGGTCATCTACAAAGGAACAGACGAATCATTTTTGTATTGCCCGCTTGATGAGAGGGATTTAATACAATGCATCATTTTTATTTTTTTTAAATACGTCCATGTGCTTCCTGATATGAGGCAGTTTCCAGCACCTATTACAGGACAGTGATGGTAGCTCACTGGTAAAGTTTCCAACTGGCAATCAGAGCTTTTGGAGAGCATGGGTTCGAATCCCGTGGGTGACATGTATTTTTTATTTTCAGCTGCGCGATATGGTACACATCGCACAGCTGCTAGCAAAACCTGCTGGGAAAAGCTGCTATGTTCCCGTGTGTACTGAACCGTCATAGCATGTAGCATGTATTTTCTTATTTTTTATTTATTTTTTTGTTCACAGCAGCTGCACAATGTGTAACCACATCATGCAGGTGGTGGCACTGTGTTCCTGTTCTGAAGTTTTTTTAAGATTCGGGATCTGTACTTTGATTTCACAGAAAATTCAGACAGTATCGAAAGGGACAAAATATTTGACACTGCAGATGACAACATTCGCTCTAGCTGAGCCCAACCTCTTAATTGCTTAGCCTGACCTTAGCCAAATAAAAATAATTTTTCATTCAGAAAAAAATTCCTCCTTACATTGAGGATCCTATGGATATTTTGTACAACCCAAACCCAAATGCTCTCATTCTTTATTCCTCAACTCTGGGCACTCTTTCATTTCAATCTTCAACTCCGCCCACACTCATGATTCACCCTATGGATACTATCTCCTTTCAGTCTCTCCTTGCGACCATTCAATCGACAATCTCAGTTTTATACACTCAACAAAAATATAAACATGACACTTTTGGTTTTGCTCCCATTTTGTATGAGATGAACTCAAAGATCTAAAACTTTTTCCACATACACAATATCACCATTTCCCTCAAATATTGTTCACAAACCAGTCTAAATCTGTGATAGTGAGCACTTCTCCTTTGCTGAGATAATCCATCCCACCTCACAGGTGTGCCATATCAAGATGCTGATTAGACACCATGATTAGTGCACAGGTGTGCCTTAGACTGTCCACAATAAAAGGCCACTCTGAAAGGTGCAGTTTTGTTTTATTGGGGGGGGGGGGGGGATACCAGTCAGTATCTGGTGTGACCACCATTTGCCTCATGCAGTGCAACACATCTCCTTCGCATAGAGTTGATCAGGTTGTCAATTGTGGCATGTGGAATGTTGGTCCACTCCTCTTCAATGGCTATGAGAAGTTGCTGGATATTGGCAGGAACTGGTACACGCTGTCATATACGCCGGTCCAGAGCATCCCAAACATGCTCAATGGGTGACATGTCTGGTGAATATGCCGGCCATGCAAGAACTGGGACATTTTCAGGTTCCAAGAATTGTGTACAGATCCTTGCAACATGGGGCCGTGCATTATCCTGCTGCAACATGAGGTGATGTTCTTGGATGTATGGCACAACAATGGGCCTCAGGATCTCATCACGGTATCTCTGTGCATTCAAAATGCCATCAATAAAATGCACCTGTGTTCTTTGTCCATAACAGATGCCTGTCCATACCATAACCCCACAGCTACCATGGGCCACTCGATCCACAACATTGACATCAGAAAACCGCTCACCCACACGACGCCACACACGCTGTCTGCCATCTGCCCTGAACAGTGTGAACCGGGATTCATCCGTAAAGAGAACACCTCTCCAACGTGCCAAACGCCAGCGAATGTGAGCATTTGCCCACTCAAGTCGGTTACGACGACAAACTGAAGTCAGGTCGAGACCCCGATGAGGACGACGAGCATGCAGATGAGCTTCCCTGCGACGGTTTCTGACAGTTTGTGCCGAAATTCTTTGGTTATGCAAACCGATTGTTTCAGCAGCTGTCCGAGTGGCTGGTCTCAGACGATCTTGGAGGTGAACATGCTGGATGTGGAGGTCCTGGGCTGGTGTGGTTACACGTGGTCTGCGGTTGTGAGGCTGGTTGGATGTACTGCCAAATTCTCTGAAATGCCTTTGGAGACGGCTTATGGTAGAGAAATGAACATTCAATACACGAGCAACAGCTCTGGTTGACATTCCTGCTGTCAGCATGCCAATTGCACGCTCCCTCAAATCTTGCGACATCTGTGGCATTGTGCTGTGTGATAAAACCGCACCTTTCAGAGTGGCCTTTTATTGTGGGCAGTCTAAGGCACACCTGTGCACTAATCATGGTGTCTAATCAGCATCTTGGTATGGCACACCTGTGAGGTGGGATGGATTATCTCAGCAAAGGAGAAGTGCTCACTATCACAGATTTAGACTGGTTTGTGAACAATATTTGAGGGAAATGGTGATATTTTGTATGTGGAAAAAGTTTTAGATCTTTGAGTTCATCTCATACAAAATGGAAGCAAAACCAAAAGTATTGCGTTTCTATTTTTGTTGAGTGTAGTTGACTCTCCCTCAGGTATCTTGCACCAACATAATTCCTTAGACATTTGTTTTGAATTCACCTCTCCATGCAGCACAGCAGTTGCTGGTGTTCCACACGCCACAACAGCCGGCAGCATTCAACGCACCGCAGCAGTCGCCTGAGCCCTCTGCTCCTCTACGTCCACCATCTGTCTCACCAATCACAGACACTGGCAAGGGTGGCGCTTAGAAAAAGAGAAGTAAATGCCTGCCTGATGATGACAGTGCTCCAGAGGGGTCGTCTTGCTACCCTCCTGATGACATCAGTGCCCATGAGGGACTGTCAGGGCGCCCTTCTGATGACATCAGTGCTCTCAACGGGCTGTCTGGCCATCCCCAAGAAGACATCAGTGCGCCTGAGGGGTCGCCTTGCTACCCTCCTGATGACATCAGTGCCCAAGAGGGACTGTCAGGGCACCCTCCTGATGACATCAGTACTCCCGACAGGCTGTCTGGCCACCCCCAAGAAGATATAAGAACCGCCCAATGACACCCTGACTACTAACTGCCCACCGACTCCCGTGCCTCCCTTACGACCTGACTGCTAGCCGCCTGCCATCTCCCATACTTCCTGTAAGCTCTTCCTTTGACATCTGCCAGCTACACGACCATCCCCCTGATGTTCTTTTCGCTCTCTGCTGGCCATGCAGATGCTTGCCTGTCTTTGTTTTTGGTGGTTCCTATCCTACCTTCCAGCTCAGTCTTCCCACCCTGGTTGTTGTTTTTGGGTGGCTGTGTCATCTTTGTCTTTGTCCTTGTTCTGTTCCCTTGTCCCTGCCTCATTTCCCCTGCTCATCTGGTTATCTCCCTTCTGTGTTTTGGGGTTGTTCTTTTTGACCACTGGTGCCATCCTTTGAGAGAGGGGTAACTTTTGTCTGTTAGCTGTGTGTTTTTCTGTTTTGTACAGCTTAAGCCTTTTGAGGTTCCACGTTAGTGTGAGCTTTTGTTCCTTGGTTTGGTACTCAGTTACTTTGTGGTTCCCCTTTTAGTTTGGAAATTATTTAGGGTGTGTTTTAGGTTGTACTCACCCCCAGAGCTCTTTGTGGTTTGATGTTTCACTCTGTCTCTGTCAGTCCTATGTGTGTTTGTAGGTGTGGCTCTGTCACTTGGTATTTCTTCATAGGTGTGTTTGATTTTAATGACCCCACCTGCCTCTTATCTAATTGTTACATGCCACTATTTAAGTACTTCACTGTTCTTCCTCGTGTTTGCTGGATTATTTTGACTCCTACACTGTGACTCCTACTCATTGCTCCCTGCTGTTTGGCTCCTGTACTCCCGTGTTTCTTCATCCAAGTGTGTCTAGTTATTCAGCTCCTCGACTTCTCTTTCCTGCCCGCTAAATATATTGCCTCCCCCCAAGACTGGAGTTCAGTTTCTAGTAACATAAATCACATTTTTTCTTTACATAAATAAATCACATTTTTTTCTTCACATCCTGTGTGGCCACTGTCTGCAGTTTTGGGTTCAACTCGAGACAAAACACAACAGAATGCACAGAATATCTAAATTTTTCCCATTGAATACTCCCATTCTTCAAGGATGTGTTCTGGAGCCTACACTGTCCAATGTTTGCATAGACTGGGTGTTTGGTAGGTTTGTGGAAACCATTAGTTGAGATGCAAGGTGGAGAAAAGTTTACTGACCTTGATGTCACAGACGATGCTGTGGCTTTTGAAGAATCAATGGATATCTTGTTTACAGCTTTTGAGAAGCTTAATGAGGAGTCAAGGTGTCTGAGTTTCAGATTACCCAGGAAGGAGTGATTTATCCGTTGTTCAATCAAATTAGATCAAAAACATGTAAAATGTTGACAATTGGTCCAAGATGCAGAGAGTTCATATTGAAACTCAGCGTCAGGTCGCATGATTGTGAAGTTTACAACCTTCCATAGACTTTCACATGACCAGCAACCCAATCAGGAAGTGGGCTTTACTCTAACACTGAAATGAAATGTTGGAACACATTTAAATGCAAACTGACTGCCACTCTACGTGAACCAGTCATACTTGTTTACTATTTATTAATTATGTTGTAGTAGATTTTCATGTCTCAGTATTTAAGGGAGCACCACCCTCACACCCTCTAGTGACCAAGCCACCCATCGTTTCAATGTTTCATGTCTGTTGGGGGACAAGTAATTCCACCCGAAAATTGTTGCAAATCAGCCCTGAGTCGGTCACTATGTGTTGTCCATCATCACAGACAGTTGCCATGTTGTGAAGATGCCATCATACACAGAGATGGTAACTGTCAAAACTGACCAGTCATGGCTTGTCCAGACTTGTCTTTTTATATTGCAAAAAAACCTAATACTGCCTCTTGATCATATGTTTCATGAGCCCCACATAAGACATAATTTTCACAAGTAGCTGGTTATTTTTCAAATGTCTATTTGTCAGCATTATTTTCTCATTGTTTTCTTTGGTTTCTATGGATAATCTTTTAACCTATGCAATAAATTACATAAATTATGGTTTACAGTGAAATCACTCATTATTAGCTTGTAATTACATACAACAATGACAGCATACCTTGATATATATTGAAGTGATGTTTTTTGTGACTGTTTTTTAACTGGAAAAAAAAGTCTTGATTGAAAAACCCCCCCAAAAAGATGAGTTTGTATCTGTTTATTTACAAGAGAGTGGCTATACGCCCAAACCGTTGGGTCAATAAAGTAAATATGCGAGCATATACACCCAACCACAACCGACCAATGAGCACGCTTGTAAGCTCACTTCCGGTTTCAATACGCGAGGGAAAAAAGGCGGATATTTTCTTGCTGGCTGCGGGAGGGTTCGCAGCCCGCGGAGGAGCTATGATCTAAAGCGGTTCTGTTTGGCTCATCACACACAGGGAACAGTGACAAGCTAACACCATCTTACAGCCAACAAGCAGCATTTTGTTCAAAAACTGTTTCATCGTCGTTAACAGGCTTCCATTCAAAATGCTTATGAAGTTTGGCTGTTTTCATCCATTGTGGTGTTTTCGTAGTAATTCAAGACGGCACCATTAAATGTGTCAAACATACGCCGCAATAGAGCCTTAAAAAGTGGTGTAAAAAACATAGTTTAGATGCACAAAACGTGTCAAATACATGATCACGGTTGGGCGAATAAGATAAGACATTATATTTATCTGCCCAACGGTTGTTGCATGTAACATTCAATGTATGGCTTATCTGCCCAACGGTTGGGCGAATAAGGTAGGACATTATATTTATTTGCCCAACGGTTGGGCGTATAGTCTTTGCCTATTTACAAACACCCACTGATGTACTATTACTATTGTAAGAGTTGGATACAGCATAAGTGGGTGGGTCATACCTAGACAGCGGGGCTGATGTAATCAGGAGGCGTCGTGTTCCATTTTGGTAGCGTTCATCCTTGACCCAAAATACATAAGCATACCAAATGGCAAATGTCAGCTCTCCACAGTTTCTCTATGGTCAAAGCCATATTACGTATACAAGCATGCATACAAGCAGACAGAGGCCACTTGGCTATTAATATATAGATTCCAAGCATTGACCCATGCATCACTTAGCTAGGTACTGAATGCTCATATGTATTTATCCCCACCCATCCATTTATAGTCCAGTTTACACCAGTTAAAGGTCATGGGGGGGGGGGGGTTTGGGCCTGCAGCATATCCCAGGAATCATGCATCAAGCAGGGTACACCCTGGATGGGACTCCAGTCTATAACATAATAGACAAACAAACACATTCACACCTGCATGCACATCTACAGTCAATTTAAAGTTTAAAGTAAACAGCATATAAACCGCACACAGAAATGCAATTGAGAATCGAACCCATGACCTTATTGCTGTGAGGCAACAGTGCTAACCGCTGATCCACCATGATGCCATGTATTCTTATAGTATCTGCATTCTCTTGTGTTGGCTGCTGGTACAGACAGTAACGCTGTGTTGTAAGCTCATTGTGTTTTTTGTTCGTCAGGGTCTCCCAGGTTAGATTGTGACAACAACAAGCTGTGTTTAAGCTGAACACTTCTCACTCCCTCTGGCATTGGACGGTTCACCTTCACACAAAAGGCTACTATTCAGTAAGTACATGTGCTCGACTTACTGTTTCAAATGTCTTTACACGTTTTCTCTCTTTCTCTCTTGCCATCTCTTTCACTTTGCTTTGACACTTCTTCCACGTGTACTTTTAGCACTTTTGTCAGACAGCATTTGATCTCATTTATTCCATTCAGGCATGTGTTAGCTGATACTTCCCAAAGAACACTGATTTATAGGGTCTAATGATTTCAGTTCAATTTACTGGGTATTGGAAACACTGATTCTGATCAACAATTTTTTTATTTTTTTAAAGTCAGAAAAACCCAAGCTGTCTGTTTGGTTCTTTCACTCTTTGCATGTTTCACCGTGCAGACAATAGGGGTAAGGTACACACAGATATCTGGGAAGGACATCGGGAATGTCAGTTTGAACAAAGGATCGGGAAACATTAAACCGCACAAACATACATCTTATCTCAGTGCTCAAACAGAAGCTTTATAGTTGTCTCTGTGCTGCATAGCTTGCTAATGTGGATAATTGTAAATCCTTGATTAATCTTAGCTACATGTCAAATTAGTTGTCTCACTGCCACACGTGGTGTACAACCTCAATTCCAGTGACATTGGGACGTTGTGTGAAATGTAAATAAACACAGAATACAATGATTTGCAAATCCTTTTCAACCTATATTCAATTGAATACACCACAAAGACAAGATATTTAATGTTCAAACTGATAGATTTTTTTGTTTTTGTGCAAATATTTGGTCATTTTGAAATGGATGCCTGCAACACGTTTCAAAAAGCTGAGACAGGAACAACAAAAGACTGGGAAAGTTGATGAATGCTCAAAGAACACCTGTTTGGAGCATTCCACAGGTGAACAGGTTAATTGGAAACAGGTGAGTGTCATGATTGGGTATAACAGGAGCATCCCAAAAAGGCTCAGCCGTTCACAAGCAAAGATGGGGCGAGGATCACCACTGTGAACAACTGCATGAAAAAATAGTCCAACAGTTAAGAACCATTTTTCTCAACGTTCAATTGCAAGGAATTTAGGGATTCCATCTACAGTCCATAATATAATCAGAAGATTCAGAGAATCTGGAGAACTTTCTACATGTAAGTGGCAAGGCCGAAAACCAACATTGAATGCCCGTGATCTTTGATCCCTCAGGCGGCACTGCATTAAAAATCGACATCATTGTGTAAAGGATCTTACCACATGTGTTGGGGAAAGTGTAGTGACATGGACCCACAACAGGGGGCGTAAATGAACGGTCAATAGATGAGCCAAAAGGTAACAATTTAATGTTGTGAATGTGCACAACGACTATACAGACAATCTCAGAATATGATAGCAGTCAATACACAAAGGTGACGTGTGGGCAGGCTCGAGGATAGAAGAGGTCTGTCCTGAGAAGAGCCGGAACCACACGATTTCCGCCGCCACCGAACCTGGTGAATGCTGGAGCCGCCAAGCACAAACAGTGAGCTGTGGGTGTGTGCACATCCAGTAACAAAAACAGTCAGAAGGTGGAAAGTCACCTCCACCTCTAATCACACACTCGTGCAGCTCCTGTTAACCACTTATCTGGTTGGAGTGTGAAGCGAAGCCGTCACTGATCACACCAAACGTCAATCCCACAGATAAGGAAACACTTACAGGAAAACAGCTGCAAAGAAGTTCAGACTATTAGTCAGTGTTTTCAGTTTAGCAGAGAATTACCTTCACAGGTAGATGATATCTCGGCAATGAGGTGGAGATGACGTCCGGGTTTTATGGAGTAGTATGATGAAGCATAGATGGGTGACAGCTGTCATGAGATAATGAGTGACAGCTGTCACCCCCGGCTGTGTCCGTGGCGGCAGCGCCCTCTCGTGCCTAAAGCCCGCACTTCAGGCAGGGCGCCCTCTGGTGGTGGGCCAGCAGTACCTCCTCTTCTGGCGGCCCACACAACAGGACCCCCCCCCTCAACGGGCGCCTCCTGGTGCCCGACCAGGTTTATCCGGGTGTCGGAGGTAGAAATTGGCCAGGAGGGCCGGGTCCAGGATGAAGCTCCTCTTCACCCAGGAGCGTTCTTCGGGTCCATACCCCTCCCAGTCCACCAAATACTGGAACCCCCGGCCCATTCGACGGACGTCCAGGAGCCGGCGCACTGTCCAAGCTGGCTCCCCGTCAATGATCCGGGCAGGAGGCGGCGCCGGACCGGGAGCACAGAGGGGTGAGGTGAGGTGTGGTTTAATCCGGGAGACATGAAAAACAGGGTGGATCCGCAGTGAAGCCGGGAGCTGGAGCTTCACTGCAGCAGGACTGAGGATTTTGATGATCTTGAATAGTCCAATGAACCTGTCCATCAGTTTGGGGGAGTCCACCTGCAGGAGAATGTCCTTGGTTGATAACCACACCTCCTGCCCGGGCTGGTATGCAGGGGCCGGGGACCGCCGGTGGTCTGCATGGGCCTTGGCCCTCGTCCGGGCCTTTAACAAGGCAGAACGGGCGGTGCGCCACACCCAACGGCACCTCCACAGGTGGGCCTGGACCGAGGGCACACCGACCTCTCCCTCCACCACGGGAAACAATGGGGGCTGGTACCCCAGACACACCTCAAATGGGGAGAGGCCGGTGGCAGAAGACACCTGGCTGTTATGTGCATACTCGATCCAGGCCAGATGGTTACTCCAGGCCGTCGGGTGCGCGGATGTCACACAGCGGAGGGTCTGTTCCAACTCTTGGTTGGCCCGTTCTGCCTGTCCGTTCGTCTGTGGGTGGTACCCGGACGAGAGGCTCACGGTGGCCCCCAGTTCTCTGCAGAAACTCCTCCAGATTTGAGAGGAAAACTGGGGACCACGATCCAAGACTACATCAGTTGGTATCCCATGCAGACGGACGACGTGGTGGACCAGGAGGTCTGCTGTCTCCTGGGCCGTTGGGAGCTTCGGGGGGGCCACGAAGTGGGCCGCCTTGGAGAATTGGTCCACTATCGTGAGGATGGTGGTGTTGCCCTGGGACGGCGGGAGGCCCGTGACGAAATCCAGGCCGATATGGGACCAGGGGTGATGAGGCACAGGAAGTGGCTGGAGAAGTCCTTGGGACCTTTTGTGGTCTGCCTTGCCTCTGGCACAGGTGGTGCAGGCCTGGATATACTCCCGGACGTTGGCCTCCATAGACGCTCACCAGAAGCGCTGCCGGACAACTGCCACGGTCCTTCGCACCCCTGGATGACAGGAGAGCTTGGAACCGTGACAGAAATCCAAGACTGCAGCTCTGGCTTCTGGTGGGACGTACATACGATTCTTCGGACCAGTTCCGGGGTCCGGGCTCCATGCCAGGGCCTCCCGGACGGTCTTCTCCACGTCCCAGGTGAGGGTGGCCATGATAGTGGACTCTGGAATGATGGTGTCCGGTGGATCCGACAGCACAGTTTTGACTTCGTCTTCGTGTACCCGGGACAAGGCATCCGATCTCTGGTTCTTGGTCCCGGGGCGATAGGTGATCTGGAAGTCAAAACGTCCGAAGAACAGTGACCAGCGGGCTTGCCTGGGGTTCAGCCGCTTGGCGGTCCTGATATACTCCAGGTTCCGATGGTCAGTGAAAACCGTGAACGGCACAGACGCTCCCTCCAACAGGTGTCTCCACTCCTCAAGAGCCTCTTTCACCGCAAGGAGTTCTCGATTGCTGACGTCATAGTTCCATTCAGCGGGGGTCAACCTGCGAGAAAAGTAGGCACACGGGTGAAGAACCTTATCGGTCTCCCCGCTCTGGGATAGCACGGCTCCTATCCCTGAGTCAGAGGCGACCACTTCAACCACAAACTGGCGGCTAGGGTCGGGCTGCACCAGAACTGGTGCAGACGAGAACTGGCGTTTCAACTCCTTGAACGCGGCTTCGCACCGATCCGACCAGGTGAAGGGGACTTTTGGAGAGGTCAGGGCTGTCAGGGGGCTAACTACCTGACTGTAGCTCTTAATGAACCTCCTGTAGAAATTTGCAAAGCCGAGGAACTGTTGCAGCTTCCTACGGCTTGTTGGTTGGGGCCAATCTCTCACCGCCGCAACCTTGGCCGGATCAGGGGCGACGGAGTTGGAGGAGATGATGAACCCCAGAAAGGACAAAGAGGTGCGGTGAAACTCACACTTCTCGCCCTTCACAAACAACCGGTTCTCCAACAACCGCTGCAGGACCTGACGTACATGCTGGACATGAGTCTCCATGCAGGGGCGTGAACACTGAATCCAACAGGGGTAAAGGGTATCGATTGCGAACTGTTATGTCGTTCAGCCCCCTGTAATCAATGCATGGATGGAGTCCGCCGTCTTTCTTGCCCACAAAAAAGAAACCTGCACCCATCAGCCCGGCAGCTAATGAGTCCCGGATGTAGGTCTCCATTGATTCGCGCTCAGGACGTGAGAGGTTGTACAGCCTGCTGGACGGGTACTCAGCGCCCGGGACCAAATCAATGGCACAATCGTACGGACGGTGCGGGGGAAGGGTGAGCACCAGATCCTTGCTGAAGACGTCAGCAAGGTCGTGGTACTCAACCAGCACCGCCGTCAGATTGGGAGGGACTTTAACCTCCTCATTAGCATTTACACCGGGAGGAACTGAGCATCCTAAACAATTCCGGTGGCAGGTTTCGCTCCACTGAGTCACAACCCCAGACGGCCAATCAATCCGGGGATTGTGTTTAATCATCCATGGGAAGCCCAAAATCACGCGGGAGGTAGAAGGAGTTACAAAAAACTCAATCTCCTCCCGGTGATTCCCAGACACTACCAGGGTTACAGGTAGTGTCTTGTGTGTGATAAAAGGGAGAAGAGTGCCATCTAGTGCTCGCACCTTCACTGGCGAAGAAAGCGCCACCAGAGGGTGCCCTACCTCCCTTGCCCATCTGCTATCCAGCAGATTCCCTTCTGACCCCGTGTCCACCAGTGCTGGGGCTTGAAGGGTTAAATCCCCGCTCAGGATTTTAACTGGGAGTCGTGTAGACAGATGTGTATGACCCACATGAATGTTTTGACCCCCCCTCAGCCCAGTCTCTAAGGGCGGGCATTTGTGTTTTGACCGTTTGGGGCAGTCTCTCTGCTGATGCTCACTCGAGCCGCAGACAAAGCACTCCCCATGGACCAGCCTCCTCTGTCTTAATGCGGCCCTGCTCGTGTCCCTAGCACCGTCAGCAGGGGGAGCTGTAGCCACACGGAGCGCTGTGGCTGTGGAGCGTGGGGAAGACGGCTCCCTTTCGGACCCGGGAGGAAGAGGGATGGCTTGTGCCTGACCACACCCTTCGCCTTGCTCCCGTCGGCGTTCTTCTAACTGGTTGTCCAACCGTATAACCAAATCGATAAGCTCAGCCAAATCCCGCGGTTCCTCCTTAGCCACCAGGTGCTCCTTCAGGACCGACAACAGTCCGTTTATGAAGGCGGCGCGGAGTGCAGTCATATTCCAGCCGGACCTCGCAGCCATGATGCGGAAGTCAACTGCATATTCGGCTGCGCACCGACACCCCTGTCTCATTGACAGCAGCACGGTAGACGCGGTTTCGCCTCTGTTAGGACGATCAAAAACGGTCCTGAGCTCCCTCACAAACCCAGTATAAGTGGTAAGGAGCCATGAACCTTGCTCCCAAAGCGCTGTAGCCCAAGCGCGTGCCTCACCCCGAAGCAAATTAATCACGTAAGCCACCTTGCTGGCATCAGACGCGTACATCACGGGACGTTGTGCAAAGACGAGCAAACACTGCATAAGAAAGTCCACGCACGTCTCCACACAACCTCCGTACGGCTCTGGGGGGCTTATGTATGCTTCAGGGGATGGTGGGGGGGGGTCGTTGAATGACCAGTGGAATTGGTCTGTATTCGGCACCGGGTCGGCAGGAGGAGGAGCTGCAGCAGCGCCCTGAGCGCGCGCTTCCACCTGCGCGGTGAGAGCCTCCATCCTCCGATTAAGGATGACGTTTTGCTCGGTCATCAGGTCCATCCGAGCGGTAAAGGCGGTGAGGATATGCTGCAACTCACCAATCATGCCTCCAGCCGACGCCTGTGCACCCTGCTCTTCCATTGGCAGTCCAACAGATGGTTGACGCCCCTCGGGATCCATGACATTGGCCGAGATATCCTGTTGGGGAAAGTGTAATGACACGGACCCACAACAGGGGGCGCAAATGAACGGTCAATAGATGAGCCAAAAGGTAACAATTTAATGTTGTGAATGCGCACAACGACTATACAGACAATCTCAGAATATGATAGCAGTCAATACACTGCCACGGTTCTTCGCACCCCTGGATGGCAGGAGAGCTTGGAACCATGACAGAAGTCCAAAACCGCAGTCCTTGCGTCTGGTGGGACGTACAATTGGTTAGTTGGTCCACCTCCGGGGTCTGGGTGATGAGTCAGGGCCTCCCTGACCACTTCCTCTACGTCCCACGTGAGGGTGGCGACAACAGTGGACTCCGGCAAGATGGTGTCAGGTGGATCCGACAGCTCTGTTTTAACCTCCCCTTCATGCGCCCGGGACAGTGCGTTAGACCTCTGGTTTTTGGTCCCGGGGCGGTAGGTGATCTGGAAGTTAAAATGACCGAAAAACAGCGACCAACAGGCTTGCCTGGGGTTCAGACGCTTAGCGGTCCGGATGTACTCCAGGTTCCGATGGTCAGTGAAAGCCGGTGTCTCCACTCCTCAAGGGCCTCTTTCACCGCCAGGAGTTCCCGATTGCCGATGTCATAGTTCCGCTCTGCCGGGGTTAATCTGCAGGAGAAATAGGCACAAGGGTGGAGAACCTTATCGGACTCCCTGCTCTGGGACAGCACGGCTCCTATCCCTGAGTCAGAGGCATCCACTTCAACGATGAACTGGCGGTTAGGATCGGGCTGCACCAGAACTGGCGCAGTCGAGAACCGGTGTTTCAACTCCCTAAACACGGCTTCACACCGATCCGACCAGGTGAAGGGGACTTTTGTGGAGGTCAGGGCTGTCAGGGGACCAACAACCTGACTGTAGCCCTTAATGAACCTCCTGTAGAAATGTGCGAAGCCGAGGAACTGTTGCAGCTTCCTACAGCTTACCGGTTGGGGCCAATCTCTCACCGCCGCTACCTTAGCCAGATCGGGTGCGACGGAGTTGGAGGAGATGATGAACCCCAGGAAGGACAAGGAAGTACGGTGGATCTCGCACTTCTCACCCTTCACAAACAGCCAGTTCTCCAACAACCACTGCAGGACCTGATGTACATGCTTAACATGGGTCTCAGGGTCCGGGGAGAAGATGAGGATATCGTCCAAGATACACGAAGACGAACCGATGCAGGAAGTCCCGCAAGATGTCATTAACCAACGCTTGGAATAACGCGGGGGCGTTGGTGAGGCCGAACGGCATGACCAGGTACTCAAAGTGACCTAAGGGGGTGTCAGTTATCTCCTGCAGCCTGTAAGAATCAAGTCTGTTTCAAGCACTGATGGGTAACGAGCTGCGTGTCGTCACCAGAGAGCTGCGTGTCGTCACCACTAGAGAGCTGTGTGTCGTCAGAGCGAGCTGCAAAAAGTTTGTACCTGAGTTTTCAGAGGTGGTGTTTGTAGTTGCCATCTGCCACGCCGGTGTTTGCCAACCCGGACAGTGGGAATACCACCTCAACCGGCAACTTAGCCCCGCGACTGGACAGCAACAACGTCCGAGGCCCGCCCAACGTGGTGAATTCACCGAGGCCGCGCGCTGCGTCATTAAAGCCACGCGTCACGAGTGCCGCTTCCCCGAGGCTTCGTGCAGCCACCGCGGATCCATCAGCGCGGAAACACCGAGGCCGCACGGCACCAGCGCAGTGCAGATCCATCCCGGTGACAAACAACGCAGGCTGTTAACATCGGCGATCGTCAAGCTGCCCATAAGCCGACCATGGGGCCTAAGAAGGTTCTGACAGCGGAGGAAGGTGACGATATTAAAAAATCTCTGGACTTTCTATTAGAGGAGATTTCTGTTGTGAAGCAGCAACAGAAATCAATCATGGATCTGGTGGAGGAGGTGAAGGCATTACGGCTCCAGAACGCCGAGAAAGACCGGCATCTGGTGCAGCTGGAAAATAGAGTGGCTGAATTGGAGCAGTACAGCAGAATCAACGACGTCATCATCACAGGTCTTCACATCAAACCACGGTCCTACGCACGGGCGGTAACAGATGAGAGCGGAGGGGAGCCCAGTGAACAGGAGGTCAGCTCTGTGGAAAAACAGGTTGCTGATTTCCTCCTATCTAAAGGTATAGAAATTGATTTAAATAACATTGAAGCGTGCCACCCTCTGTCCCGGAGAAATGACGGTGATAAACGAACTGTCATCATGAGATTCATCAACAGAAAACACAAAACAGCACTGTTAAAACAAGGAAGAAAACTGAAAGGGACAAACGTATTCATCAATGAACATCTCACCAAACGGAATGCCGACATTGCCAGGAAAGCACGCTTCTTAAAGAAACAGGGAAAAATCCAGCACACATAGACTTCAAACTGTAAAATATTCATCAAACTGAACGGATCACCAGAACAAGCAAAGGTTATGGCAATAAGGAACATCGAGGAGCTGGACAAATATGAACAATAGGTATGAGGACTCAAACACATCACAGCACCATGATGCAGACTGGAGCAACCCACTCATCCACATCATCTACACCCGGAGACAAGAGAGACTTAATGACTAAGGATAATGATCCGTTTATTTCTGCCCAGGAGCTCTGTCTAGATACATTTAATTATAATAACTCTGCTAACCACCCCTTCAAATCTGAAAATGATCCTGATACCTTTTTCAGTGAGAATATTGTGAGACAGTGCAAATATTTTACAGAAGAACAATTCAAAAATTATAAAATCAATGATGAAGATTTTTCAATTATACATTTCAACAGCAGAAGTCTTTCTCGTAATCTGTCCACTATTAATGATTGTTTGAAAACATCCAAAAAAACGTTTTCAGTTATTGCAATTTCAGAAACATGGTTAAATGAGGATAATAAAGATCTGGTATATCTTGATGGTTATGAATTGTTCCTGGTTAATAGGCAGATGAGAAGGGGCGGAGGCGTTGCATTGTTTGTAAGGTCAGATTATAACTGTAAACTCATCAACAACATGTCATTTACAGTGGACAACATCATGGAATATGTTACCATAGAAATTACATCTATAAACTCCAAAAACATAGTTGTTAGTTGCATTTTCAGAGCTCCTGGGACAAATATTGACACCTTTGAAGACATTATCTTAGGAATGTACAACAAAATCAACAGAAATAAGCATTTATTTGTCTGTGGAGATTTCAATATAGATTTTTTAAACCCTCACAATCATCCACAAATTACCTCATTTATAAACACCTTGTACTGTTTAGGACTGTTTCCAACCATCATTCATCCTAGCAGAATAACTATGGATACAACAACTCTCATTGACAGTATTTTAACTAACGTTATATCCGGTAATCTTAGTGGGGGACTACTGGTCAGTGATATCAGTGATCACTTGCCAGTTTTCTCAGTCTTTGCATTGGAGGGTTGTTGTATGTATCGAAGCAATATCAAATTAATGAGTAGAAAAGTAACACCTGAAACAATTGATAATTTAAGGGAGGATTTATCAAGTCAGAATTGGTCAGATGTTTTTGTTGATGATGTTGACAGGTCATATGATGCTTTCATTTCCACTTTTTCCAGTTTGTATAATAAACACTGTCCATTTGTTGACAAAATATATAGAAATCAATATAGCAACAAACCATGGATAACTAAGGGGCTTCAGAGGGCATGTAAAAAGAAAAACGTACTATATAAACAATTCATAAAACTACGAACTAAGGAAGCTGAAAGTAAGTATAAAACATATAAGAATAAGTTAATCAATATCATGAGACTCAGTAAAAAATATATATTATAATGAGTTACTTGTCAAAAATAGAAATAACATCAAAAACACATGGAACATATTAAATGAAATAGTAAAAAAGAATAGAGTAACTAGAGATTATCCTTCATTTTTTCAGAGTAACAACTACATCACGATTGATAACGACGAGTCTATTAACACTTTAATGAATACTTCGTTAATGTGGGTAAAAATCTTGCCAGTAAAATTGACTCATCAACTAATAACTTCTGGGTAAATAATTCAACGTTTAACAATTCTGTTTCAGTGTTCATTGGTGGTACTCATGAAAGGGAAATACTTGATCTGGTTCATGGTTCAAAAAGTAAGAAATCGACTGATTTTAATAATTTGGATATGGCTTTATTAAAAAAAGTTATTGATTGTATATTAAAACCGTTCAATTATATTTGCAATATGTCACTAAGTACTGGTAAATTTCCTTCTCAAATGAAAATAGCCAAAGTAATTCCTCTGTTTAAAACTGGTGACAAACACACATTTTCTAATTATAGACCTATATCACTCCTGCCACAATTTTCCAAAATTTTGGAAAAAATATTTGCTAAAAGATTAAATGATTATTTACTGAAGCATAACATCATTTGTGAAGAACAATATGGATTCAGAAGGTCTCGAACTACATCACATGCTTTGATGGACTTTGTGGAAAGTATAGCAACTGCAATTGACAAACAATACACAATAGGTGTTTTTTTTTTTTTTGATTCACAGAAAGCGTTTGACACAATTAACCATGGAATACTATTAATTAAACTGCAGAAATATGGAATCAGAGGTCTGGCATATGAATGGATAGCTAGTTATTTACAAGGCAGATTTCAGTATGTTCAATTCAATAATACAAATTCTGAACTCAGGGATGTCACATGTGGGGTGCCGCAGGGCTCAGTGCTGGGTCCTTTGTTGTTTATAATCTATATAAATGATATAAGTTGGGTGTCGAGTTCACTGAGATGTGTCCTTTTTGCGGATGATACAACTGTGTTCTGTAGCGGTGAAAATCTTGAACAGCTTCTGGACATAGTGGAGAAAGAACTGGAAAGATTTAAGGTTTGGTTTGATGCTAATAAGTTGTCACTCAACCTTGGGAAAACTAAATGTATTATATTTGGAAATAAACAAGCACCCAAATGTAAAAATTTAACTATAAACAATAAGGAAATTTAGTTAGTAACAGAGAATAAATTTTTAGGTGTTATAATAGATAATAAACTTAGCTGGAAACCACATATAAATTATGTGAAATCAAAATTGTCAAAAACTATAGCCATTTTGTATAAAGCCAAAGACCTACTGCTGCAAGAAGGGTTACTTACTTTATATCATTCTCTGATGGTACCATATATGACATATTGTGTTGAGTCATGGGGAAACACTTACAAATCAAATACCAATCCAATATTCCTTTTGCAATAACGAGCCATACGAATCATCTGCAATAAACAATATCGTGAACCAACTCATTCTCTATTTGTGTCTTTAAATGTATTAAAATTCATAGATTTGGTCGATTACATTACAATTCAAACTTTATTTCGAGCGAAAAACCAAGCCTTACCGAGACATGTTCAGAGTCTGTTCCGATTGAGGGAATCCAGATATAGTTTAAGAGGTTGTGCAATTTTTATGAAACCACCAGTAAGAACAAATGTAAAGGGTTTTTGTGTGTCTGTGGTTGGGGTGAGGAAATGGAACAAATGTTCAACAGAGGTTAGAATGAGCAGTACCTTAGTAAGATTTAAGAAACTACTCAAAAAGAACATCATGTCTAAGTATCATAAAGAGGCAAATATAATTTGATTTATACGGAATGTTCAATTTATAAGTGGGACTTATTGTGTATTTGAATGTGTGGGTATGTAAATGCATATGTAGATATATAGATATGGGTAGGTGTATATGTATATAAGTGACTGTGTATATGTATGTATATATTTATGTTTGTAAAGTATATACGTATGTATATAGGTATATATGGCACAGCCCAAGCAGATGGTCACCCCCAAGAGCCTGGTCTGCTTGAGGTTTCTTCCTTATAGGGAGTTTTTCCTCACCACAGTTGCCTAGTGCTTGCTCTGGGGGTTGGTAAGGTTAGTCCTTACTGGCGTAAAGTGCCTTGATTCGACTTTCTTGTGATCTGGTACTATATAAATATAATTATAAGTGAATAGTATATTGATGTGTATGTCTGTGTGTCGACATGTAGTAGTGAATTTGTATTTATGACTGATTAGAATTGTTGGACTTGTACTAGCAGGGGTGGGCGCTAATAAGCTTTGCTTCAGCCCACACCCTTTCGGACTCACTAGTTTTGTCTGTGTTTGTTTGTGGAATTGTTCATTTTTTTCTATTTGAATATTTTGTGTGCCGAATAAAAAACTTTGTCACTTTGTCACTAAATGCCATCTTACATTTGTCTCCCTTCCGGATCTGAACCAGGTGATAAGCATTTCTGAGATCCAGTTTTGTGAAAATTTTGGCTCCATGCAGGGGCGTGAACACTGAATCCAAAAGAGGTAATGGGTATCGGTTGCAAACCGTGATCTCGTTCAGCCCTCTATAATCAATGCATGGACGGAGTCCGCTGTCCTTCTTGCCCACAAAAAAGAAACCTGCACCCAACGGGGAGAAAGCGTTCCAGATTAACCCGGCAGCTAAAGAGTCCCGGATGTAGGTCTCCACTGATTCGCGCTCAGGACGTGAGAGATTGTACAGCCTGCTGGACGGATACTCAGCGCCCGGAACCAAATCAATAGCACAATCATACGGTCGGTGCGGGGGAAGCGTGAGTGCCAGATCTTTGCTGAAAACGTCAGCAAGATCATGGTACTCAGCCGGAACCGTTGTAAGAGTGGGGGGGACTTCGACCTCCTCCTTAGCAGTCTCACCGGGTGGGACCGAGGATCTTAGACACTCCCGGTGGCAGGTTTCGCTCCATTGAGCCACAACCCCAGTCGGCCAATTGATCTGGTGATTGTGCTTAATCATCCATGGATAACCCAAAATAATCCTGGAGGTAGAAGGTGTTATAAAAAACACAATCTCCTCCCTGTGGTTTCCAGAGACAACCAGTGTTAAGGGCTGTGTCTGGTGTGTGATTACTGGAAGAAGGGTGCCATCTAGTGCCCGTACCTTCAATGGTGAAGGAACGGCCACCAGAGGGAGCCCTACCTCCTTAGCCCATCTACTGTCAAGTAGATTCCCTTCTGACCCCGTGTCGATCAGTGCTGGGGCATTAAGGGTTAAATCCCCACAGAGGATCGTGACTGGGAGTCGTGCGCATTTGCGTGGGACACCCGTGTGGTTTGTATGACTCACTCTTAATCCAGTCTCTAAGGTTGAGTCAAGTTGTTTGACCGCCTGGGGCCCCTGATTCTGCGCATGCTCATTCGAGCTGCAGTAAACACACTCTCCACGTGCCAGTCTCCTTTGTGTCCTCCTTCTCACTTTGGCCCTGCTCGTTTCCATAGCAACGTCAGCAGGGGGAACTGGTGTCACATGGAGAGCCCTGGCCTTGGAGCGGGGAGAGGGCGGGGCTGCTTCGGACCCGGAAGAGGGAGGGACGACGCGCACCCAGCCACGTCCTTCGTCTCGCTCCCATTGATGTTCAGCTAAACGATTGTCTAATCGTATAACCAGATCTATCAGCCCATCTAAATCCCGCGGTTGATCTGTCGCCACCAGGTGCTCCTTTAGGGCCGGAGACAGCCCCTTTATAAAGGCGGCGTGGAGCGCCACCGAATTCCAGCCAGCCCTCGCTGCCGCAATGCGAAAGGCGACTGCATATTCGGCTGCGCTACGGTGCCCCTGTCGGATTGACAGTAGTAGCACATTTGAAGCGGATTCACCTCTGTGAGGATGATCAAACACCTGTCGAAACTCCCTGATAAACTCAGTGTACATCGACAGGAGCCGTGAGTTCTGCTCCCAGAGCACCGTAGCCCAGGCACGTGCCTTGCCCCGAAGCAAATTAATCACATAAGCCACCCGGCTGTGGTCTAACGCGTACATCACGGGGCGTTGTGAAAAAATGAGCACGCACTGCATCAAGAAGTCTCCGCACGTTTCGACACAACCCCCGTACGGTTCCGGGGGGCTAATGTAATCTTCAGGCAACGGGGAGGGAGACCTTTGAACTACCACTGGATCATCATAATCAAGTGACAGGCCCACAGGAGGAGTGGCTGCAGACGCGCCTGACGCGCGTGCTTCCACCTGAGAGGTGAGAGCATCCATCCTACGGGTGAGGTGAATATCCTGCTCAGTTAACAGATCCAACTGAACAATAAAGTTGGTGAGAATGTGCTGCAGCTCACCCAACTCACCTCCTGGTGGAGCCTGCGCACCTTGCATTTCCATTGGTGGTTCAAATGGTGGAAAACGCCCCTCGGAGTCCATGACGTGGCCGAGTTATCCTGTTGGGAAAGTGAAGTATACGGACCCACGCCAGGGGGCGTAAATGAACGGCCAATAGGAAGTCCGAATAAATATCAATTTATTCTGCAAATGTGCACAAACAACCAAATATGCTTTTAGTCTGTCAATCACAAAACTCAGTGACGCGTGGGCAGGCCCGAGGGAAGGAGATGCCTAACCAGAGAAGAGCCAGGACCCACGAGGTTCCACCGCCAACAGAGACCTGCAACACACCGGAGCCGCCAAGTCCCGAGTCCCCAGGTGGCCACCGCTTCCAGCTGTCAGATCCGGTACTGACACAGGTTAAAGGTGGGTGTGTGTACACCCAGCAAACAGTCAGCAAAAATACAGTTCCTTCCTGAGGGAAAAACCTCCACCTCCAAACATAGGAACACAGAGTACGTGCAGTGCCTTATGTATCACTTAATCAAGTCTGAAGTGAGGAGTGGAGACGCCAACTCCTCCAACTTCCACAAACTCGGCTACAAGCTGCAAGTGTACAAAAAGGTTAAGGACTGCAAAAAGCTCTGATGCAAAAACGTGTGCGTACGGCACAGAACGGCTGAGTAAGTTTACCTGAAGGGTAAGCAGATAACTCGGCAGAGTTATGGTGTCTCTCCCAGGCTTTTATGGATGTGATGTGATGATGGATGATGACTGACAGCTGTCAGCTCAGGTGCTCCTGGTGCTCCTGCGAGGCGACTGCGCCCTCTGGTGCCTGAAACCTGACGACAGGCAGGGCGCCCTCTGGTGGTGAGCCAGCAGTACCTCCTCTTCGGGCGGCCCACACAACAGAAGTCTTGCTTCATCAAAAGCCAAGTTAATTTTGTTCTGCAATGTGTCCTGCCTCCGTAATAATCCAAACCGTAATGATGATGATTGATCTTACAGCCAATTAGCACCTGGCCATTGTTCAGCTTTCAACCAAGATGTTGCCCTAACCACTTCACAACTATTAAATCTTTAAATATGCCCAACATTTACAATGAATGATTTTATATGATTTTAGTGCTGTGTTAAAGGAGGCAGAGGCCTGTGTGTTGCTGGAACAACAGTCTGTCAAACACAATACATTAAGACCAAGGTTTCAAATGCACAAAATACAGATGCAGTCAGCACTCGCTAAATTTCCTTTTACCCTTGATAAATTCAAATGTTGCCTACTTGGATGTTCCCTCCCACAGTTTTGCGCACTTAGGTGGACCTCAAATTGCATATTTATGAAGATAAACAACGGACAAGATATACTATTTTGCATATTTGAAATCTCTGACATTTGCAGTACTCAATGTGCACCGTTTGTAAATCACCACGTACATTTTTTCCCCAAGTGTAAATCAGGCATTATAAGCAAATAAACTCTTTAAAATTATTATACATTTTAACAACACTATAGTTATCCTTACCTTAGGTTAGCTGTCCTCCTTATTGGGGGTCCAGCTGTTCCACAAACTACAAACAAGTCAAGTGCTGAGAAGTATGAAGGTTTTCCCTGTCTGTATTCAAGAGCATGGCCTTTCAGTTTGAGAGCCTTCTCATTGAGATCTTCTTCTCCTTCTTCTTGTTTTACAGCAGTTAGCATCCAGCTTAATATTGCATTACTGCCACATTCTGCTCCAGACTGTGGGTCAGACAGTGGATCATAAGATCAGTACATAGGAGCAACATGTCACAGGTAGATGTTGCCATGTTATGGCTGTCGATCATAAGGCAGTATTTTTTTTTACATTAACTCTGTCAAAATAAAAATGAAATAAGACTCAGAGATTACATGAGACAGAAGGAGTAATAAAGTTCTTTGACTGAATACTTGCAGCAAGGGAACAACATTCAACATACAGTCAAAAGTTGTTCGCTGAGCCCTGGGCTTGCACATTCTTATATTGGTGGAGCATGAAACTGTCAGTACAACACATCTATTATGCAGGCATGTATGGGTCATCTGTTTTCGGCATGTATGGGTAGCTTCGTTGGGTTTCACAAGATTAGCCTGTGGTCACGTCACAGTTTGCACAACCCGTATCTGGGAAGACAATCATAAGAATTTCTTGTGCAGGCATGACAAGTAATTCAAGGGTGTCAGCAGTTTGTGTATGGTAGAGAAGCTTGAATCTTCGACTGGACTGGGTTGCTTGACACGAGGACATCAGCTTCCTCAGCTAAAATTCTTGCTCTGGAAGTCTGACTTCTGTCTGACTCTTGTAGAGACGAATGAACAGAAGCCAACAAAAGCTGGAGTTTTAAACCTAACCAGACCCCTCCTACTGAGAGGCAGACTGCTATAGGCTAGTGACTAAACAATAGCTCTAATTAGCAACTATTGTGCTCTAGTTAGCACTCTCCTAATGACAGGGCAGCTGTCCCTCCTAATGATGGGATGGATGCCTTTCTTGATTGCTCCCTTGATGACTCTCCTGATGACGTGAATGACTCATTACCATGAACAAAAGACTGAAACTCCTTTGACCTGAGTACCCCATTGTAAACAGGGGATAAAGCGTGTCTCAGACCCCCTCCCCGGTTAAGGCTGGGTTTCAAATGTTTCACAAAGAATGCCTCCTTGACCTCTCTCTCAAACCATTTCTTCTCTCTGGCTAATATTTTAACTTCCTTGTCCTCAAACGTGTGGTTAGTGTTGTGTGGGCCGCTGAAGAGGAGGTACTGCTGGCCCACCACCACCAGATGGCGCCCTGCTTGGAGTGCGGGCTTCAAGCACGAGAGAGCGCCGGAGCCACTGGGAGTGACAGCTGTCACTCTTCATCAGCACCAGCTGTCACTCAGCCAACTCATCACCATCTCCATAAAGGCCGGACTGCGACTCCACCTCCTCGCCGAGAAATCAGCTACCATTCAGGTAACCTTCTCTGCTGTAATCATTGTTGTCCAAAACATTGTTCTGTGTGCAGCCGTGTTCCTGCGGGCTCTGTCAGAGGCTGGATTGGTGGACAGTGAGAGGATGACGTTCTTCGCCTCTCACTCCATCCAGGAAAGAGACCAACAGGAGCTGCACGGGTGAAATTGTTGCTGGAGGTGGAGGTTCTCCCTCCTAATTGTGTACAGACTGTGGGATTACTGAGTGTGCGACCTCACACTCATCAGGACTGTCTCTGTTCTCTGCCAGCAGTACTGGGTCTGACTGCTGAAGACAGCGGCCACCTGGGGCGCAGGGCTTGGCAGCTCCGGTGTTCTTCAGCTCCGTTGGCAGTGGAAGCTGTGTGGGATCCGGCTCTTCTCTCGCCAGGCGTCTTCTATCCTCGAGCCTGCCCACACGTCACCTGGTGTATGATTGACAGTCACCATATTGTTATTGTCTGTACGTCGTTGTGCAATTCACAACATTAAATTGTTACTTTTGGCTTATCCATTGTCCGTTCATTAACGCCCCCTGTTGTGGGTCCGTGTCACGACACTTTCACAACAGTTAGTGTCTTTAAGGTGGAGATGTACTGCAGACTGAGGTCTACTGGCGCCCTCTCTGCGGTGCTGGTGTAGTCTTTTGTCTAAAGGTTGCTTAGTCTCATCTATGTAGTGTTTGTTACAGTTTTCCTGACATCTGATAGAATACACTACATTGCTCTGTTTGTAACTAGGGATCATGTCCTTAGAGTGAACTAATTTCTGTCTCAAGGTGTTAATCGGTTTAAAGTAAATTGGGATTTTGTGCTGTCTGAAGATCCTCTGTAGTTTTTCCCCTACTCTTGCTAAATAAGGGAGAGACACTCTTCTTCTTGTCTCCTATCTGGTCTCTTTATTCTCTGGGACTTCTGCACTTTGTCCAGGGACCATCCTGGGTATCCACATACTGTGAGGGCTTTCCGGAAATGTTGTTCTTTAGCCCTTCCCTCTGCAGTCGTGGGCACCTGTAGGGCTCTGTGTTGAGTTTGTGTATGCAAAAAATATTTTGTCACAAAGATGCTATCACAAGTTTACATGGGATTATAAATTTTCTACACTTCAAACAAACTCACTTCAAAATAGAAGTCACTGGACCAGCCAAACAAGTAAAAAAAAAAAAAAAAAAAAGAATGACGCAAGTACAGTACACATGGAAATAGACAGTCATTCACTTCAAAGTCAGTTTAGATAATCCGCTTTGCCAAATGTGCATGGTTACTTCTGTTTCTGTGGGAAGAAACAGAAGTACAATAATGAATAAATATTTATTATTTTAAGATGATTTATCATCTGGTTTTCCAGTTAAGGTTTTCACAGTTCATTGGAAAGTCTATATAATATATTTTCTCTGTAATTAAGACCTACTTTCACAATATTTTCTAGAAGCTTAACTGGGAAACAATTAATTCTGAGTTCTGTTCAATATAGTTGTAACAGCACAGGGTTTGAATAGAAACATGTAGATGAGTGGGTAAGTGAGCAGGTCCATCTCAATCAGCTTATGAGCTGCACTGGGATTTGGCACAAGTTTACACTGGATGTTTTTTCTGACACAACTCCAGTTTGACCTGGAGAAACACACACACAGCCCCTGGTCTTCCAAAGAAGTCTCCCATCTAATTAGTAACCAGCACCCACTCTGCTTAGCTTCCAAAATGTAATATCCCACAGCTATTAATCTGCTACCTGCTGGATGATCAGTGGATGCTGGATAAATTATCAAAAGTTATAAATAGCTGTAGTTAACACCGGACATGTTACATATTATTGGTCTGCTCTGTCAAGCTGTTAGCAACTGCATGAAGAAACAATAGACTGTATTGATAAGAGAGAAACATGATGTGCTGCAGCCAGCTAACAAACTAGAAAGAACCAGGATAAATATGGTGCCCTCAACATGGATGAATCTATATACATAAATGGCTACTTTTGTCTTTCTGTCTGTCCGGAATAGGCTCTAAAACTACAAAAGGTGAACTCCCCAAAGTTACATATTCTGAACCACCATGACATGGGCTACAACCTGGTACTATTTTCAAACAAAAAAATTAATATTAAGACAACAATATTAACAATAATCTGATACATACAATTGAACCCCAAAGTTACATATTCTGAACCACCATGACATGGGCTACAACCTGGTACTATTTTCAAACAAAAAAAAAATAATATTAAGACAACAATATTAACAATAATCTGATACATACAGTTGAACCATATGTACCTCAGTGGCAGTTGTACTCCAGCACAAATCTCTCAGCTTTAATTGCTGGCCGCTGGCCCTATGCATATATGCAGGAGCTCAGTAGCCTGCCTACTGCTATAAACAGAGCCCAGACTCCTGGGATATCTGCTGCTGGCTGCTGGCTAGCACACATAGCGTGGGTGTGCATGCCAGCTTGGTTGTATAACCAAGCAGATTCAAATATCCCCCTTGATATGAATGCATCCTTTCTCTGCACATGCTGCACGTGGGTGCTACAAACCTATTTGACTGTCCTTGAAAAGATTTACTCTACAAACTTTAGTGTTTTCAGACCTGTTTATAGTAAAAACAAATGTGAGTATTCTGTCATTTACTGACTAATCATATACTGAACATTTTGATTGTAAGAATATAAATACACAATTCAATACAAAGTAACTTTCTTCCATGTGCTTTGTTATCCCCATATTCCCCTCTACCAATATTACACCCATGATATTTGACACCATTTGTGAATGAGTAGATATGCCATCCTACTTAAAAATAGTCATTAAATCTGGTTTAAACATTATGGCAATATGCACCCTCAAATTGAGATTTTTTTGTACCTAATGGCCAATACTGCGTTATGTTTATCAACTTCAAAATAAATACAGAGTAAACTCTTCATAATGCTGTCCCCAGGAACAAGGATTTAGACCTGCAGATAAGGTGCCAGCTCAGAAATGTAGATGGGTTCTCCCCATGCCAGGCATTGGTGGCTGAGAAGGGGACATGAATTTTGATAAAACTTATACACAATCACTATGATATAATACTTATCAGAATACAGCCTATTCCTTCTTGGAATGAAGGTTTTCACTCTTAGCAGAGAGCTTTCAACCACAGGCTGTAAATTAAACTGTAAAAGTTTACTGGAAGGCTGTAAATTAAACTTTAAAAGTTACTGGATAAACTATCAAGCTTTGTCTTTTCTTGCAATTTGTACATGTATTTCTAAACATTTGCACATTTTCTAAAAATAAAGGTGTAGAGTGTACATGATGTGTATCACTTGCCTAGCGTTGATCATAATGTATCAGGCAAACGCATGTTTTCTGTATCACAATGGCACTCTGCAGATCATTTGAAAAAGTGATGTAGTTCTAACTGCTGATGGGGCAGCATCCTTTCAATCAGCCAGTAAGCGGGCATAGAGCCTGTGTTCTCCAATGGCACGTTGTATATAGGCTGCTCATTATGATGTAACTATCAGAAATTAAATTTTGTTATTTATCAACTCTTCACAACCTGCTGTCCTGTTATAATAGTGCACTAGCTTTGGGGTTGATCTAATAGTTTTGGTATGTTGATGTTTCATGGCTCAAACCGTTAGTAGTCAAACCTCTTTTTTTTACAATTGAAAAGATAAACAATCTTTTCTCTAAATATACCAATGAATGCATAACTTTAAGAAATATGCAAGGCAACATTTACACCATTTAAAGATGGAATGCCTCAAAGTGTGCAAAAAGTTAGTCAGTTAGTTAGTCAGATGCTCCAGAGTTGGTAACCCCAATCAGCTGTATATCCACTTTCCTGACAGAAGGACAAGGAACATTGTCTACCAAGAGGCTCTTCAGAACTATTAGTCAGTAAAAGCTACATTTAAATATATATTCAACATCTCAAATCCAAAATTAACATTTGCTTAAAAACCATTTTATTTTTGTAGCATTCTTATAAACTAGATTTGCAATGTATCAACAATTATAAAGGTCATAACATCAATTCTGATTAATGATTATGAGCATACTTGATCTGCAATATAAAGTCTGAAGAACTTCATTGTTGTTTCTTGCATGCAGCAAAATTCAGTTTTCTCTCTTGGTTTGGGGATTCCACCTATTTTGGGTTTTTAGTTCAAACCTTTGCCTATTCGGACTACATATATACTTATAAGATATCTACAATTATGACAAACTATAAACTTTGGAATATTTTGTAGATTATATCTTAAACAGGTTAACCTGGGCAACGCCGGGTACCCCAGCTGGTTCACAATAAAACATACAACACAACATGAAAGTATAATCAAATCTAAACAATAGATAGAACGTGTGGCAGGGGATGGTGCCAGAATTTTTCATCAGTACCAAAAATTTGTGATGCCATACTTGAAACACTGCTCCAGAATGTGTTGACAACCATTGTCACATGTTAAATAAAGCATTGGCAATAATTTTTCAAAGTAAATCAAGCTTGTTCGTGCTCTCTAATCATTCTACATGCTCAGCTGTCATTGTCTACAGCAGGACAGTACTAGAGTGTATATATAATTTTGCAATTCAGGGTGGAGACAGAGGAAAACTTGCAAAAACAATGGGAGAGAATGATTTCAAAGAATTCTGTGAATGAGAGAAGTCAGTCAATGTTCAGTCTCTCCCTCTGGCTAGAGGTCAAAGAGAGTCCAAATGTTGATTTGTGGCTGTCATTTCAAAACTTCACCTCTGCTGAAGACTTCAAATGTAGTAGTGAATGAAAAATATGAATGAATCTGAGCAACTGTGCACAAAGGAGGAGCCTGAGGAAAGCCAACAATGACAACCCATGACAACTCTTAAGTAGTTATATGTTCCTGTGGCTGTTATTGGAGAAACTATGCTTAGTTTAATGTTTGTCTGTTGACCACCAATTGTACAACTTAACGGTAGAGTGGAAAAGAGAGGATTTTCTTAAAATGAAGACATGAAATTTCAGCAGCAGTTTGCCTGTTTGACATTTTGTGAATTTTCACTTGTGTCATTGGCAGATTTTTGTATTTATTACAACTTAAAAATACTGTTGTCATGCTAAAACTGGAGAGTGCTCAGAGACATAGTGATCAAAATAATAGCAGTGTGTTTGAAAAAGTGAATAAAGCTTAAAATCCTTATAATAGCTTTAATTTCCATACACACAAATGCACTGGGAACACTGCACATTCTATTCCAAATCAAACCATGAAGAAAAATTAATCAAATTTGTTACTTTACAGAAACTGAAGAAGTATATCAAAAAAAGAAGAAAATACAGTCTGCATTTTCTTTCAGCAAAGATACCCTGAAAACTTGCAAAATGCAAGTTTTATTGATTTATCATTAAAATTGACTGAGTAATTGCTTTCTGTGGTGTTCACAATGTATGGAAAATGACTTAAAACCTGATAAGTCATCTTTGAAATTAGACACTTTCCCATACTCCAATTTTGTCCAACCTTTAGTATGTTGTAGACTAGACCCATCCTAAGGACCCCTTCACACACAGTGCGAAGTTTGGTAGAATATGGCAAAACGACGCAAAAACGGTTTGAATTAGCGCAGCATGAAACATCGCACTGACGGGCAGGTGTGCACGATGTCCGGTGCAATGGTTCGTGCACACGGGAAACACACTGCCAGCAGCTGCACAATGTGTAACCACATTGCTCAGCTGCTGAAAATAAAATAAAAAAATTACATGTCACCCACGGGACTCAACCCACACCTTCCAAAACCTGTGATTGGCAGTCAGAACCTTTACCACTGAGCTACGATCACAGCCCTGTGAAAGTTGCAGGAACCTGCCTGATATAAGGAAGGAGATGGATGTATTTAAAATTAAATAAACCCACAAACCATATAAAAACACCACATTTATCAAGCGGGCAATACAAATACGATCTGTCAGTTCCTCTGTAGATGATCCATGGTCACAGACATACAGTCATGGGTGGGGAGGGGCATTAGATAACCCTGGTTAAATAAAAAGAAAATAATGCCACAGGAATCAAACCCACATGCTCTTATTACCAGACAGAAACTTTACCACTGTATTACAATCACTGTGTTGTGTGGGCCGCTGAAGAGGAGGCACTGCTGGCCCACCACCACCAGAGGGCGCCCTGCTTGGAGTGCGGGCTCCAAGCACGAGAGGGTGCCAGACCTAGAAGAAGTGACAGCTGTCATTCATCCCCTGCCCCAGCTGTCACTCGTTCATCATCATCACCACCATAAAAGCCGGACTGCAACTCCACCTCCTCGCCGAGAAATCGACTACCATTCCTGAGGTAATCCGTCTCTGCAGTATTTGGATTAATCCACGTTTTGATCTCTGTTTGCAGCCGTTTATTCCTGTGGGACAGTTTTGGTCGGAGTGGCGTGTTGTGGGAACCGCGACATCTTCGCCTCCCACTCCCTCCAGATAAGTGACTGACAGGAGCTGCTGAGTGTATGATTGGAGGTGGAGGTGCTCCCTCCCATCAGTGTTGGACTGTGTATTACTGAGTGTGCGGAGTTACACTCACACATCCTGTTTTTGCTTTCTGCCAGCAGTTGCCAGGGTCGACCGCCGGGAACAGAGGCCACCTGGGGACTCGGGACTTGGCGGCTCCGGTGTCCTTCAGACCGTTGGTGGTGGAAGCCGTGTGGAGTACGGCTTCTCTCTCGTCGGGGGGTCTCCTATCTTCGAGCCTGCCACATGTCACCTGGTGCTATTGACTGTGCATAGTTTTTGTGTCTTTCGTGTGTAGCGTCACAACAGTAAAATTGTTACTTTTTGGTTTAGTCATTGTCCGTTCATTTGCGCCCCCTGTTGTGGGTCCGTGCTACGACACCTTCACAACAGGATTTCCCGGCCATCGTCATGGACTCCGAGGGGCGTCAACCCGAGCTTGAATGGCCAATGGAAGAACCAGGAGCGCAGGCGTCAGCAGGAGGCGTTTGAGTGAGCTGCAGCAGATCTTACCGCCTTCACGGCTCGGTTAGACTTAGTGACCGAGCAGAATGGCCTCCTTAATCGGAGGGTGGAGGCTCTCACCGCCAGGGTGGAAGCGCACGAGCAGGGCGCTGCTGCAGCCGCTCCTCTGGCTGGTCCTGGGCCCTGTATCAGACGTTCCACTGGTCGTTCAAACGAACCCCCCCCACCGTCCCCTGAAGCATACATAAGCCCTCCGGAACCGTACGGGGGCTGTGTCGAGACGTGCGCGGACTTCCTCATGCAGTGTTCGCTCGTCTTTTCACAGCGCCCTGTCATGTACGCATCAGACGCTAGCCGGGTGGCTTATGTGATCATTGCTTCGAGGAGAGGCACGCGCATGGGCTACGGCGCGTTGGGAGCAGAATTCACGGCTCCTAACGTCTTATACTGGGTTTTGTACGGGAGTTCAAACAAGTGTTTGATCATCCCAACAGAGGCGAGACCGCTTCGGACAGTGCTGCTGTCGATGAGACAGGGCGCCGTAGCGCAGCCGAGTATGCAGTCGACTTCCGCATCGCGGCAGCGAGGTCGGGCTGGAATAACGTTGCGCTCCGCGCCGCCTTTGTAAATGGACTGTCACCGGTCCTCAAGGAGCACCTACTGGCTAAGGAGGAACCGCGGGATTTTGACGGGCTTATTGATTTAGTTATACGCTTAGACAACCGCTTAAACGAGCATCGTCGGGAGCAGGCCGGGGGGTCGTGACCGGGCACGAGCCGTCCCTCCTCCTTCTGGTTCCGACAAAGTGACGTCCGTCCCCCACGCTTCATTGCCAGAGAGCTCCGTGTGGCTACAGCTCCCCTGCTGAGGAGGCTATGGACACGAGCAGGGCCAAAGTAAAAACAAACATCAGACAAAGGAGACTGGCCCGCGGGGAGTGTTTTATCTGCGGCTCATGTGAGCACATGCAGAGGGACTGGCCCTAAACGGTCAAACTACAACGCCCGTCCTTAGAAACTGGGCTAAGGATGGGCCATAATACGCACGCGGGAAAACCCTGCAAATCTGCACGAATCCCAGTAACAATCCTGAGTGGGGATTTAACCCTTCATGCCCCAGCACTATTAGACACAGGGTCGGAGGGAATCTGCTGGACAGCAGATGGGCAAAGGAAGTAGGGCTCCCCCTGTGGCTCTGCTGGCACCATTGCAGGTGCGAGCACTAGACGGCACCCTGCTTCCATTATCACACATCAGACTCAACCAATGACTTTAGTTGTGTCTGGGAATCACAGGGAGGAGATAGTGTTCCATGTCACACCATCTACTTCCCGAGTGATTTTGGGCTTTCCATGGATGGTGAAGCACAATCCCCCGGATTGATTGGCCGTCTGGGGTTGTGACGCAGTGGAGCGAAACCTGCCACCGGGAGGTGCCTAGGATCCTCGGTTCCTCCCGGCACTACGGCTAATGAGGAGGTCAAAGTTCCCCCAATCTAGCGGCGGTGCCAAAGGAGTACCATGATCTTGCTGATGTTTTCAGCAAAGATCTGGCGCTCAACTCTTCCCCCGCACCGACCGTATGATTGTGCCATCGATTTGGTCCCGGGCGCTGAGTACCCGTCCAGCAGGCTGTACAACCTCTCACGTCCCGGAACGCGAATCAATGGAGACCTACATCCGGACTCCTTAGCTGCCGGGCTGATCTGAAACTCCACCTCCCCGATGGGTGCTGGTTTCTTTTTTGTGGGCAAGAAAGACGGCGGTCTCCGTCCATGCATTGATTACAGAGGGCTGAACGAGATCACGGTTCGCAACCGATACCCGTTGCCCCTGTTGGATTCTGTGTTTACGCCCCTGCATGGAGCCCAAATTTTCACTAAATTGGATCTTAGAAATGCGTACCACCTGGTTCGGATCCGGGAGGGAGACGAATGGAAGACGGCGTTTAACACCCCGTTAGGTCACTTTGAGTACCTGGTCATGCCGTTCGGCCTCACCAACGCCCCCGCGACGTTCCAAGCTTTGGTAAACAAAGTCTTGTGGACTTCCTGCATCGGTTCGTCTTCGTATATCTGGACGATATACTCATCTCTCCCTGGACCCCTGAGACCCATGTCCAGCATGTACGTCAGGTCCTACAGCGGTTGTTGGAGAATCGGCTGTTTGTGATGGGCGAGAAGTGCGAGTTCCACTGCACTTCTTTGTCCTTCTTGGGGTTCATAATCTCCTCCAACTCCGTCGCCCCTGATCCGGCCAGGTTGCGGCGGTGAGAGATTGGCCCCAACCGATAAGCCGTAGGAAACTACAGCAGTTCCTCGGCTTTGCAAATTTCTATAGGAGGTTCATCAAAGGTTACAGTCAGGTAGTTAGCCCCCTGACTGCCCTGACCTCCACCAAAGTCCCCTTCACCTGGTCGGATCGGTGCGAAGCCGCGTTCCAGGAGTTGAAACACTGGTTCTCGACTGCACCAGTTCTGGTGCAGCCTGATCCTGATCGCCAGTACGTAGTTGAAGTGGACGCCTCCGACTCAGGGATAGGAAGCCGTGCTGGTCCCAGAGCGTGGAGGCTGATAAGGTTCTCCATCCTTGTGCCTTTTTTTCCCGCAGGTTGACCCCAGCTGAACGGAACTATGACGTCGGCAATCGGGAACTCCTCGCGGTGAAGGAGGCTCTTGAAGAGTGGAGACACCTGCTGGAGGGGGCGTCGTTGCCCTTCACGGTTTTCACGGACCATCGGAACCTGGAGTACATCCGGACCGCCAAGCGGCTGAACCCCAGGCAAGCCCGCTGGTCTCTGTTCTTCGGGCGCTTTGACTTCCAGATCACGTACCGCCCCGGGACCAAGAACCAAAAACCAGATGCATTGTCCCGGGTGCATGAAGAAGAAGCCAAAGCGTAGTTGTCGAACCCCACCGAGACCATCATCCCCGAGTCCACTGTCGTGGCCACCCTCACCTGGGACGTGGAGAAGACCGTCTGGGAGGCCCTGACAAGAAGCCCGGACCCGGGGACCGGCCCCAAGAACAGACTCTATGTCCCACCAGAGGCAAGAGCTGCCGTCTTGGACTTCTGTCACGGGTCCAAGCTGTCCTGTCATCCCGGAGTACGCAGGACCGTGGCAGTAGTCCAGCAGCGCTTCTGGTGGGCGTCCCTGGAAACCGACGTCCGGGACTACGTCCAGGCCTGTACCATCTGCGCCAGGGGTAAGGCGGACCACCGGAGGACGACGGGACTCCTCCATCCCCTGCCGGTGCCTCATCGCCCCTGGTCTCACATCAGCCTGGACTTCGTCACGGGCCTCCCGCCGTCCCAGGGCAACACCGTGATTCTCACGATAGTGGACCGGTTCTCCAAGGCGGCCCACTTCGTGGCCCTCCCGAAGCTCCCGACGGCCCAGGAGACAGCAGACCTCCTGGTCCACCACGTCATGCGGCTGCATGGGATACCATCGGACGTCGTCTCGGATCGGGGCCCCCAGTTCTCTTCACAGGTGTGGAAGAGTTTCTGTAAGGAGCTGGGGGCCACCGTAAGTCTCTCGTCCGGGTACCACCCCAGACCAACGGCCAGGCAGAGCGGGCTAATCAGGAGTTAGAGCAAGCCCTCCGATGTGTCACCTCCGTGCATCCGGCGGCCTGGAGTCACCATCTGGCCTGGATCGAGTATGCCCACAACAGCCAAGTTTCGTCTGCTACCGGCCTCTCCCCTTTTGAGGCATGTTTGGGGTACCAGCCCCCGTTGTTCCCGTTGGTGGAGGGAGAGGTCGGTGTGCCCTCGGTCCAGGCCCACCTCAGGAGGTGCCGCCGGGTGTGGCGGGCCGCCCGCTCTGCATTGGTCAAGGCCCGGACGAGGGCTAAGGCCCATGCGGACCGCCGGCGTTCCCCGGCCCCCACATACCAGCCTGGGCAGGAGGTGTGGCTTTCGACCAAGGACATCCCTCTGTCTGTCACCTCCCCTAAATTGAAAGACAGATTCATCGGACCATTTGAGATCCTCAAGATCATCAACCCGGCCGCAGTGAAGCTTCGACTCCCGGCTTCACTGCAGATTCACCCCGTCTTTCACGTTTCCCATCTCAAGCCACACCACACCTCGCCCCTCTGTACTCTGGGACCACCGCCGCCTCCTGCCCGGCTCATCGACGGGGAGCCTGCTTGGACAGTGCACAGGCTCCTGGACGTCCGTCGTAAGGGCCGGGGTTTCCAATATCTGGTGGACTGGGAGGGGTATGGACCTGAGGAACGCTCCTGGGTGAAGAGGAGCTTCATCCTGGACCCGGCCCTCCTGGCCGATTTCTACGCAAGACATCCGGACAAGCCTGGTCGGACGCCAGGAGGCGCCCGTTGAGGGGGGGGGGTCCTGTTGTGTGGGCCGCTGAAGAGGAGGCACTGCTGGCCCACCACCACCAGAGGGCGCCCTGCTTGGAGTGCGGGCTCCAAGCACGAGAGGGCGCCAGACCTAGAAGAAGTGACAGCTGTCATTCATCCCCTGCCCCAGCTGTCACTCATTCATCATCATCACCACCATAAAAGCCGGACTGCAACTCCACCTCCTCGCCGAGAAATCGACTACCATTCCTGAGGTAATCCGTCTCTGCAGTATTTGGATTAATCCACGTTTTGATCTCTGTTTGCAGCCGTTTATTCCTGTGGGACAGTTTTGTCGGAGTGGCGTGTTGTGGGAACCGCGACGTTTTCGCCTCCCACTCCCTCCAGATAAGTGACTGACAGGAGCTGCTTGAGTGTATGATTGGAGGTGGAGGTGCTCCCTCCCATCAGTGTTGGACTGTGTATTACTGAGTGTGCGGACTCACACTCACACATCCTGTTTTTGCTTTCTGCCAGCAGTGCCAGGGTCGACAGCCGGGAACAGAGGCCACCTGGGGACTCGGGACTTGGCGGCTCCGGTGTCCTTCAGACCGTTGGTGGTGGAAGCCGTGTGGAGTACGGCTTCTCTCTCGTCGGGGGGGTCTCCTATCTTCGAGCCTGCCACATGTCACCTGGTGCTAATTGACTGTGCATATTTTTTGTGTCTTTTCGTTGTGTAGCGTCACAACATTAAATTGTTACCTTTTGGTTTAGTCATTGTCCGTTCATTTGCGCCCCCTGTTGTGGGTCCGTGCTATGACACCTTCACAACACACTGTCTTGTAACAGGAGCATGAAATGTGTAAAATCACCAAGCAGATAAACATATTTTTTTAAAAAAGCGCTGTGATAACTGACCAAACATTGTTTGGTACGGCGTATTTTTGCTGATAGGTGACTGAAAGTGGTGTATTTGTCATGCTGTTGGCTTGTCCTGGTCATGCAGCGTGCCGCTCACAGCCCTCACAGCTGGACACGCATGTCCTGTCAGATGTGACATTCAGATCACCTGCTGCATGTCCAAATGGATGGTACTTTGGCATTATATTGACCTGTCTATAATCCAGTTATATTGAATCAGTCTGAGATGGGTATATACTGTTAAAAGCTGGGCTTTCAAGCACACCTCTCTCCAGCCCTCCTCTGAGATATCTTTTTGCAAGTCACATACCCATTGAGTTTTCCTATGCTCAGCAGAGTCTTTATGATTTCTTACCAGTATGTTATAGAGTAAGGATATCTAACCCTTGCCAGTAGAATTATTCACTGCTATGTTTTGTAATAGGGACAAAGGGGGTTGGATACAAGAGTGCATCTGTGCATAAACAAAACTGCTTAACTGTAAATAGGTGTGTCCGAGGAATATCATTCATTTCTGAGTTATTCAAATGGAGTTAGTTTGCCGTCCTTATATAGAGCCATAACTTTACAAAACTTTACAAATGCCCTTTGTTGCTCCCATTTTAAAACCTTGGTCTTTTCGGCCAGGAGAGAAGTTATCATTCCCCCATATCAGCAAAAAGCTTGAAAACAAAGTAGATTCACCAATAAATTACTGTATATTCTGCCAGACATTAACTGTGTTTCTCACAAAAGGGTTTTCAGTAAGCAGCTTCAATTTTTTGACAGATGCAGAGTACAAATAAGTGTCAAGTCATAGGCCTTTAGTGCAAATACTTTCAAGTTTTACCCATGGTTAGTAAGATCCGCATGTGAAAACCAGTGCATTGCAGCTCTAATTTGAGCAGCCCAGAAATGCCATTGTAAATTGGGTCATTGTAACTCTTCTCTCTCATATGGCAGGTAAAAAAGTGACAGTCTCAACCTTGACCTTCTGTTATTCCCAGTGTTGTATAGTAACGAAGTAAAAATACTTCACTACTGTACTTAAGTACGTTTTGGGAGACTTTGTACTTTACTTGAGTTTTTTAAATTCAGCTTACTTTTACGTCACTACATTTCCGACCTTAATTGCATACTTCTACTCCGATACATTTTCTATTCGCCATGCCGTTACTCGTTACAAAAAAAAAAAAAAAAAAAAAACACACACACATGAAAAAAGTCGTGTTTTCACCCAGAGACACCACTGATTACTAGTGACTGCAATGAAGTCAGGCCGATTTGTCATGAAGCATGTCCGGATTTTTTGCAGTTGCGCACTTGGGGGGTGTTTGTCAGGAAAATGATAATTTCTCTACATTGATTACAGACCTGCAGGTCTGTAATCAACTTTTCTGCGGCGTGGCTTTGCTTTGAGCCTTGAACCAATAGAAGCAGTGATTCGCAGGTCGAAGCAGTGCTGCGATCTACAATTCATGGATTGATTGTTTTATTTTGCTTTTAACCTAATTTTTCCCTGCTAAAACCCTGAAGAGCATATATTTGTGAGTAATATTTAATATTTGTATGTTAAACTGACCTGTTATGGTCTTCTGAAACAGTTGATAGATGTATCTTATAACTTAAAAACGGGTCCGATGCTAACGCGCTAGCATGTCTATGACTGTTTTCAATGTTAAAGTTAGCATTAAGCTGTTCGCATCAGCACGTTTGTGTTGATTTGTTTTCTGTATAATTAATGGCTCAGCGTTCGTTGTCGTAAAATTTATTTTTATTCATATATTATAGCAACAACAATAATAGTCTACATAATAGACAATAATAGTCAATAATAATAGACTAATAATGTTACAATACAACTTTAGAGAAAGAGACAAAAAGAACCTAATGAAACAAAACACAACAGAAAAGATAAAACCATGTGACAATGAAAATAAATAAATACATATAGAAATAAATAACTGTTTCCTGTGAACACCGAGTGAGTAGCCTACTCTCATTTAGGTTTTGAAACCTTGTTTCTGAAGTGTTTTTGTGTGGTGTGCACAATTTTCAGTATTTTAACTAATATTACCAGTCATTTACAAGCCTAGATAAACTTTGTAATATAAAAAAATCAGTCAGTTTTTGATTATTAACATTTACTTGTATTTTTACTTTCATTACTTGAGTACATTTAGTTGTACATTACTTGTCATACTTAAGTACAATAAATACTAGATACTTTAAGACTTTTACTTGAGTAGCATTTCAATCAGTGACTTGAACTTCTACCAAAGCCATATTTTTAATGGGTATCTGTACTTTTACTTAAGTGTGATTTTCCGGTACTTTAAACAACACTGGTTATTCCAAATAAACTTTGTAAATAGTTGGTTAATTTTTGAGTGGAATCGTCGCTGTTGGGATAAAGGAACCAATTGAAATACATATTAAACACTTTGGTAGTATATTCACCTTGATTACATTTATACATCCCAATACAGACTGCCATTGATGACCAGCTATTCATGAATTCATTTACTGTGGCAATCACAGAATCATAGCTGCAAGTTACTAAGTCTTTATTGGTTGGGGTAATGGTGATACCAAGATATTTAAATCCATTCATTGCATTATTGAAAGGGTGTTTTATCACCAGATTTATTCGCTCCTGCTTGTTCAAAAACATGATAGAGGATTTTGTTTCATTTAAAGTTTTAAAGCCTGAAAATTTTCCAAATGTGTCATTTAAGTTAGTCAGATTAAGAATTGCGTTATTTACCTCTGTTAGAAGTGTGTCATTGGCATGCATTAGAATGCTGTGTTCAGTGTCCGATAACCTTTATACCTGAAATTATGGGGTGTGACCTCACTGCTACAAACACTTCCATTGCCTAAACGAATAGCAATGGTGAAAGAGGGCACCCCTCATGGGATCCACTTGTGAGTTTGAAAGGGGATGATATGAAATAGTTGGTGCAGACATCGACCATTGGGTCAGTATAAAGTGTCTCAATCCATTTTCAAGCGTAATTACCGAGGTCAAAGTGAGATAGTACATCAAATAAATCGTTCCACTCCACTCTGCAGAATTCTTTTTCAACATCTAAAGACAGAATGGCGGTGTCAGGGTTTCCCTCCCTTGCATGTATCAAATTCAACACTGGTTTGACATCATGGAAGGTTTGGCGGATCTTCGCAAAAGCATTCTGATCTAGGTTGATCATAGTTGAGAGCACCGAGTGCAGTCTTCTAGCCATTACTTTAGTGATAATCTTGCCATCTGTGCTAAGCAGTGAAATGGGTCGATATGAAGCGCAATTGGTAAGGGATTTATTGGGTTTCAAATTAAGTGTTATCAGCGCACTCCTCAGGGAATCTGAGAGATGACCCTGTTGAAAGGTCTCCTCATACATAGCTAAAAGAAGTTCCATTAGTTTGTCTTTAAATATCTTATAAATGTGGACAGGGAGACCATCAGGGCCTGTAGCTCTGCCTCCCCTCATATTGATATCAGCAATTTCTGATGTCTAGTTTCTTATCCATGTGTCCTTTAAAATCATCTGGTATGGAAGGAATATAGAGATTGTTCAGGAATTCAGATTGTGTTTCCTAATTTTATGAAGATTTGAATGTACAGTAGTGTTCAAAATAATAGTAGTGCTATGTGGCTAAAAAGATTAATCCAGGTTTTGAGTATATTTCTTATTGTTACATGGGAAACAAGGTACCAGTAGATTCAATAGATTCTCACAAATCCAACAAGACCAAGCATTCATGATATGCACACTCTTAAGGCTGTGAAATTGGGTTATTAGTAAAAAAAAAGTAGAAAAGGGGGTGTTCACAATAATAGTAGCATCTGCTGTTGACGCTACAAACTCAAAAACTATTATGTTCAAACTGCTTTTTTAGCAGTCCTGTGAATCACTAAACTAGTATTTAGTTGTATAACCACAGTTTTTCATGATTTCTTCACATCTGCAAGGCATTAATTTTGTTGGTTTGGAACCAAGATTTTGCTCATTTACTAGTGTGTTTGGGGTCATTGTCTTGTTGAAACACCCATTTCAAGGGCATGTCCTCTTCAGCATAAGGCAACATAACCTCTTCAAGTATTTTGACATATCCAAACTGATCCATGATACCTGGTATGTGATATATAGGCCCAACACCATAGTAGGAGAAACATGCCCATATCATGATGCTTGCACCACCATGCTTCACTGTGTTCACTGTGAACTCTGGCTTGAATTCAGACTTTGGGGATCATCTCACAAACTGTCTGCGGCCCTTGGACCAAAAAAGAACAGTTTTACTCTCATCAGTCCACAAAATATTCCTCCATTTCTCTTTAGGCCAGTTGATGTGTTCTTTGGCAAATTGTAACCTCTTCTGCACATGTCTTTTATTTAACAGAGGGACTTTGTGGGGGATTCTTGCAAATAAATTAGCTTCACACAGGCGTCTTCTAACTGTCACAGCACTTACAGGTAACTCCAGACTGTCTTTGATCATCCTGGAGCTGAGCCTTTGCCATTCTGCTTATTCTTCTATCTATTTTGATGGTTGTTTTCCATTTTCTTCCACATTTTCTTCTGGGTTTTTTTTTTTTTTTTTGTCCATTTTAAAGCATTGGAGATCATTGTACAAGGTCTGTTAGAAAAGTATCCGACCTTTTTATTTTTTGCAATAACCTTATGGATTTGAATCATGTGTGATTGCATCAGCCAAGCTTGAACCTTTGTGCGCATGCGTGAGTTTTTTCATGCCTGTGGGTTGCGTCATTTGCCTGTGAGCACACTTTGAGTGAGCACTGGTCCTCCCCCCTCGTCAGATTTTCATTGTGAGGAAAATGTCTGAACGGCTGGAGGAGCACTGCATCAAATTTTTCCAGAAACTGTGAGAGACAGCCAGGTGGACACCATTCGGAAAATTCAGATGGCTTTCAGGGGACGATTTTATGGGCATCACACAGATTAAGGAGTGTACAGCTGGTTTAAAGACGTTGCACAATGGCGGAGGGCGCGCCACTCTCCGATCGACAGGCTGAAATGACCAGATCATTTCTAAACTGAATGCTGTGTTGATCCAGGACGTCGTCTAACTACCAGAGAAATGGCAGAAAAGATGGACATAACACTTTCCCGGCCCATTCCACTGTTAAAGGAGATTTTATCATGAAAACAGGAGCAGAGGAATTCACCACGGAGCCGCTAATGGTGCGGAACGAAAGCACCTCCGTGTTGGGTTCACAGGACATGTTGTGACATGCTCAGCTCTTCGACAATTTCTCGGATACTCACTCGACTGAAAAGCCACCCAAAGCTGTCTGAATCTTCCGAATGGTGGAAGAGCTGGGCATGTTCCGTGAGACTTCCAACACGGAGGTGCTTTTTGTTCTGCACCATTACTGGCTCCGTCCTGACACGCAAATTCCGCCGCATGTCTTTCATTACAAAATCTCCTGTAACAGTGTAATTTGCCGAAAAAGTGTTATGTCCACCTCGCTTGCCATTTCTCTGGTAGTCAGACGACGTCCCAGATCAACACAGCCTTCACTTTGTAAATAATATGGTTGTTTCAGCCTGTCGATGGCCGCTCGAAGCGCGGCACGCCCTCAGCCGCTGTGGGCCGTCTTTAATCCGGTTGTAATGCTCCTTAATCTGTGTGATGCCCATAAGATCTTCACCAAAAGCCATCTGAAGTTTCCGAATGGTTTCCACCTGGCTGTCTCTCACAGTTCCTGAAAAAATTTTGATGCAGCAAAGCGGCAGTCGCTCGGCCATTTTCCTGACAATGAAAATCCGCCGAGGGGGCTGGACCACTCCTCCCACAAAGCGTGCTCACAGGCGAATGACGCAACCAACAGGCGTGAAAAAACTCACGCATGCGCACGAAGGTTCAAGCTTGGCTGATGCAATCACACGATTCAAATCCATAAGGTTATTGCAAAAATTAAAAAGGTCCGATACTTTTCTAACAGATCTCGTAGACGAACAGCCTATAGTTTTTTTGCACCTGCGTATAGGTTTTCCCCTCTCCAATCAACTTTTTAATCAAACTTTCACTGTTCTTCTGAACAGTGTCTCGAACGTCCCATTTTTCTCAGACTTTCAAAGAGAAAAGCATGTTCAACAGCTGCTGGCTTCATCCTTAAATAGGGGACACCTGATTCACACCTGTTTGTTACACAAAATTGACAAAATTGACGAACTCACTGACTGAATGCCACACTACTATTATTGTGAACACCCCCTTTTCTACTTTTTTTTTTTTTTACTAATAGCCCAATTTCATAGCCTTAAGAGTGTGCATATCATGAATGCTTGGTCTTGTTGGATTTGTGAGAATCTACTGAATCTACTGGTACCTTGTTTCCCATGTAACAATAAGAAATATACTCAAAACCTGGATTAATCTTTTTAGTCACATAACACTACTATTATTCTGAACACTACTGTATATAATACTTTATAGCAGATGGAAAAGGTATCATTAATTTTGTGAGGGTCTGTCGTTTTTGCTCCACTCTGAGTTTGAATTGCAGTAATTTCCCTGTCCACATCCAGTTTCTTTATTCGCCAGGCCAACAATCTCCCCGGTTTTTCACCTTGATCATAGTAACTCTGTTTGAGCTGGATTACTCTATTTGGTAATACTTTACTTGAAGGTATCGTGATAATTAACAGTGACATGACACTATCATAACTGTTACATGACACAGTCATGAACGTGTCATAAACATTATATTAATGTCATAAACATTTGTGACTGCTGTCATTAACAACTTGACTGTAATCAGAGTGACATGACCAGAAGTTGTCTTTGGCCTTTTTGGTCTTTGGTTTTATGCCAAGTTGTCAATACAAAAACCAAGTGACACTTCATGACAGCAGTCATAAACGTTTATGACATTGACATAATGTTCATGACCATGTCATGTAACAGCTATGACAGTGTCATGTCAGAATTATGATGATACCTTCAAGTAAAGTGTTACCCACTGGTTTCTGCTTTCAATGTAGACAATTCCTCAAATTGGGTTTTAAGTAATGTTAATTCTTACTTTTGTGGAGCCACCCAAAAAGGTCTCTCTTTCCAACTGTCTAATTTTGTGGTCAAGCTTTTTTAATTTGAGTTTGTTTGTTTTTGAACTGGTATAAGATATGATCATACCTCGGATGTACGCTTTAAAGGCCTCCCATCTGACAATAGCAGAGGTCTCATCTGTGTTTGTAATGAGAACAAATCAATGTGTGCATCTAAACATTGCAGGAAATTCAAATCAGAAAGCCATCTGGGATGAAATCTCTATCTAGGAGTGCCTTTAAGTACCCCTTGGGCTCTATATATAAGTGAAGTGAGAGGGTGGTCTGACAGTAGTATGCTGTTATAGTTGCATTCTATCACAGAGGAGAACATCAAGCTGGGACATTCCGTGTGAAATGGACCAACATGAAAAAAAATTCCCAGTTCATGTCTTCCGATTTGCTTCATACTTCACAATATACAACTTTGATATGTTTAATGAAGACATGCAAAATATTTCTGACATATTCCGAATAGTTTCCATGTAACAGCCATTTTTAACTTTCAGGCCCAAAAAAAGTTTGCTCGCGAATGCTTTTGAATTTTCCTTCGTTTTGAAACTGCTTTAAAATATTCAATATTCAAGATATCAATATCAAATTTAGTGTGTGACCTCTTCTAAGAATGTAATTTCAGATTCTAGGTTTAATTTGGGTCCAGGATTGTTTTCTTGCTCAAGAAAGCTGCTTCAAATATGCTTAAAAACCTTACAAAATGTGCTTGTGAGAGGTTTTCCACATATATTTTCTAACAAAACTATTTGTCTGATACATCTGACATTTCTAGTGTGTAATAACATGTGACAGAACTAATAACAGAAAAATATTCATGCATGTCCATTGAAATCTCTTGAAGTTATGCACTGGTAAAATTCATCCAGCACCAAAATACTCCGATATTCAGTGCCCTGGATGGCCATGTGGAACAGGTAATAAAAGCTTGTAAAGTTTTCTGTGGTTTGTTTACATACTTATCTTTCAGTGCATGTCGATATATTGGATTCCAGGATGTTGGGTAGCCACTTTTCCAGAAAAGCAGCTGCATTGCCCTTTTGAACTTTTTCTGGGAGATTCACCAGTATAAGATTTGAACAACAGCTCCTGTTTTCTCAGTCATCCAACTCAGAGGTAAGCTCAGACACCTGCTTCTCCAGCATCACAATTTAAGTTCTCTCACCAGCAGTATCATCCCTATATCACCAATACGGTTCTCTGCTTGTTCCAGTCTTCCTGAAATATCTTTAAAGTCTGAGTTGATCTCATTGGTTGCAGTCAGAACTCTGTCAAATTTGGAGCCAAACTCATTTATCAGGGCTGCAATTGCTTCTAAGTTGCTCGCTGCACTAGGAGTCTACATATTGGTGGTTCAGCCTAAAGTGTCTTCCCTTGTTTCCTCAAGTCGGTTGGTCTTACTCTGTGACTTTGTCTGGTGGCCCAACTTGGTTTTAGATGTTTTGCTTGACATGTCTTAAATTACAGATACACTTAACTTTAGTTTGATAAAGAAGTGTGTTTGCTTTTAACTCAGGATAGTTTAGCCGATTGCTACAGAGAGTTTGAAAATGCGACCGCTCAGCTCTGTGCCATAGCCACTCCCAGTATTGCATCTTTTACGTATAACACAGCATTTAAAATATCTTCTAAAGCTTATTTCATCTCAGATATGACTCAAAATGTTTCCAAGACTCTTTCACCTGTCAAGATTTGTGACATGCATGTTCTGAACACTGCACATTAGAGGTGGGCGATACCAGGAATATTGGTATTGATCCGATACCAAGTAAATACAGGCCCAGTATCGCCAATATCGATATCGATACTTTTTCATATTTAAGCTTCATAGATCCAAAGGATCCAAAAGACCTAGGATAGAATTTCGCCAAACATTGTACGTGACAACAAAATACTTTATTTATCACAATCAACATTTTTGTTTAAAAAATATCACTCAACACAACTTAAAATCTCCTGAGGTAGAGGGCTGACTCGAGGAGAGCGCTGAGTGGGCGGGCCAGGCTGAGCCTACCTGCATGGCTGTTGGCTGGCGCGGCTGAGCCACGTGACGGTGCAACAACAAAAGACCAGAGGGGGGAGGGTGCGCTGCTCCATGTTGTGTGACACAGCACAGCGCTGCTCTTACAGACAGAGAGCAGACTTTGTTGAATCTGCATGCGCAGCAGTCAGTGCATGTGGGAGAGAAAAAAACTTGAGTATCGATCTTTTTACACGAGGGATTGTTCAATATCAATACCAGCGTTGGTATCGATATTAGGATCAATCCGCCCACCTCTACTGCACATGCAACATTTCAACAGCATTTCACCTAAACCAACTATACGATACCCAGAGCCTAAACATCAACAACTTTTTCCCCACCGCTGTTTGAAACGTAAAGCCATTTGATAATAATTTGCATATTGAACAGTCCAAATCCAGATTTAAGATTAATTTAGACGCGACTTTGATATCAGTTGTATGTCCTCTGTCCTATGTGAGCACAATATAGGCTCACCAGAGACGTGGACCTCAGCTGTCAAATAATTTCAGGAAACTGTTCTGTGTCAGATCACACAGAGATCTTGTGTGTAATATGTCTATAAAATGATTGAAGATCAGCTTTGTACTTGACTTGAAACCATTTTCGGTTGTGGTTTTTCTTCAGAACTTTGCGCAGAACAGAAAGCTCCAGTAAGGCACCTTTCACTCTGAGAGTGCCAACTACCCAACCCACTCCCTTGCTCTTCTCCCTCTCTCCCGTCTGCACTCGTTCTCCTCCCATTTCCATCCTCCAAAGAGCACACATTCTCCTTGCTCTTTACTGGGGATGGCTTACTCACGGTTAACTTGACATCTTTCGGCCAAGTGAAACACAGGAAGTGGAGCAGATGTGATGACACGTGCACGGCCTTTAGGGACGTACGGCATGTCCACCCCTCTGTGTCTGACCATGTTCTGCCATGATCAGAGAGGCACAGTTTGGGCAACAAAGAAAACTCAGCAGGTGAGTTTGTTGATCTGCTTTTCTGTTTTTTGACATCCTCAGAAGCTGCCAAAGTGATGACTGGTTTCTATAATAAAAACAACAGCAAAACAAATTGAATAACTCGCAGCTTTTCACACCATTATTTCACAATGTTCCTTGGCAGAAGAAGCTGCAGCTTGTTAACAAACTTGTACTATACGTTGTTTCTACATGAAAAGACTTGCTCGGGACCTTACCGCTGAAATCACTCCAACACGGGATGTTTTTCTCTTTTTAAATAAGCTGTGAGTCGTACCGCTCAGCACCAACTGCATTTTCACTCTGACTTCTTTGCTTCATTTAAATCTAGTCGGCATTCATGTGAGAATAATAAGAGTTACTTTGCATAGTGCTTTTTAAAAGAGCTGCTTCTTGGAAGGAACTTTAATCCTGTGTACTGTCGCTTCAACTCCAGGTTTTTAAAGACAAACTTTAATTATTTTGTGTGTAATTCTCAATACATGACTTTTTTGCAAAATGGTTTATGGTACTTCCAGAGTTTGTCCTTACCTATGTTTGTTTGAGTCCAAAAATTAAGCATGCGTGCTTTTCAAGTGTCTCAAGGTCATTGTGTTAGCTTTGAAAATTTAGTTTTTGCCTAAAAACAGCAGGTGTGTGCAAAAATGACAAATTAACTTTAGTGTTTAAATTAACACAGTGAATTATGTAAAACTCTTTAGTCTCCCCCTATATGCTCTCACCTCAGGTTAAGATCTGGTTAATTGCATTCTGTAGGTGTAAGTTCTGTGGCAGAGTTAAGCTGTTATAGGGGAAATCTTTGTGTGGCATAAAAACTGAATTCCATTTGTTGTGCCATGTGTAATTCAGATTTCGCAGACTATCCAAGGTGTTTTAAACCAGGTCTTAATGAAGGGGTGAGCAGGACGTTAACCGCAGTCGACCCTGATGAATGGTGTTGCGTGTAGTAAATCACTGAGTGGGGAAAAGAACTCGGATTCCTCTGTGTGGTGATGACATTGCAATCGTGTGTGCAACAGATCCAGACTTGAACAGCCCAACCTGAGCCAGATGTTCAGTTTGACAGCAAACATCTCTCTGGATGGCATGCACAACTGAGCTGTTCAAAGCACTGGCCTCATGCAAACTTCTCTCAGATTTCCTTTCACTTGCTTCATATTTAAAATCAGTTTTCTATTCAATTTATTTATATTGCGCCAAATCACAATATAGGTCGTCCCAAGGTGCTTCATACTGTTTAACCTTACCAACCCCCAGAAAGAACAATCAGTGCAGTCACCTCAGATGTAGTATGTGCCACGACAAATATATGTCAGAAGTGTCCAATCAGGATGCAGGGGAACTTTGTAAGTTTGGAGAGTAACATTCTGTGATCAGAGGTCCACAAAAAAAAAAAGTCTGTAATTTTGAACCATGTAAACAGTGAAATTAAGGGATATGGTAAAGCCAAAGAATGCTGAAAAAATAATGAGTGCTTTCAGTGCTGTGTCACCTGAGAGGGTTGGACTTAGTCACTGAAATAAGGACATAATTTGGTTTGTCATGAAGATGGATTTTAAAAACATATCACTCTCATTTGCTTCATCCTACACATTTTGGAGATAAGCACCAGCAACAATGGTCCTCAGGGCTGACGAAGGACTAATGGACTTATTTTGACTTCTTCACCACAGCAAAGTGATCAAGGACCACTACCAGATGATAACTCTGTCACAGAGATGAATAAAAGAATACATAAGTGGTTTTGGGGATCCGTGGGAGTTGGCCAGAATGTCTTTTCAGAACATTTCTACATCTCACTTAATTTTCTCTTATTATCTTAAACTAATGCTCTTGTTAACCTACATGAATATGTTAAGATTTATATTACAAATTAACCTATGGTGTTAACAACGATAACTTCAGTTTAATTATGATGTTGCATTTATGTTGGGTTTTGAAACTAGAACTGCTTCAAAATAATGAAACATTCAATCACTTACTGAAAACGTAGGTTTGGATGACAGCAGACTAACCATACATGACTCACCATGAAAAGAAATTGGTTGAAATTATCCAGTCCTCTGTGTTAATGTGTGTCCAATTTTTTTTTTCTTCAAAAAAAAATAAAAAAAAAAATCCTTAACTTTGGCCAGCTCAAAGTCAAAGTTACTGTAAAAATCAGAAAAAAACACAACATTGTCCACTCTGTTTTATTATTAAGTTGACATGACCCTAGTGGGTCACCAAAGACAACAGGTGGTCACAAGGTTTTGTCTGTTCTAAAGTTATTAAAATTAGATGAGTAAGTTACGTAAGTTACATCACCATCTCATTGCTGATGGGGACGATCAATGGACTTGTCACAGGGTGACAAATGTGTCTGCTGAGAACAACCAGAACTTGAATGGCCACATATCAAAGCAGGGATTAGTTAATTTCATCCAGTTCCTTTTTAGAGTGATCTTACAAGTACTGTTGGTCTTGTTCCTGGAGCATCTTTTATTGCTGTTCCAGGACTAATAACCAAGCATCTTGTTCTGCTATCACTGGTTCAAGACTTGGGGAAGAACAGAGGTTAATGGAGCCACACAGGTTATTTTATTTATTTATTTTGTAACCACCTTCACAAAAAGGTGACTGGTCAGTTGCAATGACGGTCATAGAAAATCATTAAGAAAGATGTTCCCAACGTAAGACTAACACAATGAAATCAGACTGTGCACTCCTACAGGTGTGGACCACTCTTGGATTTTGTTGGTACCTACAAAAAAAAAAAAAAAAAAAACAAAACACCAACCTAAAAATACAACAAAATGTATGAATGCGCTGTTTTAGTAAACCATTCATACAAGCCCCATATGAAGTAATCTGTCAGTGCCAGTTGTTCTTTTAAAAGGCCCATTGTTTGATATTTTATGGCCGACTTTGCGCCAGTTGCTTTGAGGAGTATGAATGACAAAACTGCACCGTTGTACATACCAATAATCTGTTTGTATCACATTTCATTTCCACAGTTTTGTTTGACTGAACATCTTGGATAGAAATGACCAACATATACATCAAGTACAAGTACTTATGGATATCAGTTTTAAATCATGAAAGACTGTAAAACAGAAAATTAATGGAGACTCCATCATTGGGAACCCTGGAAGGACATCAGCCATGCAAAATGGTTTTTACAACACACGAGGTGTCTTCAGACAGCTCTGCTGTCACACCAGCATCATCACATCATGACTCACCAGACCACCGAAAGGAAGAATGTGCATCTGAAGACCAAATCTGTTTGCTGTTTGAGCCAGCTCAGAATTTAAAGGAAACTACCTGCATTCAGGAGCCTGGACATGTGTCATTCACTTTTAACCAAGCTCTTCCATCTTCAAGTCCACCAACATCAAATCATCTTCAAGGAGCAACTGTTTTGTCAAAGGAAGACAGTTCTGATGTTCCGGTTTCTCTTCATATTGCAGGGCAGTCAGACCCAATAATATGTAGTCATCCAGATCAGACAATGGACTTGATGTTTGGAGGGAATAAAAACCCAGTCTTCATTAAACAAATTTTGAATGGCTACATTATTAGCCCGCCAGAGGACTCCTCTCAGACTCTCAGTTTCCCATTAACTGTCTCACAGACCTCTACTTCAAGCCAGAAAGGTACACGTCTACCACGCATTATCAAGCACAAACCAAGCTCCATCACCTTCTCAGACTATACCTGTCCTTCTAGATCTTACGGCTACATGTTCAATGGTTGCTCTGATGATGGAGATTCCTCACTGGAGGATGAGGATGATGGAAGTGATGATTATAATGTTTTCCTGACACTTCCTCACAGTGGACAGTCTCATGTTGGTCACAGAGAGAGACACACTAATGGAGACAGACAGAAGAGGACAGTGAGTGCCCAAGCAGAAATCGCTCAAACAACCAAAAGTCAAGCAGGAGTGGAAACCAGCAACAAGGAGGTGAGCTTGTTAAATAGTCAACAGCTGTTACTGAATGGTACTTCTGTAAACAATGGCCAAACTATCTGGAGATGTTGGGAAGTACCAACTTAAAACCTAATATTCTGAAAACTAGAATGGATTTTCAGTGGTGTGGCAGACTGTTTTATTGAAGTAGACATGACCCTAGTGCGTCACCAAATACAACAGGGGGTCACAAGGTTTTGTCTGTTCTAAGGTTGTTAAAATTAGATGAGTAAGTTACATAAACCCATAGTAACTTGTTAACCAAATATTCAACATTAACGACAATGTGATTTTTTTTTTCCTTGGATGAACCATGGAATTAAACACTTGGTGTGTGTGTGTGTGTGTGTGTGTGTGTGTGTGTGTGTGTGTGTGTGTGTGTGTGTGTGTGTGTGTGTGTGTGTGTGTGTGTGTGTGTGTGTGTGTGTGTGTTGGTATTTACATGAGTTGGGGGGTCCTCAACCTTTTTTAGATACAAACTGGGTGTCTCAAACAAAAACTGTTTGGAACTACTAACATAATTAATCTATACAAATTACATTTGACTTCTTAAAATTCTAGTTAAAAATATCTGTAATTACATGTTGATTTTTAAATTAAATATAGTGTAATTACTTTATATCAAGAGTGAACCATTGACTTGCCCTGTACTGAGTATCTCATTATGGATGTCTATGATACAGATGTCCAATATTTTAGTTGTAATTCCTGATTTCCACTTACATTATGACTCAAATCAAAATTCCAACTCACAATATCATAAATGCAGTTTGGATGACTTATAATTCCAATCAGACTATTCATTTTATTTGTCACAATTTAGCCCCAGCTATGACATTTTGGACAGGTGGCACATTTCTTTGTGCATGATCCAGCACATGCATGCATCAGTGTTGAGGACCCCAGCAGCTGGAGAAGGCCAGGGGGACCCTCCTGGTGGCAGATAGATGGTTACTTTCAAGAGGTGGAGATTGATTGGTTGTCTTCCTAAGTGGTTGCCATCCAGGACCCAGGGCCATTACGTGGTGTTGTGATTGTGGCGATGCACAGTGCCAGCACCTGCTCCCAGACCTGACCTGACCTGGCCTTCAGGTTCATCTGGTTCCCAGTCTATATGTCACTGTCCAACTACCTATGGACGTGACACTGTACCTGCCCTTATCAAATCAAATTAAATGGAATACATCAAATTAAAAATGTGTAAAGCAGGTATTTTAAGTGCCATTTAGAATATTATTAGTTCATTAAATTATTTAATTGCTGGATGCCATTAATTAACAGACATTGGTTGAGTTGGTTAATTCACTGACATAATAAATGTCTAACATTTGCCATTGCAAACACAAAGACTGAACCCAATGCACTGCAGGGGTAGTATCACAGAGGTACTTCACTCGGAAATGTCACAGCAGAAAGTTTGTTCTTGCATTATTTTGCAACATAGTCTCCTTTATCTTCAGTGGACTTGCGCCAATGATGTTCAAGCTATCTTCTCGGTGATAGCCATACACATTTTACTGTCATCGTAAATGAAAGAAAACAGGGGGAAAAAAATACTGCGTTTTGTTGTTGTTGTGTCATGACCCCAGAAAACTGGCAAGTCAGGATTCTCCTCCAGACATCCCGTGTGGTCTACCTGAGAATGCATTCAGCTTTGGTGTAGGAAGATTATTTGCTCGTCGACGTCGTTGCACTCTGAGATCATGCTGGTTGAAGCATGTGGGAGTAGAGTGACTTCACATTTACGCCGCTGAGACGAGGAATGCAAACAGCTTCTGCTTTCTCTCCACTCCCTCAGCAAGCAGTGGCATTTTGACAGAATGTATCTCAGACAGCATTAGCGTTGAACTTTGCCTTTCGTTACGGAACATTTTCTTTTTCTTGAACTCATCCTGTTCACACAGCCTCTGCCACCGTCTGCTGACCTTGCATTGTTTCCTTTTAGTGTCTTTTTAAACCTTATATTCATCAGTTTGCTCAATATGCTTTCTATTATAGCCAGAGGGAAACATCCAATGTCACATAACCGTCACGCTGTTCCAACAGCGTAAACAGGCTGGCTGAGATTAGCCTTTTGGACTTGTTGGCTGAGGAAGATGTTGAGGTAACACCAGAGTTATTGGCAGAATGACACTCTCTGCTCTGAATGGGTTGTTTTGGAGAAGAGTGGAAGAATGCAGGGAATTCTGGGAGCCTGTTGTAAATATCATCAAAGGACAAGGGGGTCGACCCTTCTAATGTCATCACCTCAGAAGCTCTATCATTAAGAGTAGCTAAGCCCAAGATGTGGATATCAAAGGAACAACAACAACATTTTATCATTATAATTGTTAATAACTCATGCATGTAACGTCTCAGATTTTCTGAAAAATGTAAATTAGGACAAAGTTGGTTGAAATGCACATGGATGTAATTTGCATGATTAACCAGTTGAGGGCACTATATGCATAGTGTTTCCCTGCTTGAATCATTTAACTCAGATGTGACTGAATGCACATAAAAATACATATTTCTTCAACAGCTTCACAGATATGCAGCTATCTGTGTGCACTTCTCTGTACCACGGGATATTTAGGCTGAAATTTATTCTTCCAAGTATCCAGGTAGCCGGTGCCTTTTCGCATGACCGGCTGCTACATTTGGATCCCTCCATGGTGATCCCTGGCACTCTCTGTGGGTGGCACAGACTAGGCACCGAGCCCAGAGCCTACATACTTAACTCCTCATTTCCATGTCAAAGAAGCTGTGTTGCGGTTTTGCAATGTGGTCAGTTGGCGCTGATAAAGTTATAGTCAGCTCACATTTTGCTGTATCCCCAGAAGATTACATTGCTGCCTTTACCTAAACTATACCAACCCAGTTTCCATGGTGTGAGGACTTCACATGATTGCCATGGCCGGAAAGAGGAGAAAGACACAAAGAGACGAATCAAGGGTGGCGTCTCATTTGAGCGTCAAGCTTCCTGTGGAGTTTGTCTCATTCTGAGGAGAAGTGCCCACATTCCTTAGCATTACCTTAAGGGGATGTTCCTAGAAACAGACAGCGTGAATGTGTTCCAGATTTGGAAGGAACATGCCAGAATGAGACATTTGTTTCTTGGAACATTTGTATGACACCATAGGGTTAATTACAAATGTATCTAATAAGGTCATTCACTTAGGGGTTTTTATTTGTTTGTTTGTTTTTGTTTTTTTGGACAAAAGGCATTTTTTGTTCACAACAGGATATTCAGATTATCAATAAATTGAACAATGAATTAAGTTTCAGACCTACTGACAACCTATTTATGATTGTACCTTAATGGATAAAATTGTAACTGTTGCCAACCGAACAGTCGCTGCTAAACATCAGTCCACCCTGCCTTTACTGCGCATGCGTCATTCTGGAGCGTCAGCAATAATTCACCAATAATCACCTTGTTCCTGCTTAAAACTGCACTCCAGTCATCATCTATCTCAGCGACAGATATCTGAAACTTTTGTACAACAATCACTTTCTTTGAGTCTGACCCAGCTAATAGGCTAACATCGGTTGAAGTTTTTAATCACATCATGTTTCTGGGGACTGCCCAGTGGTTCACCTAACAATTTACTTTGGTGTGGGCATTAAAAGTTGTGAGCTGCTTATTTTCTCAGTAACTGTGTATTAAGTGGACCTAATGGATGAAGGTAATGGCAGCTGCTAAAAGTACTAACACTGTTAGCATTTAACATTAAATGTGATGAGAATTTCTTGCAGTGTGAATATTGACACAGAGATGTCTTATTGGAATCGGAATCAAATTGATTGCCAATTTCTCACATACAAGGAATTTGATCTGGTGTTGTTGGTGCATAAACAACAACAAAGAAAAGGAACAAATCAAATGGTCAAATAGGCAAAACTATGTTCTCTGTTGAATAAATATAGAGTAACGGAGGCCGTGAAGCATGCTGGCACCGGGCATGTCTCCAGTTAGGCGTTGAAGATGTCTGTGAACACCGGGGACAGACCACACAACAAGCCAGATTATTCCAGGTGTTTATAATAAAATACTCCAAAACGACAGGCACAGCCTCCTCAACAGTAAGTGGCTCCGCATCGAGAGGACACTGAGCTATGATCGGACTACGACAGGCGGAGTCACAGGGCTCAGCTGCTGCCACTCAAAGTAAACATGCCCATAGTTATGGAGAACTTGGTGACTTAAAAAAGCCTTATACTAAAACGTTTGAAAAAAAATTCACCACCTGTACAGTTGTCAACTATCGATAGAGAACGAAACTAACGATAGAGACCAAAACCTTTTTTTTTTTTTTTTTTGCTTTGTTTTGTTGTATCAGGCTGTCAACATGTTTATTTGTGGTCTAAACGTGGACATTTTAAAATGGACTTTTATGGGAACTGGCTCTGTTCTAGAGCCGGCCTCAAGCGGCCAATCAAGAAACTGTGATATTTCTGACTTTCAGAAAGATGTCCATATACACATGCAGGGGTGTACATAACTGGTACTCATGGTGCTTGTGCATGCTAAAAATAAATGATGTGTAGCAGAAAACACAAGGGAAGTGCTTCATAAGAGGAAAGCAATGACAGATTGCAGGAAAAGTGTTTCCCTCTGCTGTGCATCACTGATGTTTAGCACACACGAGCACGAGTACCAGTTATGTGCACCCCTGCGTATACGCCATCGAAGCTTACCACACTGTGAGCAATCAAGCCTCTGACTGTCACTTGTTTTTTTAAGTTTTGTAAGGAAGCTATGAAAGTGAAACTGTACTGGGAAAATTTCAATACTTATAGTATACAAGGGCAAACCAGATGATTACCTATTACAGGATATTATTACCCCATGCCAGATTCAAGAACACTGGTTCTTTCAAGCAGGGGGTTAATTTTATTCCTTTCCTGTATGCATTAAGGGAGAACCACCTCATTGTGACGCAAAAACACTTTTGCCCCAACTTCCCATAAGTCAATCATTTTCTACCTCATTCAATGGAGATCTCAGTTAAGAGAGATCTCCATTCAATTAAGATCTCAGAAGACCCTACTTAATACACACGACATCATGCCTCTTGGAGCTGTTCACATTGTCACAACATTGTGGAGAATATGTTTGCGCAATTGGAACAATTCATTTTTCAGTAAAAATGGGAAATATAGTGATTTTAACAAAGTTGAGTTGAAGGAAAATTAGATACCTTTCTTGGATTGGACAGTATCTCAAATTCCTTGATTTTTAAACAAGGGTATTAGCTTCTCTTAAATGGCTCCGTAGCATCCCCATGCTTGTAACAGAAGTGATCCTGGAGAGGACACTTCAGACCATTTTCTGTTTATGTTCGACCCAAACTGTTTTGTCATCATACAGTAGATTGAACACTTATGTCAATGACTTTATTGAATGCCTCTGCACTCCCTTGTAAGTTGACCTAATGAGCTGACAACTTCACATGGCTTTAATTGAGTGTGACTTCCTCTGCTTCCATGAGTGATGCACGTGGGTCTCCATAGTTCCTGTAATTATAGTCTAATGATCTTCTGTTGAATTCATCTTCTTCAGTGTTGAAATATTGTTTCATCCTGTTACTGTAATGTTACTGTGTAACATTTCTGGTATGTTACTGTAATATTTCCAAGACATTACTACTGGATAATGAAATGAAATGGGAAATATTCCCAAAGAATGATGTAATGTGACCAGTTGGGAATCGAATGGTAATGATCCTTGTACTGTTTGACATTCCATGCTTGTTATCAAGGAAAAATTTTCCACTTGAAAAGTCTTAAAGGGAACATTTCCATATGACCTACAGAGAAGCACATGGAAACATTTTCTTTATGTTCCAAACATCCTCTTTGTGATGCCATCTTACTGTAAAAGAAAAAAAAGAAGAAACAAACTGATTGTACAGTGCATCCAGAAAGTATTCCCAGCTCTTCACTTTTTCTACATTTTATGTTATAGCCTTATTCCAAAATGGATTAAATTTGTGTTTTTCCTCAAAATTCTACACACAATACCCCATAATGACAATGTGAAAAAAGTTTTTTTTTTTTGGGGGGGGGGGGGGTTGTTTATTTGTTGTGGATTTTTTTTTGACAAATTTATTAAAAATAAAAAACTAGGAAATCACACCCTTTGCCATGAAGCTCAGAATTGAGCTCAGGTGCATCCTGTTTCCACTGATGATCCTTGAGATGGTTCTACAGCTTAATTGGAGTCCACTTGGGGTAAATTCAGCTGATTGGACATGATTTGGAAAGGCACACACTTGTCTACATATAAGGTCCCACAGTTGACAGTGAGCACAAACCAAGGATGAAGTCAAAGGCATTGTCTGCAGCCCTCCGAGACAGGATTGTCTTGAGGCACACATATGGGGAAGGGTACAGAAACATTTCTGCTGCTTTGAAGCTCCCAAAGTGCTCAATGACCTCCATCATCCATAAATGGAAGAAGTTCAGATACACCAGGACTCTTCCTAGAGCTGGCCACCCATCTAAACTGAGCAATCGGGGGAGAAGGGCCTTATTCAGGGAGGTGACTAAGAACCCGATGGTCACTCAGTCGTAGCACCAGCATTCCTGTGTGGGGAGAAGAGAACCTTTCAGAAGGACAACCTTCTCTGCAGCAATCCACCAATCAGGCCTATATGGTAGAGTGTCCAGATGGAAGCCACTCCTTGCTAAAAGGCACATGGCAGCCCACCTGTAGTTTACAAAAAAAGGCACCTGAAGGACTCTCAGACCATGAGAAACAAAATTCTGTGGTTTGATGAGTGAAAATGAACTCTTTGGTGTGAATGCCAGGCATCATGTTTGGAGGAAATCAGGCACCATCCCTACACTGAAGCCTGGTGGTGGCAGCATCATGCTGTGGAGATGTTTTTCAGCAACAGGAACTGGGAGACTAGTCAGGATTGAGGGAAAGATGAATGCAGCATGTACAGAGACATCCTGGATGAAAACCCACTCCAGAGCGCTCTTGACCTCAAACTGGCTGGAACATAACAAAATGTGGAAAAAGTGAAGCTCTGTGAATACTTTCCGGATGTACTGTATATCTAAAGTAACGTCTGGAATGTAACTTAATGGCAGATCTACATGTTACAAACAGGAAACCTATGGGAATGCTCTCTTGCCAACCCAAATGCCTTTTCTTACATTCTGCAGTGTGCCCATAAAATAACCCATATGGAATGTCATCCTAAAATCAGACAAGAAACGCCAGTCTACGGCCAACTTGGGCCCACATGTATGCATCCTCATTAAGTCCTCAATGACACATTGGTATATGACCAACAGGGGACCATATGGGAACATTCTCTTTCCATCTCAAATATCTTGTTATGCAGCTATGCAACCATTTAAGTTAAAAATCCTCCTGAGGTCAAACTGAATAAAAACGTCTTTTGGATTTACTGTACATGATTTGCACACAATCATAATTATGTCCAATTAATATAATTTTTCATGTATCTAATTAAGATATATATATAAAAAAAGTGCATTTGCAATAAAATCATGTAAAGTCACGGTTCTGTCATTTTCAATGCATAAAGGGAACACTGACATTTTACAAACATATCCAATGTTCTGTGAAACATCAAGACAGTCTTGACCTTTAGCTACAGATCATTATGTAAGGCACTCACAATGTCCTCCCCTATGTAGAACTACACTGCAAAAAGGTCTGTTGAAGTTACAAGATTTCAGTATGTACATCAGTTGCAGATGATCAGAATATGTCCAAATTTCTCAATTAGAAACAAAGGAAAATTATGTTATTTGAACACACTAATCATATACAAGTGATGCATGCATTTAAATCATATTTCCTTTTTTTCAGTGTGGGTTCAAATGTGAAAACAGGCATTTTCTATAATTTTCAGGACAAAAGGTTAAATTAAACAACTAGAAACTTAGGATTTCACAAATTTTGTTTGAGTTTCTGTTTTAAATCTTTAATTATGACGCAACACTTTGACAAAAACACTTTGAAAACATGCTATTGCAACAGAATGTGGAAGGAATTTGGACAAACTGGATTCCTTCATTGTCTTAAAGTAATAAATCTTACAGCGACCTAAGCAACTTATTACTTGGGTAGCTTTGAGACATGTTAATGGGTAATAAAGCTGGTGGTGGCTGGTTTTCTGCTGACGCCATTGTCACGTTTTCATCACATGCAGGAAAAGAAAGTGGGTGAAGAACTTTTAATATTTTAAGCAGACAGAGCAGATTTTTATGTCAATCACATGCTGACATTTAATGCATTATGCTTGGAAGGCACACATACTGAAGGAGGAAAGTATTCTTTCCTTCCTGTCACCCCAGTCAACACCTCAGACATGAGAGGTCAAAGAATGGATCAGATTTACATCATTCCTCTGGGACTGAATGGAACAAAATCACTTTCTCAAAGTGTTTCCTAAAATCACCTTATTCTGAGCGGTCAGAGTAAGGTGGTCTGTTGTATTAATTACTCACAATTGACAGTGAATTAAATGGAAACAAAGTTTGTGATTATGTTTCAAAATTCCAAAAATGACTGATGCCTCTTGACAGGAACCACAGTGCAGAGCTATGGAGGCACATATTTGACCAGCCACAGCATGAAGTTGTGTGAAATAGTAGTAAAAGCTAGGATGGAGATCTGTGAGGAGTAGCATGGTTTCTTGCTGAGAAAGAACACTACAGATGCAATGTTTGCTCTGAGAATGATGGAGAAGTATAGAGAAGGCCAGAAGGAGTTGCATTGTGTGTTTTGGATTTAGAGAAATCTTATAATAGCATTTCAAGAGAGGACTGAAATTTTCAGCTACTCACATGGACATGGTCAGATGAGACAAATATTGAGCTATTTGGCCACAATGACAAGAGGCATGTTTTTGAGGGGTGCATGTTTCAAACCTAAGAATATTGGAACAACTGTCAAGCATGGTGGTGGTAGCATCATGCTCTGGGGCTGTTTTGCTGCCAGTGGTACTGGTGCATTGCATAAAGTACATGGAATAATGAAGGGGAAATTCTTCAGAGTCACCTCATTTCAACAGCTAGACACTGAAACATGGCCATGATTGGGTGTTCCAAGAAGACAGTGATCCCAAACACGTCAAAACTGGTTCTGGGCTGGTTAAAGCAGGAATCTGGAACAACCTTCCCAAAATGCTGACCTCAGTCCTACAGTGCACTGAGAAAGTATTCCCAGCACTTTTTCCACATTTTGTTATGTTGCAGCCTTATTCCAAAAGAGAGTAAATTCATTTTTCCTTCAACATTCTACTCACAACACCCCATAATGACAACATGAAGTTTTTTTTGTAATTTTTGCAAATTTATTTATTTATTTAGTTATTTTAAAAAGCAACGAAGAAATCACATGTACATAAGTATTCACATTCTTTGCAGAATTTGGAGGGAAAAATTAAATTTCATCTGTTTTGGAGTAAGTCTATAGCATTAAAAAAGTGTGGAATACTGTGAATACTTTCTCAATGCACTGTACTGAAAATGTGTGGGCTATGCTGAAAAGCTGGGTTTGTGCCAAGAAACCAATCAATTTAAAAGAACTCAAACAATTTTGCCAAGAAGAGTGGCCAAACATCCAGCCAGAATTATAACAGATGCTTGTTCGTGGATACTAAAAGCATCTACTCGACGTGCAGCTTGCTAAGGAACATTTTACCAAATATTAGTGGGGGTCTATGTATATATTTGAGCCTGTGTGTATAATTTTGACTCTGTGTGAATTAGAGAAGATCCACAATAAATTCTAACTTGTGCATCCAGTCTTTTTTGGTGTTGTTGTTTGTTTGTTTTGAATCATTAATGAAACATTCTGCACAATCACTCCATCCTAGAAAAAGAACAGTTGAAGGACATCATTAAAAGCATTCATCCCCATAATGAGTGTATGTAAACATCTGACCACAACTGTAGTTTGGACATGTGCGGAGGAGATACCCAGTGTGTATGGGAGAAGGACACTCAAGATGTTGCCACCAGGGAGGAGGAGAAGATAGAGGCCAAAGAGAAGGTTTATGGGTGTGGTGAGGGGGGACAAGCTGGTGTTTGGTGTGACAGAAGATGCAAAAGACTGGATGAGATGCAGATGGATGATGGGTGACCACTAACAGGAGCAGTTGAAAGAAAAGGAAGTGATGCTTTATTGATTGTGGTTCAGGGAAGGTCTAGGTTATATTCTGACGTCTTTTTTTTTTTTTTTTTTTTTTTTTTTTTTGCAGATGCAAGCCATAGTTTTATTCTGAGGATTACAACTGCTCACATCATTTTAACTGATAAATAACATGCGGAGCAGATTGTGTTGTTTCACAATCGGCATTTGTAGCTGAAATACACTTTTAGCACATTTGTTGCGACAGCCAGTACTTCATAGGGAGTCCATAATGCCATTACTCTGTATTAAATACAGTGGAACAGTTCACAAATCCACTTAAGAGAAGATAATTTTTTCTATTAAAATCCTCTCTTCTGTGCTTTCATTCATGGCCCTTGACAAGAACATGCTTTGGTGGCTGAGGTATGTCCTGCTAATTTATGAGGCTGGACTTCAGGATTCTCAAATGTACATCATGTGTCTATTTGTACACTCAGTGTGTCTCGGGAGTACTGAAACCAGTGGAAGAGAATTCCATCGTGCCCTGTGGGGTGCACATGTCTGGAGCCCTCGTGTTTTGCTCTTTCACCCATGGAAGAGGTTGAAGAGATCACATTTCCATGCATAGTAGTATAGTCCACCCCTGTTGTATTTGCAAAAAAAAAAAAAAAAAAAATTACCGGAAGGTACTTTTTTGTAGGATTGACTGCCACTATGTATACAAATTTTTTTTCTTTTGTGACTGTGTTCATGTTTTGATGTACTGACCATTGTGCGGTGATCTGTGCACAGCCACATGCTGAACTATGAATAAATACCTCTGGGTAAATTATGACTTCAATTCAACTTTTAAATAAAACAAACATAAATGCCTTTATACAAACGTTTTGGGGAAAAAAAAACGTAAAAACAAACAAACAAAACAAGACATGCAGTTTAATTTCAAAGTGAAAACAAATCCGTAAATCACAATCTACAGTAAATTAGGGCTGCATGTGGCTTAGTGGTTAGCCCTTTCCCCTCACAGCGAAAGGGAGCGTGCTTTCTGTGTGGAGGTTCTGTGTTTTTGTGGATGTTGGGCCAACAGTAGACTAGTGGCCTGTCCAGGGTATACCCCACCACGCACCACAGGACCACTGAGACAGGCTCCAGCTCCCCACACCCTTCCAAATCACCCTTAACTGGAATAAGTGGGATTATGTAACTGGACAGATGGATGTTTTATTTAAATGCAAATATGAAATATACGAGGTCTGTGAGAAAAGTAACGGACCTTATTATTTTTTTCAAAAACTATATGGATTTGAATCACGTGTGATTACATCAGACATGCTTGAACCCTCGTGGGCATGCAAGAGTTTTTTCATGCCTGTCGGTTACGTCATTCGCCTGTGGGCAGTCTTTGAGTGAGGAGTGGCCCACCCTCTCGTCGTTTTTTCATTGTTTAGGAATGGCTCAGAGACTGCTGCTTTGTTTGATAAAATTTTTTTCAAAACCTATAAGGCACAACTGAGTGGACACCATTCGATAAATTCAGCTGGTTTTCTGTGAAAATTTTAACGGCTGATGAGAGATTTTGGAGTTTTACTATCGCTGTAAGGACGGCCCACGGCGCCTGACGCTGATCTGCGCTCCGAGGCGGCGGCGTCTCGCTGTTTCAAGCTGAAAACTTCCTAATTTCAGGCTCTATGGACCCAAGACGTCGTGAGATAACAGAGAACTTTCAGAAGAATTCGAGATCAGGAGTTTATCCAGACATTCCACTGTTAAAGGAGATTTTGTAATGAAAGAACGTGCGGGCAGATTTGCATGTCGGGCCGGACCCGACCGCAGGGGGTCGCCACAGGAAAAACACCTCCGTTGGAAACCTTAACGGACAAGTTGGAACATGCCCAAGCTGTTAAACAATTTCTCAGATACTCACTTGTTGAAAGCCATCAAAAGCCGCCTGAATTTTACAAATGGTTTTCAGCACGGAGGTGTTTTTCATGTCGCGACGCAGACGAATTTGCCACGTCGTCACGGAAACAACTCAGCAAATTCGTCTGCACGTTCTTTCATTACAAAATCTCCTTTAACAGTGGAATGTCCAGGTAAACTCCTGATGTCGGCTTCTTCTGAAACTTCTCTGTTCTCTGACGACGTCCTGGGTGAACAGAGCTTTAAATTAGGATGTTTTCAGCTCGAAACAGCCAGAGGGACGCCACCTCCGACCGCGCCGCGCCGATCCGCTTTGTGGGCTGTCCTTAAAGCGAAAGAAACTCCACAATCTCTCATCTCTTTACACCGAAAACCAGCTGAATTTCTCGAATAGCGTCCACACGGATATCCCTCACAGGTCCTGAAAAAATTTGATAAAGCAACGTGCGCCGTCTCCCTGCAGCGTCTCAGACAAAGAGATTCCGACGGGAGGGGGAGTCCACACCTCACTCAAAGCCTGCCCACAGGCGAATGACGTCACCATCAGGCATGACAAAACTCACGCATGCACACGAGGGTTCAAGCTTATCTTACCTAAAAACATATGAATCAAATCCATTTATTTTTTGAAAAAAATAAAAAGGACTGCTTTTTATATCACAGACCTCGTAAAATAATGAATTACTCAAGTGCAAATTGCTTCTATAGACTACTTTAGAGAAGTCATGATGAATAAACTATTGAATATCATGTGGCGCTCAGTTAAACCAGTCAATAAAAATGGAAAGAGTACAGCGCTGTAGAACTATTTACACTCAACAAAAATATAAACGCAACACTTTTGGTTTTGCTGCCATTTTGTATGAGATGAACTCAAAGATCTAAAACTTTTTCCACATACACAATATCACCATTTCCCTCAAATATTGTTGACAAACCAGTCTAAATCTGTGATAGTGAGCACTTCTCCTTTGTTGAGATAATCCATATCACCTCACAGGTGTGCCATATCAAGATGCTGATTAGACACCATGATTAGTGCACAGGTGTGCCTTCGACTGTCCACAATAAAAGGCCACTCTGAAAGGTGCAGTTTTGTTTTATTGGGGGGGATACCAGTCAGTATCTGGTGTGACCACCATTTGCCTCATGCAGTGCAACACATCTCCTTCGCATAGAGTGGATCAGGTTGTCAATTGTGGCCTGTGGAATGTTGGTCCACTCCTCTTCAATGGCTGTGCGAAGTTGCTGGATATTGGCAGGAACTGGTACACGCTGTCGTATACGCCGGTCCAGAGCATCCCAAACATGCTCAGTGGGTGACATGTCCGGTGAGTATGCCGGCCATGCAAGAACTGGGACATTTTCAGCTTCCAAGAACTGTGTACAGATCCTTGCAACATGAGGCCATGCATTATCCTGCTGCAACATGAGGTGATGTTCTTGGATGTATGGCACAACAATGGGCCTCAGGATCTCGTCACGGTATCTCTGTGCATTCAAAATGCCATCAATAAAATGCACCTGTGTTCTTCGTCCATAACAGACACCTGCGCATATCATAACCCCACCGCCACCATGGGCCACTCGATCCACAACATTGACATCAGAAAACCGCTCACCCACACAACGCCACACACCCTGTCTGCCATCTGCCCTGAACAGTGTGAACCGGGATTCATCCGTGAAGAGAACACCTCTCCAACGTGCCAAACGCCAGCGAATGTGAGCATTTGCCCACTCAAGTCGGTTACGACGACGAACTGGAGTCAGGTCGAGACCCCGATGAGGACGACGAGCATGCAGATGAGCTTCCCTGAGACGGTTTCTGACAGTTTGTGCAGAAATTCTTTGGTTATGCAAACCGGTTGTTTCAGCAGCTGTCCGAGTGGCTGGTCTCAGACGATCTTGGAGGTGAACATGCTGGATGCGGAGGTCCTGGGCTAGTGTGGTTACACGTGGTCTGCGGTTGTGAGGCTGGTTGGATGTACTGCCAAATTCTCTGAAACGCCTTTGGAGACGGCTTATGGTAGAGAAATGAACATTCAATACACGAGCAACAGCTCTGGTTGACATTCCTGCTGTCAGCATGCCAATTGCACGCTCCCTCAAATCTTGCAACATCTGTGGCATTGTGCTGTGTGATAAAACTGTACCTTTCAGAGTGGCTTTTTATTGTGGGCAGTCTAAGGCACACCTGTGCACTAATCATGGTGTCTAATCAGCATCTTGATATGGCACACCTGTGAAGTGGGATGGATTATCTCAGCAAAGGAGAAGTGCTCACTATCACAGATTTAGACTGGTTTGTGAACAATATTTGAGGGAAATGGTGATATTGTGTATGTGGAAAAAGTTTTAGATCTTTGAGTTCATCTCATACAAAATGGGAGCAAAACCAAAAGTGTTGCGTTTATATTTTTGTTGAGTGTACAACCCCTGGCAAAAATTATGGAATCACCGGCCTCGGAGGATGTTCATTCAGTTGTTTAATTTTGTAGAAAAAAAGCGGATCACAGACATGACACAAAACTAAAGTCATTTCAAATGGCAACTTCCTGGCTTTAAGAAACACTATAAGAAATCAGGAAAAAAAATTGTGGCAGTCAGTAACGGTTACTTTTTTTAGACCAAGCAGAGGGAAAAAAATATGGAATCACTCAATTCTGAGGAATAAATTAAGGAATCACCCTGTAAATTTTCATCCCCAAAACTAACACCTGCATCAAATCAGATCTGCTCGTTAGTCTGCATCTAAAAAGGAGTGATCACACCTTGGAGAGCTGTTGCACCAAATGGACTGACATGAATCATGGCTCCAACACGAGAGATGTCAATTGAAACAAAGGAGAGGATTATCAAACTCTTAAAAGAGGGTAAATCATCACGCAATGTTGCAAAAGATGTTGGTTGTTCACAGTCAGCTGTGTCTAAACTCTGGACCAAATACAAGGGTGATTCTTTAACTACGGGCACTATTGGCCTTGTAAATGTAATTTCCACCACACCATTGCCTTACAATATAAAGCGCCTTGGGGCAACTGTTTGTTGTAATTTGGCGCTATATACATGTGCTCTGATGTCACTGTTTATCTCCATAGAAACTACCCAAACAATCTTTCATACAAACTGTTTAAAGGGACATTACAGTGTTGTGGTGGAAATTACGGCAAGAGTGTGGGACAACTACATTTTGTTTAAAAAAATCACAACAGTTGTATGACATTGAATACCCCAATTATGTTTTGATTATTTTACTGATATTTTATTCAGAGATATTTTAAAACATTAGAAAAAACATTTCTTTACCATTCATTTTTATCATTGAAGATCAAAAGTCTGGGTGTGGGACAAGCACAAAATGACAATATTTGCATATAATGATGCTGAAAAAAGGTGAAAAAGTCATCATAGACTACTAGAACAAATTTCTTAACACACTTTCATTGTAAAGATAACTATAAAAGTGTGAAATTTCCCCTTTTTTCTGTTTTTCATACAATATGATCAAAGGACATAATAAGTGCCTGTAGTCTAAGAATCACCCACAAACAACATGGGAAGGTTGTTAAAGGCAAACATACTGGTAGACCAAGGAAGACATCAAAGCGTCAAGACAGAAAACTTAAAGCAATATGTTATGTGCTGGGGTGTTTGGCTGGCTTGGTTTTTGTTTTCCGTTTCTCCCACCAGGTGGTATGCATTCAGGACTGAGTGGCTGAGTATTAGGACCTCACCCTGAACACCTGAGGTTTGTTTTCACGTGCAGGTCATCAGGGCTCACAGCTGTGGTGTATTCTGTCTTGATCAGAGATTGCTGCACTTAAACCTTGAATGCACAGTGTGTGATTGCCAGAGACTCGACCTTGTGAGCAGACGTGTGAGATCGGCGTCGGGAGAACAATCTCACCATTACGGACCCAGAGACTGCTCCAGGTTTGACGCCACAGTCTGTGAAGGAGGATTGGGTGAGGTCTCACACTCTTCAGCACACTTCCTGAGGTAATTTGGTTTTGGTGACTTTTATGAAGTAATGACAGTAGATTTGGTGTCCCTCACACCTTGTTGTATTGAGCTGTCACGTTATGCTAATTGTCTAATCAGCTTCTGCTGCAGTGGAGATTTGAACTGAGTTGTTCCGTGCCTGCAGGGTGAGAAGCTGATATATATATTTAAGCCAGGAAGTGTTTGCTGATTGTGTGCACCTTTGAGCTGTGTCTCTCTGCGTGGAGAGTGTTGGACTCACCTCACAGACTCGGTTTGTCGCGGCCACCTGGGGGGTGTCGGCGGGGTCCCTGGGTCCGAACTGCTGTGGCTCCGGACCGTTTGCGCTGCTGAGAGTGCGCCGTCTTTTCACCTCACCAGACCGCGGACTTTTTAGTTGTTTATCACTTCACTCACTTTCATTAAAATGTGTTATCCTTTGAACCATGCTCTGCTCATTTTATGCTGGGTCCTGTCAAACGCTGGGTCGGTACTCCGACCGCGTCCGACACATAACACAATATGTCTCAAAAATCGAAAATGCACAACAAAACAAATGAGGAATGAATGGAAGGATACTGGAGTCAACGTCTGTGACCGAACTGTAAGAAACCGCCTAAAGGAAATGGGATTTACATACAGAAAAGCTAAATGAAAGCCATCATTAACACCTAAACAGAAAAAAAAACAAGGTTACAATGGGCTAAGGAAAAGCAATCGTGGACTGTGGATGACTGGATGAAAGTCATATTCAGTGATGAATCTCGAATCTGCATTGGGCAAGGTGATGATGCTGGAACTTTTGTTTGGTGCCGTTCCAATGAGATTTATAAAGATGACTGCCTGAAGAGAACATGTACATTTCCACAGTCATTGATGATATGGGGCTGCATGTCAGGTAAAGGCACTGGGCAGATGGCTGTCATTACATCATCAATAAATGCACAAGTTTACGTTGATATTTTGGGCAGTTTTCTTATCCCATCAATTGAAAGGATGTTTGGGGATGATGAAATCATTTTTCAAGATGATAATGCATCTTGCCACAGAGCAAAAACTGTGAAAACATTCCTTGCAAAAAGACACATAGGGTCAATGTCATGGCCTGCAAATAGTCCGGATCTTAATCCAATTGAAAATCTTTGGTGGAAGTTGAAGAAAATGGTCCATGACGAGGCTCCAACCTGCAAAGCTGATCTGGCAACAGCAATCAGAGAAAGTTGGAGCCAGATTGATAAAGAGTACTGTTTGTCACTCATTAAGTCCATGCCTCAGAGACTGCAAGCTGTTATAAAAGCCAGAGGTGGTGCAACAAAATACTAGTGATGTGTTGGAATGTTCTTTTGTTTTTCATGATTCCATAATTTTTTCCTCAGAATTGAGTGATTCCATATTTTTCCCTCTGCTTGGTCTAAAAAAGTAACTGCCCATTACTGACTGCCAAAATGTTTTTTTTCCTGATTTCTTATAGTGTTTCTTAAAGCCAGAAAGTTGCCATTTGAAATGACTTTAGTTTTGTGTCATGTCTGTGATCTGCTTTTTTTCTATAAAATTAAACAACTGAATGAACATCCTCCGAGGCCGGTGATTCCATAATTTTTGCCAGGGGTTTTAGCATGCTGTAGTTTTATTTTCATATTAAAATTTAATACCATGAAGTGTAAACCCATTCCACATGGAAGCCTGAAATTTACAACTTATATTTGATGTTATTAAAATAAAAAAAGTAGTAATTTGCAAAAGGGTGCCCAAATGATTGCATCCAAGATGAAAACACAATTCCAAGGAATACAACCCCTGGCAAAAATTATGGAATCACCGGCCTCGGAGGATGTTCATTCAGTTGTTTGATTTTGTAGACAAAAAGCAGATCACAGACATGACACAAAACTAAAGTCATTTCAAATGACAACTTTCTGACTTTAAGAAACACTATAAGAAATCAAGAAAAAAAGATTGTGGCAGTCAGTAACGGTTACTTTTTTAGACCAAGCAGAGGAAAAAAATATGGAATCACTCAATTCTGAGGAAACAATTATGGAATCACCCTGTAAATTTTCATCCCCCAAACTAACACCTGCATCAAATCAGATCTACTCGTTGACATTGACCCTATGTGTCTTTTTACAAGGAATGTTGTCGCAGTTTTTGCTCTATGGCAAGATGCATTATCATCTTGAAACATCCCCAAACATCCTTTCAATTGTCCAAAATATCAACGTAAACTTGTGCATTTATTGATGATGTAATGACAGCCATCTCCCCAGTGCCTTTACCTTACATGCAGCCCCATATCATCAATGACTGTGGAAATTTAAATGTTCTCTTCAGGCAGTCATCATTATAAATCTCATTGGAACGGCACCAAACAAAAGTTCCAGCATCATCACCTTGCCCAATGCAGATTCGAGATTCATCACTGAATATGACTTTCATCCAGTCATCCACAGTCCATGAATGTTTTTCCTTAGCCCATTGTAACCTTGTTTTTTTTCTGTTTAGGTGTTAATGATGGCTTTTGTTTAGCTTTTCTGTATGTAAATCCCATTTCCTTTAGGCGGTTTCTTACAGTTCGGTCACAGACGTTGACTCCAGTTTCCTCTCATTCGTTCCTCATTTGTTTTGTTGTGCATTTTTCGATTTTTGAGACATATTGTTTTAAGTTTTCTGTCTTGACGCTTTGATGTCTTCCTTGGTCTACCAGTATGTTTGCCTTTAACAACCTTCCCATGTTGTTTGTATTTGGTCCAGAGTTTAGACACAGCTAACTGTGAATAACCAACATCCTTTGCAACATTGCATGATGATTTACTCTCTTTTAAGAGTTTGATAATCCTCTCCTTTGTTTCAATTGACATCTCTCGTGTTGGAGCCATGATTCATGTCAGTCCACTTGGTGCAACAGCTCTCCAAGGTGTGTTCACTCCTTTTTAGATGCAGACTAACGAGCAGATCTGATATGATGCAGGTGTTAGTTTTGGGGATGAAAATTTACAGGGTGATTCCATAATTTTTTCCTCAGAATTGAGTGATTCCATATTTTTTTCCTCTGCTTGGTCTAAAAAAGTAACCGTTACTGACTGCCACAATCTTTTTTTCTTGATTTCTTATAGTGTTTCTTAAAGCCAGAAAGTTGCCATTTGAAATGACTTTAGTTTTGTGTCATGTCTGTGATCTGCTTTTTTTCTACAAAATTAAACAACTGAATGAACATCCTCAGAGGCTGGTGATTCCATAATTTTTGCCAGGGGTTGTAGTCGTACTACTGCTAATAATAATAATTTTAAAAGTACTATGAAATGTAGTTATAAAATGTTTTTCAACATCATAACAATTAAAAACAAATCTGTACATAGTGAAACCAATTAAAAAACACATGCATAAAAAGTTGTAAAACCATAATCATAAAACACAAGTAAAACAATCATGCAAAAAGAAGAAAATTTTAACTATAACCTTTAATACTTATTCATCTAATATCCATACAATAGTATGTTAAAAGAAGAAGAATAATGCCTTAAGTTACAAATTCTAAACGATGGCAAAAACTTACCCTAACCTGCATTGTTGAGCCTAACGGTGAATGTATCTGTGGTTTTAATGAGGTGACCTTGTGTAAAGTTTCACCTTAATACAAAAAGTTTTTGTCAAGACATCTCATACATATTTTTCACACAAACAGACAGATGCACACACAGAGTCAAGCAGTCCTGAGATGTGTTCTGCCTTCTACGATACAGGTACATACCCTGTAGTGTGCTGCCTTCTTTTTAACTGTGGGGACACACAGTCGATCTGCATCATATGAACACAGAGCACAGGAAGGGACATAAGGCTCCACAGATTTCTGTCCTAATTTCAGTAATTTTTTGTTTTCCTACAGGAGGATCCACAAGTCCACTCTTCTTGGTCAGCATCTATGATCCAGCTGATAATGAAACTTGACCAGCTTAATGTGGACATAGAGGAGGCGCTGAGTGTAAGCTCCTCCCCCACCAACACACCCAGCACCACCCGCAAGAAACAAGTAAGTGTCAAACTAACTTTTCTGATTAGCAATTTTCACAAGATGTTTAGCCCCATTTGCTAAGTTTCCCTTTAGCAGCTGTCCAGTGTTTGGAATGTGTGCACGCAGACACGGCTGATACTGTGCACATTCTTGCAAAGCACTTGCTGCATACTTGGTCATGCTTTTAAAATTCCTGAAATCAATTTACTTTATTTTGTTGAGAGGAAATCCCAGTGGAATTATAGGACCTGTTAGCAGCAGGTGTTCAACAGAATTATGTATTTACATTCAGACATTGTGAAGCATGTGAGGTGTGATGATATAATCAGTCTGCGACACTGTGGACTTATAGGACACATACTGACTTTCTGGCCTGAATCTGTTGCATGTTTGATTTCTGTGACAGCGGTGTCTGTAGTGGTTTAGCCGGGTCACAATGGAGCAGCGGGAACAGACAGCTATTGTGTGTTGGAGGTTACAACTAGAACCATGCAAAAGGGCTCTTCTCATGGTGGTGCATTTCATGAAATATCCAACTTGAGCTAGCATTCAGGAACAAAAGTGCTCTTTAGGGGTCCACATGTAAGTAGCACACAGAGAGTCTGTTGTGTGGATGCGAGTATGTATGATTTGGTTCATTAGGAATGGTCGAGAGGGAACTGCATGCCTCCCAGGCATCTGCATAACCATCCCAGGCATTCACCATTACCAGCTTTAACTAATGACGGCCAACTAGGCGAGACAAGACATTTTTACTGGGATATCTGACAAGGTCATAATCCTTGTCCTCTCAAACGACTGTCCACACATACAAGCTCCTTTGTCTGCCTCTGACAAGCTGCATCCAGAGTGGAGATTTCACTTCCCCAGCTCGTGACCTCAGCCTCTTGTTTTCTTTTTCCCCGGCCACCGCTGAGACCATCCTGTCCTTGTCTGTCCGGGCAGGACAGCGACGGAGCCAGACTTGATTGTCGCTGTGATGTTTTTGCAGTGGGGACACACACCAAAATCTACTTCAAACCAAGTCCCGATCGAAGGAGACGAATGCCGAAGACGATCCAGGCCTCCTGCTCATCTCATCTCCTCGGTGGGAACAAGAGGAAGAAGCAAGATGGCGGTACGTTTCTTTAAGAATCACGGCTTCCGACAACACCTTCTCTGAGTGACTGAGGAATCATACAGATTATGTTTCATTATGGATCATATGGTGTGCCAGTTCTCATCCTTACACATGTGAGCTGTGAAATTCCTCACAGTCAAAACCCACAACAGGATGCATACTTTTGCCACCTGGTTCAAATCTGCCTTCTGCATCTCTGCACGACTGCCATGACCTATTTGCTTCCTGCACTGCACAAAGTATTTCGCACGATTTCACTTTGTGCTGTTCACAAAAAGTTAGCACTCACCTTCCTGATGTTCCGATGTCAGGTGAATTTTTAATTGTTACAGTTGTGCTCAAAGGTTTACATTCCTTGGCAGAATTTTTATTTTTTGGCCATTTTTCAGAAATATGAATAACACAAAAACTTTTTTTTCTGCTCATGGTTGGTGGTTGGGTGAAGCCATTTATTGTCAAATAACGGTGTTTACTTTTTAAAATCACAATAACTGAAACTAACAAAATTATCCTGATCAAATGTTAACATACCCTGGTGATTTTGGGCTGACAACATGCGCACAAGTTGACACAAATGGGTTTGAATGGCTACAAAATATAGCATCCTCACCTGTGATCTGTTTGCTTGTAATCATTGTGTGTGTGTGTGTGTGTGTGTGTGTGTGTGTGTGTGTGTGTGTGTGTGTGTGTGTGTGTGTGTGTGTGTGTGTGTGTGTGTGTGTGTGTGTGTGTGTGTGTGTGTGTGTGTGTGTGTATAAAAGGTCAGCGAGTTCCTGGGCTTTTCACAGACCCTTGCTTCTTTCATCCTTTGCTGCACTGATGTTTCTGATTTCTGAGTTATGGGGAAATCAAAAGAACTGTCAAAGAAAAGGTAGCTGAATTGTATGAAACAGGAAAGGGATATAAAAAGATATCCAAGGGACTGAGAATGCCAATCAGCAGTGTTCAAACTCCAATTAAGAAATGGAAAATGAGGGATTCTGTTGGAACCAAATCACGGTCAGGTAGAACAACAGAAATTTCAGCAACAACTGCCAGGAAAATTGTTCAGGATGCAAAGAAAACTCACAAATAACTTAAATAGATAGCTCAAATACAGGACTCTCTGAAAAAAGTGGTGTGGTTGTTTCAAGATGCACAATAAGGAGGCACTTGAAGAAAAATGGGCTGCATGGTTGAATCACCAGAACAAAGCCATTACTATGCAAATGCCACAAAGTATCCCACTTGCAATACACCAAACAGCACAGTGAAGTCATTTGTAGTTATGAGACCAAAATTAAACTTTTTGGCACAACCATAAACATTACATTTTGAGAGAAATCAACAAGGCCTATGATGAAAGGTAAACCATGCCTACTGTGAAATATGGAAGTGGATCGCTGATGTTTTGGGGATGTGTGAGCTACAAAGGCACAAGAAACTTGGTCAAAATTGATGACAGGATGAATGCAGCATCTTATCAGAAAATACTGGTAGAAAATCTGCACTCATCACCCCAGAAGCTGCACATGGGACATACTTGGACATTCCAACATGACAACAATCCAAAATGCAAGGCCAAGTCAACCTGTCATTGGTTTCAGCAGAATAAAGTGAAGGTTCTGGAGTGGCCATCTCAGGCTTCTGACCTCAACATCATTGAGCCACTCTGGGGCTCAATGATGGAATTTACAAGAACTGGAGGCAAGAAGAATGAGCAGCTTTACCATCAGAGACAATAAAGAGCCTCATCCACAACTACCACAAAAGACTCCAAGCTGTCACTGATGTTAAAGGGGGCAATACATGGTATTAAGAACTGGGGCATGTAAACTTTTGATTTAGGGTCATTTGGATAGTTTCTGTTGTCATTATGATTTAAAAAGAGCAAACACAGTTGTTTGACAATAAAGGGCTTCATGGAGCTAAATCCAGGCCAAAAGTTTTGTAATCTGAAAACAAAAAAGATTGAAAAAAAAATTTTGAAACTGAAAATTCAATGTATGTTCTTGAATTTTATAATAATTTAAAAAGTATTATCAAAATAAAAATAAGTGTAAGATATATATTTTTCAGATTAAATAAATTTTTGATTCAGCTCTGTAATTATTTTGATCAAATGATTTAATTTCATTCATATTTCTTTTTTTCATCTTCAGATCTTTTTTCATTTTCAGATCTTATTTTTTCAGTTTCAAACTTTTGGCCCCGTTCTGGCGTGGGAGGGCGTGGCTTCGATTGAGAGGGGCGTGGAATTGTGAGTAACAGCAGAGCAGTCAGTCCTCACATGATATTGCTTTCAGGAAACGTGGGTACTTTGATAGATAATGACTTAACACTTTCTCTCCACTGTATTGTCTTGATACCTGTAAATAAAGTGATGCTAATGATGTCTATTACAAGTAATTCTAGACCACTCTTGGTCATTTTTGATGTTTAAAAACTGGAAAATATGCAAGATTGTAAAGTTTAACACCTATACCTAAAAAAACAATGTGTCCCAAATCTACACAAGACCGTGAACGCAGTGCAGCATCGCCGCATGAAAATGAGGCAGGTCGCTCATTTTACAGGCTGCCAGCAGTTATTGTCCATCAAGCAGTGAAGTGTTACAAGCTTTCTAAGTGACACACAGAGAGACCTGGCTCAACAGATCTGAAGGAAGCATTAATATAGACAGAACCAAGCAGACCGCCCGTAAATCCAAATCCAGAGCCACCCGGAAGAGCGCTCCGGCTACCGGCGGCATTAAGAACCCTCACCATTACAGGCCCAGCACTGTGGCACTCCGCCGCTACCAGAAATCCACCGAGCTGCTGATCCGCAAGCTGCCCTTCCAGCACCTGGTGAGAGAAATCACTCAGGACTTCAAGACTGACCTTCGCTTTCAGAGCTCCGCTGTGATGCTCTGCAGGAGGCCGGCAAGGCTGACCTGGTCAGCAGCTTGCAGATCGGCAGCTCGGTGAATTTCTGGTAGCGGTGGATCTCTCTCAGCGCCTCAGTGCTGGGCCTGTAACAGTGAGGCTTCTTCACACTGCCGGTAGCCGGAGTGCTCTTCCGGCTTTGGCTTTGGATTTACGGCAGTCTGCTTGGTTCTGGTCACATTAAGTTTACGCTGTGAAACTGCCGGCCACTTTGTTACATCGTCATTAAATTCACTATCCGGTACAACATACGGATCCACTGAACCAACTGCTACACATCGGTCACAATAAACAGCTTTATCTCGAGGGTTTAAAGCCTCGTAATAAGCTTTCATTCTCTCTATTTTCTTTCACGCACCAGCCGCATAGTAATCCCCGATGGAGACTGGAGCAGAGTCATTATCTATCAAAGTACTCACGTTTCCTGAAAGCAACATCATGTGAGGACTGATTGCTGTGCTGTCACTCACAATTCCATGCCCCTCTCAATCGAAGCCACGGCCTCATACACCAGAACGGGGCCAAAAGTTTGAAACTGAAAAAATAAGATCTGAAAGTGAAAAAAAAAGATCTGAAGATGAAAAAAATAAATATGAATGAAAATAAATTATTTGATTAAAATAATTACAGAGCTGAATCAAAAATATATTTAAACTGAAAAATATATATCTTACACTTATTTTTATTTTAATTCTACTTTTTAAATCATTATAAAATTCAAGAACAAACATTGAATTTTCAGTTTCAAAATTTATTTTTACATGCAAACTATTGTGCACAATTGTAAATGATCAAACTGAATGCTTTGATTGTTTCCTTTTAGTCTTTGTTGTTGAACAGTGTTGAATGGTCCTTTATTTTTAGCTACTAAGTTTGTTGTCCATCCAGTATTTTATCATCCAATTGCATCATATCTGTCAATTAATAGAGACACCTGCTCAATGACACTATCTTGAGAATCTATAGCGTACCATCTAAAGCGCTGGATACAAATCCATTTTGGTCATGTTCAAGTCCTTGTCACAACCTCATGTAAACTGAGTGCCAAGGTGACCGGAATGGGGTTGGATTTGTCCAGTTCTGTCGATATACATAGGTATTTTGTAGGTATATCATTAAATCAACCAGTCACTTGTCAAACCACTTCCCTGCACACTGTTTTAGGTTGTTGTTTTATTTTTTTATTATTCTTCATGTGCAATTCAGTTTCATGTTCCTTTTCTAGTGTACTGGACTCTGTGTGTAGATTGTACTTGTGTTGTGAACCCACTTATGTAAGGTGCATCTGAATATCGGGTGTTTAAATTCCACAAACCAATTACTCATTTTTAGAACTGGATTTTGGTGGTGTAAAGTACAAATGGTGTCTGGTGAGGGACAACAGGAATGTGCCAGATTTGCATTTGACCACATCTCATTTTCTGACCAGACTTGTTCATGGATGCACCAATTAGCAGAAATGGAGCTGTGATCTAGAGGACACAGGTGCTGGGTATGATAATGACAACAGTGATGATTATAAACTAGTAATGATTACCGTGTCCCACTTAGCACCAAGTGAAAGATATGGCCAAAGTGCTGTTAATGTGACTGATTGACAATGACTCAAGTGCTGAACTCACACTGATTATTCATCTTTTTGCAAGAGATTTTCTTAAATGTTCATATCAGTTTCCAAATAATATAATCATGGAGTGAAAATGTAATCACGTATTTAACCCTCAAGCAACCGAATGGGGTCATTTATGACCCTGGGCAAATATTCTTGTGCACCATTTTCCTAATTTTAACCTGAAAAAAGTTTCCTACCATGGATTTGTTAATCTATTTGTCTTGCATTTGTTCACAGAATTTTGCAAGGATTGGACAATCCGTGCAGCAAATATAATCCAAACTTGTGCAGGATCACTTATGACCCGAGGGAGATATATGAGATTTTAAACATTATAGTGTCAGATGGTATTGTAATTTGCTAACTCTAATCATTATATTTTTACTGTTTTGTGGGGAAACATGGCCAACAGATCTAGAATAGCAAGATTTACAGCTGCACAAGCATTGAGACTGATTCTTGATGCCCAGAGTGAGGATAAAAAGGATGATGGACAGTGAGAGTGAAATAAATATGAAGAACCCTAAAACAATCATTCATATAGAAATATTCCAACATAAAGTGAATTTGGGTTATAAACAACCCCACTTGGCTATATTAGTCGCTAAAATGGCTTGGTCGCTTGAGGGTTAATGTATAAGTTACATGGGCGGCATCAGAGGGGCACTAGGGAGTGCGAGAACTCCCTCTGGATTACTCATAGCCCCTCCTGTCCCCCAAAAATTCCTCATTTATTATTTTAATTTAATGTCATCCCATATTTTTAAGGCCTTGTCCACACTGAAACTGAACGTCTACAATACAGTCTTTTTCTTTGTCATTTTCAAAAAGTGTTCCATTCAAGAAGTATCTCTGTTGTCACAGATCCAGTGAAACCGTGTGAAAATGCTGTAGTACACATGCCAGGCCTGTATGTAGCGCTGTAACACTTCTACAAAAAATGGAGAAGACGATGTGGGGCTAATTAATATAGCAACAGACGCTAAAACTTTACAAGGCGGTACACATATTTAATAAAGTCGTTTAATCTGACCTGTTGCCAGAATTCGTCATCACAGATGAAAATTGTTCTTCACATGAAACCTTTGTTTTGGAAGATGACGTCTGGAAATGCGTTAATTCGTTATGATGGAAGTTACTTGTAAAAGTTTTTTTTAAGGTTTTTTAAGGATTTTTAAAGATGTCCCTCAGCATCTGTTTGCTCTGCTCTGGGTGAGTGTCTCAGACAGCTGGAGGACATCAGCACTTTGTCCCACCACCAACAAGAAGAAAAAAACAATAATACACTAAATTAGGCTATTAAATTACACTGTTAACAACATGTTACAGAAGCAGGGTGATGACATCATCCTTTCACTTTTCCACAGTAAGACACTTCTGGCATTTTCAGACTTATGTGATTAGATAAATATTTCACTCATAAAGAAAATGATCATTCATCAACAGAACTGATTATTTTAGACAAAATGAGTGTAACGTGACGTTCAATGACATCATGTTCAGCAATGTCATGATAATAATAATAATAATAATAATAATAATAATAATAATAATAATAATAATAATAATAAATTTCATTTATAATGCACCTTTTATGAATAAAAATCTCAAAGTGCTCCAGGAAAAAAAAAAAACAAGGATAAATAAGAGAATAAAAAACAGAAAATCTTAAGATAAAAATGGTCAGCATACAATGATACAATGAAATACAATGAAACCAAAATAAAATACTAAAATCGAATAAAAAGACTAAGATGCAACAGATTCAAATTATTGAGACCTGTGATAGGCCTGTCTAAACAGGTATGCTTTGAGGCTTTTTTAAAAGATTCCACAGTTTGTGGAGCCCTCAGATGGTCAGGGAGGGAGTTCCAAATATGAAGGGCAGCTGAACACAAGGCCCTTTCTCCCATGGTGTGAAGTTTGGTGTGAGGGAGATGGAGAAGATTAGTGTTGTATGAACAGAGGGAACGGGAGGATGTGTGGGGAGTGAGGAGGTCTTTGAGGTATATGGGGGAGCATTGCCATGGATGCATTGGTGGGTGATGAAAGCAATCTTAAAATTGATTCTGTAGGTAATGGGGAGCCCGTGAAGGTTATGGAGTATACGTAGGTGTAATGTGTTCCTGTTTACGTACTCTCATCAGAGTTCTAGCTGCACTGTTTTGAATGAAGGTTTGAAGGTTTTTTCCAGAGATCCCAAAGAGCAGGGAGTTACAGTAGTCAAGCCTAGAGGAGACATAGGCATGGACAAGTTTTTCCAGCATCAATGATGATGTCATACTGTAGTGAGTGTAGTTTCAAGTTGTTGAAATGGTTCAGTTTTTGCTGCCAAAATATACATGAGTGGAATTGGAAAGAAGTGAAGTCTGTGTCACCTAAAGAATGACCTGAGGAACAGCAGAAGGCACAGACAAACCAGTGACTCCTGGCAATTACTCCTCAGAGATCACAGCCTCTGTACAGCAACCAAATCATTGATGCTTTTGCTCTTAACCACAACAAAGTGGTAAAGTTATGAAGAAATCAATGGTAGGTGAAAGAATATTTTTTTTTCCTCTACCTGCTGTTTGCATTTTTCCCTGAGGCTACAGGCTACATTTGTAGGTCTGTGAATATTTGTATTGAACAGTAGTCTAGGTTTGTGTGTGATTTTGGTCATTCTGTATGTCATTAGTGACTGTTGCAGATGAGAATATGGCTGTGTGTACAAATGCCCATGAATGTGGCAAAAGTGTAGCAGAGAGCCATCGTGACACATGAGCCCATAGCACACTCATAGCACCTGCAGAAATAAATCTCTGGAGCCGCCACTGATAAGTTATCCTTTCTGGTATCACACACACAATCCCCTCAACATTTGATTTATTCCAAATTCAGTACACACACCATCTGCAAATATTTGAAGTTTGTGTTGGAAATACTGTCAGTGTAACTGTTATTCACCAAACAGGACTCAGTGCTCTTGGGCAAAGTATACAAATGGTTGTAGTGTTTTGCACAATATGGCATAAAATTCAAAATGTTTCTGTGCGGTGGCACAGTAGGTTTGTGGTTCATCTTGTTGCCTCACAGCAGTAAGGTCCTGGGACTGCTTTCCACCTGCCTGGTCCTTTCTGGGTGGAGTTTGCATGTTCTCATGCAGATTAGTTGAACTGGTGTGAGTGACAGTGAGAATGTGTTTGTCTATGTATATATGTGGACCTGTGAGAGACTGCCATCCTGTCCAGGGTGTACTCTATCACAATATGACCACTGGGATAGGCTCCAGCTGCCCCAATGACCCTTAATTGGAATAAACGGATATAGAAAATGAATGTTTCTATGTAATTTTTTACTTAGCCTTGTTCTTGGGTCACAGCACTACTCCAATCCAGTACAGTACACAGGATCTGGCTTGGTTGGGGTAAACATTTCCAGGTCCTCTTATGTGTAGGGTATTAGCAGATGTGGACAGACCAGCAGGTGTCCCATTGTCTGTTCCTCCCCACAGTCACACACAGTTTGTCTGCCCTCACTTTATCACTATTTTTGCATAAGGGCTTTGCATTGCCGGGTCCCTTCCCAATGGCAGTTCGACATGACCAGACAGGCCATGTATTTATATGAAACAATACTATCAAGGGTATTGCATTGATAGACTGACTTGTGGGTGTTTGCCAGCCGCACACCCTGCCAACACATCCTCAGCTGTTCCTCTGCATCTTTATTTGTTGAAGGCTAAAAATTAAGGTCTCCTGTGGATAATGAGGATGTTGACCAATTATGAACAGGTTAGGTGTGTGTATATTCATTAAAATGCGAAACTCTATAAAGTTTCCAAAAACAGACGAGGGGTCAGCAATGGGGCAGAGATGTCCTTTTCGATCTCCTCTTACACGAACGAGAATGTGATGCGCATGGAATCACTGTCTCACAGTTCTAAGAATAAACCGACTGACCGTGTGAGCCAGTACAGCCTGCTCCAACAGCAAGCAGGGGATTTGGATCTGGAAGTATATCGACTAAAGAGTTTAGGGTTTTTATTTGTTTGGGTTTTGGCACCTGCTTGACAAGGCTTTACACAAGCCTGAATACGTATGAGCTCTGAAAATTGGAACGCTCTTCATATGTCTTCCAATCTGTACTGCACATCCTGCACACAGAGCCGACCTGAAATGGAATGTGTTGTGCGCATTAAGATCAGAACGGCCACCAGAGGGAGCTAGTGCAACCATGCTGTTTGTTCACACTTAAATGTGATTCTCGACTTGCCACTTAAAGAAAAAGTAGAATTTTTAAATTGAATTATAAATACCATGATTCAATCCAAAAACGTGTTGGTATAAGTGACCTTTGACCTTGATCTTGACCTTAAAAATGTATTTATTTTGCATTTATTTCTTTTTCTGTCTTTTAGCAGGATTACGTCAAAAGTACTGCATGGATTTTTATTAGATTTTCACAACAGATAGATATTAGGCCACGGAAGACTCCATTAAATGTTGGAGGTGATCTGGATCTGGATTCTGGATCAAGTTTTCACTTTATATAGGCTTTGAAGGATTACGTCAAAACAGCTTCACAGATTCTCACAGAATTTGCACCACAGATAGATATTAGGCCATGGAAAACTCATGGTTTAGTATTTTGCAACATCTTGATCAGTCGGATCATTCTGGATCAGTATGCAATTATAGCCTTATGTTGTGGAATCTACATCCAGGTAAAGTCCGGGTCACGATGTGAATCACATATATTTTACTTTCAGTCCTCGTCAACCCTTGGCAGATGTCAGAAATCTCTGATTGCTCTTGTTTCTTTTGTTTTGAGTTGATTTTGTCTAGGAATTAATGAAATTCTTTTTTAAGGAATTCTACTTCTGATCACTATAGCAACTGAAAAACAGTAGACTGACAATTATTGACATGCTTCATTTGAAAATGAAGACAAGAGTCTGGTAGATTCTGTTCCATCTGGATCAGTGTGTTATCAAGCTGGGGAGACAGGGGTTGCTTGTCACCATTTTTATTACAGCCACACAAGAAGATGTTGTGATGTGTTGACATGAGATATTTGGCCTGATATCCTGATAACTTTACAGTGGAACACACACAACATATTGAGGTGTGGAGATATTTTATCATTCTTATGGATCAGAGTAATTTTTCATGTTGTTTTTGTATTAAAAACTTGATTATTATTCTTTCAGGTTCTATTCCCACTTATTCCAATTAAGGATCACAGAGAGCTGGAGCCTTTGCCAGCAGTCAGTGTGCACATGGGCACAATTTGGTGGGGGATAGGGGGGACATGTCTCCCCCCACCTTTTCAACCAGGGGGGACAGAATATGGTACGTCCCCCCCCACCTTCTGACATACGAGGTCTATTAGAAAAGTATCCGACCTTATTATTTTTTCAAAAACCATATGGATTTGAATCACGTGTGATTACATCAGACATGCTTGAACCCTCGTGGGCATGCGAGAGTTTTTTCACGCCTGTCGGTTACGTCATTCGCCTGTGGGCAGTCTTTGAGTGAGGAGTCGTCCACCCGCTCGTCGATTTTTTTCATTGTTTAGGAATGGCTCAGAGACTGTTGCTTTGTTTGATAAAATTTTTTTCAAAACTGTAAGGCACAACTGAGTGGACACCATTCAATAAATTCAGCTGGTTTTCGGTAAAAATTTTAACGGCTGATGAGAGATTTTGGTCTGGTAGTGTCGCTTTAAGGACGGTCCACGGCGCCTGACGGCGATCTGCGCTTCGAGGCGGCAGCGTCTCGCCGTTTCAAGTTGAAAACTTCCACATTTCAGGCTCTGTTGACGCAGTAAGTCATCAGAGAACAGAGAACTTTCAGAAGAAGTCGGCATGAGGAGTTTATTCGGACATTCCATTGTTAACGGTCATTTTGTAATGAAAGAACGTGCGGGCAGAGTCGCATGTCGGGCTGGACCCGACCGCGGGGGGTCGCGGCAGGAAAAACACCTCCGTTGGAAATCTTAACGGGCAAGTTGGAACATGCCCAAGCTGTTAAACAATTTCTCAGTTACTCACTTGTTGAAAGCCATTAAAAGCCGCCTGAATTCTACAAATGGTTTTCAACACGGAGGTGTTTTTCCTGTCGCGGCGCACACAGATTTGCCGAGTCGTCACGGAAACGACTCGGCGAATTTGCGCGTACGTCTTTCATTAAAAAAATGTCCTTAAACAGTGGAATGTCTGCATAAATTCCTCATGCCGGCCTCTTCTGAATCTTCTCTGTTCTCTCACGATGTCCTGGGTGAATTAAGCCTTAAATTAGGATGTTTTCAGCTCGAAACAGGCCGACGACAGCGCCTGGAAGCGCTGCAGGACGTCCCGCTCCATGGGAAGTCCTTACACTGACAGAAACACCCCATAATCTCTCATCAGCCGTTAAACTTTTCACAGAAAACCAGCTTAATTTCTCGAATAGTGTCCACTCGGATATTCCTCACAGGTCCAGAAAAAATTTTGATAAAGCAACGCGCGCCGTCTCGAGCAGCGTGTGAAACAAAGGAATTCAGCCGAGAGGGCGGGACCACATCTCACTCAAGGCCGGCCCACAGGGAAATGACGTCACCGACACGCGTGAAAAAACTCACGCATGCGCACGAGGGTTCAAGCATGATTGGTGTAATCGCATGTCATTCAAATCCATATAGTTAAAAAAAAAAAATAAAAGGGTCGGTTTATTATCTAAGAGACCTCGTATATGTGTACTTGAAACATGCTATGCCAGTCTTATGTGCAAACCATGTCAGTCTTATGTGCAAAACCATGTCAGAATACTATCTTTGTTTCTGCAAGTTTGTATTTTTAGCAGCATTGACTTGTTTACAACACCTGTTTCTTGTTTGTCACATTTGGAATTTTCTGGGACTGCATTTGCCCAGATTTGAAACCAAAAATAGTTGCCTCTAGGGACTAGTGTCTACACATAAGTATCAATGGACCATATGCTAATTTACTAAATTCTGAAAGTTAGAAAAGGAAATCAGAAAAGCTATCTGGGACCTCAGAAAGCCCATCTGCAATTATTGCTTGATCTCCAAAATCAGTCTATGCAAGTGAAATTATGTTCAGTATGAGTGTTGTCATTAGTGCCACTTCAAAAATTAAATTCATGATAAGCAATTTATCCTAAACGTATGATCTGTTGTTTTTTCAAACTTATGCAAAAACAAATCTTGAGGAGAAAAAAAAAATACAGTATGCGATAGTTAATCATTAAGAGCCTGTTCTTTCATATTTATGAATACATTTTACCACATTGCAGTTGTCTTTTTAATGAAAACTCAAGCTATCATTCATATCATATCATTTTTGAGTTCTACAAATGTGGTGATACCTTATTTACACCAGGATGTTAATAAAATCAATGCTGCCTATTCTCAGAATAAAGTACTTATATCCACAGTTTCAAATTGCATAAGTCAAATGGTGTCCACTTTATGGTCTTCTCAAAACATTAAAATTACTGTTCTGGATGCTCAGAATGCATCTGAGCTTATCTAGAAATCATTGGCTTCTGGCGGCCTAAAGCGGCCCCCAGACCCCCGGCCTATGGGCTTCGGCCCTGCAGGCCTCGCACTTTGTCCCCCCCAATTTCTAGTTCTAAATTGCGCCCTTTAGTGTGCAAGAGGCGTGGTGTACCCTGGACAGGATGCCAGTCAACCATAGGGCCAAAATGTAGAGAGAGATAAATACATTCACAGACAATTTAAAGTTTCTAGTTCACCTAACCTGCATGTGTTTGGAAGTGGGAGGAAAGAAGAGCACACAGAGGAAAGAAACCCAAGCAACACAAGGAGAACATGCTGCACACAGAAAGGACCAGATGGAAAGTGATCCCACAACCTTCTCTTAATAGTGCTTAACACTAAGCACACATGCTGCCCTGCAGATTATAAGTCATTTAAAAATCACTTATTAAACAGCCAAAGGTAATGCCTTTCATCCACATCATGCTATGGAATTTGGAGACAAGCACCAACAGACAGCCTATATAAGGATAGAGAACTGAAAGTGTTCTCAGGCACAGCCTCCAAACAAACCTCAAACTACTGTGTCAGCCATTATTGCTGGTTTTGGTGCCTTGCAAGAGTCTGAATTTTCAAATCTGAATAGGTGTTCTTTTTTCTCTCTTTTCCCCTATTCAAGAAGATGCGTTACCAAGAAGTCAGTTTCCTAGAATTTTGACTTTCTTCCTCTGATTTTTGTTAGGAAAATCTGCAGTTATTTTTTTATCCAGAATTCCAGCCATTTGATCTACAGTTTCCTCTTTGTCCTCCCAAAAAGTTAACATAATATTCTCTACAGCTTTGTTACGTAGACCAGCTTTGTCTGAGGTCAAATGTTCAGATCAGATTTGATGTAAATGTTGCAGAAATCACTTACTGTAAGTTAAAATTGATACACATGGTGCCATGGGTTAATTAAAGTGGGCTCTGCATATGTGGATATGTGGATCCTAAAAGCTCCATTATAATCACAGAAATTACACAGATCAGATGAAATTCAAATTTAAACGGCACTTTTAGCCACTTTAATACATTGCATTCAGAAAGTATTCACAGCACTTTTTCCACATTTTATGTTCCAGGCTTATTCCAAAATAAAGTAAATTCATGTTTTTCCTCAAACTTCTTCTCACAACACCCCATAATGACAACATTTTTAAATTTTTTGCAAATTTGTTAAAAATAAAAAAAACTAAGAAATCATGTGTGCATAAGAATTCACACCCTTTGCTCAATACTTTGATGCGCCTTTGTCAGCAATTACAGCCTCAAGTCTTCTTAAATATGATACCACAAGCTTGGAGCACCTATCTTTGGGCAGGTTTGTCCATTCCTCATTACAGCATCTCTCAAGCTCCATCAGGTTGGACAGGAGCGTCGGTGCACAGCCATTTTCAGATCTCTCCAGAGATGTTCAATCAGATTCAGAAATGGGTTCTGGCTGGGCCACTTAAGGACATTCACAGAGTTGTCCTGAAGCCATTCCTTTAATATCTTGGATGTGTATTTAGGGTCATTGTCTTGCTCAAAGATGAACCGTCGTCCCAGTCTGAGGTCAAGAGCGCTCTGGAGCAGGTTTTCATCCAGGATGTCTCTACGTTGATGCATTCATCTTTCCCTCAATCCTAACTAGTCTTCCAGTTCCTGCTGTTCCTTTGAGATTACTCGCTTCTAAAGAAAGAGTTTGACTTTTGTTCTAAGTTAAACTCTTTACACATCACTGAAAATGCTGCAGAAAAGACATACAATCAACATGCATTCAAAATCTTGCAAAAAGAGATTTCTGTATCTAAGATTAAAAGTATTTTACCAAGCTTATGATCTCTAACTGTTAACCGCTGGCACTGCTGTAATAGAATCAACTGCACATACTGTGTATGTATGTATTTTTACACTTTGAGCACATCACACATTATAAACCTGTTATTTTTGTTGTGTAAACTGGAGCAGCAGACACACACTTTTCATATCTGTGGAGGCTTGGTGTCCACCTAATTGCTGTGTTCTGGTATTGCTGACCAGAGACGTACACGTACACACCATGAGGACGTGATGCTTTCACGTTCAGAGCTTCCACTTGTGTAGCTGTCCTGTTGAGTCTCAGGGTTTGTTTTATCTGTGCCGCGACAGCAGCGAGCACTCACCCACACAAAGCCGTCACACCACATAAACATCCTCACCTCTCCAACAACAGGTCTGAAAGGGAGTCTGTGCTTTTCCTTACATGCACAAAGTCACACTTCCTGACCTGCAACCTTTGACTCCTGCGAGGGAACCGCAGTGATTTGTGCCTAAAGTGGGTCAAACCCCAAGATATATTTATGGAGACTCTATTTGATGTTTTGTCAAATCAGAACATCTCTGCTGGGGACCAACCAGCATTGTGGTTTTAGAGTGCCAGAACATTTTCAAAACTGGGTCTGAGTCTGGTCTGTAGAGGCTAATTTATCAGATCTGTCATATTTACAGAAACCGGCCTGTCTCCGTTTCTTCAACAGCACAGATATGTGCTATATGTTGGGCGCAAGCAATAACATCTCGCTCTGTGTCTGTAGATAAAATGCAGCCTTTGAATTTGGGTATCAACATGTTTAAACATGAGGAAATTCTGCCAGGTTGTGTGAAATATCACAGTCAATAATCAGGGACACATCAGTGAGTGCAGGCCGTAGTTTTTACAGGCTCCATGCATCTCTTGCTCCTTCCATCTGATGCATACAGTACAAGTTCAGTGGTTTGGACACATTTTCCCATTCATTCGAATAGGAAAATGTGTCCAGACTTTTGACTTGTAGTGTACATGGCCACAGATCATGATTTGTGGCCCTTCTCACTAGGCTGTATATCCAGAATTGGTTACAAGGTATCTGTAACCCCCCTGACCCATGACCAAAAGGTATACTGTATTGTCTGGAGTAAAAGTCACACTGGAGTGTAAATCACAACTTTTTTTCAGTATTATCAGCTCATTCATTTGGGATTTTTGTACATTGTTGAAGTGTACATTTTATTATTGGCATTTATTATTTTATTATTGGAGTTTAGTGCTTGTGTTTGTGTAGTGCTTTGATTCCCGTGAAAGTCCTATATAAATACTTACTAGTTAATAGTAATTATTATTATTATGAATTGCAAACTCATGGCAGCATGGTGGCTTAGTGGTTAGCACTGTTGCCTCACAGCAAGAAGGCTGTGTGATCAATTCCCACCTGTGGCATTTCTGTGTGGACTTTTCATCTTCTCCCTGTCTTTGCATGGGTTTCCTCCGGGTGTTCAGGCTTCCTTCCACATCCAAAGACATGCAGGTTAGGTGGATTAGAAACTTCAAATTGATCGCAGGTGTGCGTGTGGGTGTGAATGTGTTTTGTCTGTCTATCTATGTGTGGACCTGTGATGGACTGGCGTCCTGTCCAGGGTGTTACCCTCCTTCGCGCCCTATGACTGCTGGGATAGTCCCCCATCCCCATATGTACAGTAAATGTTATTTTGGTTTTCTGTTTCCTGTTTCTTCAGCTTTGTGAAAACTTTGGAAAAACCTTGATTTGACGCTATATAAATGAAATAAATTGAATTTCCCCCACAGGGAAGTGCTGCAGAACAATTCATAGTAACAGAGACAACATACAAAATACAAATGGAAAAAAAAACACAACAAAACAAATAAATGAGAAAGACATAGCATTTTGTTGAATGAAGGGAGATAAAAGTAATTTACAAAAAGCCTTGGATATTGTTACGGTTGTGATGGCAGGTTATTATTGTGATGGTGACATGACAGCTTTACCCTAACCTTATCTTTAACCTTAACAGCCCAAATAACCCAAATTTTCCAGAGATATATGAGGTCTGTTAGAAAAGTATCAGACCTTTTTATTTTTTGCAAAAACCTGATGGATTTTAATCACGTGTGCTTGCATCATCCAACCTTGAACCTTCCTGCCCATGCGTGAACTTTTTCACGACTGTCGATTGCGTCATTTGCTGGTAAGCAGCCTTTGTGTGAGGATTGTGCAGCACGCTCAGCGGATTTTCATTTCAAGGAAAAAGACGGAGCGACTGGAGCAGCGCCGCATCAAATTTTGCCAGAAACTGGGTGACAGCCAGGTGGAAACCATTCGGAAGATTCAGACGGCTTTCGGTGACTTTTCAGTCGTGTGACTATCTGAGAAATTGTGGAAGAGGTGGGCATGTCACAGCATGTCCTGTGAGACTTCAACACGAAGGTGCTTTTGCTCCGCCATCAGCAGCTTCATGCCGAAGCCATCGGCACAAATTTCACCGCCACTCTTTTCATGGCCAAATCTTCTGTCACAATGGAATGTGCCAAAAAAGTGCTGATGTCCACCTCTTCCGCAATTTCTCGGATAGTCACACGACGGTCCCGCATCACCACTTTGGAAATGATCTGGTCATTTCAGCATGTTGATGGCCGACCGGAGCGTGGCTCACTTTCCATCACTGTGCGGACGTCTTTAAACCGGTTGTACCATTCCTTAATCTGTGATGCCCAGAGCATTGTCACTGAAAGCCGTCTGAATCTTCCGAATGGTTTCCACCTGGCTGTCGCCCAGTTTCTGGCTAAATTTGATGCGGCGCTGCTCCAGTCGTTCCGTCTTTTTCCTTGAAATGAAAATCGCAGAGCGCGCTGCACAATCCTCACACAAAGGCTGCTTACCAGCAAATGACGCAATCGACAGGCGTGAAATAGTTCATGCATGCGCACGAAGGTTCAAGGTTGGCTGTTGCAAGCACACGTGATTCAAATCCATCAGGTTTTTGCAAAAAATAAAAAGGTCCGATTTCTAACAGACCTCGTATGAGCCAAAAGAATAACTGAAACAAGAAATGTTGCTTAATATAAAGGAAGTGAAAAAACAAAAAGTGTCGTTCTTAAACCCCGGTCTCCCGCATGACAGGTGGGGATATTTACCACTATGTTAACGTGGAGTTAGCAACTAACACACACATCAATTACAACGACTGCCGTAAACATAGTTTAAAAGATTTCCGGTTACGGCAACCGTAACCGTAACCACTTTGTTAAAAAAAAAACATAATGTAACCCAGGTTTCAAAAACACTTTTTATAAGGCATTAAAAACCTGTGTCCAATAGTACAAAAATTGCAAGAAGATATATCAAGGATCATATGGTTTTCTGTGTGGTTAAACTGTGTTTCTTTTAACGGTTGTTTCTTGTAGAAACTTCAATTTTCAATTTATTTCAATTTATTTTCATTTATATAGCGCCAAATCACAACAGAGTTGCCTCAAGGTGCTTCACACAAATAAGGACTAACCTTACTAACCCCCAGAGCAACAGTGGTAAGGAAAAACTCCCTCTGAGGAAGAAACCTCAAGCAGGCCAGACTCAAAGGGGCGACCCTCTGCTTGGGCCATGCTACAAACATAAATTACAGAACAATTCACAGAAACAATTCACAAAACAAATATACAGGAAATACTGTTGGTGCACAGGGCAGGAGGGTTTCCAGCACAAATACAATTACCATCTCTGGATGGAGCTGCACCTTAAACAGAGAGAAAAAAAAACAGAACCAGGCATCAGAAAGACAAGAAATACAGTATGTATGTAGATGTCAAAGAAATGCTTATTTTGTAAAACTCAAAATAAATGATCAATCAGTCAATATGTATGTATACGTACATGTATATGTGTGTGTATATATGTATATGTAGTATGTATGTGTATATATGTATACATGTGTGTGTGTATATGTATGTATATGTGTGCGTGTATATATACGAGGGCTGTCAATAAAGTAACGGTCCTTTTTATTTTTTTCAAAAACTATATGGATTTCATTCATATGTTTTTACGTCAGACATGCTTGAACCCTCGTGCGCATGCGTGAGTTTTTCCACGCCTGTCGGTGACGTCATTCGCCTGTGAGCACTCCTTGTGGGAGGAGTCGTCCAGCCCCTCGTCGGAATTCCTTTGTCTGAGAAGTTGCTGAGAGACTGGCGCGTTGTTTGATCAAAATTTTTTCTAAACCTGTGAGACACATCGAAGTGGACACGGTTCGAAAAATTAAGCTGGTTTTCAGTGAAAATTTTAACGGCTGATGAGAGATTTTGAGGTGATTCTGTCGCTTTAAGGACTTCCCACGGTGCGAGACGTCGCTCAGCGGTCCCAGGCGCCGTCGTCAGCCTGTTCAAGCTGAAAACCTCCACATTTCAGGCTCTATTGATCCAGGACGTCGTGAGAGAACAGAGAAGTTTCAGAAGAAGTCGGTTTCAGCATTTTATCTGGATATTCCACTGTTAAAGGAGATTTTTTTAATGAAAGACGTGCGGACGGGTCCGCGCGTCGGGACGCAGCCGACGCGGTGCGGCGGCACAGGAAAAACACCTCCGTGTTGATAACCATTTGTAAAATCCAGGTGGCTTTTGATGGCTTTCAGTGGAGTGAGTATATGAGAAATTGTTTAACAGCAGGACATGTTCCAACTTGTCCTCAAGGCTTCCAACGGAGGTGTTTTTCCTGTGGCGGAGCGTCGCGGCAGCTGCGAGCCGACGCGCGGACCCGTCCGCACGTCTTTCATTAAAAAAATCTCCTTTAACAGTGGAATATCCGGATAAAATGCTGAAACCGACTTCTTCTGAAACTTCTCTGTCCTCTCACGACGTCCTGGATCAATAGAGCCTGAAATGTGGAGGTTTTCAGCTTGAACAGGCTGACGACGGCAGCTGAGAGCGCTGAGCGACGTCTCGCTCCGTGGGAAGTCCTTAAAGCGACAGAATCACCTCAAAATCTCTCATCAGCCGTTAAAATTTTCACTGAAAACCAGCTTAATTTTTCGAACCGTGTCCACTTCGATGTGTCTCACAGGTTTAGAAAAAATTTTGATCAAACAACGCGCCAGTCTCTCAGCAACTTGTCAGACAAAGGAATTCCGACGAGGGGCTGGACGACTCCTCCCACAAGGAGTGCTCACAGGCGAATGACGTCACAGACAGGCGTGGAAAAACTCACGCATGCGCACGAGGGTTCAAGCATGTCTGACGTAAAAACATATGAATGAAATCCATATAGTTTTTGAAAAAAATAAAAAGGACCGCTACTTTATTGACAGCCCTCGTATGTGTATATGTGTATGGGTATGTATATGTACGTGTAGGTATAAATGTATGTATGTGTATATATATGTTTTGTATATTTATTTATGTGTTAGTGGGTATGTATATAGGTATATATGTGAGTGTGTATATGTGTGTGTATATATGTATATAATGTGTGTGTATGTATGTACGTATACAGGTATATATGCACGGCCCAAGCAGAGGGTCACCCCCTAGAGCCTGGTCTGCTTGAGGTTTCTTCCTAAGAGGGAGTTTTTCCTCACCACAGTTGCCTAGTGCTTGCTCTGGGGGTCGGCAGGGTTAATATGGAGTGACTTGGGCCAAGTGTGTTGTGATTTGGCACTTTATACATAACATACTTATACATGAATTGAAATGTAATTGAATATTGAAGTGTATGTCTGTGTTGATATGTAGTGTGTTGTGAATTTGTGTATATGTTGTTATGACTGTTATAATTGTTGGACTCATTCTAGCAGGGGTGGGCGTTGATAAGCTTTGCTTCTGCCCACACCCTTTCGGACTCACAGGCTTGTTTATATAACATTCATATTATTGGTATGTTTCTGTTCTTTCGGATTTGTGTGTGTGCCGAATAAATCCATTCATTCATTCAGTATAATTTGTCAGCATTAAACAACAGTTTCAATTGAATTTTCAATTTATTTTCATTTATATAGCGCCAAATCACAACAGAGTTGCCTCAAGGCGCTTCACACAAGTAAGGTGTAACCTTACTAACCCCCAGAGCAACAGTGACTACGTTTACATGCAGCCAATAACCCTTTCATAACTGGAATATTAGCAATAACCCGGTTGTGCACGGCCATGTAAACACCCGCAAAAACCCGAATATGCTCATATTCCGGTTTTTAAAAACCCGAATATGACCCCTGGGTTACTCCTTTTCTAACCCGAATATCAGGTCATATAAACGCGCATTGGGATATCCCCATAGAAAGGAACATTATTTTGTGTTCTGCGCATGCCCTATCCGCAAGGAATCTTGGTCTTTTGAGTATGGCAACTACTTGTATGCGGCGCGTGCAACCCACCGGACACCACAAGCAGAGGTAAACAACGCATTGTGTTCTGCGTCCTTATCAGGCGGGCCGGTTGCAACACCGGCACCGGCATCACCGCGATTGCTCTGCCTCCAATGCGCTTACCGTGTCTGCGGGCTTGGTAAACGCCGCAGCGGGCCACTCACACCGCCCCCCTCTCTGCTGTGCGGAGCTGCGCCAAATCTGGCAACAGGTCCAGAGACTACACTCGCCATTTTGATGCGGAGGCAGCCCGCAGGAGAGAAAAATGAGAAAATGTTAATGCCTGTTTGAGAAAAGTGTGTAGTGAGGGGTTTTACACAAAGCAGGATTACACGAAGCAGGATTTGCACGAACGCCAGACCAAATCAAGCACCGGTGGAAGACGTGCGTCACTGTTTAGATGGGGATATTCCAAATAATACCAATGACCATGTATACAGGAGTAACTCTGTCTGCTTAAGCATGTAAACGGGTTATTCCTAATGATTCAGAAACTGGAATATTGACCTTAACCTGAATATTAACGGCATGTAAATGTAGTCAGTGGTAAGGAAAAACTCCTTCTGAGGAAGAAACCTCAAGCAGACCAGACTCAAAGGGGTGACCCTCTGATTGGGCCATGCTACAGCCATAAATGACAGAACAATTCACAGAAACAACAAGAAAAAAACAAGAACTACTAAGGTGATCGCCGGCCACTAGCCCTAAGCTTCACTAAAAGACACAGTAGTTCGGTAAAGTTGAGGCTACGGCCCGCTCAGTTTCCTAATAAAATGAATTAAAAGAGTAAAAAGCATAAAACAAAGCTATACCAGTATACCAGAAACCAACAAAAGCTTCACTATTTGGAAGGTGTTGGGAAGGTGTTGTGACACGGACCTACAACAGGGGGCGTTAATGAACGGACAATGGATAAGCCAAAAGTAACAATTTAATGTTGTGAATCGCACAACGAAATACAGACAATAACAATAATGTGGATTGTCAGTTATACATAAGGTGACGTGTGGGCAGGCTCGAAGATAGAAGACGTCTGGCGAGAGAAGAGCCGGATCCCACACAGCTTCCACCACCAACGGATCTGAAGAACACCGGAGCCGCCAATCTCTGCGCCCCAGGTGGCCACTGTCTTCAGCAGTCAGACCTGGTACTGCTGGCAGAAAACAGAAACAGTTAATGGTGGGTGTGTGAATACACACCCAGCAATCGTGTAAAGCTTAGTTCCTCCGGGAGGGAGAACCTCCACCTCCAGACACAGAATCACCCGTGCAGCTCCTGTCAGTCACTCTCCCTGGAAGGAGTGTGAGGCGAAGACGTCGCAAGTCACACTATCCGCCAATCCAGTTACAGACTGAGTCCACAGGATACACGGCTGCACACAGAACAATGTTCAAACACTCAGAAAATCACAGCAGAGAAAGATTACCTGGAACGGTAGCTGATTTCTCGGCGAGGAGGTGGAGTTGCAGTCCGGCTTATATGGTGATGAGTTGAACGAGTGACAGCTGGTGGTGATAGGTGACAGCTGTCACTCCCAGCGGCTCCGACGCCCTCTCGTGCTTGAAGCCCGCACTCCAAGCAGGGCGCCATCTGGTGGTAGTGGGCCAGCAGTACCTCCTCTTCAGCGGCCCACACAACAGGACCCCCCCTCAACGGGCACCTCCTGGGGCCCTGACCAGGCTTGTCCGGGTGCCGGTTGTAGAAATCGGCCAGGAGGGCCGGGTCCAGGATGAAGCTCCTCTCCACCCAGGAGCGTTCTTCGGGTCCATACCCCTCCCAGTCCACCAGACACTGGAACCCCCGGCCCTTACGACGGACGTCCAGGAGCCGCCGCACGGTCCATGCCGGCTCCCCGTCGATGATCCGGGCAGGAGGCGGTGCGGGGCCAGGGGTGCAGAGTGGTGAGGTGTGATGAGGTTTGAGACGTGACACATGGAAAACCGGGTGGATCCGCAGTGAAGCTGGCAGCTTTAGCTTCACTGCGGCCGGACTGAGGACTTTGAGGATGGGAAACGGTCCAATAAACCTGTCCTTGAGTGTCTGTGATTCCACTTGAAGTGGGATGTCCTTTGTCGACAACCACACCTCCTGCCCGGGCTGGTATACAGGGGCCGGGGAACGCCGGCGGTCTGCATGGGCCTTGGCCCTCGTCCGGGCCTTTAACAGGGCAGAACAGGCAGTCCGCCACACCCGGCGGCACCTCCTGAGGTGGGCCTGGACCGAGGGCACACCGACCTCCCGAGTGGGAACAATGGGGGCTGGTACCCCGAACACACCTCAAACGGGGAGAGGCCGGTGGCAGACGACACTTGGCTGTTGTGGGCATACTCAATCCAGGCCAGATGGTTGCTCCAGGCCGTCGGGTGCGCGGAGGTCATGCAGCGGAGGGCCTGCTCCAGCTCCTGGTTAGCCCGCTCTGCCTGTCCATTTGTCTGAGGGTGATACCCGGACGAGAGACTCACGGTGGCCCCCAGTTCTCTGCAGAAACTCCTCCAGACTTGGGAAGAGAACTGAGGACCACGAGCCGAGACGATGTCCGCTGGTATCCCATGCAGACGCACGACATGGTGGACCAGGAGGTCTGCCGTCTCCTGGGCCGTCGGGAGCTTCGGGAGGGCCACAAAGTGGGCCGCCTTGGAGAACCGGTCCACTATCGTGAGGATGGTGGTGTTGCCCTGGGACGGCGGGAGGCCCATGATAAAGTCCAGGCCGATGTGGGACTGGGGCGGTGAGGCACTGGTAGAGGCTGGAGGAGTCCCGAAGTCCTCTTGTGGTCGGCCTTGCCCCTGGCACAGGTGGTACAGGCCTGGATGTAATCCCGGACGTCGGCCTCCATAGACGCCCACCAGAAGCGCTGCTGGACCACTGCCATGGTTCTGCGCACACCTAGATGACAGGAGAGCTTGGAACCATGACAGAAGTTCAAAACCGCAGCTCTGGCCTCTGGTGGGACGTACAATTTGTTCCTCGGGCCGGTCCCCGGGTCCGGGTTCCGTGTCAGGACCTCCCGGACGGTCTTCTCCACGTCCCAGGTGAGGGTGGCCACGACAGTGGACTCAGGGATGATGGTCTCTGTTCGGTCTGACAACTCAGCCTTGACTTCCTCTTCGTGCACCCGGGACAGGGCATCCGATCGTTGGTTCTTGGTCCCGGGGCGGTATGTAATCTGGAAGTCAAAGCGCCCGAAGAACAGTGACCAGCGGGCTTGCCTGGGGTTCAGCCACTTGGCAGTCCGGATGTACTCCAGGTTCCGATGGTCCGTGAAAACCGTGAAGGGCACCGTCGCTCCCTCCAACAGGTGTCTCCACTCTTCAAGAGCCTCCTTCACCGCCAGGAGTTCCCGATTGCCGACATCATAATTCCTCTCAGCCGGGGTCAACCTGCGGGAAAAATAGGTACAAGGGTGGAGAGCCTTATCGGACTCCCTGCTCTAGGACAGCACGGCTCCTATCCTTGAGTCAGAGGCATCCACTTCAACTGTGAACTGGCGATTAGGATCAGGCTGCACCAGAACTGGTGCAGACGAGAACCGGCGTTTCAACTCCCTAAACGCGGCATCGCACCGATCCGACCAGGTGAAGGGGACTTTAGTGGAGGTCAGGGCAGTCAGGGGGCTCACTACCTGACTGTAACCCTTAATGAACCTCCTGTAGAAATTTGCAAAACTGAGGAACTGTTGCAGCTTCCTATGGCTTGTCGGTTGGGGCCAATCTCTCACCGCCGCAACCTTGGCCGGATCAGGGGCAACGGAGTTGGAGGAGATGATGAACCCCAGGAAGGACAAAGAAGTACGGTGGAACTCGCACTTCTCGCCCTTCACAAACAGCCGGTTCTCCAATAACCGCTGCAGGACCTGACGTACATGCTGGACATGAGTCTCAGGGTCAGGAGAAAAGATGAGTATATCGTCTAGATATACGAAGACAAACCGGTGCAGGAAGTCCCGCAAGACGTCATTAACCAATGCTTGGAACATTGCGGGGGCGTTAGTAAGGCTGAACGGCATGACCAGGTACTCAAAGTGACCTAAGGGGGTGTTAAATGCCGTCTTCCACTCGTCTCCCTTCCGGATCCGAACCAGGTGGTACGCATTCCTAAGATCGAGTTTGCTGAATACTTGGGCTCCATGCAGGGGCGTGAACACCGAATCCAACAGAGGTAATGGGTATCGATTACGAACCGTAATCTCGTTCAGCCCTCTGTAATCGATGCATGGACGGAGTCCGCCGTCCTTCTTACCCACAAAAAAGAAACCTGCACCCATCGGGGAGGTGGAGTTCCGGATCAACCCGGCAGCTAAGGAGTCCCGGATGTAGGTCTCCATTGATTCTTGTTCCGGACGTGAGAGGTTGTACAGCCTGCTGGACGGGTACTCAGCGCCCGGGATCAAATCGATGGCGCAATCGTACGGTCGGTGCGGGGGAAGAGTGAGTGCCAGATCTTTGCTGAAGACGTCAGCAAGATCATGGTACTCCTCTGGCACCGCCGTCAGATTGGGGGGGACTTTGACCTCCTCATTAGCTGTCACACCAGGTGGAACCGAGGATCCTAAACATTCCCGGTGGCAGGTTTCGCTCCACTGTGTCACAACCCCAGACGGCCAATCAATCCGGGAATTGTGCTTCACCATCCATGGAAACCCTAAAATCACTTGGGAGGTAGAAGGTGTTACATAAAACACGATCTCCTCCCTGTGATTCCCAGACACAACCAATGTCACGGGCTGTGTCTGGTGTGTGATTAATGGAAGAAGGGTGCCATCTAGTGCCCGTACCTTCAAAGGTGAAGGCAGAGCCACCAGAGGGAGCCCTACTTCCTTTACCCATCTGCTGTCCAGCAGATTCCCTTCTGACCCCGTGTCTACTAGTGCTGGGGCGTGAAGGGTTAAATCCTCACTTAGGATCGTGACTGGGATTCGTGCAGATTTACGGGGTTTCCCCGTGTGGGTACTGTGACCCACCCTTAGCCCAGTCTCTAAGGATGGGTGCTGCTGTTTTGACCGTTTGGGGCAGTTTCTCTGCGTGTGCTCAGTTGAGCTGCAGAGAAAACACTCCCCATGGACCAGCCTCCTCTGTCTCTGATCTGATCGCCTTTTGGCCCTGCTCGTCTCCATAGCAACGGCAGCAGGGGGAGCTGTCGTCACATGGAGTGCCCTGGCTGTGGAGCTTGGGGAAGACGGCTCCCTTTCGGACCCGGGAGGAAGAGGGACGGCTTGTGCCTGACCACGCCCTTCATCTCGCTCCCATCGGTGTTCTGTTAATCGGTTGTCCAACCGTATAACCAGGTCGATAAGCCCGTCTAAATCCGTTGGCTCGTCCTTCGCCACCAGGTGCTCCTTAAGGACCAGAGACAGTGCATTTACAAAGGCAGCGCGGAGCGCAACAGCATTCCAGCCGGCTCGCACTGCCGTGATGCGGAAGTCGACTGCATACTTAGCTGCGCTCCGGCACCCCTGTCTTATCGACAGCACTTGTCTGAACTCCCTCACAAACCCAGCGTATGACGTTAGGAGCCGTGAATTCTGCTCCCAGAGCGCCGTAGCCCAGGCGCGTGCCTCTCCTCGAAGCAAATTTATAACATAAGCCACCCGGCTAGCGTCTGACGCGTACATGACAGGACGCTGTGAAAAGACGAGCGAGCACTGCATTAAGAAGTCCGCGCATGTCTCGACACAGCCTCCGTATGGCTCCGGAGGGCTTATGTATGCTTCAGGGGACGGTGGGGGGGTTCGTTGAATAACCAGCGCACTGAGCCTGTGCTTCCACCCGGGCGGTGAGAGCCTCCATCCTCCGATTGAGAATCACATTCCGCTCGGTGACTAAGTCCAACCGAGCAGTGAAAGCGGTTAAGATTTGCTGCAGCTCACCTAACACACCTCCTGCTGACACCTGTGCACCTCGCTCTTCCATTGGCTGTTCAAGCGATGGTTGACGCCCCTCGGGATCCATGATGCTGGCCGAGAAATCCTGTTGGGAAGGTGTCGTGACACGGACCCACAACAGGGGGCGTTAATGAATGGACAATGGATAAGCCAAAAGTAACAATTTAATGTTGTGAATCGCACAACGAAATACAGACAATAACAATAATGTGGATTGTCAATTATACACAAGGTGACGTGTGGGCAGGCTCGAAGATAGAAGACGTCTGGTGAGAGAAGAGCCGGATCCCACACAGCTTCCACCACCAACGGATCTGAAGAACACCGGAGCCGCCAAGCCCTGCGCCCCAGGTGGCCACTGTCTTCAGCAGTCAGACCCGGTACTGCTGGCAGAAAACAGAAACAGTTAATGGTGGGTGTGTGAATACACACCCAGCAATCGTGTAAAGCTTAGTTCCTCCGGGAGGGAGAACCTCCACCTCCAGACACAGAATCACCCGTGCAGCTTCTATCAGTCACTCTCCCTGGAAGGAGTGTGAGGCGAAGACGTCGCAAGTCACACTATCCACCAATCCAGTTACAGACTGAGTCCACAGGATACACGGCTGCACACAGAACAATGTTCCAACACTCAGAAAATCACAGCAGAGAAAGATTACCTGGAACGGTAGCTGATTTCTCGGCGAGGAGGTAGAGTTGCAGTCCAGCTTATATGGTGATGAGTTGAACGAGTGACAGCTGGTGCTGATAAGTGACAACTATCACTCCCAGCGACTCCGACGCCCTCTCGTGCTTGAAGCCCGCACTCCAAGCAGGGCGCCATCTGGTGGTAGTGGGCCAGCAGTACCTCCTCTTCAGCGGCCCACACAACAGAAGGTCACCACAGCAGCTCACCATCAAATCAGTGGTCTGGTGTTTCCACTGAGTGAAATTATACTATTATTTAGTTTGAAAGTTGAACACCAGGGCCCGGTTTCATGAAGCAGTCTAATATTGTTTAGTTGATTAAACTCGCTTAGTCGATTAATCTTTTGATGTTAGTCGTTGCACGCAGCACTTAGTCGGCTAAAGTTTTGTGTTATCCAACTAAAGTTTTTAACCTTCTACAAAGTAGGCTGATCTTATTTCTTATTTTAGTCAACAAAACTGTGTCTTACCTCAAAAATGGCACTTGTGGGACCTTTCAGCAGGTTATCGGTGACACCATCTACGTCTCCAACTTGACCGTGTGCCAAATCATGAGCGATGTTAGTTTATATGCAGACAGCACTTATATGCAGACAGCAAGGTACACATACAGAGAAAGACACAGCCACAGCAAGAGTTACTGTAGCAACACTGCATGCCCATTTATGACACACATATGAAACCATCTTTAAATTAAAACCAGTGCATCAAAAGATATACAGGCCAGGAAAACAAAACAAACAACCCCACAAATGTCTTTATTGGTGAGTGTCATGATTGGGTATAAAAGTACATCCTCAAACCAAAGATGGGGCGAGGATCAACACTTTGTGAACAACTGCATGAAAAAATAGTCCAACAGTTTAAGAACAATGTTTCGCAACATTCAGTTGCAAGGAATTTAGGGATTCCATCATCTACAGTCCATAATATAATCAGAAATTTCAGAGAATCTGGAGAACTTTATACATGTAAGGGGCAAGGCAGAAAACCAATGTTGATTGCCCGTGACCGTCGATCCCTCAGGCGGCACTGCATTAAAAACCAACCTCATTGTGTAAAGGATCTTACTGCGTGGGCTCAGGAACATTTCAGAAAACCATTAGATTAGATTAGATATACTTTATTGATCTCACAGTGGAGAAATTATATTTGCACTCCAGTTACCTCAGACAGCAATTAGTCCACAGTTATTACTTGTTTACTGTAATAATGGCACACATCAGAATTAAAGACCACACATACACATTTGACATTGTTTATATGCACTAAGTTTGAAGAAGTCCATTATCCGAAGGGAATGGGGCATGCTTCAGTCCTATGAAAAGCAGTTTATTGTCTTTGTGAGTTGAGATAAAAAACAGCCAATGTTCCCCAGGCCGAAAAAAAATCCCTCTGGAAGAAAAACAGTCGGGCAATTTGACCTTCAGGCTTGATAAGCCTGTGATGTTATGGTTTTGAGCAGTGAAAAGCACTTTTTAACAGGTCCACTTGCACAACCAAATCCCAATTATGAATTAAGAATATTCCCAATTATGAATTAAAAATATCCACCGGCCTCTGAAATCTTCAGCTTCAACTGCAAGGCATGCATCTGCTCCAAGATGGCATCCAATTTGTGTCTGAGTTCAAGAGTCATCGCAGTCTGAGAATGCACTGCCTTGCCAACCTCGTTAATCATGACAGACAAGCGAGGGGCCGTGGTTCTTGATGCCGCTGTCTTGCCAATTTTCCGGTAGATCAGGGCAGCACATAAGCCAAAAAGTACCAGCCCTGCTACCATGAGATCAAAGATGAATAAATCCTCAACATCCTCAACGGAGAAAGGCGCCAAGCATGCCACATGCCAGAAACTCCAGGAGTCGAGAACATAGCCCGCAGGATACGTTCCATCTGGGCAGGTAGGATCCCCGGTCCTGACCTTCTTGTAGAAAAAATGGTGTCAATAGCGTTCAGAGACCAGCTGATCAATTCCATCGTTAATCCAATAGTAGTCCAATAGGTCCAGAATCCAATATAATTTGAAGAATTCACAGTCTGGTGAAGTAGGGACTTGAAGGTTAAAGGCAGAGAACATAGATAAGGGAGAGTGGAGGAGATGCGACCGCCCTCGTTGGAGTCCCAAGCTGAGATTACTTAACATAGTTTGTCGCTACATCTACAAGTGCAAGTTAAATCTCTACCATGCAAAGTGAAAGCCATACATCAACAACATCCAGAAATGCTGCCGCCTTCTCTGGGCCCGAGCTCATTTGAAATGGACAGACGCTAAGTGGAAAAGTGGTTTGATGAGTCCACATTTCAAATTGTTTTAGACCTGTGTGGTACATTATGAAGCACAAAATATGACAACGGAGACCCGTTGTCATATTTGAACAACTGAAGTCATACATCAAGCAACAATGGGAAAGAATTCCACCTACAAAGCTTCAACAATTAGTGTCCTCAGTTCCACTCAATAAGTGTTGTTAGAAGGAAAGGTGATGTAACACAGTGGTAAACATAGCACTGTCCCAGCTTTTTTGAAACGTGTTGCAGGCATCCATTTCAAAATGAGCACATATTTGCACAAAAACAATAAAGTTTATCAGTTTGAACAATAAATATCTTGTATTCAATTGAATATAGGTTGAAGAGGATTTGCAAATCATTGTATTCTGTTTTTAATTTACATTTTACACAATGTCCCAACTTCATTGGAATTGGGGTTGTATGAGTGATGTCCCAGAGGGTTTGTCCAGTATATATAGTCTGTGCTTCCACACAAACATCTCAGCTCATCAGGCATTTTTGTCATCACTACAAAGTGTGAGCGAGTCACTGATCCAGTCAAGTGCTTCTTTATCCTGAGACTGTTTTATTCTGCTTTGCACCCCCAGGGAGGGCGTGGAGGTCACTCACCTTGACTTGTGTGTCGTGTATGTGTGTGCCAAAAGTTTTAGGCGAAGTCTTTTTTTGGCACAACATCAGACAGCCTCTTGCAGGGGTGGGTTTTGGAATGGGGAGGTCTTCTGCTCCAAAAATATCCCTTCAACTGCAGTTTTCAGGACACACCTGAACTACACAAGCCATGGTGGATGACGTCCCTGGGTTTGGAAGCATAATGAGGAAATTTACAGTTTGCAGTGAACTCCTGTTTGGTGTTTAGATAAACAAGAAAAATATTGATAATATTTTAAGATTTACCTTTGTGAGTCTTTGGGCTGTTACTCTTTTATTTTTATTTTTGTTTAGGGTCTCTACACATTGATTTGGCATGTTTCACACATTCACATTAACACGAACACAGATGTACCTGAAGTACCATCTTGGCCTGTGAGGCAGGAGTACAATCAGAGCGCTGTCTGCAATATTATAAGAACAGGTTTGGAATTTTTGCATCATTTTGTCTCAGCCAGGTGAGATATGTGAGCAACAGTGCAAGGGTTCCAACCAGAAACAGAAAAAGACAGGAAAAAAAAAATGGGCAGATGGACAGGAGAGGAAAATTCTTCTCATCTGGCCCAGATCAGGCAGAGGATTTTAGTCCTCTGCAATATTCAGTGGTATAGTCCAGTCAGGCCCATACGTATTTGGACAGTGACACAAGATTTGTATTTTTGCCTCAGTAAACCACTAGAATTGAAACGAAACAATCAAAATATGCAGGGAGTGTAGACTTTCAGATTTCATGCAAGAGGCTTTATAAAAAGGGATGTGGTGGCTTAAAGGTCAGGGAAGTGGGCTTGTGTTCAGAGGACTCACGCTTCAGTTTCTTGTCTGGTCTGGGAATCACTAGGATAACCTTGAGCAATGTCCTTAATCCCCAAATTGCTCCTGGTGAGCATATAGCAGCACCCTAATGTCACTAGGCAGCACACAATGGAATAGGGGTTCACACTCACAGCAAGAAGGTCCAGAGTTTGAATCCAGTTGAACCCAGTTACTTTGCTGTGTTAAGTTTGCATCCTGTCTGCGTGGGTTTCCTCTGAACATTCTGGTTTCCTTCCGCTTCAAAACACATGCTTATTATCTTTGTGCTCCTTGTGACCCTTGCAGTATGTGACGATCTGGAGTTTGTTCCCAGGCATTGCTCAATGGCTACTGGGAATGGGACGACTCGTCATAATAGTTGAATATGCCTACCTAACATTCAACTAGTTGACTATATTTGATTATTCATCTAGTCAAAAGCCATTTATTAAGTTCATTTAACCCTTGAAATAACTTGACCAGACCTGCTGGAGCTGCCACCACTCTCTTCACTCACTGAAGAAATTAGTCAACTCAAACGGGTAGTCCATGCCTCGTAAATGAATGCAGGTATTGTCTTCACGCTAATGCTGTTTTTTGTATTCGTGATTTTGTGCTTGTATTTGTTAAAATAAATGTAACATTTGATTTTTGTTAGTCATCCCAACCCTAGTGGCTACCCACTGCTCCGAGTGTGATCAGATTGTTTCAAAAAAATGTCTAATCAAGTTTGGGTTAAATGCAAAGAGAAAATTTCCCAAAGGGGATTAATAAAGTATAAATTACTATAATTGATGTTGTTAAAAAATATCACATTAACCATTTAGGATTTTCTTAAAAGGAAGACATGCCATTTCAGCTACAGTTAGGCAAATGGGAGATTTGTTCTGTTTTCATGAATGAAAATGGTAGTAGAGCAGACAGAAGTTGCACCTTGCAGTTTCACAGCACTATATTGGAGAATGTCCATTCTGAAAGCCTAAGGCTTGCATTGCTACTATTTGTAGACAAGGTATCTCTCTTTGTTTCATCAAACATGACCACTAGCGTACACTGGGCATTATGGAGTGAAGTGTAACATGGTCGTCATAGTGTGCTTTATGATGTCTTTTGCACCACTAGTCACAAAGCGTGTTTCCATTACCCTTCAAATTGAGCAATTTGAAATAACAAATTGAACACACACTACTATTCAGTGTTTGAATGGGAAAGCGTGTCCAAACTTTGACAGGTACTAAGGAAAATTCCACAAACCTTTTTATGCTTGCATGGGCTCGGACCTGAGGTTGAGAACCAGGGAGTTGGTGGAACCACTATCACGCCACAATTGTGTTTTGTCATCATTTTGAAAATATCACTGAAATTTTGCATAAATCTGTAATGGAAACCTGCCTACAGAATCATGTTGAAGTGGAACAGAGAAGGACCTTTATACCAGAAAACAGATCAAATATATGTTTTCTTTTTAAGAAGTCAAAGAAATTTCATGTCTTCATTTTCCTTCTCTGGTTTACCCCACCATGATGATATAATTTATCATACGGTACCACACTGTCTATATTTCTTGATGATTGATGTAAATTAAGTCCAAGACAGATTCACTGACTTGGCATTGTTCATGTATCCATCTGTTGACTTGTCTGAAGAAACCCAGTTGTGAAAATGACAAGTTCTATTAATAATAATCCTGATATTTAAGTGCCCAATTAATTGTGGCCTCTGTAAATGGAGGGACTGTGTATAAAAATGGCTCAAATTCCTAAATGGTTGATGTGATGTTTTTGTTAAGCCCCTTGAATTGAACCTAAATGTCTCCAAGCATGTCTTGATTATCTCACTTCAACTCCATTGGCATTTCTGAGGTAAAATTAGAAGACAAAAATAGTCAGTGTCCAAATACTTATGGATCTCACTCAGTAGCTTCAAAGTAAGCCATGATAATAAATGTTCATGTTAATTTTAAATAAGTACAAGATACAGTCCATCAAAAAGTACAGTATGGATTTAACAAAAATTTGATGAGAAATTTTCCTTGTTTTAGTGAACAGTTGATTCAGCTTTTGTGACAATACAGATCTCTTTCAACATTCTTTCCTTTTATCTCCTTTATCATGCTTAGTGAGTTTTCATTATAACCACATTTAAAATGTGCATTTTCTGTGGTTGGCATGAAAATAGTGCAAAGTTTGGTCAAAGTGTGCATGAAGCAGGAATCGTGTGCAAAACGTGTAAAATCGTCCCTGCCTTGAGTGCCTCGTATACTTGTTGCTACAACTATTTGTACACACCAGCGACTGAAAGACAGAGTGTGCGCTGTGCGAACCCATCAATCACCCTCATGGCAGGTGTTGGCCAAATTCCACCTGACACGCACAAACATCTAACACTGTTCGTTTGGCACTTAGAAAATGTGTGGCCAGTTGCACTCTTGGCATGACAACAGTCTGCAGACAATCACTGTTGTGCTGGCAGTGAAATTTGTCTAAGTTCCCGACGAGTGTGGCTTTGATGTGTGCGCTGAACTGACAGGAGGTGTGTCCACCCACTGAAGCGACTGTGGAGATCTCTCATTCTGGACATCCCAGCTGAACAACACGCACTGTGTTTGGACAGACATGGACAAACAACTGCCCACTGTGACACTCATGTGTCTGTTTGCTGTCATCATGTGGACATAAATAAAAACATATATCGCTGTGGCAATATATGCCACAGGCTGAAATGGACTGTCAGATCAGCAGCGGGTGATCTGACTTTCACGTCACCCACGTGAGCTATGTTTCATATAATGCTGTATCAGTTCTGGCGCGCCGTCCACAAGACACGCGTGTCAGGCAGGATACGTGCACGGGCCAGCTGGACACGCACCAGCAGATGTGGACATGAGAAGAGCGAAGTGCTTCTCATTCATGTCATTTCATGACTATACGATTTCTGTTAGAAAAGTATCCGACCTTTTTATTTTTTTCAAAAATCATATGAATTTGAATCACGTGTGATTGCATCAGCCAAGCTTGAACCTTCGTGCGCATGCGTGAGTTTTTTCACGCCTGTCGGTTGTGTCATTCGCCTGTGAGCAGGCTTTGTATGAGCACTGGTCCACCCTTCTCGTCATTTTTTTATTTCGAATAAATGTCTGAACGATTTGGAGCTTTGCTGCATCAATTTTTTTCCAGAAACTGTGAGAGACCTCCAGGTGGACACCGTTCAGAAAATTAATATGGCTTTCAGGGATGATTTTATGGGGATTACACAGATTAAGGAGTGATCCAGAGGGTTTAAAGACCGCCCACAACTGCTGAGAGCGCGCCGCGCTCTGAGCGCCGATCGACAGGCTCAAACCCCGCTGAAACAACCAGATCATTTCCAATGTGAAGGCTTTGTTGATCCAGGACGTCGTCTGACTTTCACAAAAAGGCAGAAGGCGTGGATATCAGCACTTTTTCGGCACATTCCACTTTACAGGAGTTTTTTTCATGGAAAGAAAAGCGGAGGGATGTACCACGGAGCCGTTCATTATGCGGCACAAAACCACCTCCGTGTTGGTCTCACAGGACGGCTTTCAGGTGGATTTCAGATGGCTGTCGGTTGCTTTTCAGTCGTGTGATTATCCGAGAAATTGAGCATGCCCCATGTCCTGTGAGGCTTCATCACGGCGTTGCTTTGTGCTTTTGATGGCTTTCAGTGGAGTGAGTATATGAGAAATTGTTTATCAGCTGGAGATGTTCCAACGTGTCCTCAAGGCTTCCAACAGAGGTGTTTTTCCTGTGGCGGAGCGTCGCGGTGGCTGCAAGCCGACGCTGCAATCCGCCCGCACGTCTTTCATTAAAAAAATCTCCTTTAACAGTGGAATATCCGGATAAAATGCTGAAACCGACTTCTTCTGAAACGTCTCTGTTCTCTCACGACGTCCTGGATCAATAGAGCCTGAAATGTGGAGGTTTTAAGCTTGAAACAGGCTGATGACGCTGCCTGAGAGCGCAGCGCGACGTCTCGCACCGTGAAAAGTCCTTAAAGCGACAGTATCACCTCAAAATCTCTCATCAGCTGTTAAAATTTTCACTGAAGACCAGCTTAATTTTTCGAACCATGTCCACTTCGATGTGTCTCACAGGTTTAGAAAAAATTTTGATCAAACAAAGCGCCAGTCTCTCAGCAACTTCTCAGACAAAGGAATTCCGACGAGGGGCTGGACGACTCCTCCCACAAGGAGTGCTCAAAGGCGAATGACGTCACCGACAGGCGTGGAAAAACTCACGCATGCGCACGAGGGTTCAAGCATGTCTGACGTAAAAACATATGAATGAAATCCATATAGTTTTTGAAAAAAATAAAAAGGACCTATACTTTACGGACAGACCTTGTATGTGTATGTATATATATATATATATATATATATATATATATATATATATATATATATATATATATATATATCACTATTTCTGACCAATTATGACTCAGAAACTCAGAAATGGCTTTCTGAGTTTTTCAGGCTTTAAATGCAGTAATTTCTATATTTTACATTCCTTGCCTTGTATTTATCTTTCATGGTTCCAGTTATTAACAACCTAACTATGAAAAGCTTCTTACAATTAAATCAAGGGTTAGCAGTTGGTTGACACTTTTTCTTCTGTCTTGTAGGTGTTTAGTAAGAAGATCACAGCAGCGGCAGGTAAGAAATTATTTGTGCCGTTCTTTTGTATCCTGTGCACTGACATACCTCAGTTGAAGGACTGTCCACAGTGCCTTCTTTTGCAAGGGGTACGATTCCGAGCACATATCGCGATTTTAGCAGCTGGAACTAATGGTGCAAAGCTCGGTGCTGGGTGTTCAGCAGGCATGGGCATGTTCCAGTCCAAATATACTATAATATTAACCAGTCAGAGTGTCACCCGTCCATTCCATTAAACTGGATTCTTCCCGGTGCACAACATGAAGAAAGCAGACTCAAGTGAATGTATATTTGAAGTGGTTAGATGTAGATGTTAGTGCTAATCTGTCAGAGTGCATAAGTAGACAGCGGTCACCACAGCTTCATGATGTGAAGCAGTGCAACAGCAAGGTCAGGTTTTCTGTTTTTCTATGGCTGTTTGCTTATATATCATTTAATGTTTTTCAATGAACTTTTGTTGCATGTTTTATGGTGTATAATGTTGCCTGTGTCTGAGATTGGCCATAATACATGTGCATACTAAGAGATCGTCACAGGTGTATTAGTACTACTAGTGATGATATTTGCAGGCAAAGCAAGCAGGTTGTAATATGCTTTGCAAACTTACTTATGTAAGGTGTGTCTGAGTGATGTTTTGCTTATACAGTGCCAGACTTTAGATGTGGTTTTTGCTGGTCGAAGACACAAACATTTTCTGGAAATTAACGGTATCAGTGCTGCTCCCAACACAACACACCCACACTTGCATAAGTGACCTCGAGAATATGGGCTCTTAGAATAAAATTACTTCCACATGAGGTGAAACCCACAAAGACAGATGCTTTGCACTATGCATAGCTTTGCACTGTGTGGAAGAACTGGGCTTTAATCCTACCTATGTATTTACTCAATATCTACCAAATTTTACAGACTATATGTTGCACCAGAGTATTAGTTACCTCTGTCTAAACATGCATCATGAAGAGGAAAAACATTTTAAGGTGCATCTGCCTCTAAGCCACATTTATTTTTCAGATGTGGTGCTCCTACTTCATGCAACAAGATGCAAAATGAATTGAATCAGCACATTATTTATTAGTAATGCAAACACAGTGTTATTGGGAATAAGCAAATGGGCTATTTAATGTTATTGCATGAGACTCAAAGAAACCAAGAGTAAACTGCTTCTTGTAACCATTGAACAGCCAAAATCACCTGTTCAGAGCTAAATCTGTACACATTTTCCGCACTAAATGTAAATAAGCATATTAAACCTCCTTTATATATATTTTTAATGCAGTTAATTTTACCTTAGCCTAGCTGTCCTCCTTGTTGGGGTTCTGGTTTCCCCTAAAGTGCAAACAAGTTGAAGGTTATTTCCTGTTTTTATTCAAGAACCTATAAAGGAGTGCAGTGTTTCAGTTTGAGAGCATGCTTTATTTTTCTCATTCAGCTCTTCTTGTTTACCACAACTGGCATCAAGCTTAATGGTGCATTACTTTCTGCTCTGCAGTGTGGAACAGACAGTACCTCATTTAGATCAGTATACAGGAACAGCTTCTCATGTGCGTAGATAATGCCATCTTGTGGGTGTAGAGGACAGTGTAATATTTTTTGACATATAAGTTGCTTTGAAATATAAGTCAGCCACACAAGTAAAAAACAAAATGCAACATATAGTCTGAAAAATACGGTATATGATACACAATGTCATAGTTGGTACATTTAAGTTTCATTATCTTGGTAGTAGTTTTAAAGTTTTGTGTATCTGCAGTGTTTCAGATTCTCTTTTTGACTCAATTATCTTTCAAATTTGGTATCTCAACCAAGATTTGACTGCAAGAGCAGATCTGCCTTTAAATTTGAACTCTGTTCACTGGCCAGTCAAATGATTAAAGCTAGAAAAGAATACTTCATGCAAAAACTATTAAAATTTAAGATTCTGGCAGACGTTTGCATCCCAAAGTATAATATGACAGCTCAGCAGAGTCTGTTGAGATATGGTCACATGACCACAGGTTTTCAGCATGTACTGTAACTGTCACTGTGCCATACTGAGCTCTGTTGCAGGATGAAAATCTCTCTGCAAGTTGATCCTGCAGACTGTCTGACAGTGTTGCTCAGGCATCAGACAGCATTACTGATGGCCACAGGTGTTAGTGAGCCAGCCTCAGCCAACGTCTTGAGAATGTCCGAGTGCACTCTCTTATTTTAAAGGTTCTTTATATGATGGTTACTTGGGGGGACAGAGTTAAATTTAGGCATTGTGCCAGCTCATTGTTTCTGTTGCTGAGGGGAAATATTTGCCCTCACGTGGTGTGGCCCTTGGGAGCAGCTGCCAGATGCCATTTTAGGCTCAGGTTCCACTCTCTGTTGTGCTGCACAAGTGGTCATTATAAAAAGTAAGTTTCTTCGGCTTCTCCATTGTTTTTCACTTGCAGTCACCACAGCAGATCTGAGATGGATCTGTATGTTGATTTGGCACAAGTGGGCATTATATGTGGCATTATACGAGGTCTATTAGAAAAGTATCCGACCTTATTATTTTTTTCAAAAACCATATGGATTTGAATCACGTGTGATTACATCAGACATGCTTGAACCATCGTGGGCATGCAAGAGTTTTTTCACGCCTGTCGGTTACGTCATTCGCCTGTGGGCAGTCTTTGAGTGAGGAGTCGTCCACCCGCTTGTCGTTTTTTCATTGTTTAGGAATGGCTCAGAGACTGCTGCTTTGTTTGATCAAAATTTTTTCAAAACTGTAAGGCACAACTGAGTGGACACCATTCGATAAATTCAGCTGGTTTTCGGTAAAAATTTTAACGGCTGATGAGAGATTTTGGTATGGTAGTGTCGCCGTAAGGACGGCCCACGGCGCCTGACGGCGATCTGCACTTCGAGGCGGCAGCGTCTTGCCATTTCAAGTTGAAAACTTTCACATTTCAGGCTCTGTTGATCCAGGAAGTCGTCAGAGAACAGAGAACTTTCAGAAGAAGTCGGCATGAGGAGTTTATTCGTACATTCCATTGTTAACGGACATTTTGTAATGAAAGAACGTGCGGGCAGAGTCGCATGTCTGGCCGGCCCGACCGCGGGGGGTCGCGATAGGAAAAACACCTCCGTTGGAAACCTTAACGGGCAAGTTGGAACATGCCCAAGCTGTTAAACAATTTCTCAGTTACTCACTTGTTGAAAGCCATCAAAAGCCGCCTGAATTTTACAAATGGTTTTCAACACGGAGGTGTTTTTCCTGTTGCGGCGCACACAGATTTGCCGAGTCGTCACGGAAATGACTCGGCGAATTTGCGCGCACGTCTTTCATTAAAAAATGTCCTTAAACAGTGGAATGTCCGCATAAAGTCCTCATGCCGGCCATACCCGATGGTCATATTTGATGGTGTCAGGTAAAAATCAGGGACCAAATACATTTCAAACCATATGCTTTATTGTGCATAGAGTGATTCAAGCCAAACTCAATTTGGGGAAACACCAATTCTTTCAGCAAGTGGAAGAGCACTCAGAATGTAGACGTCATAGCAAAACAGCAATCATTATTGCCAGAGGTGGGTAACCCCACCTAACATGTTTGCTCCATCCACCCACAAACCAGCCAATTCTAACTACTTCAACTCTTCAGGCAGATAGATGAGCTAATCTGTGAAATCACTTGTTTAAGGTGCACAAATTAAATCAAATCAAATCAAATCAATTTTATTTATATAGCACCAAATCACAACAAACAGTTGCCCCAAGGCGCTTTATATTGTAAGGCAAAAGCCATACAATAATTACAGAAAACCCCAATGGTCAAAACGACCCCCTGTGAGCAAGCACTTGGCGACACTGGGAAGGAAAAGCTCCCTTTTAACAGGAAGAAACCTCCAGCAGAACCAGGCTCAGGGAGGGGCAGTCTTCTGCTGGCACTGGTTGGGGCTGAGGGGAGAGAATCAGGAAAAAGACATGCTGTGGAAGACAGCAGAGATCAATCAATAATGATTAAATGCAGAGTGGTGCATACAGAGCAAAAAGAGAAAGAAACACTCAGTGCATCATGGGAACCCCCCAGCAGTCTAAGTCTATAGCAGCATAACTAAGGGATGGTTCAGGGTCACCTGATCCAGCCCTAACTATAAGCTTTAGCAAAAAGGAAAGTTTTAAGCCTAATCTTAAAAGTAGAGAGTGTGTCTGTCTCCCTGATCCGAATTGGGAGCTGGTTCCACGGGAGAGGAGCCTGAAAGCTGAAGCCTCTGCCTCCCATTCTACTCTTACAAACCCTAGGAACTACAAGTAAGCCTGCAGTCTGAGAGCAAAGCGCTCTATTGGGGTGATATGGTACTACGAGGTCCCTAAGATAAGATGGGACCTGATTATTCAAAACCTTATAAGTAAGAAGAAGAATTTTAAATTCTATTATAGAATTAACAGGAAGCCAATGAAGAGAGGCCAATATGGGTGAAATATGCTCTCTCCTTCTAGTCCCCGTCAGTACTCTAGCTGCAGCATTTTGAATTAACTGAAGGCTTTTCAGGGAACTTTTAGGACAACCTGATAATAACAAATTATAGTAGTCCAGCCTAGAGGAAATAAATGCATGAATTAGTTTTTCAGCATCACTCTGAGACAAGACCTTTCTAATTTTAGAGATATTGCGCAAATGCAAAAAACAGTCCTACATATTTGCTTAATATGCGCATTGAAGGACATATCCTGATCAAAAATGACTCCAAGATTTCTCACAGTACTACTAGAGGTCAGAGTAATGCCATCCAGAGTAAGGATCTGGTTAGACACCATGTTTCTAAGATTTGTGGGGCCAAGTACAATAACTTCAGTTTTATCTGAATTTAAAAACAGGAAATTAGAGGTCATCCATGTTTTTATGTCTGTAAGACATTCCAGCAGTTTAACTAATTGGTGTGTGTCCTCTGGCTTCATGGATAGATAAAGCTGGATATCATCTGTGTAACAATGAAAATTTAAGCGATGCTTTCTAATAATACTGCCTAAGGGAAGCATGTATAAAGTGAATAAAATTGGTCCTAGCACAGAACCTTGTGGAACTCCATAATTAACCTTAGTCTGTGAAGAAGACTCCCCATTTACATGAACAAATTGTAATCTATTAGATAAATATGATTCAAACCACCGCAGCACAGTGCCTTTAATACCTATGGCATGCTCTATTCTCTGTAATAAAATTTTATGGTCAACAGTATCAAAAGCAGCACTGAGGTCTAACAGGACAAGCACAGAGATGAGTCCACTGTCTGAGGCCATAAAAAGATCATTTGTAACCTTCACTAATGCTGTTTCTGTACTATAATGAATTCTAAAACCTGACTGAAACTCTTCAAATAGACCATTCCTCTGCAGATGATCAGTTAGCTGTTTTACAACTACCCTTTCAAGAATTTTTGAGAGAAAAGGAAGGTTGGAGTTTGGCCTATAATTAGCTAAGATAGCTGGGTCAAGTGATGGCTTTTTAAGTAATGGTTTAATTACTGCCACCTTAAAAGCCTGTGGTACATAGCCAACTAATAAAGATAGATTGATCATATTTAAGATCGAAGCATTAATTAATGGTAGGGCTTCCTTGAGCAGTCTGGTAGGAATGGGGTCTAATAGACATGTTGATGGTTTGGAGGAAGTGACTAATGAAAATAACTCAGACAGAACAATCCGAGAGAAAGAGTCTAACCAAATACCGGCATCACTGAAAGCAGCCAAAGATAATGATATGTCTTTGGGATGGTTATGAATAATTTTTTTCTCTAACAGTTAAAATTTTATTAGCAAAGAAAGTCATGAAGTCATTACTAGTTAAAGTTAAAGGAATACTCGGCTCAATAGAGCTCTGACTCTTTGTCAGCCTGGCTACAGTGCTGAAAAGAAACCTGGGGTTGTTCTTATTTTCTTCAATTAGTGATGAGTAGTAAGATGTCCTAGCTTTGACGAGATAGTCTATCTCACTCACAGAGTTTAGGTAACTACTCTGCACTGTGTTGGTATATGGCATTGGAGAACATAACAAAGAAGGAATCATATCCTTAAACCTAGTTACAGCGCTTTCCGAAAGACTTCTACTGTAATGAAACTTATTCCCCTCTGCTGGGTAGTCCATTAAAGTAAATGTAAATGTTATTAATAAATGATCAGACAGAAGGGGGTTTTCAGGGAATACTGTTAAGGCTTCAGTTTCCATACCATAAGTCAGAACAAGATCTAAAGTATGGTTAAAGTGGTGGGTGGACTCATTTACATTTTGAGGGAAGCCAATTGAGTCTAATAATAGATTAAATGCAGTGTTGTGGCTGTCATTCTCAGAATCTATGTGGATGTTAAAATCGCCCACTATAATTATCTTATTTGAGCTAAGCACTAAGTCAGACAAAAGGTCTGAAAATTCACAGAGAAACTCACAGTAATGACTAGGTGGATGATAGATAACAACAAATAAAACTGGTTTTTGGGCCTTCCAATTTGGATGGACAAGACTAAGAGTCAAGCTTTCAAATGAATTAAAGCTTTGTCTGGGTTTTTGATTAATTAATAAGCTGGATTGGAAGATTGCTGATAATCCTCCCCCTCGGCCTGTGCTACGAGCATTCTGACAGTTAGTGTGACTCGGGGGTGTTGACTCATTTAAACTAACATATTCATCCTGCTGTAACCAGGTTTCTGTAAGGCAGAATAAATCAATATGTTGATCAATTATTATATCATTTACTAACAGGGACTTAGAAGAGAGAGACCTAATGTTTAATAAACCACATTTCACTGTTTTAGTCTGTGGTGCAGTTGAAGGTGCTATATTATGTTTTCTTTTTGAATTTTTATGCTTAAATAGATTTTTGCTGGTTGTTGGTGGTCTGGGAGCAGGCACCGTCTCTACAGGGATAGGGTAATGAGGGGATGGCAGGGGGAGAGAAGCTGCAGAGAAGTGTGTAAGACTACAACTCTGCTCAGGCACAGGTAGAAGCAATACATGGTCAGAGTTTAACTTATTAAGCCAGGGTTACCCACCTCTGATTATTGTTTCCACAAGAGGAAGCCAATCAGAATTATGAGTTCTCTCCTCAGGTCTTTGTGATGTCATAAGACAAGCATGTTAAAGGCAGAAAAAAAGGGGAAAAAACTGAGGCAGATCTTGAACCTGAGAAAAATGTAATTTGCTTTTGTCAACGTTTGACATTAATCATGACCCAAAAAGGTTAACCTGTGTGAGTCACCATGTTGTGAGCCAAATGCAGTGACACATTGTAATGTTTATTGTTTTTGAGCTATTGTGTTAACAACCTGTATGTAATGGACATACTCACTCACTGTATTTTACAGAGTGCATGCCAAGGCTTCTACAAATCCTGGGGATGAAAGTAAAAGGTTGATCCTTGACACTTGACACTTCTTGGCTTTTGTTCTTTGAGTTGTTTTTGCACAAACAAAACTCAGCATTCAATCATAATTTGCATATGAATATACTCAGGGAGGATTTGGTCCTCCACTTCAAATGTTTATTTTCTGAAGGCATTACTCAAAGTTTGCAGAAGATTTTTCAAGTCTTGAGGAGGTAATAGGCCAAAAGTGACTCATTCCATCTCACATAGCATCATCTATCCCCTGTAGTCTATTTAATTGTGGTGTTCGAAATTAATGGCTTCCTCTGGTGATAGGATGCAGCTACATTCATCCTGCAAAATGAGCCGCCTTATGTGACATAAATCACCAAAATAATGACTCTGCAGTGACATTGTGCTGCTGAAAGTTTCATATCCAGCCAGGCTCCTGTCAGAGATACAGCACAGATAAAGAAGACAAAGCTGCACTTTTATTCATTGGTAATATCATTTTCTCTCAGTATTTAAAGTTGTAGTCCCTTTAGAGTTTTCACACAATTGACTAAATTTATTATGTATTGAAATCTCATTTTTATAAATTATCTTTATTTCTGTGCATATAAGAAAATCATAGCTAATTTTATTGCTGGTAAAGTATTGATATGGGGGATTCCATAACAAATGTAGCTACTTTGCTTCATGAGATTTAGTAGAAGTGTTTGATTTCACTGACAGGGTTTCGCTCTGGGACATCCTGAGAATTTATGGGATCGCCAAGAAGTTGCTGGACATCATAGCCATCCTAGCTGTCCAAGGTGGGGGCAGAATCTCTGAATTTTTCAAAGTAAATATTGCTGTTCATCAGGGATATGTTCTTCCTCCTACAATGTTCAGTGCTTACATGGACAGGATGTTTCGTTGGATTATGGAAACTAGCTGCTTCTGTACTTTTGTTGGTGAGAAAAGGTTTACTCATCTTGACTTTGCAGATGATGCTGTGCTCTTTGCACAATCAATGGATACCCTGATGGCAGCACTTGAGAAGCTGAGTGAAGAATCATAGAGTGTGGATTTGCAGATGTCCGGAGTCAAGACTAAGATCCAGGCTGTAACTTGTTGGACTTGGCCATTCAAAGAATACCTCTATGTGGTGAAAGTGTCAAATCTGTAGAGCTATTCACTTCTTGGCAGTGATGTTCATGTCTCTAGGTCCTTGTCCTTTGAGACCAAGAAACGTATGAAGAGCTTGTGGAGTCATGACATCACTTACAACTATGAAATACATGGACAAAAGCTTCTTTTTTGGGCACTTTCAGTCATATTTGAATGTCTGCTGTTGCTTCAGCTCCATGATGCTTGACTAGCATGTGTGGTGTAACAGTGATTGGGGCGTGGCGTCTTCTTGTTGTTTTGTAACCCATGTTGTGTCAAATCCCTAAACTGTTTCCAGACGAGGTGGAGCTTGGTAAGATTGGAAATGTACAATTGTGACTCTTTTATTTAAATACTAAGAAATAATATTACAGTGGTGAAGAAATTCCACATGGTTAAAAAAGCAAAGCAAAAAGAACTACACCTTTAAATAAAAAAACTAAGCTTTACAGAGTCCAGAGAGTAGCACATATATTGTGCAGAGCTTAGTGCCTTTTAACTTGTATAACTAAATTATCAGATGCTTTGTTATGATAAACTTCACCTTCTCACATGCCAGTCTGAAGCAAAATGACACAAGTGAGGCTGAAGCAGCACTCTGGCCCAGAACTGTCAGGCTTTCGAGGACTCAAACAGACAGTGTGCCTTTACAGAGATCCTCTTGCTGAATATATATGCTAATTTACTTTCAAGGTTGGAAGTCTCCTGCCACTGATTAGGAGAAAAACAAAGAAGAGATCCTGTGAATCCCAAGCAGACCTTCTTTGTTTTAGTAAGAAAACTTAAGTAAAGCCTTCAGTCCCCCCACACACAATGACTCTCAGGGAAATGAGCACAAAATAGGGATAAGCAACAAGCTGTGTGTGTTTTTTTCCCTCCTAAGTCCGTGTTAAATGTCACCTGGTGATGGATTCTTAAATATGGCCCAGCTGGTTTTGTTGATTGAGATTTCAGGGTCGTCAAAGCAAGATGAAGTTTTGGCACAGAGAGAAAGGACTTTTTGCTCATGAGGTTGCCTGTGACAGTGACATCATTTATAAAGTAAATCATTGTGAAGTAAAAGAAACAGTGTCCAGTTGGATGCAGAAAAGATTTATACCCCTGAAACACCTTGATGATTTAACCAGCGTATGCAGACTGTATTAAAAAATGCTGCCATACACTGGCATACATCTAATATATTATGGGTAAGTTTTGTGTAACTTTAGAGCACATTGAAGCACGCTGATATACATCATAATACACCAAGCACCTTAGAAAATTTTGGGCATGCTGAAAATTTTCAACGCATGACTCATACAGTACATCCCACACATGCGGGCCATAAGTTGTAGGTGTTGTGCGATTGTTGACACACATTTCTTGTTATTTACTCATAAGTCGAAATACATCCATTGATGCTTTCCATTGATTGGCTGAAATCTGCAGTCCTCATGCAAACAGGCTGTTTCAAATGTTAAAACCATTCACACACAGAGTAAATATAAAATCTTAATCTGTTTGTTTCAGTTGGATTCATCATCACAGCCTGATGAACACATATCCACATAAAGCCTACTGATTTTTGAAAATGATGTCTGAAAATACTTTAATTCCTTATTGTGGCTGAAGAAACAAGTCTGTGTGTGTGTGTGTGTGTGTGTGTGTGTGTGTGTGTGTGTGTGTGTGTGTGTGTGTGTGTGTGTGTGTGTTCTGCTCCAGGTGCGTGTCTCAGCTGGCAATTTGCACCACAGCGCCTCATTCATTAACGTCTCAGCATTTATTACAGGCATCAGTCATTCTGTCTGCATGCACTGAAAATAAATCCTATGATCCACAAAGACAAAAATAAAATAAAATAATGTTAAATTGCTCTGTTTTGCCTTCATGTAGAGCAGAGATGCCGCGCAACACCATACACATGCTGGATGACATGCTCATCAATATTTCAGTATTCCACCAGCCAAACAAAAGGGTTCTGCCTGCGGTGGAAATGCAAACCAAGCCAGACTTAACTGTTCCGACACAAATAATACCATGCAGTACCAACCTGAGCCACTCGGTGGAAGCAGGACTGTCAGTATACACTGGCTAAATCGTGAAGGTGTGACAGCTGCATTAATTTATTAGATGTACGCCCGTGTATGCCCGCATTTTTAACATGGTCGGCATATGCAGGCTAAATCGTCAAGGGCCTTTGATTTTTCTTCTGTCTTTGTAGTAGGGGTGCAATGGCTCGACTTGATGACAGTTTTTATTCATGGATCTGACCCAAAATAATAATAATAATAATAATAATACATAATTAAATAAATTTTAAAAAGAGGGGGAAGGGGACAAATATAAGAAATATAAACTTTGTCCGTGGTCCTGAATGAAGACAAAGTGTCCAAAGTTTTAAAATGAAATATAATGAGCTCTCATTAGGTACTGAAGTGCAAGGGTCAGTTCATTCCGACTTCATCTGATTTCCCCGTGCCACTCCAGCCTACCTGTGCCAAGTCCTCCTGAGCAGACACACCACTCATCAAACTAATGTGTGCTGGTATGACAGTTTTTCTGCTGCCAACATGTGAATGCAGCTTTACTCTTACCATTATTAACTGCACAGTCTCTTATTTGTCAAGCAATTTCTGAGGGTTCCAAAAAATTTTTTTTCTTTTGCTTCCATTTCACTGATCAAATGTCTGTTTCTGCATTCAATAGGTTTTTGTCTTTCAATCCTTTGATTGCTCCATCTTGCCAGGCAGATATGTTACATTTCTTGTAGCTTTAAAAGAATGTTTGTGAACATAAGTAGTTATTTAGGGAGGTTATTCATGTTATAGGTTTCCCCCTCTTTTCCATTGGTTCATTCAAAGAAAATTTATCTTATTAATTAGTTTTGAGTGTCGAGAAACCTCGCACACCCCTTGTGATTTATGGTGGCCCACTGATGGGGGGGCTCAAACTCCATCTTGAGAACTAGGGGCCTCATTTATTAAACATTCATGTGCAAGCATTTGTACTTAAACCGTGTGTATGAATATTTCCATGTAAGGTATGGAATTGATCAACTTGTACTTAAATTTAGGAATGTGTGCAAATATGCACACAGCTATGACTGTGCATGCACACAGCATCTAATGATAGAACATGGGAACTGCAACTACAAAGCATTACTGCCTTCATAACATGCAACCTCCTATGCTCTTTTTTCAGCCATTCATTTTCTATACTCGCTTATTTCATTTAATGGTCACGGGGGAGCGGAGATAATCCCAGCATTCACTAAGTGAGAGGTGGACATTCTATCAGGCCACCAGTCTATCACAGGGCCACATATAGACAAGCAAGCACATTCACACTCCCCCTTTTATATTTCCTTGAATACGCGGTGGCAGGAGTGTTCTATTTAGAATCCCTGTATGTGCTTTTCTAATTGTACCAACCAAATCACTTAAGTACTTCATGTTTTGATGGATTTTCCTTCCTGATATCAACTTTTATCATGGCACTTTATTTAATTTTGTGGAATTTACATTAAATATTTGCACCATTTCAGTGGTCTTGGTCGTGGCTGCAATGAACCTGCTTTTTATGGCTGGAGAGATGCAGCGCAGAGGCCCTAAAGCTGATGATGGTACAAGGCATCCTGCCTGCCGAGGTTTTATGGACGATGTAACGGTCATGAATCCATCCATCCAGGGAACACAGTGGATCCTAAGTGCATTGAAGAAGATTGCAACATGGGCGCAAATGCAATTCAAGGTGGAGAAATCCAGGAGCCTCTGCATCCTAAAGGGTAAATTAACAACTAACACTTTTAGCATCCAAGGATCACAGATTTCAACTGTTCAAGTTCAACATATCTGCTGCCTTGGGAAGAACTACAACAGCTCCCTGAAGAATGCCGGCAACCTCAAGGACCCTAAATGTCAACTTAGCACCTGGCTCAAAGCAACTGACGGCAGTCAGCTGCTCGGACGCTTCAAGGTATAGTGCTTTCAGTATGGCATTATACCCAGACTGCAATGGCCATTCCTATTGTATGACTTTCCCTTGTCATAAGTGGAAGAGATGGAGAGGCTATGCAGCAAATTTTGTGTAAATGGCTGGGTGTCCCCCCATCCTTTAGCTCAGTGAACCTGTACAGCAAGTCCTCCAAGCTCCGCTTACCAGTCTCATCAGTGGCAGAAGTATTCAAAGCCACCAAGGCAAGAGCAGTCAGCATACTGCCTCTGTCCAAGGATGGGAAAGTTAGGCATACCAGTAAGTCCATCAGATGTGGCAGAAAATAGAACTCCCAACAAGCAGTGTCAGATGCAGAAGCATATTGGAGGCACCAAGAGGTTGTCGGTGTGGTCTGCCAAGGTCAGCTGGGCCTTGGGAATTACAACACCAGGAGCTGGAGCAAGGCTAGTACTGAAGGCAAGAGACAGCTCGTGGTGCAGAGGTTCCGAGAAGCTACAGAAGAGGATTGCCAGGTGAAGGCGGTCAGGCTTGCTTCTCAGGGGCAATGGATGCAGTGGGTACAAGCACTTGAGTGACCTTGAGTGTCCTGGAAAGAGCTCTGGGGCATTGACCAAGGAAAGCTGCCCTTTCTGCTATGAGCGGTAGCTGACCTGCCAACACCAAGTAATCTAAAAATATGGGGGAAGGAGGAAGATCCATCATGCAAACAATGTGCCGCTACATTTTGTACATTGAACCACATCTTAACAGTATGTCCAAAAGCACTGGCAGAAGGCCGTTATAGGTGGAGACATGACCAAGTTCTGGCAGAAATCGCCAAATGGGTGGAAGTACAGAGAGCCACAGCCAACAACAGCAGGTCACCCCCTGTTGCGGCCATCAATTTCCAACACCAAAGTAACCAGGATATCTGGATAAAGGTGGCTGCTACGAACCCACCATCCATTCTGCAGCGTGTGACGGATTGGGAGATGCAGGTGGACTTGAAAAGAAAACTACTCTTTCCGAAAGATGTGGCCGCAACCTCACTTCATCCCAACATGGTATTGATGTCCAAGAGCATAAAGACCACCATAGTAGCAGAACTTACCGTGCCTTGGGAAGACAAGTTTGCGATTTCATATCAACAGAAAAAAGCAAAGTACCAGGACTTGATAGATGAAGCTTTCACCAAAGGATGGCACGCAGCCATTTTTCCCATCGAGGTTGGCTGCCTAGGTTTCCCAGCAGCATCATTGCACCATTTCCTGCAGAAAACAGGTCTACAGTCAAAGCAGTTGAGGAAGACATCAGGGAAGTTGTCCTGGCAGCTGAAGCCAGTTCAAGATGGTTATGGTTGAAGAAAGCCCACAGTTAGAACCCTTCTGCAGGTGAAGGCTGACCACTCTTTGCTGCCCCACTCAGGCAAAGCGTACAGGTTAAGGGGCAAAATGCTAGTGAACCTGAGATACCTGCTGATGATGTAGAGCAGCTCTCAACAATGTGGGTTCTCAGACCCCTCCATTTAGGAAGACCACCAGATGGATATTGTGTAACGTATCTTAGTAGCTCCTTCAGTTTCTGCTTGTAGCAAAGCATTTTAATGTTTACCTCAACTTTCTTCAAAAAGTGCTGGGCTTGAACTTGGTGAACAGTATAGATGGATGTATGTCACAGTTGAAGTGGACATAATGTACACTCAGGGTCTTATCTAACATACTGCACAAAGTAGTGCACAGTGCATGTGTTAGTGCTAGTAGCACCAACATTGTTAAGAACATGCACTCATCTGTGATACCATGTCTTAAGGTGTGGTCTGAAGGTGTGGTCAGGCACAATGTTTGTGCATTGCTGTCACGAGTAGGGTTGGGTATCGAGAACCGGTTCTTTTCAGGTATCATTAAGAAATGATTCAATCCACCGACATCAGTAGTCTTCTTGCTTAACGATTCCCTTATCAGTCCTTCAGAGCGGCTGTTGTTTTTGAGGGTGTTTGTCGGGAAAATGATCATTTCTCTAAGCTGATTACAGACCCTGCAGCGGCTCAGTAATCAACTGTTTCTGCAGTGTGACTCCGCTTTGAAGCGTGAACCAATGAAGCAGTGCTTCGACCCACTGGCTCATTGCTTCTTTGATTCTTTGCTCTTCAGAAGTGGCAAGTCTGTGTCTTAGCCCCTCTCAAAGCCATGGAAAGACATGCATGCCAATAATGTCTGAAAGGAAATGCTTTTGACAAAAACTACAGATTTTGTTTATTTTGATTTATGGCCAGAGATCAAGGATCCACCATGCAGAGTTTAAGGATCCAGTGACTAATTTTATATTTATTTACTAAGACTCAATAAAATGTTGTTGACATAGAAAACCTGTAAAGCCTACTTTTAGTACATAGAAAATTCAAAAGAGGCGTCGATAAAGGAATCCATGAGGAATCGGATCGATAAGCGGAATCGATAATGGTATTGATATAGATAAAAGCTTATCAATACCCATCCCTAGTCACAAGGTAGCAGAAAGACCAGGAAGAACCTGGTCTAAACTTGAATGCAGAGATTTGTGGCTAATTAGGCAGCACAATATTCAGACACGGCTTACATAGGCAAGTTCACCATGTGTACTCTAAAAATTGAACTGCTGTCTCAATGAGAAAAATTGATGTAACAATTTGCATAGATTTTTTTGTTTGCGTTATTTGAACTTTCAACTGAGTTAATGCCACAAGACGTCTGTAGTTAAGCTGAAATAGCAACTTTAGTTAAGTTGAAATAACTAAAAAAATCTATGCAAATTGTTGCATCACTTTTTCTCGTTGAGACAGCGGTTCATTTTTTAGTGTGTGTACATTCTACTTGTACAGTACGTACAGGGATGCACATCAATCATCAAACTACATCAACAATTATTAATAACAGGAATTAAAAATGAAATAAAATTATGTGACTACACTTAGATTGGAATTTCCTTGTCATTTCGACTCATTCCAAGTCCTCACTTGCACTCTTCCCTCTGAACACAAGTAACAGTGATTGATGCCATCTATACCCAAGCTGAGTGCTCAAGTCTTTCTTCTCCATCTGTCTTTGTCGACTTTTAAATATGCTTTGAAAAGAGATGCGTAGGAGAAGCATTTCTGTCTCTCTTTTTTCTGTTGCAATGATTTGATTGTGACTCAGAAATCTGTACATAGGCAATCTTGCTCCTTTGCATCTGGGGAGTTTTAGGTCACAGCCCAACACAAATATCAGGTATGAGCCAGTTAATAAAGAATGTATAAATATAGTGCCCAGACAATCAGATACAGGCAAATAAAACAGGAATTTGGCATCTGGGCATGTTACCCAACAACAAAATGAAAAATTGCCCTTTGCTGGATGCTTATGAGCATAACACCCAAGGAGTCATATGTAGACATACAAACATAATATCTACAATACCACATCTCCTCCCCCTTAACAACTTCTACCTGTTCACATTTAAATATTACTTTCTTAATAACTTATTTTTAATAACATTTTTAAAATATGTTTGATTTAGTCACTGTGGACATTTTTTTGAAGTATTTTGGGTTTTGTAGTTACTACACAATCTGCACTCTCTTTATATGTTAATTTAATATGGGATGGTGGCGGGGTTTTTGCAGATGTTCAAAATAAATATTTTATTGATATAAAGTGTGAGCTTAAACAGTGTGTCTATGCTGTGGTTCGTGTAGGCTTTGGGCAGACGGGGCAGGGTAGTGCGGCGTAGGAAGGCCTCCAAGTCCATTTTGCTTGGGGCCCTTGAGACATGCACTTTGGTGTGAATGCCAGGCGTCATGTTTGGAGGAAGCCAGGCACCATCCAGTGAAGCATGGTGGTGGCAGCATCATGCTGTGGGGTTGTTTTTCAGCAGCAAGAACTAGGAGACTAGTCAGGACTGAGAAAAAGATGAATGTAGCATTGCACAGAGCCATCCTGGATGAAAACCTGCTCCAGAACACTCTTAACCTCAGACTGGGGTGATGGTTCATCTTTCAGCAGGACAATGACCCTAAACACAGCCAAGATATCAAAGGAGTGGCTTCAGGACAACTCTGTGAATGCCCTTGAGTGGCCCAGCCAGAGCCCAGACCTGAATCCGGTTGAACATCTCTGGAGGGATCTGAAAATGGGTGTGCACCAACACTCCCCATCCAACCTGATGGAGCTTGAGAGGAGCTGCAAAGAGGAATGGGCAAAACTGCCCAAAGATAGTTGCACCAAGCTTGTGGCATCATATTCAAGAAGACATGAGGCTGTAATTGATGCCAAAGGTGCATCAACAAAGTATTGAATAAAAGGTGTGAATACTTGTGTACATTTGATTTCTTAGTTTATTATTTTTTAATAAATTTACATTAACATTAATTTACTCCATTTTAGAATAAGGCTGTAACATAACAAAATGTGGAAAAACGAAGCGAGGTGAATACTTTCTGAATGCACTGTATAACCATCTGCCAGGTATTTCAGCTGGTGGTGTAGGAATGTCATCTGACAAACGTTTTTGTGCTTGCAACGAAGTGTAGAACAATAGGTGTGAAAACCCCACTCTTAATGCAGTGGCTGCAGCTTGGCTGCATTTACTGTGGTCACTGGCTGTGTGCCTTGTACCTTTTCCCCTGTTCTCACATGTTCCTTGGAATGTTGCAAAGGACTGAGGACAACAATTGCACCAACAACTTCCTGCATTCCTTTTCATACATGCTTTCTCACATACCACAGCCCGATGACAATAGCGGGAACATTTCCTGACAAGACTGTGTGTGTAAAATGTATTTGCCACTTCTCAGTTAGAAATGGTTTCTCTGTGTCCACTGTGAGTGTGCATTACTGTGCACTGCAAATATGCCTAGATACATATAGACATACATAATTATAGGCTACACTTTATAGTCTACTTTCTACTGTGCATCTGCTGCCTTGCTCCACATGACATCTCTTTGTACTCGTATGGTTTCAATAAAGGCCTCTTATTTGAGAGGCAGATGATGCATCCTAAGGTTGATGCATATAAATTGCTTAAGGCTGCTTATAATTTGGATGAACAATCTTTGGCTCCTGTATATTCTTATGGTGCTCTTTAGTTGTTGTATCTCTAGTGTCCAGTCTCACCCAGGTCACTGTGTTCTGCGTGGCGCTGCACATGACCTCAGCCAGCTCCTCTTTCTTTCTCTCTCTCTCTCTCTCTCTCTCTCTCTCTCTCTCTCTCTCTCTCTCTCTCTCTCTCTCTCTCTCTCTCTCTCTCTCTCTCGTGTTTTAGCATATCTCCCACTGTGAGCAGCATTATTAACTCTGCTGATATTTCCTGCTTTCTATTGAATTCAGACCTGACTGCTGCTTTTCTTAAGAAATCTCTTTTGTAGCAACAATAAATGTTCAGTGGCTTCCAGGCTCAGTGTCACTCAGTTCCCAAGGGGGAGGCTGATGGCTCACAGAATAGATTAGTTCAGCAGAATTATGCCTTTCCACAACATTTTGAGAGTTGACAAAACATATGCTGCCTGTTTCTGTTCTTTAAGATGAAGTAGTAGAGAACTAAGTCCTATATAGGCCCCGAGGTCCATAGGTCCTGGTACTGATCTCTATTTTCCATATCATGAAGTGGATGACAGTCTATGACTCCCCCTGGATGGGATGCCAGTCCATCACAGGTTACTTCACCACCAAATCCCAGTCCCCTTCCACATGTGGGTGGACTGGGACAATGCAGATGTATCTTGTCCAAGGACAAAGACAGGTGACTGTGAATGCAATCCAGGACTATGTGTTGGTAGCCCAACTGCTTTTCCAAGAGCTATGTGCTGTGTCAGGCCCGTACCTATGCTGAGGAAACTGAGAATTGGATCATCATGTCCACACAACTGAAATGGAACACCTTTACAGAATGCTTGGGTAGCAGCTGAAAGAAAGAAAGACATCACCTGGAACAACATTTTGATACATATGTTTCTGTGTGCACAGCATTTTAAAGTGGATACAGCTATGTCGTATTTGGTGTGAGAAAGGAACCATGCCTGATAACGTACCTTTGTGTGCACAAAGGTCTTCTGGTTCCTGACTTTGAAAATCTGCAAATCCTGCACCCATCTATTGGTGAATTCATGAAAATTCAGTAAGGTATATCTTCTACAATACATTCCAATTCTAAGGTAGAACTCTACTAGTGTATACCAAGGTATACGTATTTTAAAAAAGAAGAGTAGAATAGAAGAGTAGAATATAGTAGAGTAGAGCCACTTAGATGCCTGGTCTTGAGAACCAGGGATGGTAGGTTGAAAATCTTTTTTATCCCATGGGAACTCTCCCTACCCACCCAAGCGGCTCAAGAAAATGGGCATCATGTATATAAGTGATATTTACACAATAAGGGTAATAAACATATACAAGAAATATAGTTACTACATAATATTATAGGAGCTGGCCTAAATATTCATACAGGAGAATATTGTAATATACATATAACTAGTCTGTAGACTAGTAGTAAAATTAAATTATAGCTAGTAGGCTAAGCTATAAATATGGTTATTTTATTATAGAAACAGAAGCTATGATGTAATATGTTTTAGGTATCTATCTAAAGTTCACCCTGCTAGCTTACTATGGGAAGACAAATACATATTCTATATGCTATCTAATGGAAACCCCAAACTTAGATACTATATGTTAATATCTATTAAAGAACCCATAAACTGAAGAATCATTAAAAAACTACACCATGTAAAATAAAAATGTAAATCGTGAAAATAAGCTAACTACAGCTAAATGAGTTACTGTTCAATTAGCTGTTAATAAGCCAACCATACCTTGCTAGCCAGCAGGGTTAAACAAAGCTGGTAACTAGCGTATAAAGTACAATAGCGTACTTTAACCCTACAATAATGGTATTAACAAATACATATAACAAAAAATGTAAACAAAATTGTGTATTAACGTTAGCTTCCCAAACAGAACAGAACCGACTATATATCATGTTATTTGTAATTCAGAAATTGTTCAGATGTGCAGGTGCTCATACCACGAATGAGGTATGAGAAGATACTGAGGAACACAAGCATTAGTACCTCCTAAAAATCAAATGAACCAATCTTTGTGTTCGTGGAGATCCACACCTCCAGTTATCTTTATTTTCTCCAAATAAGGTGCCTTTGCATAACTGTGTAGCTTCTCTCTGTATCAATCTTCCTCTTGAATTTCTCATGTTTCATTTATGGGGAGCATTTTTTTTCCCCTTTGTTCAGAGTTCTCTTGTGTGTCTTGTCATCTATCATCGTCTGTCTTTGTTTTAGTTTTGTGGTATGAAATCATGGCAGAAATGTAGTGGTAAGTAAAGCCTTATGATATTATGAAGCAACACTGTAAAAAAAAAACAAACTTGTTTTTACAAAAAAATACAGCAGCACAGTAGACACAGTAGACTTTACAGACATAATATGTAAATGGGTTTACAGTGAATGAACTCACATTAAAAACTGTCAAATCTACAAAAAAAAAAAAGAAAAAAAAAGAGAGCATAGGCTCTCTTTTTTGTTGTTGTTGATTTCCATTTACATATTATGTCTGTAAAGTTATCTACTGTGCTGCTGTATTTTTTACAGGAATTCCCTGGTAACCACAGCTGCCAGCGTTTTCCTGTTAAAACAAGTCTTTTTTTTTTTTTTTTACAGTGAATGTATTATTAAAAAAAAAACACTTAATGAATACATTTACTGATTAAAAACAAGTGAATGTAAACATCACCAACTTATTAACTTCAGTGAATAATTTATTGAAAATGATGCTAAATCCTATGTCAAGTATCTGCATGATGATGGTGAAACCATTTCAGATACACTCTCATTAAAAAAGAAGACAAATCTATTTTTACTTCTGCTCAAAGCAGGGAAGGGGACCATTCCATTTATCATGTTATTATCCGTGGGGAGAAAGCGGGGGTGAGGGTTAGGGGAATTTTGTAGGAAGATCTAGTGAAATTTCTAATTCTAAGGGGGTCAGTGGCTATTATACTTTGCAGGCATAGGGGAGGCTTGATTTTTCTCCCCAGTGGGTATCGTCACAGTTTTCTGAGGGGCCTATCTATTTAAAATATCTTAAACCCCATTGTTTTGGAATAAAAATGGTGAGTAAAATGTATATACCTTTTTATAGTTATGAATCTCATCGGATAATTGCAGTGCTGGTATGTCAGTATTTAACAACTTCTATTGCAAATGCTGGTCTTTAAATTTTGCATTATATTTTATATACTTTGCCATAAATGTTTATGAATGTTATATGATGTCATTAATGCAAGACCTCATCATTGCATGGCTGTATGCAATTTAGCAGTGTTGAGCATTTATGTGGTTCACTGACTTCAAGTTTATATGACCATTGCCATATTGGAACAAAGCATATTTTTGATTAAAAATCTCAATAAAATATAATATAATAAGAGACAATATGATAATGGATTGACCTGTCAATTAGATACTTATTCTCTATTCTGCTCTTTAATGGTATTTGTTTCACTAACTCTGAACTGCTTTCCTAGAGTTGTACTTTAAGTCTCTGTTTTCATGGTATGAAGCTATATTTGAAAAGTAATAATAAATCCATGACAGTTATTTACATGTATTATATCATTTAAGTGTGCACAGACGGTAATTTATTTGAGTTTAACAGTGGGCTAAACAAGACATTGACATTTTGGCCATGTGTGTTATGTGTCGGACGCAGCCCGGAGAACCGACCAGCGTTTGAAGGACCCAGTATAAAATAAGCAGAGCACGGTACAAAGGATAACAGAGTTTAATGAACATAACAGTGATGTGATAAATATAAGAGTGCGCGGTCTGGCGTGGTGGATTGCGGTGCGCTCCCAGCAGCGCTAACGGTCCGGAGCCAGAACCAGTTCGGACCCAAGGACCCCGCCGACACCCCCCAGGTGGCCGCGACAAACCGAGTCTGTGAATGAAGAAATCATCATGTGAGTCCACACTCACACTCAGAGAGACCGCTCAAAGGTGTACAAACAGCAAACACTTCCTGGCTTAATTACTAATCAGCTTCCCACCCTGCAGGCATGGAACACCCTGTTCACAAACTCACTGCAGTGGAAGCTGATTAAAACGACTAACATAACAGCTCAATATAATAAGGTGTGAGGGACACCACATTTACTGACTGTACAAATGTTAGTCACAAAACCTAACGTACCTCAGGAAGTGTGCTGACGAGCGTGAAACCTCACCCTCTCCTCTTTCACAGACCATGCATCAAACCTGGACGTTCTCTGCATCCACTGATGAGATGGCTCTCGAGACGACGATCTCGCCCGTCTGGTCACAAGGTCGAGTCTCTGGCAAATACACACTGTGTACTCCAGACTTAAATGCCACCATGTTCCAATCCGTGTAGATGCACCACAGCTGTGAGTCCTGACGAGCCGCAGGTGATCAGGGTAAGGTCCTGATAACTCAGCCACACAGCCACTCAGTCCTAAATGCGCACCACCTGGAAGGAAAACCAAAAGACAGAAACAGAAGACCAACAAAAGCCAGCCAAGCACGCCAGCCACAACAGCACCCCACCCTCACGGGAAGCCTCCCGGCGACCACACAAACCTGGCCCAGGAGAAACACCCCCCTCCAGGGACCATGGCTGGAAACCGTATCTGCATACATCTTCCAACAGAATCTTCATTTAACAGAACGGTTGATGTCTTCTCCTCTGGCTGCATCTTTGCCTTTGTTTCTGTCTGTCAATTAGCACAGGTGTGGCCAGGAGTTCTTAAACCTGTGCGGTCAGCCTTTGTCCAACCATGTTCACAGTCTGATTAGTCATAAAACAAAAAAGACAAACACAAACAACCAAACCACCCCCCCCCCTCCCCAGAGGACCGTCCCATCAAACCCCGGGAAGAGGAGAAAAGAAAAACAACCCAAACTTAAGCTTGCAAATAAAAATGCTAACACCCCCCCCCCCCCCCCCCGACGACATGTAGGGACCAACACCCCCCAGAGGACATCCCGCCAGCTCCAGGAGTAATAACCACAGCCGAGGTCCCTCTGGGATCCAAAGTCACCCATGGGGACTCCCAGCGCCTCCCAGAGGACCGTTCCATCAACCCCAGGAGACGCCTCCCCTCATGACCAATGGACCCAGCCCCGGCCGTCTATGGCTACATGGACCCACAGCCCTTTCCCCCCCAGAGGACACCACAGTCACACCCTGAGGGCGGAAACTGGGGGGAAAAACAAAAGGAAAGAAAAAAAAACATACAAACAAAACAACCCCAACCCCACCCCCTTGGCGCAGTGGAAACTGGAAGCACGTCCAGCGTCACCAACCGTGACTATACCCCAGAAGCCAACCGGGAGGAGTGGAACAGCGGTTATGGCAGACGGCACAAAACGGCGCCACTCCTCCGACTTCCAAACCAGCCACCAGCTGCGGGTATATCCCACTGCCCCAAACCTCAGCCACGCCGATGGCAGACGGCTCAAAGGCGCGCTGAAGCCGGAGGTGGAACAGGGAACCAACAACAAAAAAAAACACAACCCCCCCCCCCTCCCAGGTGCAGAGGTTACCTGGGAAACATCCAACATAACCAAACTGCACCACTCCAGCAACGCCGACAACCTACGGCTCACACGGCTGGAGCCAGAGGAGAAGAGAGGGAATAAAAAGAAAATACCCCAAACCCCCCCCCCCCCCCCTCCGGGTGCAGAGGTTACCTGGGAAACGCCCAGCATAACCAAACTGCACCACTCCAGCAATGCCGACACATACGGCTCACCCGGCTGGAGTCAGAGGAGAAGAGAGGGCATAACAAAAAACAAAAAAAAAAGAAAAAAGAAAAAACAACCCAATTACCAGGGGACCGTCCCAGCAAACCCTGGGGAGGTGAAACTAAAAGAAATAAAAAGAAAGACTAACAGACTAACATACAGTTTTTGGGTCCTTTTCATGCTCCAGATAGACTGCAGGGTCACGACCCCAGACACTAATAGTGTAAAAAAAAATCCCACACAAAAACCAACTCAAAAAACACCCACAAAAAATGAATCAACACAAAACTAATAAGTGTTCTATACCGTCAAGCTCAAACAAATGGAACACACCTGTTCCAACTTAAGAGCTTAATGGTAATGTGACTCAGTCACCAACAGAGGGAGCCAGAGTGCTAAAAATGAAAAACCCCCTTTGGTAATTGAGAAAACAAACTCAAGCTGCTTTTCTGTGCGCAGCTGTGTGTAACACACAACCAAAAATGTGCTTCAACTAAATAACGCCGGAGCTGACACAACAGACACAGTAGTTATCTTCATCCAGGGAAACGGGGTTACAACTGTAACACGTAACTGTAACTGTAACTGTAGCCACAGAGCTCCGCCGTGCGCGTTCACCCATTACAGACACACTCTTGCAGCTCCTGTTTAAACCTCTTATCCGGTCGGAGCGTGACGCGAAGCCATTGCCAGTCACACTCCACCACGACCCACGGATAAGGCACAAACACAGGAAACACGGCTGCAAGAGAGCACGAATCAGTATTCAGTAATGGGTTCTCAAACACGCACCATCCGGGCGGAGAGCACCCGCAACTGATCCGGATAACTTCTGAACGTCTGCTGCCGCCTTCCCGGCGCGTTACCATCTCTGCTACCGCTGGGTCCGTGATGTATGGCCAGAGACTACTGTTATGTGTCGGACGCAGCCCGGAGAACCGACCAGCGTTTGAAGCACCCAGTATAAAATAAGCAGAGCACGGTACAAAGGATAACAGAGTTTAATGAACATAACAGTGATGTGATAAATATAAGAGTGCGCGGTCTGGCGTGGTGGATTGCGGTGCGCTCCCAGCAGCGCTAACGGTCCGGAGCCAGAACCAGTTCGGACCCAAGGACCCCGCCGACACCCCCCAGGTGGCCGCGACAAACCGAGTCTGTGAATGAAGAAATCATCATGTGAGTCCACACTCACACACAGAGAGACCGCTCAAAGATGTACAAACAGCAAACACTTCCTGGCTTAATTACTAATCAGCTTCCCACCCTGCAGGCATGGAACACCCTGTTCACAAACTCACTGCAGTGGAAGCTGATTAAAACAACTAACATAACAGCTCAATATAATAAGGTGTGAGGGACACCACATTTACTGACTGTACAAATGTTAGTCACAAAACCTAACGTACCTCAGGAAGTGTGCTGACGAGCGTGAGACCTCACCCTCTCCTCTTTCACAGACCATGCATCAAACCTGGACGTTCTCTGCATCCACTGATGAGATGGCTCTCGAGACGACGATCTCACCCGTCTGGTCACAAGGTCGAGTCTCTGGCAAATACACACTGTGTACTCCAGACTTAAATGCCACCATGTTCCAATCCGTGTAGATGCACCACAGCTGTGAGTCCTGACGAGCCGCAGGTGATCAGGGTGAGGTCCTGATAACTCAGCCACACAGCCACTCAGTCCTAAATGCGCACCACCTAGAAGGAAAACCAAAAGACAGAAACAGAAGACCAACAAAAGCCAGCCAGGCATGCCAGCCACAACAATGTGGCCAGTTTCTCTGTGCATGATCCATCACACAGGTGCCTAAGTGTCGAGGACCCCAGTAGCAGGTGAAGGCCAAGGGGGTGCCCACGTTTCACCTGGCTGCGGCAGATAGATGGTTTTTTAGAGTTGAGCGAGTGGACAGTTGTCTGCCTGAGTGGTTGCCATCCAGGAGCCCGTGCTTGGCTGCAATTAAACAAGGGGCACTACAGAATACCACATAAGGAATACAGATGAACTTTGAAGCAGTACAAATTATCCATGCACATTTTAAGTGCAATGAATTAAATAGTACTCTATTACTCATTGTAAATACTCTAAATAGTCCTTATTTAAGGGAGTAAAAATAAATACCCATGAAGTGAAATTACTGGCCAACTATTGATGAACTAAAATTGCATTTAGGCTCCTACAGCAGTTCCATGGTGTTGTGGATGCGGCAAAGTGCAGCATCAGTGCATTCTCCCAGACTTGACTTCAGTGTCAAAGAGAATAGCTCATATGGTTTGTTACATGCATTGACTTAGTTCGCATGTGAGTAGAATTTCAGAGTTTGGCCTTTTGAGCATGATATTATGCCTAAATTTGATATCTGGCTAAATGAAATCTGTTATTTTTGATCCTATCTTAGACATATGATATGATATGATAAGAAAATATGAGAGGTAACAGAGTGCAAAGGGATGAGGAACTTGGCAACAAAAATATTTCAAGATTTTTCACCTCAGTAGTTTTTGGACTCTGACTCCAGGCCTCTGTGTTTTGGCCTCAACTGAAATTGTGAAATTCCTGGGCATGAATTTTGCAAGTATATTTAACACGTCCAAGGTCAGCGTGGTTTTCAGCTGTACTTTTTACACAATTCAAATAGAGATAGGGGAGGTTAACCCTTTGGGAAGTAAGGATGCTTTTCTGCAATTACCACCAAAGTGATACAAATGTAAAGTCTAACTAGACCTGAACACAGAGTAAATGAGCCCTTTGTTTTTTAAAAACTCACCAAAAGGAAAATCTAGTAGAATCTAGAACTGGAGTTGCATTAGAGAGGGCAAAGCGGACCTGAACTGGATTTGTTGTGGCAAATGGCAGTAGCCAACACTGCCACCCCCTCCCTCCCCCAGCTCCTTGGAATTAAATTCTTAATGTAGCTAAATAGGTAAAGATTTGGAATTAGCATTCAAATTGGTGTCCCTGTCAAATCATATTTTTTCTTTGCTTGTTTTGGCACAAAAAATTTTTTTTTGGTTACCCAACTGGTGCCCATGTTTTGCCAACACAGGGATAAATTTAATTTTAATGTAATCTTTATTTAACCAGTTTAATCCCATTAAGATCAAGGCATCTTTTGCGAGGGAGACCTGGACAATTATAAAGTTTCCAACTGACTTATCCTGTGTTGTGTGGGCCGCTGAAGAGGAGGTACTGCTGGCCCACCACCACAAGATGGCGCCCTGCTTGAAGTGCAGGCTTCAAGCACGAGAGGGCGTTGGCTTTGCTGGAGGTGACAGCTGTCAACAATCAACACAAGCTGTCACCCATCATCACCACTACAAAGACCGGACTGCAACTCCACCTCCTCGCCGAGAAATCAACTACCATTCAGGTCATTTCTCTGCTGCCTGACACTGTGTGTGTTTAACCTGAACTTCTATTTGCAGCCGTTTTCCTGGAGTGTTTCCTTATCTGGAGGATTGGCGTTTGGTGTGACAGCGACGGCTTCGCCTCACACTCCAACTCAGATAAGTGGTTGACCAGGAGCTGCACGAGTGTGTGTGATTGGAGGTGGAGGTTTTCCCTCCTTTACTTAAGACAGACTGTGGATTACTGAGTGTGCGAACTCACACTCATCTGGACTGTCTTTGTTCTCTGCCAGCAGTACCGGTTCTGACTGCTGAAGACAGCGGCCACCTGGGGCGCAGGGCTTGGCGGCTCCGGTGTTCTTCAGCTCCGTTGGTGGTGGAAGCTGTGTGGGGATCCAGCTCTTCTCTCTCCAGGCGTCTTCTATCGTCGAGCCTGCCCACACGTCACCTGGTGTATGATTGACAGTCACCATATTGTTATTGTCTGTACGTTGTTGTGCGATTCACAACATTAAATTGTTACTTTTTGGCTTATCCATTGTCCGTTCATTAACGCCCCCTGTTGTGGGTCCGTGTCACGTCACTTTCACAACATCCTGCATGTTATTAAATGTGGGAGGAAACCGGAGCACCCAAAGGAAACCCACGCAAAACCGGGGAGAACATGCAAACTCCACACAGAAAGGCCACAGGTGGGAATCAAACTCATATCCTTCTTGCCGTGACATGGGATACTAGGTGTTGCAGCAAAACGTTAGGGCCTCTTCACACATAGTTCGAAATTGGTCGAACTGAGCACAAAAAGCGCATGAAGCAGGAATCGTATGCAAAACGTGTAAATTCGTAGCTGCCTCCAACACCTCGTACATCTGTTGCTGCATCTATTTGCACACACCAGTGGCTGAAAGACAGAGTGTGCCCTGTGAGAGCCCATCGATCCCTCTTGCGGCAGGTATCGGCAAAATTCCAGCTGATGTGCGAACATTTAACACCGCTTGCATGGCACTTAGAAAATGTGTGGTCATTGGCACTAACATGAAAACAGTCAGCAGACAATCACTGTCGAGCTGGCAGTGAAATTTGTCTAAGTGCCCCCATGAATGTGGCTTTGCAAACAGACAGTGACACGTTGGTGTGTGTTCTGAACTGTTGGTGTGTGTGCAGAACTGCACTGAACCATCGACACGATGTTTTGTGGTTCGTTCATACGAGCTGTTCCGACGGGAGTCGCCCTGAGTTGTACATATTTGCATTATGTGTGAAGGGGCTCTTAGTGTTGTGCAAAAAATATTTTTGTTAAAACCCCTCACCCTCCAGCGCCTAACTTGAATTAAAGGTCAAACTATACAAAACAAGCACATCTTGTTTCATTTCAGAATCAAATTTATTGCCAAGTAAGTTCTCACAACCAAGGAATTTGATCCAATGTCACTGATGCATAAAAATAAAAAATGAAAAGGAAAAAAAATAGTTATGTAAGAAGGAATAGGTGCATATACAACAATAAAAAGAAAAGGAAAAATACTTCTGTAAGAAGTAAAGGAGTCAAATAGATAAATGGCCAAAACTTCAATGTCACTGTGGTGGTGCACAGAGGCCAAATTACCAAAATTGTCTCAAATAGTTATAGACCTGAATGTTAAGCATTGAGCTCAAATTTTGATTTTGGGCTGTGACATTCAAGTTTAAGTTTGCTTCTTTTTTTTCCACAACTGAATCACTTTGTCCTTGTGTGAGCCTAAATTAATTCCGTTAAGTTTTATCAAAATTCAATCACAACTTTATCTTGTTCACGCATGGATGGACCAGAAAACAGAAAACATACATGCTGCATGTGCTCCCACACGATGTTTAAAAAAAAAAAAGGGCATAAAAACAGATATATATGTGTGCCTTGAAGCACATACTGAAAAGGAACTGTGATGTTCAGACACATAAAGCAGATTTATTTTTCATACAATATAAGAGGTGTGAATTAATATATTTTACCTCTGTGCTTTTTTTTTTTTTTTTTTGGTGTAAAAGACGTGCTATTGTTTTTGAAGAGGAAGATAGGGAACACTGCACCTCTCCTACATATTTTCAATTTGATTATTTAAAGATGGACCTGGAAGCCGAACTATTGTGATCTGAAGCTCAACCATAGCAACAGAAAAATACATATTAAATTTGACTGTATTGTTATTTTCACTCGCTGTGTATTCATTGGCTAACAGGTGCCAGATCAGTGACATCATGCACTAAATTTATGAGCGAGTTGTCATTTGTGAATCCAGACTCAAACTATAAAGGGTGCTGTTGGCATGTGGAGCGCATGAAAAATTCCACATGTGGAAAGATGGAAAATGACTTGTGGTTTCCCAAGTGCAGAGGCCAACTCGGCTGTTTGACAGAAAGGGAGGAGGAGGAAGGGGCGGGGGCGTAGGGGATTCTTGGTGTATTTCTAGACTTTTCTTTATGTATACAGTAATTTGTCAAAGTTGTGAAAGCATTCGCTAAACTATTTAGTTAACGTGTGCTGAAAATCCTCCAATGTTTTTGTTACGATTTCAACATTTTTATTGGAATTATTGTGCTTATCTGACATAATAATGCATAATATCATTTAATGATACCTTCAAGGCCCCATGAGGTCATCATGTTCAACAGTTTCCTGCATGTTTGTTATAATTTATAGCCAAGTATAAATCATATCATATGTTGTAATCATGGCATTGTGTGACAGTGTTTTATTCATGGATCCACTTCAATAGAAATTCTACTCGCTGCCAGTTTTATGTGTTTTCTTCAGTAAGAGGAAATGGTTTTATTGTCCTGGTTCCCAATTACATCCATGTTGCCTATTAGCAAAGAAGCAACCAATAAATCTTTAGAGAAAGTACTTCCTCGTGACAGTGGCAATGAGGCTGTTTTTTAGGATTCTTCAGGAATTTGGACCTGGATTTTGTAAACTAGCTGGCAGGAAACCTGGGCAAACCTGTCAGGATGTATAGACCAGTCACACATACAGGCACACACTCTATGTCCACGTGCAATTGTGCTTGCGTGTGTGTGAAGTGAGACAAAAGCTAGCAGGTTGATCCAGTATTCAGTTGCCAGTTGGGGAAAAAAAGCAGAAGTAAGTTTTACATATGAGCCAGGAAGGGCCACAGACCTTCAACACTGCATACCACAAAGTGCTTAGTCAACAGGCTGGATGAGCATTATTTCCTTTTTACACTTTGCTGGAAACTATGTGAATCAACTACTGCTGTATCGGATCTGGAGATCGACCAGTGGCTGCTGGTGAAGTAAAGTTGTGCAACATCCAATCAATTGTCAGTAACCATATCTGTAAGACGCAATATAAGCTGCAATGCATCCATCGATCCATTTTCTATACCTACTCCAATTAAGGGTCGCAGGGGGGCTGGAGCCTATCCCAGCGGTCATAGGCCGTGAGGTGGGGTACACACTGGACAGAACGCCAGTCCATCGCAGGGCCACATATAAACAAACAAACACATTCACACCTGCATGCATACCTTCTAGGACAATTTAAATTTTTCAATCCACTTAACCTGCCTGTCTTTGGATGGGGGAAGAAGCCAGACCACCCAGAGGGAACCCACGCAAACATGGAGAAAACATGCAAACTCCCTCCACACACAAAGGCCACAAATGGGAATCAATCTGATGACCTTCTTGCTGTGAGGCAACAGTGGTAACCGCTAAGCCACCGTGCTGCCCAGCTGCAATGCAGTAAATAAATAAATAAAATAAATAAAATAAATAAATAAACAGTGCAATGTTTTTTCATTCCCCATCTGGAAAATATTTCATAGTTAATTACTGTTGGCATAAATAGTGGGCTAAAGCATTTTATGGAGGAACACCCCCCCGCCGTAATCACATCAGTACAGTAAGGTCCATAGGCACTTGGACAGGCGCACAATTTTTTAAAACTTTGCATCTGTACATCACTGCAATAGTCTGGGAAGCAGATGAATCAGACGTCAGGTCTGGTCTTGGAGCATGCACTGGTACCATGCATCAACACATCCACCCACCACACTACAGAACCACCTTGGGTCCTGGATAGCAACCACGCAGGCAGATAACTGATCCATCCCCACCTCTCAAAAGTAACAATCACAGCTGGCGTCCTCAGCACTGAGGCACCTGCATGCTGGATCTTGCACATAGAAACATAATCTAATGGACCAATCCCAAAATACTTTTGTATGACAAATTGTCCTTGAGAAAGCCATTAAACCTCAACCGGCTCAATATTTCTAAATTGAAACCCTTTTTTGTCCAAGGTTGAACTGGAGATGATAATTCATGCTTTTATATCCTGACATCTGGTCTATTGTATTATTCTTTCTACCTGTCTAAATAAGAAGGAGCTTGACCAAATTCAGGTCGCCCAGAAATCTGCTGCAAGGCTTTTAACTGGAACACACAAATGGGCTCATATCATGGCTGTTTTAGTCTCTCTTCAATGGTTACCTGTTAATTTTACAATACATTTTAAAATGTTGACCTGAATTTTAAAGCCTTGCACAGTCAAGCTTCTCCTTACAACTCTGACCTGCTACAACTTCACACTCCAGCCCGCAGTCTGAGGTCAGAGGGCCAGATGTTATGTGTGAACCCGAGGTGATCGCTCTGTTGAAACAGTAGCACCCAGGCTGTGGAACACTCTACCTCTTTCCCTTCACTGCTTAGACGCGATTGATGTATTTGAAAACAATGCAATGCAAAAATACCCTCAGGCATATAAGCATTGTCTTCTTTATGATTTGCAGTTGTTTAATTAAATATTAAGATCCTGTTGTCTTACATACAATTTGTACATGTTCAACAATGCCCCTCTATCAATCAGTCAATCAATCATAAGCAATATTTACATTTTAACGGCATCTGCAGGAGTGAGTGAGTATGCGTGTACAAGAGCGAAAGTTAGCTTTGAGTTAGTGGGCATGCTGACATCCACAAAATGTCTTGTAAATTACTCCAGAGGTGCTATCAGGTTACAAAAACAGCGTTTTCAGTTTTAGAAGTGTTTATTTCTCACTATATTTTACATAATACATGACAAAGAGGTTATATTTACAAACAACATGGGTGCAATTTGGTGGGGGATAGGGGGGACATGTCCCCCCCACCTTATTAACCAGGGGGGACAGAATATGGTATGTCCCCCAGCACCACCTTCTGACATATATGTGTGTACTTGAAACATGCTATGCCAGTCTTATGTGCAAACCATGTCAGTCTTATGTGCAAAACCATGTCAGAATAGTATCTTTGTTTCTGCAAGTTTGTATTTTTAGCAGCATTGACTTGTTTACAACACCTGTTTCTTGTTTGTCACATTCAGAATTTTCTGGGACTGCATTTGTCCAGATTTGAAACCCAAAATAGTTGCCTCTAGGGACTAGTGTCTACACATAAGTATCAATAGACCATATGCTAATTTACTAAATTCTGAAAGTTAGAAAAGGAAATCAGAAAAGCTATCTGGGACCTCAGAAAGCCCATCTGCAATTATTGCTTGATCTCCAAAATCAGTCTATGCAAGCGAAATTATGTTCAGTATGAGTGTTGTCATTAGTGCCACTTCGAAAATTAAATTCATGATAAGTAATTTATCCTAAACTTATGATCTGTTGTTTTTTCAAACTTATGCAAAAACAAATCTTGAGAAAAAAATACAGTATGCGATAGTTAATAATTATTACGAGCCTGTTCTTTCATATTTATGAATACATTTTACCACATTGCAGTTGTTTTTTTAATGAGAACTCAACCTATCATTGTTTTTGAGTTCTACACATGTGATGATACCTTATTTATACCAGGATGTTAATAAAATCAATGCTGGCTATTCTCAGAATAAAGTACTTATATCCACAGTTTGAAATTGCATAAGCCAAATGGTGTCCACTTTATGGCCTTCTCAAAACATTAAAATGACTGTTCTGGATGTTCAGAATGCATCTGAGCTTTTCTAGAAACCATTGGCTTCTGGGGGTCTAAAGCGGCCCCCAGACCCCCAGCCTATGGGCTTCGGCCCTGCAGGACTCGCACTTTGCCCCCCCCCCAATTTCTAGTTCTAAATTGTGCCTTTGACAAACAAACGAAACAGAGTTTTGCAGCTAGCTACCAGCCTGTGACGTCACCATGCTAATGTCTGAGAAATGTCTTGTAAATCACTTCAGGGCTGTTACTAGTTTCCAAAAACAGTGTTTATTTCTTGCTAGTTTTTGTATAATATATGACAAAGAGGTTATATTTACACACAAACAGAGTTTGCAGCTAGATAGACCAGCTACTGACATCATGGTGCAGCTCTACTCTGATTGCCTGTCACCCACCACTCAAAAAAAAAGGGAACAGAATGAAACAGAATTTTTTTAACCTCTTAAAATAGGTCAAGGTTAGCCATCTTTGAACTTGTCAAAGGGCCCCTTCCCACATAATATGACGTTGGGTGAAAGAAGCAGAAACTGGAAGAAAATCAGTGAACAAAAAACTAAATGAGGATCCGCGAAACATTCCACCTGCTGTCAGTAATGACACGACGTGGAATACTGTTCTCCTTTTTATGTTTTGCATGAATGACCTGATGCACTTGTCTCATGAAGAGCTGGTTGGGTGAAGTCATTTACTGTCAGACAACTATGTTTACTTTTTAAATCATAATGACAACAGAAACTACCCAAATGACCCTGATCAAAAGTTTACATGCCCCTGTTCTTAATACCACGCATTGCCCCCTTTAACATCAATGACAGCTTGGAGTCTTTTGTGATAGTTGTGGATGAGGCTCTCTGATGGTAAAGCTGCCACTGAATGTGTCTTGGACTTTATTTATATCAATTACGATGAAATACAAACAGTATGGCACTTTATGGTAAATCTGCATGGAGTAGACAGCTCTCAAAAACTGAGTGACCATGCAAGAAGGAGAAGCGTGAGGAAAGCCACCAAGACAGCCAGACAACCCAGAAGAAGTTATAGGCTTATGTGGCTATGATTGGAAAATGGTTCATCTTTCAGCAGGACAATGTGAATGTCCTTGAGTGGCCCAGCCAGAGCCCAGACCTGAATCTGATCTGAATATGGCTGTGCACCGATGATCCCCATCCAACCTGATGGAGCTTGAGAGGTGCTTCAAAGAAGAATGGGCGAAACTGCCCAGAGATAGGTGCACCAAGCTTGTGGTATTATATTCAAGAAGCCTTGAGGCTGTAATTGCTGCTAAAGGTGCATCAACTTTGCTCAACAAGGGTTGAGCAAAGTGTGTTAATACTTATGTACATGTGATTTCTTAGTTTTTTATTTATAATAAATGTGCAAAAAAAGAGCCTTTTTCATGTTGTCATTATGGGGTGTTGTGAGTAGAATTTTGAGGGAAAACATTAATTTACTCCATTTTGGAATGAGGCTGTAACATAACCAAATGTGGAAAAAGTGAAGCGCTGTGAATGCAGTGTGGCATCAATGAGTGCCTGTATAAATTAGATTAAATAGAACTTTATTAATTCCTCGGGAAGAATCCCTCAGGGAAATTGAGGCTCCAGCAGCATTGGAGAGTAGCACACAGGGTAAGAAGAACACAGAATATCAAAAGTAGAAGAAAGAAACAATTTGCAACAAGTAAATAACTACTATCTTACTGGCTACTACTCTTCCTCACGTTCCCGTCCTCTGTGATAGAGATAGGTGCACCAAGCTTGTGGTATTATATTCAAGGCAGCAGCATTGGAGAGTAGCACGGGATGAAAATCAGCACCTCCAAATCCGAGGCCATGGTTCTCAACCGGAAAAAGGTGCCTTGCCCTCTTCAGGTCAGTGGAGTGTCCTTGCCTCAAGTGGAGTTTAAGTATCTCAGGGTCTTGTTCACAAGTGAGGGACGGATGGAGCGTGAGATTGATAGATGGATCAGTGCAGCATCTGCAGTGATGCGGTCTCTGTGGTGAAGAGAGAGCTGAGTAGGGGGGCAAAGCTCTCGATTTACCGATCGATCTACGTTCCGATCCTCACCTATGGTCATAAGATTTGGCTCATGACCGAAAGAATGAGATCGCGAGTACAAGTGGCTGAGATGAGTTTCCTCCGCAGGGTGGCTGGGCGCTCCCTTAGAGATAGGGTGAGGAGCTCGGTCACTCGGGAGGAGCTCGGAGTCGAGCCGCTGCTCCTCCACGTCGAAAGGAGTCAGTTGAGGTGGCTCGGGCATCTTTTCCGGATGCCCCCTGGACGCCTCGCTGGAGAGGTGTTCCGGGCACGTCCCATTGAGAGGAGGCCCCGGGAAAGACCCAGGACACGCGGGAAGGACTACATCTCTCGGCTGGCTTGGGAACGCCTTGGGGTTCCCCCGAAGGAGCTGGGGGAGGTGTGTGTGGAACGGGAGGTCTGGGCGGCTTTGCTGGAGCTGCTGCCCCCGCGACCTGACTCTGGATAAAGCGGAAGAAAATGGATGGATGGATGGATGGATGGATGGATGGATGGATGGATGGATGGATGGATGGATGGATGGATGGATGGATGGATGGATGGATGGATGGATGGATGGATGGATGGATGGATGGATGGATGGTATGTCTCATTTTCACAGAAATGATTTGTATAGCTCTGTTTAAGTATGTGAATCATTTGGAGTACTGCAGTTGGAGACCTTTAGGGGATCTTGTTGTATATAGTTTTTATTTTCAGATAACGCTCCCCCCCTCTCCCCTTTGTTTTTCTTTGCTCATAATGAGCATTTCTCTCTTGGCTCAAGGCTCATTTTGAAATATAAGCATCAACATCCTGTTTGAATTTGTTTCTTTACATCTAATTTCAGTCTTCTGGCCTTATAGCATGCATACAGACTGTTAAAGACTTCTGTCAGCATGATGTTTGCCGAAAACCTCAGTGCATGTGAAACTGCTCCACTGAGCATTTCACATCATTAGAAAGATCATGAACAACACTTACCAGAGAAAATAATTAACAGCTAACAATCTGCTTGAAAATGACTTTAACCAATAAAATGTGTGTTTTGTATTTGCCACATTTAAGAGAGAGAGAGAGAGAATGTCATTAAATCCTCATTGCTGTAATAGAAAACAGGTGGTGGACGTTGTAAATGTTTTATTTCCCTGTTTGTTTGTTTGTTGGCGTGTGTCTTCACCAACCATATCTACAGCATTTTGTGATGACATCATGAAAAGTGATTTTATCTATTAGTTTGTTATATGTCATGAAATGTAGTAGAATTTTGTGATGGTATCACAAAATAAATCACAAACAAGGTTTTTGTGGACTTGCAGTGTGGCATTTGGGTTTCTGTTATGGTTAGAGTTACTGTTATGGTTAAGGTTATGGTTAGACAACCCCATCACAGAGATCTACTACATTTTATGGCGTTATCACGCTCTAATAGCGTGAAGGCTATTAGAGCTATAACTGTTGTGTGTTGGGGGGTGTGGCTGGACATTTTGGTGTTCTTTTCTTTTCTTTGCTCTCCAGGTGGTATGAAAACTGATTTGTCTGTGGAGAAGGTGCTGGCTGAAGAGTCCTTCACCCTCATCAACGTTATGTGCAGCACCTGTGGATGGTGCTCACATGCAACCTTAAAGACTTTCAGCTGAAGCAGATAATTAGATGGCGTTCTGCATTTAAGCCATGTGTGATTCAAGTAGAATTGCCGGGAACTCGACCTTGTGATGTTCATTTGTGAGACGCTGAGGACCGCGCCTGGGTTTGACACATCGTGCCTGTGAAGGAAGAAGGGTGAGGGACACATGCTGTCAGCACACATCAGAGGTGATTAATTGTTTGACTAATTGTTGATAGTAACTTGGTATTTTGTTACGCAGTATATTTGAATTGTGATGAGAATTGTGCAGCTTGCTTCTCACTGCCGTGGCGTGCAGACAACTGATCCTCCACCTGTTGTGAGAAGCTGCTCATTTACATAAAGCTTAAATACAGACCTGAATGTGTTGCTGATAGTGTGTGCCTTTTGAAGGATATTGCTTGTAACTGCTGACTTACCTCACCTCTTCTATCCTTCGCAGAGAGCCGGTTTGTCGTGTCCACCTGGGGGGTGTTTGGCGGTAAAAGTGAGTCCAGAAGCGCCGGGCTTCGATCCTTTTAGGCGCTGGAGAGCGTGCCAGCCTTCACTCCACCAGACTGACGCATTTTTTGTTCATTCACTTTGTTATGCACCAGAGGGTGGAAAGAATAAATTGTTTTGTTATTGGAACCGCTTTCTGGTTATTTTAGCGCTGGGTTCCGTCAGACGCAGGTCCGCTCCTCAACCCGCGTCGACACATAACAGTAGTTCCCGGCCATTTCAAAATGGACCCAGCGGCAGAGGTGGTTCCTTTCGCCGAAAGAGTTCAAGAACACTTGGAGAAAATATGGGAGCAATTACAGCATCTCACAAACCAAATTAAACAAACAGACGCCCGTGTTACGGAGCTTGCAGCGCAAGCCGTTCCGCTTCCTGCTGCTCCAGCTGCGGCACCATAGATACCGGTGCAGATAACTCCGTCACCCAGAGATTCGGCGTCCGAACCGATTATTTGTCATCCGGAGCCTTATGCGGGAGACGTTGAAGCCTGTGCTTCGTTTTTGATGCAATGTTCTCTGGTTTTTGCTCAGCGACCGGCTTCCTTCTCTTCTGATGGGAGCCGTGTTTCATATGTGACAAATTTGCTCCGAGGTGACGCCTTAGCTTGGGTCACAGCGTTGTGGAGTAACAACTCGCCATTGTTAGGATCCTTTAAGGATTTCTCCCGGGAGTTCCGACTGGTTTTTGACCATCCGGTGAAAACGAATACCGCTGCCCAATGGTTGCTGAATCTCAGGCAGGGGAGGCGGAGTGCGGCGGAGTATTCCGTGGACTTCCGGATTTTTTCTACTCAGTCAGGTTGGAATGCCGCAGCTTTACGAGGAGTGTTTGTAGATGGGTTAAATGAGTCATTAAAAGACGAGCTGGCAGTCCGTGATGAGCCAAATGATTTAGATGAGCTAATATCGTTGGTGATTCGTCTAGATGATCGGATGAAGGAGCGTGGACGCGAGAGAGGGCGGCCATCAGAGCGGGTTTTTTCGTCTCGGGGCTTTCCCCGACACAGATCTGGGCCGCCTCTTCTTCGCCCCACTGAGGCTCCTCCGACGGGACCTCTGGCTCCTCTTGCAGACGAGCCCATGCAGCTCGGACGAGCAGAGACCACTGTATTGCCCCGACATATAAGCGTCAAGAAAAATAATGGTGACGTATCTCCAGGTGTTCTGGGACAGGCGAAATAACACACACACACACACACACACACACACAAAAAACTTGTTTGGGCTAATGTTTTGTTTCTTTGAATAGGGGTTATAATTTGTTTGGGGAGTCAGAGGCGTGTCTGGTGGAGTGAACGTTAGGCGGTTAGAAGCCCGTCTGGGCTCACTTGATCGTTATTTTTTTTATGTGTATTTAGGTATTTTCTGTTTGGGTTTTGGGGTCGTTTTGTTTTGTTGTTTTTTATTTCCCTACATCCGTAACCCCAACCTCACTTGCCCCAAGACCGTTCGTCTTGTGGGTTGTGGGGTGGTGCAGGTTGGTCACGCTGAGCGTTCTCAGAAGACCTCTGCACCTGGGGGGGGGGGGGTTGTTAGGGGCGTTTTTCTTGGTTTGGTTAGGGCCCGGTTCCACTCCAGCCTCGGTGAGCCTTTGTACCGTTCGTCATTGGTGTTGCCGGGGTGTGGTGCAGCGGGAACATACCTCAGTCAGAGGGGTGGGCCGATCTGTTGCCGTTCGCCATTTCGGTAGTTCCACCCCTCCCGAGAGGCTGGGGTATGGTCGAGTTGGGGCACCGGACGTATTTCCGGTTTTCCGCTGCGCCTTGGGGTTGGGGCTGGGTTAGTTTTTCCTGTTCCCTTCCCCGGCTTAATGTTTTGTGCCGTTCGCCAAAATTGAGCCGCCGAGGGGCTCTGGGAGGGACCTGGGGTCTTTCAGGGGTGCCGGGGAAGGTAACAGGGTTTAACGGTTGTTTTATTTGCCCCCGGGGTTGTTTAGGGTAGTCCTCCGGGGGTTGGACTTTGATTTTGTTTTGTTTCCTTCCGGGTTCCAGCTCCAGGGTTGATGGGACGGTCCTCTGGGGGGGAATTGGTTTGTGGGGCCAACTAGCCAGGTGTGGCCGGGTCTGGGGTTCCGGGGTTGTGGGGAGGGTGCCTCCTGGGGTTTGAAGGTACGGTCCTCTGGGGGGCGCCGTTTGCTCCATGTGTACCTGGGGACCTTTGTGGGATTCCGGTTCTGGCTATTCCTCCTGGAACCGGCGGTAAAGGCCTTCTGGGGGGTGTTGGGCTCTGCAGGTCGTTCTGGGAGGGTTGTTTGTTATTTTTCTTTTATGTATTTATGTTTGTATTGTGTTTGTGGGGCTATGTTGGGTTTTTGCATTTGGGAGTTTTTCTTTTCTTCCCGGGGTTGGATGGGACGGTCCCCTGGGGAGGTTTTGGGTGGGTTTTATGTTTTTTCTTGTATGTTGGATTGTATTAGGGACTGTTTTGGGGTTTTGTTGATGCCAGCCGGCCTTCCAGCTGCGGTGCCCTGTCCTGCTGTCTGTGGTGGACCTTGGGAGCGTTATGCTGTCTGCTTCCTGACAAGGACCCCGGAGGGAGGTGCTGTTCTCGGACCTGGTCTGTTCGGTCGCCGGGAGGCTTCCCGTTAAAGGGGGGGTACTGTTGTGTGTTGGGGGGGTGTGGCTGGACATTTTGGTGTTCTTTTCTTTTCTTTGCTCTCCAGGTGGTATGAAAACTGATTTGTCTGTGGAGAAGGTGCTGGCTGAAGAGTCCTTCACCCTCATCAATGTTATGTGCAGCACCTGTGGATGGTGCTCACATGCAACCTTAAAGACTTTCAGCTGAAGCAGATAATTAGATGGCGTTCTGCATTTAAGCCATGTGTGATTCAAGCAGAATTGCCAGGAACTCGACCTTGTGATGTTCGTTTGTGAGACGCTGAGGACCGCGCCTGGGTTTGACACATCGTGCCTGTGAAGGAAGAAGGGTGAGGGACACATGCTGTCAGCACACATCAGAGGTGATTAATTGTTTGACTAATTGTTGATAGTAACTTGGTATTTTGTTACGCAGTATATTTGAATTGTGATGAGAATTGTGCAGCTTGCTTCTCACTGCCGTGGCGTGCGGACAACTGATCCTCCACCTGTTGTGAGAAGCTGCTCATTTACATAAAGCTTAAATACAGACCTGAATGTGTTGCTGATAGTGTGTGCCTTTTGAAGGATATTGCTTGTAACTGCTGACTTACCTCACCTCTTCTATCCTTCGCAGAGAGCCGGTTTGTCGTGTCCACCTGGGGGGTGTTTGGCGGTAAAAGTGAGTCCAGAAGCGCCGGGCTTCGATCCTTTTAGGCGCTGGAGAGCGTGCCAGCCTTCACTCCACCAGACTGACGCATTTTTTGTTCATTCACTTTGTTATGCACCAGAGGGTGGAAAGAATAAATTGTTTTGTTATTGGAACCACTTTCTGGTTATTTTAGCGCTGGGTTCCGTCAGACGCAGGTCCGCTCCTCAACCCGCGTCGACACATAACAATAACTGGGCTGGTCTTTACATATACAACCCCTGGCAAAAATTATGGAATCACCGGCCTCAGAGGATGTTCATTCAGTTGTTTAATTTTGTAGAAAAAAAGCAGATCACAGACATGACATAAAACTAAAGTCATTTCAAATGGCAACTTTCTGGCTTTAAGAAACACTATAAGAAATCAAGAAAAAAAAGATTGTGGCAGTCAGTAACTGTTACTTTTTTAGACCAAGCAGAGGAAAAAAATATGGAATCACTCAATTCTGAGGAAAAAATTATGGAATCACCCTGTAAATTTTCATCCCCCAAATTAACACCTGCATCAAATCAGATCTGTTCATTGACATTGACTCTATGCCATGACATTGACCCTATGTGTCTTTTTGCAAGGAATGTTTTTGCAGTTTTTGCTCTATGGCAAGATGCATTATCATCTTGAAAAATGATTTCATCATTCCCAAACATCCTTTCAATTGTCCAAAATATCAACATAAACTTGTGCATTTATTGATGATGTAATGACAGCCATCTTCCCAGTGCCTTTACCTGACATGCAGCCCCATATCATCAATGACTGTGGAAATTTACATGTTCTCTTCAGGCAGTCATCTTTATAAATCTCATTGGAAAGGCACCAAACAAAAGTTCCAGCATCATCACCTTGCCCAATGCAGATTCGAGATTCATCACTGAATATGACTTTCATCCAGTCATCCACAGTCCACAATTGCTTTTCCTTAGCCCATTGTAACCTTGTTTTTTTCTGTTTAGGTGTTAATGATGCCTTTCGTTTAGCTTTTCTGTATGTAAATCCCATTTCCTTTAGGCGGTTTCTTACAGTTCGGTCACAGACGTTGACTCCAGTTTCCTCCCATTCGTTCCTCATTTGTTTTGTTGTACATTTTTCGATTTTTGAGACATACTGCTTTAAGTTTTCTGTCTTGACGCTTTGTCTACCAGTATGTTTGCCTTTAACAACCTTCCCATGTTGTTTGTAATTGGTCCAGTGTTTAGACACAGCTGACTGTGAACAACCAACATCTTTTGCAACATTGCGTGATGATTTACTCTCTTTTAAGAGTTTGATAATCCTCTCCTTTGTTTCAATTGACATCTCTCGTGTTGGAGCCATGATTCATGTCAGTCCACTTGGTGCAACAGCTCTCCAAGGTGTGTTCACTCCTTTTTAGATGCAGACTAACAAGCAGATCTGATATGATGCAGGTGTTAGTTTTGGGGATGAAAATTTACAGGGTGATTCCATAATTTTTTCCTCAGAATTGAGTGATTCCATATTTTTTTCCTCTGCTTGGTCTAAAAAAGTAACCGTTACTGACTGCCACAATCTTTTTTTCTTGATTTCTTATAGTGTTTCTTAAAGCCAGAAAGTTGCCATTTGAAATGACTTTAGTTTTGTGTCATGTCTGTGATCTGCTTTTTTTCTACAAAATTAAACAACTGAATGAACATCCTCCGAGGCCGGTGATTCCATAATTTTTGCCAGGGGTTGTAGTCACATCGAACAGCAATACGTGGTCTGTCATTCAATATAACAACATTCATGTATGCTTTTTGTGCCAGTTTTACATTCTCTAAAAGTGCAAGTCTGGTCTGGAACCATGCACTCTTAACACATGATGCCGCATCCACCACACTATCAAACCACCTTGAATCCTGTTTGGTAACCACTCAGGCAGACAACCGTTTCAGTTCAATTTATTTATATAACACCAAGTCACAACATGTGTTGCCCCAAGGTGCTTCATAAGGGTAAGGTCTAACCTTACCAACACCGCTGACCAAACATGTAGGAAACAATGGTAAGAAAAAATTCCCTCAGGCCTTTTTTGAGGAAGAAACCTTTCACAGACCAGGCTCAGAGGGGTGGCCAACTGTTTAGGTCATTCTAACAATAACAGAGTTGAAATAAACAAAGTATAACAAATAATTTTCAAACATGTAAAACAGAAAAAATGTTTGAAAGTTCATGGAGAGATTAGTCAGGCTTCTTCATCATGGATTTGGAGCCTTGGATTGGCTGAATCCCACCTGTGAACTTTCTGTGTGGAGTTTGCATGCTCTCCCTGTGTTTGCATGGGTTCCCTCCGGGTGCTTCAGCTTCCTCTCACATCCAAAGACATGCAGGTTAGGGGAATTGAAAACTTTAAATTGCCCATAGGTCTGTGTGTGGGTGTGAATGTGTTTGTTTTTCCATATGTGGCCCTGCGATAGACTGGCGTCCTGTCTAGGGTGTACCCCGCCTCGCCCTATGGCAGCTGGGATAGGCTCCAGCCCCTTGTGACCTGATCTGGGATAAGCAGATCCTCGGTTCAAATCCCAGCCTGACTGGAAAATTACTGAGCGCCCTTGGGCAAGGTCCTTAATACCCTAGTTGCTCCTGGTGTGTAGTGAGGGCCTTGTATGGCAGCAGCCTCATATTGGGGTGAATGTGAGGCATTAGTGTGTAAAGCGCTTTAAGCGTCTCATGCAGATGGAAAAGCGCCATATAAATGCAGTCCATTTATAAGCAATTGAAGGTGTGTGTGTGTGTGTGTGTGTGTGTGTGTGTGTGTGTGTGTGTGTGTGTGTGTGTGTGTGTGTGTGTGTGTGTGTGTGTGTGTGTGTGTGTGTGTGTGATCTGGTCGTTTCAGCCTGTCAATCACCGCTCGGAGCGCGGCACGCCCTGTGCCATTGTGGGCCATCTTTAAACCGGCTGTACCACTCCTTAATCTCTGTGATGCCCATGCAATCTTCACCGAAAGCCATCTGAATTTTCCGAATGGTTTCCACCTGGCTGTCTCACACAGTTTCTGAAAAAATTTTCATGCAGCAAAGCGGCAGTCATTCAGCCATTTCCCTGACAATGAAAATCTGACAAGAGGGGTGGACCAGTGCTCACTCAAAGCCTGCCCACAGGCGAATGACGCAACCGACAGACGTGAAAAAAACTCACGCATGCGCACGAAGGTTCAAGCTTGGCTGATGCAAGCGCACATGATTCAAATCCATATAGTTTTTGGAAAAAATAAAAAGGTCGGCTAGTTTTCTAACAGACCTCGTATTTTCTCCTTTGATGTTATGTTTTATGGCAGGATTGAAACCAGAAATGCAGACAGGGATCAGACAGCAGTAGCAAAAAAGTCAATTGTTTATTTAGTGGGAATTGAGATGAGGAGTCCAAAACTAATGAGCAGTCCAAATAAACAGGAACACAGGAGGGCAGTCGAAAGCAGCACCATGGCAAGTGGAGGTGAACTAACACAGAGCTAACAAAACCAGACAGGAGCACAACAAACTGGAATAACCCAGCAACTGAGAATAGCACAGTGACTAACTTAAATAGTGGCATGCAATGAGAAGATGAGAGACAGGTGATTACGTGAGATACACAAACACACAGAGACAAAGTGAAACATCAAACCACAAAGAGCTTTGGGGGTGAGCAGAACCTAAAGCACACCATAAATAATAATTACCAAACTAAAGGGGAACCACAAAATAAGAGAGTACAAAGCTAAAGTCAAGAAAGGCTAAAGTGTAAAACAGGAAAACACCACAACTAACAGATAAAACATGGACAGGAGACAGACCTTACCATATGTGTTATATTTCTAGCATTGCCTTACGGTTTGTACTCCTTGTAAAATCTCCTCTGCATTATATTTTCTGTGTTGTCATTCTTCTCATTAACATGTCTGCTCCTAGTGCATGTTGTTGGCTTTACTTTCTGGCCACTCAGGTTTCCAGTTTCATATGCACACTCATTTCCCAGTTGGTTGAATCATGCTCTATTTAATGGTCACAGCCCTTCATGCTGGTGCCAGATTGTCTGATTTGTATGCCTGCTCTCTCACACTTCTTTAATGTTTGATCTCTAGTTGCCAATTTCTGTTGCCTTCCCATGTCTTCTGAGCCTGAAGCCTGTTGGACTTCCTGCATGATATGTTTGACTACTGTGTTCTTACCTTTGAACTAGTTAACTTTGTACTGAACCTACACCTGTGTTGTCAACCACATCACCACCTGATTCCACACGGACATCATTATTGGAAAGACTGACTCTGCCAGTTGTTGTTTCTACTATTCTCTCACTAGAGAGAGAGAATAGAGTGTTTGAACGTTTCATTAGTGTTGTTTCCTGCTCAGAGATCTAAAGTTGTGCTACATTCACTACACTGTCTCTGTATCACAACCATCCAGTAAGACAGGAAACATTAGGACCCTAGAGACTTGGACTCTCAGGGTTCACATTTGATCACATCACTGGTCTTTGTTTTATGCTCTCTGGGTCAGTGTTGTTTCTAATGTTATCTCCTCTGCGATTTATCTCTGTTTCCCTTGATATTGTATCTTCTTCTCCTCTGTCCTGCTGTTCTCCTCAGGCTTTTATTATGATAGGTTTACTCAGTGTTTACTTTGTTGGCTATATTACCTGTCTCATGGGCATTCGGGCTTACAGTTCACATGTGCATGCAATTACTCATTAATTCAGTCATTACTGTACACAGCTGTCTACCACCTTCATTCCAGTGCCAGATTGTCCTGCTTCCATGCCTACTTTCTCGCATTTATTCTTTGATTTGTCGACCTGGTGTGATTGATAACTGTGTTTTGACCATCTGCATTGGCAGTCCTTTTCCAGCAACTCAGTGTCTGTGAGATATTTCTGGCTTGCTGCAAACTTAAATATTTGCTTTGAAGAGATTTGGTAACCGACAGAGTATTAGGTTACTGGTAAGGTGTATAATATGATCCCCTAAAACTCAAGCACCTACAGATATCTGAATTATTATTTTTATTTGTGCATCTCTTTGTTTTAATAGTTAAACCTACAGTGTGTATGAGTTAGTGTCAAGTAGTGGTGAGGTTGTGTACTGCATTATGCCATCACTGGTCACAGTTTTCTTTCCCTTAATTTTTTTGCTTCTTTGGTGATGGCATTTCGTGCTCTCTTGCCTTCTCTTCTGATAAGGAAAATGTATGATCCTCCACTTCACAAAAGTGAGTTTTCTCAAACTCATTAGCTTGTAAGTATGTCTCTTTTTGGTTCCTGTATCAACATTACGATGCAAATGGCAACCTCTATGAGGGGGCCCGCTCTATGTAAATATGAAGGGCTCATAAGCTTATTAAAACACACTCATTGTTCACCATAATTATACACTAATGAACAGAACAGGTTATCAATGTGACATTCCATTTCTACAAATAAACAGCCTGAATCCTACACTCAGTAGCTTTACATATCCTATTATGTAACAGTGGATGTTTTGGATATCTCCGACACGAGTTTGACATTATGAGAAGAGTGACAGTTTTGTGAATTATTTCATTGACTTCACATGTTCTTTGTCATCTGTTTGACAATTAGCAGTTCCCTGAAGAGCAACTTCCACTGAGGAAAGACAACGTGACGTTTTTTTTTTTTTTTTTTAAGAAAGAGAATTAGTGGTCACTTTAATGAATTAAGCCCAAAGTCCGCTCCTCCTTCCCCAAGACCATAATGTAAACCCAGATATACTCCACATGTGCAGCTGCTCTGGAAAAATGAACTCAACTTGGGAATATATGGTCAGGAAATTTATAGCACATGCCTGGGACGAGCCCTGAGGGGCTGGCTGGGGGTGGTGGTGGGTGGGGGAGCTCCTCTGGCCTTGTTTCTATTAGGCTGGGAAAGGCAATCTCCCAGACTGTTGGGGAAGGGGGGGGGGGGGGTGTGCTGTAAGACCTCCTGGCCAATGGCGTGACCCAATCACAAAGACGAAATCAGTTCCCTCACATCTGGGTTTTTCCCGCTGCAGCATTCCACATCAGTCAGCAGACAAAGGCTGAGCTCACATACACAAACATAGAATTTGGACAGCGTGCAGATACGTATGTGTGTGAGTGTTTATATGTGTTTGTGAAAAATGGACAAGGCAGAAGGGGTGTGTGTGGGTGTGTGCCAGTTTATTGTGGAAAGAAGAAAAGGAGGGCTCACTAAAGCTGTCTGGCCAAAACAAACAAGTGCGTGAGTCAGTGAGGGGAAAACATTCTCAGCCTGATTGATATTTCCTCTTCATCCATCTGCCAAAAGCCGTTTGGGAGCAAAAGTCACGGTCCTCGCCTCAATGAACTTCCACATGATAATGCTCATCTTTACTATGTTGGTTTTTTTTGTTGTTGTTGTTGTTATTGTTTTGCGTGGCAGCCTTGTTAGTGATTCATGTCTGGACAGGTCAATGTCTTGTCATCACACTCCCTCCATCACTTTTACTCTCCGGAGCTGACGGAGACGAGACTGTCTGTCTGTCCTGTCTGCTGAGTCTGGAGATCCTGTTTGCAAAGATGTCCACTAATGCACTTATTTATTACGTGAGCAAAAATAAATAACTAAAATACATCTGTCTGTGCGTACATGCACATATGGACATTATGCCATGTCATAGAGGTCATACATGGACATCCAGTATTTATAATAATATCAATTTTTTTCAACTTCTGAGTTTCTATATGTGCTGATGAAACACTTTATCAGAAAGTGATGTTTAAAAACTACAAAATTCACCAATTCAATTCAAAATTCACAATAATAATAATAATAATAATAATAATAATAATAATAATAATAATGGGCGGCACGGTGGATTAGTGGTTAGCACTGTTGCCTCACAGCGAGAAGATCGTGAGTTCAATTCCCGTGGCCTTTCTGTGTGGAGTTTGCATGTTCTCCCCGTGTTTGCGGGGGTTTCCTCCGGGTGCTCCGGTTTCCTCCCACATCCAATGACATGCGGGTTAGGTGGACTGGAATCTTTAAAATTGTTTGTAGGTGTGTGTGTGTGGGTGTGTCTGTGTTTGTTTGTCTGTTTGTGGCCCTGCGACAGACTGGCGTCCTGTCCTGGGTGTACCCTGCCTCACGCCCTGTGACTGCTGGGATAGGCTCCAGCCCCCCCCATGACCCTTAATTGGCCGAAGCGGTAGAAGATGAATGAATGAATGAATAGTAATGATAGTAATAATAATAATAGTAATGATAGTAATAATAATAATAGCCTATAAAATTATTCATGGACTGGCACCTCCCTACTTAGCTGACCTTATTAAACTCTACGTACCGACCTGGGCTCTGTGTTCTCAGGATGTAGGACTACTTTGTGTCCCTAGGGTGAATAAAAAGTCTGCGTGTCACAGAGCTTTCTCTTATCATGCCCCTGTTGTGTGGAATGATCTCCTTGTGTCAATAAAGCAGTTAGATTCTGTGGAGACTTTCAAGTCCAGACTTAAGACACAATTATTTTCCCCTTTGTATGGCTAGCATACTGGCATAGTACTATGCCTTTTACTCTTTTAAATTAATTTTATTAGGAAACAGACAGGCTGCGGCCTCAGCTTTACCGAAATTCTGGGCCTTTTAGTGAAGCTTAGGGATAGTGGCCGGCAATCATCTTACTATGTCTTTTGTTTTTCTTGTTGCTTAATGCTGACAAATTATACTGTATTTGTTGTCTTTCTGATACCTTTTTTCTTTTCTCTCTGTTTGAGGTGCGGCTCCATCCAGAGATGGGTGTGGTGTCTGTTCCTGAAACCCTCCTGTCCTGTGCACTGGCAACATTTCCTGTATATTAATTTTGCGAATTGTTTTGTAATTTCTGTCTGTATCATGGCCCAAGCAGAGGGTCACCCCTTTGAGTCTGGTCTGCTTGAGGTTTCTTCGTCAGAGGGAGTTTTTCCTTACCACTGTCGCCTGTGTGCTTGCCCTGGGGATTGCTAAGGTTAGACCTTACTTGTGTGAAGCGCCTTGAGGCAACTTTGTTGTGATTTGGCGCTATATAAATGAAAATACATTGAAACTGAAAAACTTTAGATAAAGTTGAGGCCGCAGCCTGCTCCATTTCCTAACAAAATGAATTTAAAAGGGTAAAAAGCATAGTAACATACTATGCCAGTATGCTAGCCATGCGAAAGGGAAGTGTGTCTTAAGTCTGGACTTGAAAGTCTCTACAGAATCTTACCGTTTTATTGACACAGGGAGATCATTCCACAGAACAGGGGCATGATAAGAGAAAGCTCTGTGACCCGCAGACTTTTTATTCACCCTAGGGACAAAAAGTAGTCCTGCACCCTGAGAACACAGAGCCCGGGCCGGTATGTAGGGTTTAATGAGGTCAGCTATGTAAGGAGGTGCCAGTCCGTGAACAGTTTTATTGGTTAGTAGCAGAACCTTGAAATCTGACCTCACAGGGACAGGAAGCCAGTGAAGAGATGCCAAAATGGGTGCATTGTTGTAAAATTTTCTGCTTCTTGTCAAACATCTGGCAGCAGCATTTTGAACCAATTGGAGTCCCCTAATGCTGGACTGTGGTAAACCAGAAAATAAAACATTGCAGTAGTCCAATCTAGAAGAGACAAACACATGATTCAGGGTCTCAGCATCAGCCATAGACAGCATGGGATGAATCTTCGCTATATTACGCAGATGGAAGAAAGCAGTCCTCGTAATATCTCTAATGTGGAAATCAAAGGACAACGTAGGATCAAAAATTACCCCAAGGTTCCTCACTTTGTCAGTGTGATGTATAACCCATAAACCTAGGCTAAGTGTTAGCTGGTCAAATTGATGCCGATGTCTCACTGGACCAAGAACCATCATTTCAGTTTTATCAGAGTTTAAAAGTAGGAAATTGCTAGACATCCAGCTTTTCAATGATGCAAGACAATCTTCTAATGGTTTTATGTGGATGAGATTACCAGTAGTTAAGCAAAACGCCGCAATATGTGCCCAAGGGGTGATATATAAAGGGAGAAAAGCAGGGAGAAAAATGCTGTCAGACCTCCTGGCCAACAGCGTAACCCAATCACAAAGATGAAATCAGTTCTCTCATATCTTGGTTTTCCCGCTGCAGCATTCCGCATAGTAGAGTAATGCTGTTAAGATTTCAAAGTGCATCCGTTGTGTGTCTGTATGTGGCCAAAATAACTCAGAGATTTGATCTGATTTAGATCAAGCCTGGTGGATTGACTGAGGATTAACTAAGGAGAAAGTACATTCATTTTTGAGGAAAATTTGCTGAAAGTTAAGGCCACAGGCCAAGGTCAAACTTTTGGCCTAGTGCTTAGAAAAAAAGGACATTTGTAATAGCTGTTGAACTGGATAAAGGTCCAGCTATTGTTACTATTAAACACTAATATGAGGTCATATACAAACGTTTTGTTGGTAATCTGACCTTTGACTCTGAGTGACCTTTAAAGGTCAAACTTCAGGTCATAACTGTTTAAAAATCAGAGTTTAGAGCCAGTATGGATTAAACATGGTCTAAAGGATGTGTGCTCATCAGTAACAAAGTGGTTAATTTTTTGGACAGAACTGATCATATGTCAAGACCTCACAGAACCAAACCTTAGGGCCCCTTCACACATAGTACGAATGTGGTCGAATTGCGCATGAAGCAGGAATCGTATGCAATACGTGTAAATTCGTAGTTGCCTCCAACGCCTTGTACACCTGTTGCTACAACTATTTTTGCACACCAGCGGCTGAAAACAGAGTATGCGCTGTGAGAGCCCATCGAACCCTCTCGCGGCAGGTGTCAGCCAAATTCCAGCTGACACACACGAGCATCTAACACCGCTCGCTTGGCACTTAGAAAATGTGTGACCATTCGTACTGTTAACACAACAACAGTCAGCAGACGATCACTGTCGAGCTGGATGTCTAAGTGCCCCTACGAGTGTGGCTTTGCAAACAGACACAGTGACACATTCGTGTGTGCGCTGAACTGACAGAGGGTGTGTCTGCCCACAGGAGCAGCTGTGGAGATCTGTGGATCTGGGCGTCACAGCTGGGGAACACATACCATGTTTGGACGGACATGAAGAACTAACAACTGCCCACTGTGACACGTGTGTGTCTACTTGCTGTCCTCACGTGGACATACATAAAAACATATATCGCTGTTGCAATGGGCTGCAGCGAGCGCGCACAGCGCGAGCATTGACAGGCTACCCCAGGTGATCCAGACCATCAGATCATAACACGCAGCGGCGATCTGAATGTCACGTGACCCACGTGAGGTCTGTTCCACATGACGCGCTGTCTGTCCTGTGGCACTCCATCCACAACACATGCGTGTCGGGCAGGACACACACGCGGGGCTGGCTGGACATGCCGCCAGTAGATGTGGACATGATAAGAGCACCCGGCTTCTCATTCATGTCATTTCATGACTGTAGGTCTATGACCATGGGTCAGCTACAGAGGAACAGATGGATCATACTTGTATTGTCCACTTGATAAGAGGGTTTCAATAAAATACAGTGTTTTTATATGGCGTGTGGTTTTATTTTTTCTTAAATATGTCAATGTCCTTCTTGATATCAGGTATTTTCCTGCACCTTTCACAGGACAGTGAAGGTAGCCCAGTGGTAAAGTTTCTGTCTGGTAATCAGAACTTATGGGTTTGAATCCCGTGACTGACATTTTTTTTAACCAGGGTTATTTAAATGCGGGGTTCTGAATTGTGTCCCCTTTTATGCATTATTTATACACAGTAAAATCACCAGTGTAAAACTAACACTGACAGTGTTAAATTAGCACTGCCGGTGTACATATGGTCCTACTCTGGTCAGAGTGGAACCATATGTTCCACTCTGGCCAATTTCTGGCCAATTTTTTGGGATCCTCCAAACTGTGACTGTCTAGCGTTGGGACCAGGAGGCAGAGCTGTGGTCTTATACACCTCTCTGCAGCTTCTCTCCCCCTGCCATCCCCCTATTACCCCATCCCCGTAGAGACGGTGCCTGCTCCCAGACCACCAATAACTAGCAAAAATCTATTTAAGCATAAAAATTCAAAAAGAAAAAATAATATAGCACCTTCAATTGCACCACAGACTAAAACAGTTAAATGTGGTCTATTAAACATTAGGTCTCTTTCTTCTAAGTCCCTGTTGGTAAATGATATAATAATTGATCAACGTATTGATTTATTCTGCCTAACAGAAACTTGGTTACAGCAGGATGAATATGTTAGTTTAAATGAGTCAACACCCCCGAGTCACACTAACTGTCAGAATGCTCGTAGCACGGGCCGGGGCGGAGGATTAGCAGCAATCTTCCATTCCAGCTTATTAATTAATCAAAAACCTAGACAGAGCTTTAATTCATTTGAAAGCTTGTCTCTTAGTCTTGTCCATCCAAATTGGAAGTCCCAAAAACCAGTTTTATTTGTTATTATCTATCGTCCACCTGGTCGTTACTGTGAGTTTCTCTGTGAATTTTCAGACCTTTTGTCTGATTTAGTGCTTAGCTCAGATAAGATAATTATAGTGGGCGATTTTAACATCCACACAGATGCTGAGAATGACAGCCTCAACACTGCATTTAATCTATTATTAGACTCTATCGGCTTTGCTCAAAAAGTAAATGAGTCCACCCACCACTTTAATCATATTTTAGATCTTGTTCTGACTTATGGTATGGAAATAGAAGACTTAACAGTATTCCCTGAAAACTCCCTTTTGTCTGATCATTTTTTAATAACATTTACATTTACCCTGATGGACTACCCTGCAGTGGGGAATAAGTTTCATTACACTAGAAGTCTTTCAGAAAGCGCTGTAACTAGGTTTAAGGATATGATTCCTTCTTTATGTTCTCTAATGTCATATACCAACACAGAGCAGAGTAGCTACCTAAACTCTGTAAGGGAGTTAGAGTATCTTGTCAATAGTTTTACATCCTCATTGAAGACAACTTTGGATGCTGTAGCTCCTCTGAAAAAGAGAGCTTTAAATCAGAAGTGTCTGACTCCGTGGTATAACTCACAAACTCGTAGCTTAAAGCTGATAACCCGTAAGTTGGAGAGGAAATGGCGTCTCACTAATTTAGAAGATCTTCACTTAGCCTGGAAAAAGAGTTTGTTGCTCTATAAGAAAGCCCTTCGTGAAGCTAGGACATCTTTCTACTCATCACTAATTGAAGAAAATAAGAACAACCCCAGGTTTCTTTTCAGCACTGTAGCCAGGCTGACAAAGAGTCAGAGCTCTATTGAGCTGAGTATTCCATTAACTTTAACTAGTAATGACTTCATGACTTTCTTTGCTAACAAAATTTTGACTATTAGAGAAAAAATTACTCATAACCATCCCAAAGATGTATCGTTATCTTTGGCTGCTTTCAGTGATGCCGGTATTTGGTTAGACTCTTTCTCTCCGATTGTTCTGTCTGAGTTATTTTCATTAGTTACTTCATCCAAACCATCAACATGCTTATTAGACCCCATTCCTGCCAGGCTGCTCAAGGAAGTCCTACCATTATTTAATGCTTCAATCTTAAATATGATCAATCTATCTTTGTTAGTTGGTTATGTACCACAGGCCTTTAAGGTGGCAGTAATTAAACCATTACTTAAAAAGCCATCACTTGACCCAGCTATCTTAGCTAATTATAGGCCAATCTCCAACCTTCCTTTTCTCTCAAAGATTCTTGAGAGGGTAGTTGTAAAACAGCTAACTGATCACCTGCAGAGGAATGGTCTATTTGAAGAGTTTCAGTCAGGTTTTAGAATTCATCATAGTACAGAAACAGCATTAGTGAAGGTTACAAATGATCTTCTTATGGCTTCGGACAGTGGACTTATCTCTGTGCTTGTTCTGTTGGACCTCAGTGCTGCTTTTGATACTGTTGACCATAAAATTTTATTACAGAGATTAGAGCATGTCATAGGTATTAAAGGCATTGCGCTGCGGTGGTTTGAATCATATTTGTCTAATAGATTACAGTTTGTTCATGTAAATGGGGAATCTTCTTCACAGACTAAAGTTAATTATGGAGTTCCACAAGGTTCTGTGCTAGGACCAATTTTATTCACTTTATACATGCTTCCCTTGGGCAGTATTATTAGACGGTATTGCTTAAATTTTCATTGTTACGCAGATGATACCCAGCTTTATCTATCCATGAAGCCAGAGGATACGCACCAATTAGCTAAACTGCAGGATTGTCTTACAGACATAAAGACATGGATGACCTCTAATTTCCTGCTTTTAAACTCAGATAAAACTGAAGTTATTGTACTTGGCCCCACAAATCTTAGAAGCATGGTGTCTAACCAGATCGTTACTCTGGATGGCATTTCCCTGATCTCTAGTAATACTGTGAGAAATCTTGGAGTTATTTTTGATCAGGATATGTCATTCAAAGCGCATATTAAACAAATATGTAGGACTGCCTTTTTGCATTTACGCAATATCTCTAAAATCAGAAAGGTCTTGTCTCAGAGTGATGCTGAAAAACTAATTCATGCATTTATTTCCTCTAGGCTGGACTATTGTAATTCATTATTATCAGGTTGTCCTAAAAGTTCCCTAAAAAGCCTTCAGTTGGTTCAGAATGCTGCAGCTAGAGTACTGACGGGGACTAGCAGGAGAGAGCATATCTCACCCGTGTTGGCCTCCCTTCATTGGCTTCCTGTTAATGCTAGAATAGAATTTAAAATTCTTCTTCTTACTTATAAGGTTTTGAATAATCAGGTCCCATCTTATCTTAGGGACCTCGTAGTACCATATTACCCCATTAGAGCGCTTCGCTCTCAGACTGCGGGCTTACTTGTAGTTCCTAGGGTTTGTAAGAGTAGAATGGGAGGCAGAGCCTTCAGCTTTCAGGCTCCTCTCCTGTGGAACCAGCTCCCAATTCAGATCAGGGAGACAGATACCCTCTCTACTTTTAAGATTAGGCTTAAAACTTTCCTTTTCGCTAAGGCTTATAGTTAGGGCTGGATCGGGTGACCCTGGACCATCCCTTGGTTATGTTGCTTTAGACGTAGACTGTGTTTCATAATTATTGTATGGCCTTGCCTTGCAATGTGGAGCGCCTTGGGGCAACTGTTTGTTGTGATTTGGCGCTATACAAGAAAAAAGTTGATTGATTGATTGATTGATTGATTGATATGTTCACTGGCAGTGGTAATTTAACACTGGTGGTTTTACTGTGTATCAACTCAGTGATATTCACTAATTGTACAGCTGGTTTTTATTTGATTGTTCTCCAAATCAGCAGCGTGATGTGGTGCAGCTGCTCGCACTGTGTTCCTGCTCGAAAGACACCGTTGCGTGCATGAACCGTCGCACTGGGATCGTGTATGCCTGCCCGTTGGCTCATTGTTTTCGTGGTTCATTCATACGAGCTGTTTTGCCGTGAGTCGCCCTGAGTTGTACTTATTCGTACTATGTGTGAAGGGACCCTTATGGCATCACTGAATGACAAAGAATTCCACATCAGGCAATTTATTCCACTCTGTGTATCACATTCTCCTCAAACAAACAAACAAACATTGAACCCACAGTGAGTCACAACTTAACACATACTCGAGATATGTTGATTTCTCAGAATGGAAAAGACCATTCTGAGAAACCACACCCTCCTGTTTCTGGGACAGGGTCAAACCTCTCTCTTTTTTTTCCCCCTGTCTGCATATATAGTAATGGTAAATGCCACATTGGCAGACCATTTATGAACATTAATACACATATATGCAATTTATTCTTGCAAGACAGAAGGTATGTAGTGTGTGAGTGAACGTGGTGTGCATGTGTGAACCCCATCAGCACTTCTCAATCAGCCTACAACCTCCTACTCAAAGCCAACTGACAACTTCTGTCAGGAAGGGCCGACCACCAAAACTACACAAAGACAGACAAGAACGAAAGACAAGTGGTGAAGACAATAACTGAAGTGAGACACTGAGGAGATGGGGCCCCAGCCATACAACATACCAGAACAAACAACTATACATAAACAAACAGTGACAGCAACAGTCTGTTGTCTAATTAGTGAGCATCTATACCCTAATCTAGGACACCAGAGTCTTGATCCCCTTGAGAGCACCCAAAACTGAGTTGTGGTGATGGCCACAAACACGCAACCATCCACACACAGAGACCCAAATCACAGCTAAGTTTCCGATCACTACTGTGGCTGGTGTGTTGGGCCAAGTACAGAACCTTACCATATGGCATGGACAACTCCGGTACGTCATAAGCCATACGGCCGGCCGCGAGCAGCGACAGAAATGGGTCCAGGATGCAGGGCCCCAGGAGAAACCAGGAGAAAAAGGGCAGCGGAAGGACACAGGGGCCAGGAAGGGGAGCCACCGGGGCAGCACAGCGAACCAACAGGGGAGCGGCCCGGCGGTGTTGGAACGCACCCCGACAGCACCCCCCCCTCCCCACGGAAGCACAGGGAGCAGCCCAATACACAAAGGAAGCACGCAGGGCATCGGCAAAAGCCCACCAATGGGGGGGAGCCCAGAACCACACCACCAGGGCCCCGGCCCCCAAAGGCAGAAGCGAGCCGCGGCAAAGACGGGGGAGCAAAGGAGCCACCGCAACCAAATCCAAAGCATGGGCAGGGACCACCAAGCCATACAAGGGCAGTGCCTGGCCCCCAGACAAGAGGCGAGACCTAATCTCCGGGGCCAGGAAGCACGCGAGGCCCCCCAATACCAAAGTCCCCCCAGCATAGCCAGCAGGACCCCTCCAAACTCCCCCCCAGCCCACCAATCCAACCCTTACCCCGGACCCCACCCCAGACACCACAGCCCAATATCAGAAGACCGCCCAAGCAAGGCAGGGCACCACACCACAGAGACCACAGCCCCAAACCCCCCAGCAGCCATTGGCCCCCCCAGTACCAACACCCACACCCCACCGCTACCTCCCCAAAGGGCCGCAGGACCCCAGGCCCCACAGCAGGGCCCCAGCACCATGGCAGAACTGGCGAGGCAGACCCCCCACCCCAGAGCCCCAGACATCCACAGCCATTTGGGGCCAACCCCACATGTCACACTCACCCTACCCACCAACCCCACCATAGTTGTTAGAATTAATCTCCCTTGCTGTGTGTGACCCCCTAAGTAGGCAAAGATAAAGTGTTGCATTAAAAGCAGGGCAGGAGATGGCAGGTGGCAGATTGCTGTGGGAGACTGCGGCACACCGCTGCACCACAGCCTGCCGTGCAAACCCACCACTGCCTAGTGACCCCAACTCTAAATTCGTGAGTGTGTTTATTAAATATGTAGAAATAAAGTGTGTGCATTAAAATGGCAGGGCAGGAGTAGCGGATGGAGGTCGCAGTGGAAGGCTGCAGCGCACAGCTGCACCACAGACTGCCTCGCAAACCTATCCCCAACACCTGACTGCAAAACTATATGAACTCCATTCGCTACTCCATCGACATGTGAGGCCCAATCCCAAGCATCCGGCGGAAGGAGAGGCACGGCGCAGGAAGCGGGCCACATATACCAGCCCCACCGGGCCCCAGGCCCAACCCCAGACCCAGCGGAGGTGCCAGGGAATCCATGAGATGGGGGGAGGCAGGCAGCCCCGGAGGAGCACCGGAAGCCCAGGAGAGGAACAAACCAACAGGTGGGACAAGGGGCCAGGGAGCCGTAGATGGACTGGCCAACCTGCCTGGAGGTCCTCGAACCAGGGAAGGCGACCCCGGAGCGGCAGGGGCAGCTGAGGAGCCATAGGGAGACAGACGGGCCCCACAAACCCGGAGGGAGAGGCAGGGGCACGGAGGACCACATACACCTGAGCCCCGGGGAGAGGTACCCCCCCCCCCCCGCCCACCCAGGTACCGGATCCCAACCCACCAACGGCAGAGCAGACAGACCCAACGTGAAAAGGAACGATGGACGCTCAACCTAAAACATCAGCTGTTATAGATTGTGTTCTTGTGCAGTTGGTTGCCCAGATTTTAAAAAACTAAACATTTTCTCAACTTTTTTTTTTTTAACACTATAGACCTGTAAGGTAGACGGTGATTCAATGTCAGAGCTTTTATTCCTCTTGAAAGCACATAAAATCCTTTTAAGGCAGGACAAATTTAAAGCTGAGCCTGAATTAACATTCCACCCCTGACAATTACTGTCCTCGGGTACTCGGATGTCTCACTCTGTGACCTTGAAATGAATATTCAGTCCGTCTCAGTAAAGGGATAATCTACTGCATTACACTCAAAAATGTTGTGTTAACTCAACGGAAAGCCATTGAGTTAACCTGGCAAACCATTTTGTTGAACTAACACAACTGACTCAATTACATTTTGAAAAAAAAAAACACACTTGTTTGGAAAATTCAATAAAAGAGTATTACTGAAAACCAAAAATGGTGAAATTTAATTTCTTTGAGTGAGGTACTTGTCCCTCACTCATGAAGGAATTTAGTTCAGCTTCATGGGGAGGTCAAACAGAGGCCGGAGCTTCATTTTGAAATGTCAAGCTCCGTGTTAATACTGTTTATAAAAGGGTTATTTCTACAATAACGTAATCTAAGTAACACAACTGATATGATATCACCACACTGAGGTCAGGCACCGCACAGGCCTGAGTAGGTGTGCAATAATAGGAGGAAATTCCTTAAATAATGATGTTATGATTGCTAAGGCTGATCTGTCTTTTTGTGACATCACCTCAGCGTGCCCTTCCAGTTTTTTTTTTTTGCTGCAGGGCAGAATATTGGCACAGCAAAAGCAAATGATCCTGAACGTGAACCCGTGTTTTTGTTCAATACTTGACCTTTTCTTACTCACAACTCACTTTCACTCTCATTACGATTTAAAATAATAGACAGCAATGTCCTGACATGTAACCTAGGTCAAAATCCTTTCAGTTAATAATGAGTCCTACATCAGTCATACATTTGAGTGATTGTGCACAAACACTGTAAAATACAGCAGGGATGATTGCGTTCATTTTTACACCACATTTGTTATTTTTTGTAATAGTAACAGATTAATAAACAGATTTAAGTAAGTGACTGATCAATCTTAAATTGTCATTTTGAGCAACTGTGTGTGTGTGTGTGTGTGTGTGTGTGTGTGTGTGTGTGTGTGTGTGTGTGTGTGTGTGTGTGTGTGTGTGTGTGTGTGTGTGTGTGTGTGTGTGTGTGTGTGTGTGTATAGTGTAGTTTAGTATAGTTGTGATGCCTTCACATACACCTTATAAGGTTCATTTTTGGCTTTCTACAGGTTTATATTGGAGGTGGATACATGAACATTTCCAAGTCACTGAATATGTGTCTTCATTTACCTCAGTTACTGAGAAATACAAACAGTATGGTACTGTATGTACCTGTCTGGAATAGGTAGTGCTCAAAAACTAAGTGACTGTGCAAGAAGAAGACTAGTGAGGAAAGCCACCAAGACACCCAGACAATGCTGAAGAAATTATAGGCTTGTGTGGCTGCAACTACAGAAATTGTGCACAGTCCAAGTATTGGATTTTGCATCACCAGTTACTCAGCTTAATGCTAAAGTGGCATAGAGGAGGACTTTCTGAAAAAGCAATTGTTTGCCAGAAGGCACATGGGAGATGCAAGCCTAGATCCACTGTAAGCTGTTGCTTCAGAGGGAGAAGGTCCCCGATTCACTCCTGACTTTGTTCTCTTGTGCTGAGCTTGCATGTTCTCCCTGTGTTTGTGTGGGTTTCCTTTGGGTGTTCCGCCTTCCTCCCACTTCCAAACACATGCAGATTTGGTGAACTGGTGACAGTGAACTGGCCGCAATGTGAATGTTTTTGGCTGTCTGTATGTACCAATCCTGTGATAGACTGGTGGCCTGTCAAGGATGTACCATGCCTCTCACCCATTGACCACAGGTATAGACTTGTACTCACCCCCTGGTCAACTCGTTCTCAACTCTGGACAACTCAAAGTTCAAAGTTGGGTTGAATTCTGTCCAAACTCGTAGCTCCTGTTCAACTCATGTCAACTTGCACTCAACTCTAGTCAATTCATACTCAACTCTATTTGAATTTTTAATGTTCAAAACTGATATGACTTTTAACTGATCTTCCTTGAGGAGGCCCCAGGGAAGACCCATTATGACTTGTACATGCTGAGTGATTATGTTTCCCACCTGGCTTGGGAACACCTTGGGATCTCATGGGAAGAGTTGGAGGACTTGGCTGAGGAAAGGGAAGCGTGGGTTGAGCTGCTTGGTCAACTGTCACTGTGACCCAGACAGTAACCCCCGAGTTGAGTTATGTTGAGTGTGTTACTCGGAAAAACAGTGGTGGGCATAGCTAACCAAAATGTTAGCTCTGCTAATCGTTAATCCGCTGACTGAAAGGTTAACTTTTATGAAGCTGACCCAATAAACCCCTAAAAACAATTTGCAAAAGTTACAGCTAAAACCTAAACTGATAACTTTTAGTATTGACTCCAGTACACTTAGCTACTGACACAACAATGAGCCAGTGCTTCTGTCTGTATATATACAGAGTCATGCACAGCAAGACAGTTTTAACTTATGGTTAAAATTTTAAAGAACTAATTCCGTTATTGAGTTAAGTTATTGAACTTACTGTCACCTGTGTCATTTTACAAAGTGAAAATATTAGCTATATGTTTTAGTTTTAAAGTAATGCACTAATTTTGAAGGTTTTAGTGTTTTACAGACACACATGCCGAAAAGCATTATGGGAAAATTCACGCTGCCACTGGTATTCACACTGCCATGAACACTGCCATCTACTGGATGGCAGTGTTCTTGGGAAAAAGTGGTGAATCACTTAACAAACACAATTTTCAGTTTTCAAATTGCCTTTTTTATACAAATAAAAAAGACATATTTACAAATACAGATTTATTTGTAAAAACCAACACACGTGTTACAGTAACTTGACTGTTGTTTTTGTACATATACCGACCAACTACTGACAAGACTGTGTCATGAGACAAACATGAGAAAGAAGGGTGGCGGCAGGTCTGCAGTCATACCCGACTTACCTGACTCACCACTGATGACAGGAAGCTAATTTTCCCATAATGCTTTTCGGCATGCGTGTCCGTAAAATGCTAAAACCTTCAAAATTAGTGTATTACTTTAAAACTAAAACATATAGCTGATATTTTCACTTTGTAAATCGACAGAGGTGACGTTAATTTCAATAATTTGTCCGGAATTTGTTTGTTTAAAATTTTAACCATAAGTCAAAACTGTCTTGCTGTGCATGACTCCTGTGATACGTCTGCAAGTCTATATGGTGTGAAAATAAAGGATCTCTTCCTTTCTTTCTAATAGCCAGCTCTCCTCTGCTGTCAGAGGTTTGAGCTCTGTCTCTCATAGCTGTCTGTCTGCTACATAAAACATGTAACAGGCAGGCACTAAAATGTATGATTTCAGGCTTTACAAATGTGTTAAGTCACTATGCCTGGAAAAATATGTTAGCAGTCTAAAAGTTATCAGAACTAAATTTAACTGAAGTTATTGGGACTAAATTTAGCGGAAGTGGCCCGCTGATGGTTTTCAAAGTTAGCTGAAAAGCTAATCAGCTAACAAAAAGGTTAGCTTTGCTAAGTAGCGGTTAGCAGATTAGCAGAACTGTGCCCACCAGTGGGGAAAAACAAGGTGTAGTGAAATCACTGATTAGCTCATCTCTACCTGCCTGAAGCGCCAAACTAATTAGAATTAGCTAGTTTAGTGGGTGGATGGTGGAAGTGGTAAGAATTTCACTCGCCGAAACCAGGGTTTTTTCACCTCTGTCAAACTGTTGTAAGGTTTATCTGAACTACCAACAGTTGGGTGATTTCAGTTTCAGCTGCAGGGCGAAAACGACTTTTGTCAAACAGCATTGAGAGACAGACAGACAGACAGACACAGGGAGAGAGAGAGAGAGAGAGAGAGAGAGAGAGAGAGAGAGAGAGCGTACAGTGTGAATGCACTTAAAGTTGCATACATTCAACAATTTATAACACTTGATACTGTAATAACGGAGTCACTTTTACCATTTGTTGTGAAAACATGCTGAGGTGAGCTCCGTGTTTCCCACAGTGCCTGAAGGCACCACGGGCCGTGACTGTGCGTGGATGTCTTCGCACACGCACAGACACACATCTGGTGTGAGGTGTGAAAGTCTGTGTAGGTGTTTTACTATTTCTTCTTTAAAGCTTTGAACCAAAGGAATACTTTTTTTTTTTCACCAAAATGTTGGGTTTTATGTCTGAGGAGCGCGCGGTCCGCTCAGGTTAGCTTTGGCGGGACAAACAGAGGACAGAGTTTGTCTCTTTTGGGGGACAGCAACGGTTCGTCTTATTATGTCCTGGAGGAGGACGTGCAATGACTTCTAAGAGAAAGTCCTCTAACCTGAAGCTCAGGCGCTCTTTCAGCGAACACCTGCGGAGCTCCACGTCCAAAGCCTGGGATTTACTGTGGAGGAACGTCCGGGAGCGGAGGTTGGCAGGTCAGTAAGCCGCCCGAGGAAACCCCCAACCCGGCGTGTCAACGGGGGATACAGCGGTCACTTCCACAGACAAACCACTCATTTGATCTTTTAACACCCAAAGCTATGTAAGTGTGCATTAGAATAAGCGCACAATGATGCACGTGTATTTTAAGAGAACAAATTGAAATGGTATTTGTCTTCCGACTGGTTTAATTCCACGTGTGCAAGAAATAATTTTATGCATCACAGAAACGACAACAAAATGTGACGTGAGAAGGAAATTACTCGCAGATGTATATTTTTCTCAAAAAAAAAAAAAAAAAACCAAAACATTGTGTACAGATGATAAAAGTCATCAAATTTAAATCCTCGACCAAGTGTGATTCCTTCTTATCACTGACGCTTGGCTTCAACACACCGCTAAGTGGCGCTGATGGGTTATATTATAATCTGAGGAAACAAATCACAACAGTGACTGTCTTTTTTCTCCTTTTGTCTGTTGTTATGAACGGATTGCAACCATTGCCTAGCTACCTGTCTGTCGGTGTGGCTATGAAATAAACAGAAAAATTAAAATTCTGTTCAAAAGTAAATGTTTCAGCAATTACATGCCAGTTCATAATAACAACAAAACTTGAGCAACAATAATAGCATTAAATTATTATTACACGTACTACTATGACTACTAATACCTGTAGTATTAATCTTAGTATTAATAATTGTAATCCTACAACCCTGAAAGTTATGGTGGTGGGGGGGGGGGAAGCATGTTTTCTTATCAGACAGACCTCTTCCAAGTTTGTGTCTGCTGATTTCCCATCCAAAAAAAAAAACAAAAAAAACAACAACAACAAAAAACTTGTTGATTGTCATTAAATCTATGTTATTGACAGATGTCATCAAGATTAGGTCAGATCTGGGAGCATGACATGGTGCAGTGCATCACCACATCCAATACACTATAGAACGGCCTTGGGTCCTGGATGGCAACAACCCTGGCTGACAGCTGGTCCATCCCCACCTCTCAGAACTAGCCATCTATCTACCACAGCAAGATGAAACCAGATGTCCCCTTGGCCTTCTACAGCTGCTAGGGTCTATAGTACTGAGGTACCTGCATGCTGGATCATGCCCAGAGAAACATGCCACATATCCAAAATGTCATAGTTGGTGCTCCCTCATAATGCAAGTGACACTCCTCACCTGAGTCTGCCAAAGTAACAATTTGTTTTATGCAAAGTAATTCCAGAGGTAGCCAAGCTAGACCTCAAGAAATCTAACAGGTGGCATCATGTAGACTTAGTCCATAAAATTACATCATTGTAGGTCACTGGTTCATGTGCAAGTCTTACAACCATACAAGAAACACCAGGACCTTGGAGCTTTGTTCCACTGCAGAGGTATTGGCATCACCAAATACGTCTATCCAGTGACCTCATGACCCCATAAGCTCTTCCCTGGGGTCTTTCAATCTCAAAGACCAAGGACCCAGAGTCATGCTGAGATAGGTGAATGTCTCGACAAGTTCAACATTTCCCCGCATACAGATAAACACACTTCTGTGTCCAAGAACTCATGGAAAGACTGGATCTTTGTCTTGATCCAGGACAATCACAAACCCACCAAAAAGTCTACCAAAAATTACACATAGTAATAATAAAATAAACTTTACCATTTAAAAAATTTTTATTATTTATTTTTTGCTTCTCCCATTTTTCTCGGGGTCACCAAAGTGAATCCATTATGGTTCTTCATGCTGAATGTCCCTCCTGTTACAACACCAGACGTATAAGGGGACTGGAACACAGACCTTCAACCAGGAGCCTTCCTGTTGTGAGGCAAGCGTGCCAACTGCTTTCATCACTGTGCTGCCAATTTAAAAGTAAAAAAAATAATGTGTACATAAAAAATACAATCTAAATACACACACACACGCATACACACAATCTGACCACAGTCAACACCAACATTTTATGGGTTCTTCTTTTTCATGATATGATGAACAGTTGTTCCACCACATTTTGGGCACTGGAGATCATCTGAGAAATCCTACTAATGAACAAGTACAAATAGATGAGGGTGAAACCTTGTAATGAAGGAGAATCACTGGGCAGATAATTGGTCCATTAATCAATAAATGTCAGTGAAATGAGCACAGCAGCTTTAAATGTGGAAAAAACCTGCATAGATGACAAAACAAGTCTGTCTCCATAAGGAGGAATTTAATTATAAGAGTCCTGTGACAGGGACCAGATGTTTCATAACGTGACAACATATCTCACATGTTGTCTTTGTTTAGCTGCAGATCTCCCACACGGTTGTTTATTTTGTCCATGAGGCCTGATACATGTTCGCTTGAAGGTGAGGCACTTCACTGTGTGGTCTGGGATTGTCCACACATTTGTCTTGCATTCTCTTCCATATACAGCATGTATCTGTGACATGTGCAACACTAAACAATGAGGAGGCATATAGACTCGACTGATCTAGCTGACACCCCTGCATATTTAGAACAGACAAGAAAGCTGTTTTTGGTAGTATACGGTTACAGTTTAAGCATGTCACATGGTAAGAGGTGACATTTATGCATTGTGCATTTTTATTTTCTGCTAAGGAGGTAATATTTTCACTGGCATTTGTCTGCCTGTTAGGATAACTCAAAAAGTAATTAAGTGATTTCAATGACATTTGGTGATCAGACAGATAACGTTCCAGGAAATCAGTGATTCAATTCTAGAGGCAGTCCGAAATATATTCTGGATCTCAGATCCAGAAGAATGTTTGGCATATAGTAACATTTAACTGAAAATGCTGTGAGAGGATGTTGATGAAATTTCACAGATAGATAATTTCTCAGAAAATGAGGGATTTTATTTTAAATTTGATCCGAAAAATATTTTGGATTGCAGATCTAGATAACGTTTGAGGAATTCGGGGACATTCAATTAAAAAAAAAATTCATGAATTTTGATAACATTTTATGAGTAGATTGATAATGTCCTAAGAAATAATTTATGTAATTTCCTGATGTTTAATTTTTTTATTGGAAAAAACATCTGCACAACTTGAGCGCTCCCATGCAAAAAGCTTTATTTGGACACCAGTAGTAGTGGATACACATCCCATGTGCAGCTTCTGGGCAGATGAGTGCAAAGTGTCCACCAGTATTTTCTGATAACATGCCACAATCATCCTGGCATCAATTTTAACCAAGTTGACTGTGCCTTTGTAGTTCACACATCCCCAAAACATCAGCGATTCACCTCTGTATTTCATAGTTGGAATGATGTACCTTTTGTCATAGGCCTTGTTGACTCCTCTAGAAATGTAACGTGGCCAAAAAGTTCGATTTTAGTCTCATCACTCCAAATGATTTTGTTCTCTGTGCTGTTTGGTGTATTGTAAGTGGGATACTTTGTGGCATTTGCAAAGTAATGGCTTTCTTCTGGCGACTCAACCATGCAGCCCATTTTTTTTTCAAGTGCCTCCTTATTGTGCATCTTGAAACAGCCACAGACGGTTGGAATGTGTGTAAATAGTTAAAGTACTTGATAAAACGTTCTTGCCGCTGTTGTTTATGTATGACAATGTTGCTTTTCCCACACATGGATGAGTCATGTTCAGCTCGTTGGAGCTTTAGTTATTGATCTGTTCAGATATCGTCAGCGTTCGTGCAAGACGTTGCACTTGGCAGACTGGACGAAGTTGGACAACAGTCAAACTGAACGCTGATGGTACGAGAACTATACAAAAACGACGAGAAACCAACCATCAAGACAAAAAGCAAAATGGAATACGGATGAATTGAAGTTGTCTTTGGGATTCGTTCACATTTTTCAACAGTTTGAAAATTCTGACGAAGCGCGAGGTACAGGAACAAAGCTGGACGATGGTTAAATGATGTCTCAGAAAGTCAACGTAAGTCGGTGTCCTTCGTTAGTGCTGTGTGACCGGGGCTTATACACCCACACACACACACACACACATACACACACACTGATTACAAGCAAACAGATCACAGGTGAGGATGGCTACCTTTAGTAGCCATTTAAACCTGTTTGTGTCAACTTGTGTGCATGTTATCAGGCAAAAATCACCAGGGTGTGTAAACTTTTAATCAGGGTCATTTGGGTACTTTCTGTTGTCATTATGATTTAAAACGAGTAAACACAATAAATAAATGGCTTTACCTAACCATTAACCGTGAGTGAAAAAAAAAGTTATCATTCATATTCTCTGAGTAATGGCCAAAAAAAAAACCCAACTAAAATTCTGCCAGGGTATGTAGACTTTTGAGCAAAACTGTATTATTAAACATGCAAACAGGGAGAAGTGTCTGTTCAACCTTTGTAAAAATACAAGAATGTAAATAATGCATACATATACAGTGCATTTCTTTCTTTCTTTTTCTGTTCTCTTGAAGTACTTCAAGCGTTGGTACTAAATGCAAGTGAATGTGGGTATTTCAGTGATGGGGAATGTGTGGCCTTGGTGGAGTGAGTGCCTTCCAGTTTTTTTGTACTTGTTTGATACTAGATTGGGCTGAATATTTCAAGCCTAATGAGTTCTGTGGGACAAATACAAAATTCCTCTTTGAAAAAGAGAAAACGAGAGGGAGGAATCCTAGATTTGAGCAAGATTTAGGCTGTTGACTCAGCAGAGCTGAGTATGTCCTGTTCATAAGAAAAATGTCTGTGTGTCAAATCACAGAAGGTGGCCTGTTTGCATCTGGACTTTGATGGATGGCAGTTCTCAGAAAGTTCCTTTTTTTGGTGCTTGAGATACAGAACAATCTTTCAAGTTGTGACCTAGCAGAGTTAAATCATGCTCATCAGTGGATATAGAACACTGGACCTCATGCAAGAATATTTTTGTAAATTTCTCTTACGTTTACCTTTTTTGGTGCAGTGGACTTATACAAACCACAGCAGAATCACTACTATACTCCAGATTATTGTGAAAATGACTTGTGTGAACTCGAGGTACATTCCGACAGACATTGAACTGGCTTAAATATCAGAGTGTGGCTAATTTTTCAAAATTCATTTTGTTTTGAGGCAGTAAATCATGCTCAGTGGGCCTCATGTATCAACGTTGCGTACGGCGATATTTGAGCGTATATGGGGTGTATGCAAAAACGGCTGCGCTACTTGGCATTTATCAATGTGGTCATTGGCGTACGCTGCGCTGAAAATATACACCAGGTCGAGAGGTGGCGTAAATTATATACCAAAATGAACCAGCGCTGGAATCCACATAAAAATGAAGATGATCAACATGATAAACAGTGCTATTATACAAATCAATGCATATGTTACATAAATAACACTTTCCTGATTATACTACATAATAATCAATACAAATCCCGCCTTTGCGGGATTGTTATGGAGCACGATCCGTGGCCACAGCGCTGACTGCAAAGAAAGGAGCCAGAGCAGCGCTGAGCTTAACTTCATGTGATGTGATCGTTTTAGACTATGAAATTGATAATAACAACTGTAGTTTCATCATTCCCTTAATTCACCCGTGCTGCAACCAGGTTTTGTCGTCTCCATTCGGTTGTTTACACACGAGAGAAAAGTGAGAAAATGTTCATGCCTGATTGAGAAAGTGTATAAACTGTGTAGTGAGGGGTTTTACCGCTTTGAAACGTCTATAATAATTGTAAAAAATAACGCTGAATACGTCACGGTTTCACATATTACAGACTATTTTTTAGAACATAACTCCAGTGATTAATGAGGGACCACTGTAACACTTTATTGATTATATGCTACAAAACAATTGATACGACAGCTGCTTTTGACGCTCTGTTGGCACGCGTCGTGATTGGTGGAGTTCTTTTTCATTGCCGTCTCCCGGCTTCCATGTCGTAAAATGAGGGTGCGTCTGAAGCGGAGTCTGAATATTTATGGGCGTGTTTATTATAATTATGATCGTTTCCACCCGCCGCATTTATCAAGATCACGTCAGGCGTACGCCAGAAATGGGCAGGTGCGCACTGCTTGATACATGTCATGGCGACTTTGGTGTATTTCAAGTTTACGACGAAAATTTACGCCACAAGTGCGCAACATTGATACATGAGGCCCAGTGTGTTCATGATGCTCCATTTTTGCAAAGTTCATAGACTACACAGTTTATTTTATACATTAAATTATTTCTGAAATAGTTTTTACGAGTGATTTTTTTTTTCTTCATTGATTTTGTGTGTTTCTGTTTCTGAGAGCCTGTATATGTTTTGTGATTTGAGGAATATTTTAAAAAAAATTATATGTGATTAAATTTGATTCATTTAGATTAGTTAATTGCAAACCTTGTGATTTGCTACATTATTTTTTTTAAATCACCTGACAGCACCAATAATAAGTCTTTTTATTAAGTACAAGGAATGACCACAGGATCCTTAGTTCAATTCAAATCCTAGAGGAAAAGAAATCACTAAAATCCCCAAATCCCAATTTTCTCATCTTGCATGGCATCACAGTGACATTGGTTTGAGTTAGTGTGTGAATGATTGAATGTGAGGCATCATTGTAAAGTGCTTTGTACATCTGCATCAGAATGAAAAGTACAACAGAAATACGGTCCAGCCCTCAGAAAAAAAGGAATATTGGGAATAGAGCCAGGCTGATGTATATCGGTTGGCTGATAATATCGGCGGATATGAGCCTTTCATGAACATATCAGTTCATATTTGCCAATATGAAAACCTTTATTTTATAGAATAAACAATGCCAAAAAATACTTTGATTGTTCATGTCATTACATAGTTTGTCCACCAGAGGGCATTGTGATGACACTGTTTGCAATGCTGCCAAGCATGGCTGGGTCGTCCATCACCCCTTGGTCACATGATTTATAAGATACAGGAAAAGGGAGCAGCTGAGTGGGCGTTTTACAGCAACAAGAGACAAATGGTTGCTATCCCGCCGTCTAGGACAGACCAAAATAGATGAGAGGTCTATTTTATGCAACTGCTGAGTGATGCGACATGATGACTGACAATCCGAGTGAAGGCAGCATGACAGCAGCATGTTGGCTGGTTGTCGGGTTACTTATTTATCATAAAGTTCATGTTTAAACTGTAAAAACATCAATCCTCAATTACTTTTCTTTGCCAGAAGGGTTTGATGACAAAATGTTATGAATCATTGCCAGTTTTTATTTATATATCTGCAGATATGTTGGTATTGTAAATCTTTGAGTCCCTAATGTTGGTATCATAATGACCCCCCCCCCAAAAAAAACATTCTAATCGGGAAATATTTGTATTATAGTTTACATATGCTTAATAAGGGATTCATTATTGGCAATATATGTATCATTCAAACATGCAAAGGTAAATATTCTGTATGATACCAGGAATCCTCTGATATGTTGAGCCTTATTTGAGTGCAAAGCAAGCGTTGTTTGTAGTTTCGACCTTCTGTAGTTTTCAGGCCCAGCGGCGACATTATCTAACAATTCAGCCACTGTGCTGGTGTCAGAAAATTATTATTGTTGGAACTCTAGATTTCTAAATCTTAATATTTTTTAAATTAGAACTAATGTGAACTACAATCAGCCACATGCTTTCCTTGAGGACACACTTCCCCTTTTCTACATCCCATTTATTTCTGTTAAAATATAAATAAAGACAGTCATTATATATTCACTGAGAAACAATACCTAGTTTCCAGAAAGCATATTTTCTATCTTGTTTTATTTAGGTCAGCTAAAAATAGTTTAGATTTGCCTTTAAGAGATTTAGTGAACAGTTGAGAAATTGAACACAGTAACAAGATGTGGCACTCAGAGAATGTAGCACAGGCTGCCTTACATGGTTGATCCTGAACTGCTACAACCCCTGGCAAAAATTATGGAATCACTGGCCTCGGAGGATGTTCATTCAGTTGTTTAATTTTGTAGAAAAAAAGCAGATCACAGACATGACACAAAACTAAAGTCATTTCAAATGGCAACTTTCTGGCTTTAAGAAACACTATAAGAAATCAAGAAAAAAAGATTGTGGCAGTCAGTAACGGTTACTTTTTTAGACCAAGCAGAGGAAAAAAATATGGAATCACTCAATTCTGAGGAAATAATTATGGAATCACCCTGTAAATTTTCATCCCCAAAACTAACACCTGCATCATATCAGATCTGCTCGTTAGTCTGCATCTAAAAAGGAGTGAACACACCTTGGAGAGCTGTTGCACCAAGTGGACTGACATGAATCATGGATCCAACACGAGAGATGTCAATTGAAACAAAGGAGAGGATTATCAAACTCTTAAAAGAGAGTAAATCATCACGCAATGTTGCAAAAGATGTTGGTTGTTCACAGTCAGTTGTGTCTAAACTCTGGACCAAATACAAACAACATGGGAAGGTTGTTAAAGGCAAACATACTGGTAGACCAAGGAAGACAAAGCGTCAAGACAGAAAACTTAAAGCAATATGTGTCAAAAATCGAAAAATGTACAACAAAACAAATGAGGAACGAATGGGAAGAAACTGGAGTCAACATCTGTGACCGAACTGTAAGAAACCGCCTAAAGGAAATGGGATTTACATACAGAAAAGCTAAACGAAAGGCATCATTAACACCTAAACAGAAAAAAACAAGGTTACAATGGGCTAAGGAAAAGCAATTGTGGACTGTGGATGACTGGATGAAAGTCATATTCAGTGATGAATCTCAAATCTGCATTGGGCAAGGTGATGATCCTGGAACTTTTGTTTGGTGCCTTTCCAATGAGATTTATAAAGATGACTGCCTGAAGAGAACATGTAAATTTCCACAGTCATTGATGATATGGGGCTGCATGTCAGGTAAAGGCACTGGGGAGATGGCTGTCATTACATCATCAATAAATGCACAAGTTTATGTTGATATTTTGGACAATTGAAAGGATGTTTGGGGATGATGAAATCATTTTTCAAGATGATAATGCATCTTGCCATAGAGCAAAAACTGCAAAAACATTCCTTGCAAAAAGACACATAGGGTCAATGTCATAGCATAGGGTCAATGTCAATGAGCAGATCTGATTTGATGCAGGTGTTAATTTGGGGGATGAAAATTTACAGGGTGATTCCATAATTTTTTCCTCAGAATTGAGTGATTCCATATTTTTTTCCTCTGCTTGGTCTAAAAAAGTAACCGTTACTGACTGCCACAATCTTTTTTTCTTGATTTCTTATAGTGTTTCTTAAAGCCAGAAAGTTGCCATTTGAAATGACTTTAGTTTTGTGTCATGTCTGTGATCTGCTTTTTTTCTACAAAATTAAACAACTGAATGAACATCCTCTGAGGCCGGTGATTCCATAATTTTTGCCAGGGGTTGTATAATGTGACTCAACTGAAAGAGTAATATGTCAACACTTATTGAAACTTGACATTTGACCTCTGACAAATTCTTTCTATAATCCTTGCACGAGCTTCAAACCATTTCACCATACTATAATTACATCAAAAGTACACAAATGACAGAAAGACAAATAGTTCACTATAGTACAACACATGGGTGTATAAATGCTACACATTTTTGATGATTGTTTTTGTACTATGTTCAACTTCCCAACATGATTACATGTGCAACTGAACATAAATTGGTTAAAGTGACCTGCACTGTACTTTCCACTTAGGGATGCATTTTTTTACCTGAAGTTGGATGCTATTCTGATACCAGAGCTCTGTTTGCTTTAATATTATTATTAACATTATTTTTGATTTTATATGAGAATATTTTGTATCACCAGTTATCAAGCTTCATGATGAAGTGGTATAGAGGAAGAGTTTCTTAAAAAGAAGACCTGAAAGTTCAACTACAATTTGCCAGAAGGTACAGAAGGTACAAAGGTGTAAGCCTAGATTTGATACTTTAGTGAAAGAGATAAGTACTTTAATTAATTTGTTTTATTATTTTTATTTATTGTGGAAATGTGCTTCTTCCTCAAAATGACGCATGCACTTGTACGCAATTTTTGGTGTGCCACAGTGAACAAAATCAAGTGCACCCTGTCACAGAGTGTACTTGATTTTTTGTGTCAGTGGCGGAACTTTCATCTCTTGAACACGAGATGGCACACTCATCCCAAGTATAGGTACCGTTTTGTGGTAGGAGCGCATTTCCAAAATGCCACAAGAAACCACCAAGAAATAAACAAAAGTACTTACTTTACTCATATTTTGAATCTGTCTGGGTAAATCGTCACACCCTTCCTCCCGGCTCCTTTCGTCTTTCTACTCCGGTTAAAAAAACTGTTTGATGAAGTTCGCTGTATTGTAGGTCACGCCGGAACTTCTGCCTCTTGGTACAACGGCTTTGCAAACATTGCACATTACTGTCTTGCTTTGTGGTGTTTATAGTATAAAATATTTCCACATAGCGTACATGTGATGAGAGGTTGGTCAGCGACAGTGCTCCTCAATGCTCGCCTGCTAGCTGCAGGCCTGTGAAAAGTCCACTGATCCAAGGAATTCCATGGATTTCATCATTGGGGGGGTGTTAGTGTTGTACTCTGTAATTGTGATCATCACTGAGTTTTTAAAATGCCTTTCGCAAAGCGTTTCCTTTTTTTTTACAACATTGTGCAAGTTTTATAAGTCCGCGGACACAGATCTGTGTGTTACAGATACAAATCAGTGTTCTCGGATCCACGGAACTTCGCGGAGGAAAAATGGCACTCAAACCGTAGCTGACAGTTGTAAAGCGGGACTGGTTGGTTGCTGCGGCGACGCTGTGTGGCTCATGTAAGACGCTTAAGCTAAAGTTAGCATGTGGACATCGCAAACTTTTAGAGCTCTCAAGTTTTTAAAAGAAGAATTTTGCAGCATCATGTCTGTGTCATCAGACAGAGGGAAGATGACGAGAAGTTTGACAGTTTGAAAAAGTTTGACAAGGACAAGAATCCGTGGAATTGTCGCTGGCTTCATCAACACACCTGAAAGATAAAAGAAATGGGAAAAGCGAACTGTGCCCTCAGGAAACACAGTAAGAATTTTTCTCTCCCTGGAAAATAAACATTGTGCTGTTCAAACAGGATTTTAGACAAGATTATGTGACTCTTTTTTATTATTAATCTAGACTTTCTGTCATTGAGAAAAAAATACATTGTGGCTTTGAATGGATTTACATGAATTTACACAAGAATGTAAATGAGTTTTTATTAATGTAGACTTTTTTCATGGGAACAAAGATGTGGCTTTGAGTGGATTTACAGGAATTTACACAACAATATTGACTTTTTTACTACAAGGTGTGTTATTGATATTTTACCATGATTTTCAAAATCTTCTACAAGCTTTAGCTGTGGTTTTTGAAATGTTCTAACAGTCTTTTCAGTCTTCATGAATTTCATGTAGTTTAATTGTTCTGAGTTAATGCATAATTTGGTTTACAATTAAAAGGAAAATCATTCCAGGTCCTACTTCCACATCATATTCTGTTATTTCAGCATTGTCATTGACAGTTAAATGAAAGGTTGAATCTAGCGTCATTTAAATATGCACTTCTTTTGAGATTTTTTTCTTCCAGGAGATGCTGAAAATGTATCATTAGATACAAAATTAATTTGGTTTCTGGGGCCCCGCAGGCCCTAGACCCCGGCTCAACCCCCTGCAAATTTTTCTCGGATTTCACAATTTTCATTTCACAACCCTGTAGCTGGCTGTAAACTGTGGAAGGGCTCTCTTGACTGGAGTCGTGTCCCATTACTCATTGAGACACTCTTGAGTTCAGGAACCCCCCTGACTCCCGCAGTCAGCAGAGCATCCAGCAGGAGTTGTGAAGACGTTTCAGTACAAAACACACACACACACAGATGTGGCTGCTGGATCGGCAAACTCTGCAAGTTGTATCGGAAATTCCCAATCCGTGAATTATGTTGGTATCGGAACACAATACTGATATTGGATCAGATCAGCTCCATCCCTATTTCACTACAAATAAAAACAAACATTCATGCATTATATAAAAAAAAATAAAAATCTGATGCTCACCATGATGGATTGCTCATGTAAAAAAAAAAAAAAAAAAAGAGTACTAGCAATTTGATTTTAATGGTGTACTGGAATAAACTGAAGCCAAAAACACCCAGGAAGGGTAGGTCAAAGGGTTTTTAACTACTCCTTTTCTGTATAATTGATTACAAGGTTTCTACAATTACATGACCAGAGTGACATTGTTACCAGTGGTCCCTTAAGGAAACATAATAGGAAGATGAGAAGGATGACTATCTTGGGACACCCCTCTGTTTGGCGCAAACCCACCAACAACACACAGCTGTTTGAAGATGACTGAAACGTAATCTTTAGTTCAGGATACTTTGCATCTGCAGTAGAGTACGTGCTACTGCGTTAAACTGATCTTCCACTATTAAAGCATGATTTACTCACAGGACTGAGTGCACAGACAGTCACTGGCTCTTAAGGTGGAAATCTACAGTCATACTGTGAACGTTTAAGCCTCAACCACAGAGAATGTTGCCACACTAGAGACCCAGTGTTACACGTGTCTGCTGCTAAATAAAAACCACACAACAGTGTCTAAATCCTGCTCCGCTTCCTCTGTAGTCATACTATCTGAGCTATGAGCATGATTCAAAATAATTTTGCCATTTGTAATCGCACCTGACTAAAATGGGAGCCTGAATATGGTTTTCTGAAAATAGATGCAGTCAGGAATGCAGTCATGTTTAAGGTGATGTTCTAACCATACACTGGGCTGGACAAACCCTCTATGATGTCACACAGTTTTTCCGGAGATCAGGTTTGAAGCTCAGATGGAGTTACTTGAGATGTTGTTATTTTGTCAGTGGCTGACTTCCCTGAACTCTCTACCAATCCATAAATGGACAAAGGGGTGGAATATAGTCAAGACGGGCATGATCTGGGTCCTATGAAATCACCCACCGATCCCATAATTATCAAGCTAGCAAAGGCTACAAGGCCTGTAACTTGGATTGGATGTTAGACTAACGAATGCAGGCTGGGTAGTGGCTTGTGTGTGGCACTATCAATGTAAATAACACCACTAAACTATTGATAGCTGGAAATTAGTGCTAACATTGCTAACATACAAATTAAACAATACCACAATTTAATTCAACGGAATACTGCAGCACAGGGTTCTTCAATGGTCTTTTAATGAGGTTAACTGCACAGCAAGCCATATTATCTCAGATATTTGTAATAAAATGCTCTAAAGGGGTAAATATGAGCCCACAGCAGCTAGCAGCCACTGCTAGCAGTGACCTAGCAGGGTCCTGAGTTGGCTCTCCAGTACCCAGCTGTTACTCAAAATGACCATGTCCCTAATTATTAATAGCTTTAGGATTTAAAATAACTCAGAGTGATGAGTTATATAAAAATTCACCTTCTCTCCCTTCCACGTACTTTCCATGAATGGGGAAACTGGCACCAAAGCCAAAAACAATTTTTGTACCAGGTTGTAAACATGTTTATTTCTGTAGTAAATTGGACATTTTTGTTGTGTGGGCCGCTGAAGAGGAGGTACTGCTGGCCCACCACCAGAGGGCGCCCTGCCTGAAGTGCGGGCTTCAGGCACGAGAGGGCGCTGCCGCCTCAGGAACAAGCCGTGGTGACAGCTGTCACCCATCATCCGTGACAGCTGTCACTAATCATCCACATCTGGTATAAAAGCAGGAAGACACCTCCACCACACTGCCGAGATATCATCTTCTATCAGAGGTAATACTCTCAGCCTTTTTGTGAGATTTGTAAATCTGTTATTGTGAGTGTTTGCAGGAGTACCGGTCGTTTTTGTGAAGGCTGTGCAAGACGGCGCTCTTTTTCTTCTGAGACCGCTGCAACGTGTTGAGTGAGAGGTGGAGGTGGAATTCCCTCCAGGATTGTTACTGGGTGTTCACACACCCACCCTTTGACTGTCTTTTGCTTTTTGCCAGCAGTACCAGATCCGACACGCCGTGAAGGTGGCCACCTGGGGACTCCGGGACTTGGCGGCTCCAGTATTCCTCGGGTTCGGTGGTGGTGGAAATCGTGTGGTTCCGGTTCGTTTCCAGACGGGCGTCTCCTATCGTCGAGCCTGCCCACACGACACCTTTATTGATTGACTGTTGCACATTCTGAATCTGCTGTGTTTGGTTGTGTCATTCACAACAGTAAAGTGTTATAATTTGACTCCTTCCATTGTCCGTTGATTTACGCCCCCTGTTGTGGGTCCGTGTCACTACACTTTCCCAACAGGATATCTCGGCCAGCGTCATGGACTCTGAGGGGCGTCACCAGGCTGTTGAACAGCCAATGGGAGAGCAGGGAGCGCAGGCGTCTGCAGGAGGCGTGATTGGTGAGCTACAGCATATTCTCACCGCCTTTACGGCTCGAATGGATCAAATAGCCGAGCAAAACATCCTCCTGAACCGCAGGGTGGAGGCTCTCTCCGCGCAAGTGGCGGCAAGCGCTCAGGGCGCTGCTGCAGCTCCACCTCCTGCCGATCCTGTGCTGGATATAAATATCCCAGTGGTGGTTCAACAACCCCTCCCACCATCCCCTGAAGCTTACATAAGCCCTCCTGAGCCGTACGGAGGTTGTGTGGAGACGTGCGCGGACTTTCTTATGCAGTGTTCACTCGTCTTCGCACAACGTCCCGTCATGTACGCGTCAGACGCAAGCAAAATAGCTTATGTGATCACTCTGCTTCGGGGAGAGGCACGCGCTTGGGCTACGGTGCTTTGGGAGCAAAATTCACGGCTCCTTCACACATACACTGGGTTTGTGAGGGAGTTCAGAACTGTGTTTGATCACCCTAACAGGGGAGAGACCGCTTCAACCGTGCTGCTGTCGATGAGACAGGGGCGCCGAAGTGCAGCTGCTTATGCAGTCGACTTCCGCATCGCGGCTGCGAGGTCCGGCTGGAATAACGCTGCGCTCCGCGCCGCCTTTGTAAACGGACTGTCGTCGGTCCTAAAGGAGCACCTAGTGGCCAAGGATGAACCGCGGGAATTAGATGGGCTTATTGATCTTGTTATACGGTTAGACAATCGGTTGGAGGAACGCCGTCGGGAACGAGACGAAGGAGCAATTGCCCCGAACGGTTAAACACCAACGCCCGCCCCTAGAAACTGGGCTTAGGGTGGGCCAAAAAATTCACGTGGGACACACACATATTGCCACACGACTCCCGGTTACAATCCTTAGTGGGGATTTAACCCTTCAGGCCCCAGCACTGGTAGACACAGGGTCAGAAGGGAATCTGCTAGACAGCAGATGGGCCAGGGAGGTAGGGCTCCCTCTGGTGGCGCTACCTGCACCATTGCAGGTGCGAGCACTAGATGGCACCCTACTCCCTTTAATCACACACAAGACACCACCAGTAACTCTGGTAGTGTCAGGGAATCATAGGGAGGAGATTGAGTTTTTTGTGACTCCTTCTACCTCCCGTGTGATTCTGGGGTTCCCCTGGATGCTGAAACACAATCCCCGGATTGATTGGCCGTCCGGGGTGGTGGTACAGTGGAGCGAAACCTGCCATCGGATGTGTTTGGGATCCTCGGTTCCTCCCGGTTCCCAGGCTATGGAGCAGGTCCAAGTTCCCCCCAATCTGTCGGCGGTGCCGGTTGAGTACCACGATCTTGCTGACGTTTTTAGCAAGGATCGGGCACTCACTCTTCCCCCGCACCGTCCATATGATTGTGCCATCGATTTGTTGCCAGGCGTGGAGTTCCCGTCCAGCAGGCTGTACAACCTCTCCCGACCTGAGCGCGACTCAATGGAGACCTACATCCGGGACTCCTTAGCTGCCGGGCTGATCCGTAACTCCACCTCTCCGATGGGAGCAGGTTTCTTTTTTCTGGGCAAAAAAGATGGCGGTGTTTGTCCATGCATTGATTACCGGGGGCTGAACGAGATCACGGTTCGCAACCGATACCCGTTGCCTTTGTTGGATTCAGTGTTCACCCCCCTGCATGGAGCCAAAATCTTCACAAAGTTGGATCTTAGGAACGCATACCACCTAGTTCGGATCCGGAAGGGAGACGAATGGAAGACGGCATTTAACACCCCGTTAGGTCATTTTGAGTACCTGGTCATGCCGTTCGGCCTCACTAACGCCCCCGCGACGTTCCAAGCTTTGGTTAATGACGTCTTGCGGGACTTCCTGCACCGATTCGTCTTCGTGTATCTGGATGATATACTCATCTTTTCTCCGGACCCTGAGACCCATGTACGGCATGTACGTCAGGTCCTGCAGCGGTTGTTGGAGAACCGGCTGTTTGTGAAGGGCGAGAAGTGTGAGTTCCACCGCACTTCTTTGTCCTTCCTGGGGTTTATCATCTCCTCCAACTCCGTCGCCCCGGATCCGGCCAAGGTCGCAGCGGTGAGAGACTGGCCCCAACCTACAAGCCGTAGGAAGCTGCAACAGTTCCTCGGCTTCGCAAATTTCTACAGGAGGTTCATTAAGGGGTATAGTCAGGTAGTTAGCCCCCTGACGGCCCTGACCTCACCAAAAGTTCCCTTCACCTGGTCGGATCGGTGCGAAGCCGCGTTTAGGGAGTTGAAACGCCGGTTCTCGACTGCACCGGTCTTGGTGCAGCCCGATCCTGGTCGCCAGTTTGTGGTTGAAGTGGACGCCTCTGACTCAGGGATAGGAGCCGTGCTATCCCAGAGCGGAGAAACTGATAAGGTTCTTCACCCGTGTGCCTATTTTTCCCGCAGGTTGACCCCAGCAGAGCGGAACTATGACGTGGGCAATCGAGAGCTCCTTGCGGTGAAAGAGGCTCTTGAGGAGTGGAGACACCTGCTGGAGGGAGCGTCAGTGCCTTTCACGGTTTTCACTGACCACCAGAACCTGGAGTATATCAGGACCGCCAAGCGACTGAACCCCAGGCAAGCCTGCTGGTCACTGTTTTTCGGCCGTTTTGACTTCCGGATCACCTACTGCCCCGGGACCAAAAACCAAAGATCGGATGCCCTGTCCCGGGTGCATGAACAGGAAGTCAAGACCGAGCTGTCGGATCCACCAGAACCCATTCTCCCGGAGTCCACTATCGTGGCTGCTCTGACCTGGGACGTGGAGAAGACTGTCCGGGAGGCCCTGGCACGGAGCCCGGATCCCGGAACAGGACCAGAGAACAGACTATACGTCCCACCAGAAGCCAGAGCTGCCGTGCTGGACTTCTGTCACGGGTCCAAGCTCTCCTGCCACCCAGGGGTGCGTAGGACCGTTGCAGTGGTCCGGCAGCGCTTCTGGTGGGCGTCCCTGGAGACTGATGTCCGGGCTTACATCCAGGCCTGCACCACCTGCGCCAGGGGCAAGGCGGACAACCAGAAGGCACAGGGACCTCTACAGCCACTTCCTGTGCCTCACCGCCCCTGGTCCCACATCGGTCTGGATTTTGTCACGGGCCTCCCGCCGTCCCGGGGACACACCACCATACTCACGATAGTGGACCGTTTCTCCAAGGCGGCCCACTTCGTGGCCCTCCCGAAGCTCCCGTCGACCCAGGAGACGGTGGATCTCCTGGTCCACCATGTCGTCCGGCTGCATGGGATACCAACAGACATCGTTTCGGATCGCGGTCCCCAGTTCTCCTCGCAGGTGTGGAGAAGTTTCTGCCGGGAACTGGGGGCCACTGTAAGCCTCTCGTCTGGGTATCACCCGCAAACTAACGGACAGGTCGAACGGGCCAACCAGGAGTTGGAGCAGGCCCTCAGGTGCATGACCTCCGCACACCCGACGGCTTCGAGTGAACATCTGGCCTGGATCGAGTACGCTCATAACAGCCAGGTGTCCTCTGCCACCGGCCTCTCCCCGTTCGAGGTGTGTCTGGGGTACCAACCCCCTTTGTTTCCTTTGGTGGAGGGAGAGGTCGGTGTGCCCTCGGTCCAGGCCCACCTGCGGAGATGCCGTCGGGTGTGGCGCACCGCCCGTTCGGCCTTGTTGAGGGCCCGGACGAGGGCTAAAGCCCATGCAGACCGTCGACGGTCCCCGGCCCCCGCATACCAGCCCGGGCAGGAGGCATGGCTTTCCACCAAGGACATTCCACTCCAGGTCGAGTCCCCCAAATTAAAAGACCGATTCATTGGACCCTTCCCCATCCTCAAGGTCCTCAGTCCTACCGTAGTGAGGCTCCAACTCCCGGCCTCACTGCGGATCCATCCGGTCTTTCATGTCTCCAGGATTAAACCGCATCACACCTCACCCCTCTGTGCACCCGGTCCGGCGCCGCCTCCTGCCCGTATTATCGACGGGGAGCCGGCTTGGACTGTTCGCCGGCTCTTGGACGTCCGTCGAATGGGCCGGGGCTTTCAGTATTTGGTGGACTGGGAGGGATATGGACCTGAAGAACGCTCCTGGGTGAAGAGGAGCTTCATCCTGGACCCGGCCCTCCTGGCCGATTTCTATCGTCGCCACCCGGACAAGCCTGGTCGGGCGCCAGGAGGCGCCCGTTGAGGGGGGGGTCCTGTTGTGTGGGCCGCTGAAGAGGAGGTACTGCTGGCCCACCACCAGAGGGCGCCCTGCCTGAAGTGCGGGCTTCAGGCACGAGAGGGCGCTGCCGCCTCAGGAACAAGCCGTGGTGACAGCTGTCACCCATCATCCGTGACAGCTGTCACTAATCATCCACATCTGGTATAAAAGCAGGAAGACACCTCCACCACACTGCCGAGATATCATCTTCTATCAGAGGTAATACTCTCAGCCTTTTTGTGAGATTTGTAAATCTGTTATTGTGAGTGTTTGCAGGAGTACCGGTCGTTTTTGTGGAGGCTGTGCAAGACGGTGCTCTTTTTCTTCTGAGACCACTGCAACGTGTTGAGTGAGAGGTGGAGGTGGAATTCCCTCCAGGATTGTTACTGGGTGTTCACACACCCACCCTTTGATTGTCTTTTGCTTTTTGCCAGCAGTACCAGATCCGACACGCCGTGAAGATGGCCACCTGGGGACTCCGGGACTTGGCGGCTCCAGTATTCCTCGGGTTCGGTGGTGGTGGAAATCGTGTGGTTCCGGTTCGTTTCCAGACGGGCGTCTCCTATCGTCGAGCCTGCCCACACGACACCTTTATTGATTGACTGTTGCACATTCTGAATCTGCTGTGTTTGGTTGTGTCATTCACAACAGTAAAGTGTTATAATTTGACTCCTTCCATTGTCCGTTCATTTACGCCCCCTGTTGTGGGTCCGTGTCACTACACTTTCCCAACAATTTTAACCATTTGGTCACAAGTGAAACCAGCTTCAAGACAGCCATTCAAAGGGCTGGAAATTCTATTAATTTGTAACATGGTCACTGCTGAGTGCAGACAAATGACCACAATCAATTTTGGGGCTGAAACGATTTATTGAGTAATTCAATAATTCATTTAAAAAATGTTCAAGGCAAATTCTTTGCCCTTAGGCTTCATTTAAAGCTGTAGTACATATGCCAGCCCTGTATGTGGCACTGTAATGCTCGCACAAAGAACAGAGAAGAAGACCATAGCGCATGCGCATAACTAATGTAAGCCCTAATTAATGTAGCAGGCAGCGTTACAAGATTATAAAGCCGCACGCTGAGTAAAATAAAGCCTTTTAACAGAAAGGGTTCACGCTGATTGTCTGAAATGGACTTATTGTGCATTGTGTTTGTATATTTTTTTTAAAAACACGGTTTGCTCCACTGGTTGTTCTCCACCGCCGCAGATGAAAGTGAAAGGACGTGCACATTAAATGAATCATGTTTAACTATTACAAAAAAGATATATGCCTTTATTCAGATTTGATAAGACTTTTTATCAACAGGCTGTACAGTTAATTTATCAGTGCAGCTTTTGTGGAAACGTTGCACTCCACAGCCATTTTTGAAAGGCTTTGTTATTTGCCAAGCATCCACAGAAAACAAGGAGTCTGACTTTGGTTTGAGCTGCACTCTGTATGGCATGTGTAAATACACACTAAACACTGAATAAATCACAGTAATAAAAAGTGCAAATGAAATGTGCAATAAGAGAAAAAAGAATGTCCTGTCCGCAGACTGAAGATTTCACAGACCATCTGGGCTTATGGGTTGGCAAAGCTCCAAAACTCTTAATAGTGTGAAAAAATAAATAATTACCCAGGAAAACAGAGAGAGGGAACACCCTAAAATTATAAATCTGCTTGATGGCACAGTGACATTGTGCCATTGCTTAGGGTGCCATTGCTTAGGGAGCCCTGCCAGAATGGTGACCTCAGGGACTGGATGTTTCTGATCCTAGGTCTTTCCAGAGAATCCTTTGGAACTGCGAGAATAATTTTGTCTCAAATGAGCAGTTTGACAGATTTGGATGTGCAATACTTACTCAGCTATGACACTATGGTCGTGATCCAACTCACAGGTGCAAAAAAGCTCCGGGACAATCATGTATCTCCTGCCCACGATGAAGAGATGGTTACTTTTGGGAGCTGGACATGGGTTGTGGGCTGCCTGGGTATTTACCTGTCAGGGCATTTCCATTGTGGTGTGTATGCTCTCAGACATGGCTTGTGAGTCAAGCAATGTTATTCATACAAGGCCTATTAGAAATGTAACAGCTCTGCATTAATGCTAGCATTAGTGTAGCATAATTGGAATATCATTACAAATACATTATGGTTCATCGTCAAACAGTGCTGTTGATATAAAATGCTTTTACCATGAAACATCCAGGTTGAGTTAAACATGAGCACCAATGTTACATATCTGAAGTATGATCACAGCATCTTTTTGCGTACACAGACCAACCTTTTCACCCATTCTTGTTCTTATAATTGCATTGGTAGTTTTTGAACAGCTCTGCTAACAACAAACCAAATAATAGGGCAAAAGCATGACCTTCTTGGCAAGGCTGATAACAATACAGTCTGCTCCGTCAAGTGTGTCGGCATCGTGCAGAAGGTTGCTATTTGTTAGTGTAATGTGAGCCTGGATTCCTGTTGCTACGCCGTGTAGTAGCTGAGCTCTGCAAACCAGACAGAGGCGTGTTGGAACAAGTTTGATAAGGGCTTTAGTCCCTGCACCTGACACAAGACTCCACTGATGACATGCTACAGCCTTTTTTTGTGGCATGCAGTTCAGAGTTAAACACAAGAACATCCACAATGGAGCCACACTGAATATGAGGTATTTGAGTGAGGGCATGAATGAAAACACCATTAATCTCATTCAGTCAGATGTTGCATAACTGTGGTTGATTGATATCTGTGACACACTCAATGATTTCCTCTGTCTAGACAGGCAGTAGAAAGACAAATGAGATTGAATTCAAGGAGATTAAGGCATTGAAAGCCTCCTTCCACTGTTATTTATTATTATTATTATTAGTAGTAGTAGTAGTTGTAGTAGTATTACTATGACACAGAAACATGTTAGAAAATTGACAACTAAATATTGTTATTGATATGTATCCTTATTACTATGACACAACAATATACAGTATCTGCAGTGAAATTTGAAAATGGAGTAGTATTATTATTATTATTATGGAATAACACTGTTGTGTCTGATGATGGGCAGACGTTCATGCTGGGTTATACGGTCAAACATACAGCTTTACCGCTATGTGTTGCCGGTAAAAAGTAGTTTTATGGCTCCACTAATGCATCGTACAACAGCCTTTGTTGGCAATGACAGTTTCATGGCACCTACTGTATGGAGAAAGTAGTTGCATACATTGCTCAGGTGAGATTTTGGTCCATTCTTCCACATAAACAAACAGTCTTCAATTCTTGGAAGTTCTGTGGACGAGTGAATTGAAATCTGTATATGTATATGAAATCTGTTCTTTAGTTCTCTCCATAGATTCTCTGTTGCATTCAACTCAGGTGATTGGCTGGACCATTCTAGCAGCTTTATCTTCATTCTCTGCTCCCCTCCACAGCATGTCTTTTTCCTGGTTCTCTCCCTCAGCCCCAACCAGTCCCAGCAGAAGACTGCCCCTCCCTGAGCCTGGTTCTGCTTGAGGTTTCTTCCTGCTAAAAGGGAGTTTTTCCTTCCCACTGTAGCCAAGTGCTTGCTCACAGGGGGTCGTTTTGACCGTTGGGGTTTTACATAATTATTGTATGGCCTTGCCTTACAATATAAAGCGCCTTGGGGCAACTGTTTGTTGTGATTTGGCGCTATATAAAAAAATTGATTGATTGAATTGATTGATTGATTCTCTGAAACTAACTGAGAGTTGCCTTGGCTGTGTGTTTGGGATCATTGTCTTGCTGAAATGTCCACGCTCATTTCATCTTCACCATCCTGTAGATTTTTATCAAGAATGTCTCTGTATATTTTTCCATTCATCCTTCCAACAGTTATATGAAGTTTCCCAGTGTCATCTGCTGAAAAACAGCCCCACACCATCACGTTTACACCTCCAAATTTCACTGTTGTTGTTTTTGTGGTGCTGTGCAGTGCCATTTGACCGTGTGTTATGGCATCCAGAGAGTTAAATTTTGGTCTCATCTGAACAGACTACATTCTCCCAGTATTTCACAGGCTTGTCTAAATTTTGTGGAGCAAACTTCAAACGAGCTTCAACATGCTTTTCCTTCAGCAGTGGAGTCTTGCATGGTGAGCATACATACAGGCCAAGACGGTTGAGAGCATTGTTTTCTTTGAAACAATTGTACTTGCTAATTCCAGGTTTGTCTGAAGTGGTCCTTGGTTCCTGGACAACTCCTCTAATAATTCTGTCCAGTCCTCTGTCAGTAATCTTGTGAAGAGCACCTGGTTGTGGCTGATGAAATTATGTTTTTTTCCACTTTCAGATTACGGCCCCAACAGTGCTCACTAGAACAGTGGTTTTCAAACTGCGAGCCCCCACCCCCCCAAAGGAATGGTTGTTTTCGAGAATCATTAAGAAATGATTCGATCCACCGACATCAATAGCCTTTTTGCTTAACGATTCCCTTATCGGACCTTCACAGTGGCTGTTGTTTTTGAGGGTGTTTTATCTAAAAAAATGATAATTTCTTTACGTTGATTGCAGACCCTGCAGTGGGTCTATAATCAACTGCTTCTGCAGTGGCTGTTCTTGAAGCTTGAACCAACAAAGCAGTGCTTCGACCCACTGCTTTGTTGGTTCATTGCGTCGCTGCTTTTCAGAAGTGGCAATTCCTCTTCTTAACCCCTCTCAAAGCCATTTAAAAATGTTAATCGTGAGTCACGTTTGTGCAGATTAAAGTCACTAACTGCGACTCTTGTCTTGTTGCAGGCAAGAAACTAGAATCGTCCTCCATTCAATTCTCACAGCTCCAAAGGCCGAAATTAATAAGTTCAAAGCAAATCACCGTTTTAAATCAAATGACACCTCTTTCCAAACATTGTAACACAGACAGCAAACTACAACAGACTAAAACATTTTTTTCCTCCCAAAAATGAGACGTCCTGCATTCTTTCTGAATTACACTGATGTTGACTTGCAGTGCAGCCGGCTGAGCTCAGCTCAGAGATATGGAAAAACATTCATAAATAGATAGATAGCTTTATTTATCATTGTCATGACAACAACGAGATTTGCACACTCACATACCACAGACAAACCGCAATTCATCCACAGTTATTACTTGTTCACCATAATAATGGCACACATCAGAAATTAAGACAACACATACATTTGACATTGTTATGTGCACTAAAACTTGAACAGTCCGTTTTCCCAATTGAGGCGATGTGGTGTGTTACAGCCGCTGCAGCCTTGAGTCGCGCCGCCAGTCAGCCAGCTTGGTAAAGTGACGTTGACGGCGCCGGAGAGGGGAGGTGTTGATCAGGGAATGGAGGGGGTAGGGGGAAGGGAGTGGAACCATGCTTCAGAAGTCTGTCCGTTACCATGGATATTATCTATGTGAGTTGATTGTGCCTAATAAATTGTGAATTGTGAAGTGCCTAATAAATTCATTCATTTATTCATTCAATGAAGGAGAAAAGGACTTGTACCAATTGGCCAGACAGAGGGACCAACTGGAGACAATGTGCAGCAGGTTAGGGTGACAAAATATGGAAATGTTCTTCTGGCTTCATGGCCTCAGTATCTGGATTTCCATTACAGAAGCATTTACTGATGTTTTCAGAATGTTGACAAAGCAGATGTAGTGTGACTGCTGGATTCTGTACTTTTATTCTCACAATAACTGCCATTCTAGCTAGGCTCTCACAACAACAATAAATCCAATAACTGTGGCAACAGTTCCGCTAAAAATTGGCATTTTGATGTTTGATGTTAATCCAGTATTGCCTTAATATCATCTTTAATATTGTTTAACAAGCTCTCCATCTCTTCCTCTGTCTACACTTACCGCTTTTTACCCAAGTCAAAATATGGCCATCGTGTATTGCGAAGGTCTAGCGTCTGTCCGTATGTCTGTCTCTGCTCAGCATAAGTCTGGTCCTATTACTGCCAGGGTCTTCAAATTAGGGCTGCCACGATTAGTCGACAAGTCACGATTAGGGATGAGACCGATGTAATCCCGGATCGGTATTTCCAATACCGGAGAACAGCCACTGTGAATCCTCTTGACTGCTGTTGTTTGCTCTCTGCTTGTTTACTGCTGAGTGGGAGGAGGGGAGGAGGGGGATTTTCTGAAGCCCAGCTGTTTGAGAGAGCTCTCTTCTGCAGTTTTCTAGCTGCAGTTAGCGGCAAATTACTGCTCGGCTCGCAGGTTAAGATTGTCTGTTCGTTGAGCACAGATTTTCGAAAAATTAATTGAATTGTTGCTGAAAATGTGTGTTAAAAAGTTAGCCACTTCACTGTCCCCAGGCTGTAAAATGCCACCTCAGCATGCAGCCGAGGAGGACAACGAACAGAGATTCTGTCCGCTGAAAGGGAAAAAGTCTCCATTAAAATCCTGCATGTGAGTGTCGGTGATGATACATTTATTTTACAGTTGAAAGGCTTCGTGTTTCCAAAAAGTTTGAAGTTTGCGCAGCATGAACAGCGAAAGAGGAAGAAAAAGAGAGATGGAGGAAGAGAGAAAGCAAGCAAGAGAGAGAAAGCGAGTAGGAGACAGACAAACAGAGAGACAGAGAGACAGGCAGAGAGAGAGACAGGCAGGGAGAGAGAGTGCTGTCTTTTCTCTTTAAGTCTATAAAAATAAGGCTATAAAAGTTTATAGAAAATAAAAGCTCTTAATTCTTTCAGCAAAACCTCAAATCTAGGCTTTCATCTTAGATACACCTTCTGGCAAATTGTAGCTCAACTTTCAAGTCTCCTTTTTAAGAAAATCCTCATATAAAATCAACAATAATGATGATAATAATAATAATAATATTAAAGCAAACAGAGCTCTGGTATCGGATTGGAAAAGTATCGGTTTCGGCAGATATCCAAATTCAGGTATCGGGATTGGATCGAAAGTGAAAAATTGCGGATCGGTGCATCCCTAGTCACAATTACGTTGACTGTCAAAATAACTGACGACTAATTTAATAATCGACATCATTGCTTTTTTTTTAAGCTTTGTTTTTCTCTCAAAGATGCCGCTATATCTTCCGCTGCCTTTCTGTCCTTGATGCACATGTGCAGTAGTGGTAATCTGGGTCAGCCATGATGTCACCGGGAAAATTATGCCCAAACAATATCATGGCTAACCGGCAATGAAGCTCAAATGTTTGGGAATATTTTAACCAAGTTAAAGAGAAAAATATGCAATGCATAATCTGCAAGGCAGAATGTGCCTACCACGGCAGTACAACAACGATGCAGGAGCATCTGAGAAGGAAACACATTGTGGCTGATTCTGACGATGCGAGAATTGTCTTGGTAAGATAATTGGGAAATTACCCGCTGACAGTAATGTCTATAGTGAGCTATTTACTTAGCTGTAAACATTATTAACGATGACAATTTCATTAACCTTAGCACACATGTGTTTGCTGTTATAACAGCAACGTCATGTTTGAATAGGAAATGTGATAATAATAATAAAATACATTCCTCTTCAATGGACAACTTTGTTACCACATAAAAGTTGAATAAACTCTCATCTTAGTTGTCTTTATTTTTGGTTAGCACATATTTTAAACACTTCAAGCTTGAAGCTAATGATGGTCATATAAGAGCAGCTCCATGCTGGTGCATCAAGCCACAATTTACATATGATCCAATTAGTCAACTAATTGCAAAAATAATCGGTGACTAGTCGATTATCAAAATAATCCTTTGTGGCAGCCCTACTTCAAATTCACAGGGAACATTATTGGGACACATACCTTGGACAAGTTCCATTTCATAGTTTTTGTTGAAACTTTTCCCAAAAGAAAATAAATAATAAAAACAATAATAATCACAATAATAATAATGATGATAATAAATAAATAAATAAACAAACAAAAATCATAACAGAACAAACAAAACTAGGTGTACCAAGGGCAGCAATATATAATGTTGCATCACCAGAACATGAAAGTCCAATTAATTTTCAAAGTCGAGGTGAGTGGTCCACTATGGGCATGTCAGCATGATCGCAGGCTGGGCAAGATGATCTAAGAGTGGTTGCCATTTAATATGTAATTTCTTAAGATTGTCCATCCAGCCATATTAGATTTTCTCCATATCCAGTAAACTATTCAGTTCCATTAGCCACGTTTTGAACTGGGGCACAATGTCTGATTTCCAGAGTCTTAAAATCAGTCTCTTAGCAATTACGATTCCATACATAATAGTATTCTGCACAGAGAGGCTTTGATTTTGTAAGGACAAAGAATATCCAAACAACGCTATCTCTGGATCAGGACTTAACCTTGGACAAGTTAAAAAATGGCTAACTTTGACCTATTTTAAGAGGTCAAAAGGTCACATTTTGTTTCCTATTGTTATGCTCATACGGCTGAGTGGTATATTAGCATTGCGTTATATTTGTATTTTAGAATGTCATATGATGCTTTCTGTATGTCATAGGACCTATAATAGGGGAAAAAATGTTTCCATTACTGTTTTTTGAAGTTATTTTTTTCACATTATGTGAAAAACCACCTTGAGCATGTGAATGTAGAAATGGTTTTATGATGTCTGAGCATTTTCACGCGTTTCCATGAAGCATATTTTCAATTTGCCATTTCAATTTGCGCAGTGTGGAGGGTAGTGGAAAACGGTCTATTGTGGACTTGGCATTTTTTATCACAATCTTTCATATCTGTTTTTTAGAGACCTGGTGACCCATATTAGCTTGCAGACACGGTTTATAAGGTGACACCTTAAGTGATCATCACGCAGTATGAATTCACACAGGTGTTTTTGTGTGTAAAAAGGTGAGTCACTCCATGAAATCATATGTACAGTGTCAAAGCATCACCTGGTGCCTTAAAAAGCAACAAACACACATTAACATAGCCCCGTTTTAGACTGTGGGGAGGATCATTAAACCCAGGAGATGTTTATGAAAATGTGCTGAGGGCTCTGAAGTGTGCTGCTGAATTGTGGTCTTTGTAAGCGTAAGCTCGGGTGGATTTTGCCAGCAAGGGAGAGGAACAGATGGGGGCTGTGTTTAATTTGGTTGAGTGCCCATTTGTGCCTTATTCACGTATATGGCGCCATGCTTGTACTACACAGGCAGGCCTCTATGCAGGTACCAGGACAGTCACAAAGAGAGCGGCACTGTTTGGGTCTGCAGCTTGTGCAGATGTGGACTTTATTTCAGGTGTGAGATGTGCCGTGCCATGTTGGAAAAGGCTGATGCAAATGGAAATTTAAAACAGAAAAGCTTGTAATGTTTTTCATTAGAAATAAGATTCCCAACACATGTTGCTACCTGTAAATGTCAGAGTGTCCGAGAAGAGGCATTGTTAACCACAGTCATACTGATGACGGACAAAGCAAAAGCATTAGTTAATGTATTTAAATATTTTGACCATTGGCAAATACATTGTTGGGGCGCTTATGGACAGATGATGTCGTATTTCCTTGAAGTTCTGCACCAAGTTTCCTGGTTTACAGACAAATATGTTGCATTTGAGCAGAATTATGTTTTGTCACTCGAACAGCTCCGCTGCGTCACCTCGCTGAGAGCGACAGAGAGAGAAAGAGAGTGTGCTTCTTCCAGACATGGAGCTGCATGTACTATGTCAGTCTTTTCTCCCTTTGCTGGATTTTTGATCCATCAGAACACCAGAATGAACAGTCGGACAACTGCAGGAAAAATAAATGACATGCAGTGGACAAAACGGCATTCCCTTAAAGCAGAGGTCTCAAACCGGTTCCAGAAAGGGCCAAGAGGGTGCAGGTTTTCTGTGCAATCACCTACTCCAGCAGGTGAATTCACTGATTAACTGATTCCACCTGCTCAAAGTGATGTTAATCAGTGAAATCACCTGCTGGAGTGTGTGGTTGCGCAGAAAATCTGCACCCTCTAGGCCCTTTCTGGAACCAGTTTGAGACCTCTGCCTTAAAGTTTTGAACACGCCAAAACTTTCAGATGGACTTGGCTGACATCAGCTGACAAGGTGCGCATTTTGCAGATGAGAAAATTACTTTTGTTGGCCAAAAACGAACACGAACGTAGTTCCTCATACGTTTTCTTAGTGTGACTGCTGCTTTATAGCATTTAATTGAACAGTTAACCTGCTGGAACTGGCTTCCCCTCCCCTCCCTTTTTTTTGTTGAATATAGAGGATCTAGCTCACCCAAATTTGTGGCTAAAAAATCTTTGCCTGCTGAAGAGCTGACACTTTAAGGAAGCCTGCTGAGATGGCTTCCTGTGGTTGGAAGTAGAGGCTTTGTGCCGGGGGTGGGGAGCACAATTAACTTTTTCCATCTACAAAAACAACTTTCTCCTCTTTTTTCCTCCTCTGTAGCTTTTTTCTAAATGGAACATACACACTCTTGCACAGTAAACTTGGCAACTGTTTGACCAGCAACAGCACAAGGGTTGTTCTTGTGCAGGGAGGGCCACAAATCCACTATTTGTGTAAGCTCTCTCCTACACCCCTCTTTCTTCCACTCCTGTTCTCCTTGTAGGCATTCCATTGGTATTTATATTTCCCTCCAGAGCAGGGGGAAGTTGACAAGCGTTCACACAGACATTGGATTCAGCTCAACAAGGTGGGCAGTACTCCTGCCCCTTCACCGCTATTGGACTGTCTGTAGTCACATGCCCTGCAGAGATACACTGAAGTGTTGGCACGCCTCCCCTTTGGCTCTGCTCTGCTGTTTCTCTGAGCTCACGTCAGACTTTTTTACACCGGTATGTGAAGTTTCTCTTTGTGGGAGAGTGCGTGGGTGTGTGTCATACAGCAGCGAGAGCCTTGTTTGGGGAGCAGTGGTTCAGTTATGTTTCGAGAGCTCCCGGAGTCAGCAGGCAGTGAGTGTCTGGGCAGCATGACCCCGGAAACTCAGGATATCTACCTGAGAATGGACCATCATCGAAGACGCTCTGGATACCGGCTGGGCAGAATCATTGCCAGGCAGCAACTACTCAACAAAATTGCTGGAGGTAGGAAAAGTGTTTTGGAGTTGTAATATGGCTTTTGGTTGGCACCAGCATTTTCTTTGTGTTGTTTTAGGATTCACATTTTGTATGCTCTGCTGAAATTAACCACTGTCTGACACCGTTCAAGAAAAAAACAGCTACAGCATATAAACAACTACAAATCATGACGTGCATAAGACTTGAAGTTAATGAATAGTAAGACCCTTCAGCTTCTCCCTTGTTTATCACTCTGGGTTGCCACAGCAGATCCGAGGTGGATCTGCATGTTGATTTGGCACAGGTTTTACACTGGATGCCCTTCTCGATGCAACTTGATAGTGTGGGTTTTGATAAGGGTTCCTTACTGTGTTGTGAACACATCATCTGCGAAATGTCAAACTTGACCTTCAGCCAATAGGTAGTCAAAAGTGTAGTTTAGTAAATAATTCTTACCAAGTGACAATCGAGGACACTGATAAGTGATAAGGTGTAAGATTAAATGTGTAACCAGAGGAAAGCCCACATTGTAAACAAAATATATCAATGAATGTCTGAGCTGACAGCTTTACAAGCCCTCAGATTGTTTGTGAATGTTTTGTGAGGTTTTTGAAAATGGACTGTGGCATTTGTTTAATGGTGTTTGTTGCTGTCAGTGGGCCACATGCTTGAACGGTCAGTCGTAGTAGTCAAGGGTCTGGTTGTATTAGGTTGCTACGTCCCTGTTCTCTTTATTTAAGCCTAGGAAAAGAAGCCAGCTGATTGAACTAGTTAGCAAAGCATGAATAGCATAGTATAAGATTCCTGTTCTGAAATGTAAGACAATATTAAATTGCAAATCAAACATAAAGTTCAGTGGGTTAGAATAACCTTTTATGCTGTATATCACTTTTGGATGTGTTTTTGTTTAAAGGAGACCTGCATTGAAAAGGCGGGAGCGCGTCATATTGTCCCTGACGTCATGGAAATGATACGGCTGTACAAACAGTTTTCGCTGAGGGCTAAATTTTAGCTGCAAATTTGTCATTTTTAAACGAAGATTTCTCCGCTGAATTACGAATTTGGGCTTACAGATTTACTGCATTCACAAGGGTCTTATAAAAACATATCAGCTATTTCTTTCTGAAATCTGACCACATTTATTTCAATGCAGGTCTACTTTAACCTTACAAAGTTAAACATTCATGTAGCTAGTCTTGTGAGAACCTTGTGTTGACCTTTGAAGTTTAAAAAGTGTGTGAAGACACAGAAGTAGCAGTGAAACAAGCTTAACACAATTGATAATAACATTAAACCTGAGCTGTCGACTGGTTCCTCGTACATTTAGATTGATTCAGGGGTCTGAGTATCAGTGTAGTCGTAATTTTTACTAAACTCAGTTAAAAGTCAGTATTGTTGCGATGTGGTTTGGCAGTGATTTTGTATGACTGTATTGCGAGGTGATTGTGATGCGAAGTGGCAAGGGCGAAGTAACCATGAGGTGATATGTCCTGTTACCTTGTATTAATTACTCCTCACTTTGATTTGTGCTGTTGTGTCACAGTGGGATGTAGCTGTGTAGTTTCATGCAGCATCATTTATCTGAATGTTGAATATGGTCTGCTTCAAAGTGGAACGTTTCTGAGTTCTGTCATATGAAAGATCCAAGAAAATGTTAGTTGACATCAGAATTCCAGCTTGGAAACTTGTTCTTGTTTTAGAACCCCAGTTTGGACATCATGTCAGCTTCAGCTTAAAAACAATTGAACCAGCCAGTTTTTTGAAATGTTACAACAGTATCATCTTGGCATTACTATACACTGTAAAAAACATTAAAGTTGTGACCAATTTAAATTGAAAGGCAACTGTCTGCACAGACATTTGGAGTTTTCTTAGTTAAAGGACATGCGTTGGTTTGACGTAGGGTACCATCTCCCTGGGCTGTGAGAGCCTGCGAGTGGCAATTGTGAGGAACGTTTGCTAGATGGCGCTCTTCCATTGCCTCACTCACAGGACGTTGCCAGTGTCATGCCTGGATTTTGAATTTTTCAAAGTTGGTGAGGTGACAAGGCTCCTCCCAGTATGCTCCTAGAGCCATCGCTGGTGTCGTGCGCCCCTCTGAATGTGCGGGGGAGCATGCCACAATAGCGGAGATGATAGGAGAGGAATGTGTAGTATATCAACTGCCTGTGCAGTATAAATGATGCATGTTATACCTATCGATCTATCTGTTTGAACTTGTAAGAAATGTTGTATATATGTATGTATGTATGCTCATATGCATGTATGCAGTATAATGTATATTCTTTATCTATTATTCATGTATTTTTATGTATTATTTATCTATTTTATGTACACATCTATCAGTTGTACTTGTTTATTACACTAAAAAAAAATTATAATATTTTTGGCCATAAAATGCTAACATTCATTGCACTTTCCCATGTTAACCTTAACCAGAGGCTTTAAAAAATCATTTTTACATACCATATCTGTCTCTGGTGTTGCCTGGTGGACAACAAACTGGTCAAAAGTCCCTTGGTTTTGTTCTCTCTCACATTTCTAGTGTGTCCACCACTAGAAATCAAACAGTCCACCATGGGCTACAGAAAAAGTGTGCCGGCAGACAGTGCAGTGCGCTTTGTAGACAAAGTCGTACACTTTTTCCAGCCACATATTTTCTTTTTCCCATTGGAGACTGTATTTTTGCAGCCTTTTTTTTCTCAGAGGAGTAATAACTTTACTGTTTGATGAAGGCGTACCGTTGGCAGTGTCCGAGACCTATAAATCTGTGTTGTCCATGTCAACCGTACTGCTTTGTTGTTGTCTCATCTTGTCTTCCGGTATCTTCTTTGTAAGCAACATCGACCAATGAGATGACCCGGATTCTGTATTGTCAAAATTGTGTGTGAATGTGCTGTCAGCTCATTGGACACAGAGCAGGAGAGGGCTGGGAATAAGTTAATTGTAAATTTTGATATAAAGTGCCCTGTCATTCATTAATTCCATTGACAAAGTACAGACTATGTTTGATTCTCACAGTAATACGGGACAATTTATTTTCATTTATATAGTGTCAAATCACAACAAGGTTGCCTCAAGGCGCTTCACACAAGTAAGGTCTAACCTTACCAACCCCCAGAGCAACAGTGGTAAGGAAAAACTCCCTCTGAGGAAGAAACCTCAAGCAGATCAGACTCAAAGGGGTGACCCTCTGCTTGGGCCATGCTACAGACACAAATTACAAAACAATTCACAAAACGAACATACAAGAAATGTTGCTTATGTATGCTCATATAGCTAATATAGCTAACAATATTTAATCTTATGCTCATATAGCTAACAAGGTAACTACTTGCTGGAGCTTCTTGGCTAATGAGATAGATTTCACAATACTCGCCATTGTCATCGTTTTTGTTTTGTTTTTTTCCCTTAGTTGCTCTTTAATGAAGAAGCCCTCAGTGAAATTAAGTATGTGGATCGTTAGAATTACCCATTTCATGCATTTCAGGACAGAGCAAACAAATCTTCCACTTACCAGATAAAATGAACTTGAACACACACAGTTTACAAGTAACACATTTCTTAAGGCACCTTGAGACTTGCATGAATTTGATCCCTGCACTGCTGCGCAATTCGTTCCAGTGCCTCCCACTTTGTCCCGTTTGACACCACGCAATGTAAAATAACCATTTCGTAATAGATGACACATTTGCTCTCAGAACTTAGCTGATGAAGCCATCTCTCGTCGTTCCCAGAATCACAGAGAAATTAACTACAGTCGCATGTTATCTTGTGCGTGTTGTGTGGTGGAGAATACATTTGGAATCTTGTCTGAAAGGTAAATATTTAATATACTAGGTCTGTTAGAAAACTAGCCGACCTTTTTATTTTTTTAAAAAACTATATGGATTTGAATCATGTGCGCTTGCATCAGCCAAGCTTGAACCTTCGTGCGCATGCGTGAGTTTTTTCACACCTGTCGGTTGCGTCATTCGCCTGTGGGCAGGCTTTGAGTGAGCACTGGTCCACCCCCCTCGTCTGATTTTCATTGTCAGGGAAATGGCTGAGCGATTGGAGCAGCGCTGAATCAAATTTTTCCAGAAACTGTGAGAGACAGCCAGGTGGAAACCATTCGGAAGATTCAGACGGCTTTTGGTGAGGATACTCTCGGCGTCACACAGATTAAGGAGCATTACAACCGGATTGAAGACGGCCCACAGCGGCGGAGGGCGCGCCGCGCTCCAAGCGGCCATCGACAGGCTGAAACGACCAGATCATTTCCAAAGTGAAGGCTGTGTTGATGCGGGACGTCGTCTGACTACCAGAGAAATTGCAGAAAAGGTGTACATCAGCACTTTTGCAGCACATTCCACTGTTACAGGAGATTTTGTAATGAAAGACGTGCGGAGGAATTCGCGCGTCGGCACGGAGCCGCAATGGCACACAACAAAAAGCACGTCCGTGTTGGAAACCATTCGGAAGATTCAGACGGGTTTCGGTGGCTTTTCAGTCGAGTGAGTATCCGAGAAATTGTGTAACAGCTGAGCATGTCACAACTTGTCCTATGAGACTTCCAACAGCCCTCCGCCGCTGTGAGCCGTCTTCAATCCGGTTGTAATGCTCCTTAATCTGTGTGATGCCGAGAGTATCCTCACCGAAAGCCGTCTGAATCTTCCGAATGGTTTCCACCTGGCTGTCTCTCACAGTTTCTGGAAAAATTTGATTCAGCGATGCTCCAATCGCTCAGCCATTTCCCTGACAATGAAAATCCGATGAGGGGGGTGGACCAGTGCTCACTCAAAGCCTGCCCACAGGCGAATGACGCAACCGACAGGCGTGAAAAAACTCAGGCATGCGCACAAATGTTCAAGCTTGGCTGATGCAAGCGCACATGATTCAAATCCATATAGTTTTTAAAAAAAATAAAAAGGTCAGATAGTTTTCTAACAGACCTCGTATATAGTAATGGATTGGAAAAACAGTTGCATTTTCACTCCTTGTTATGAGTTAGATAATCTATCTGTAAAGTTATGTTATCATTGTAACATCTCGTCATTGTTCAGATGTGCTGCGCGCAATGACACATATTGACACGCAGTGTTTTCAAATAGGTTGTGCAGTGTTTACAGCTAGTTCACAAAATTAATGCGTGCCAAAAGTTTTGAACATTTCAAAATTTTCTTTGTGCACTGGTGCACAGTTTACAGCAGTTTACAATGGGTTTATTCACTGGCAGGCCAGATTGCATGCTGGTGCGGGGATCAAATTCGTGCAAGTGTCAAGATGCCTTTAGTTTCCACTTCTATGAGAACAGCATATGGGCTTGGCTGATCATGTTTCGAAATAAATTTGTAATACCCACAGCTAATCCCAGCAGGTGTGACCACCTACATTCTAGATCAGCATGTAGCTACATTTCACATCATCAAATGGAAATGTGTGTTATGGCTCTCCTATCAGTCACTCTGCCCACACTATGAGTCATATAATGTGGCCTCCTGTGTGGCCAACATTTCCTGAATCATCTCACAGGATTTGAGTCACATTTTGTGATCACGATAGCGTGGAACAGTGTAGGATATATAGTTGGGTTTGGTTTGTCGGGATGTTCTGGAGCTTTGTGTTAATGCTGTATATACATATATTTTTTGCAGGAAATCTACATGATCAGATATTTGCAGGCAAAGTCATGTAATGTGGTTTACACAGATTATAATTGTCTGGTTTTACAGTTTCTAACAATTTAGGTTATCCACAACAAATATTGAATATTTGTACATGTCTGAAATCTGTTTTAGAATCAATTGAGTAGTCAAAAGTTGGTCACAGGACGTAGAAGGCTATATTTAGTCAACATGGTGCTTTAAAATGGAAATATAGTGTACCTTTATTAGTACTCATTAAACATAGGCATAAAAATTGGTAAGGTTTCTTTTTGGCCTATTTTAACTTTGTGAAACATTTGAGTCATTTGTTCCAGCTGCTTTGTTGGACATGCTGACAATGTGCAGGATCGCAGATAGCTTGCTGGAAAACTTGGCTGGCTAGTACACAGGCACTGTGAGTTCTGTGTGTGTGGGAATGGGTCAGAGTCCGTCTTTCTTGTGAACTCTAGCATTCGTACTCTGTTCGCTGCTTGCATGGACTGTTTGTTGGGTAGGGTTATGGACACCAATGACATGGATGGATTTGTCGTTGAGGAAATGTTCACAAATGTTGACTTTGAAGATGATGGTTTTTATCTTTGTGGCCCATAGTACTGCGCTTGAGAAGTTAAATGAGAAGTCAAATTAGGCCTTTGTAATTAAATGGTCACAATATGGAATTGCAATCAAATTTATGTTGAAAAACAAGCTTTTGATTTTTTTTTTCTCTGTATGGACAGATCTAACAGCTTATTAAACAGCAGCAAAGTGAGAACAGCCAGTAAGTCTGCAGCTTTTGGCTTGCATTTCAAAGTGCACACACACCCTTTTACTTCCACAAAGTGTTGTTTGAGCTTCCAGTGGTCAAAAGAAAAAAAAAACTAGTGCAACCAGTGAGGGTCACAAAAGTGACTGTGAAAATCAAGCTGAAGAAATGAACAAAAAGAAGTTAATATAACATTATAGATGTGCTTATACTCATAGCATAATAAAATGGAGAAATGGAGACTCTCGTGTGAACTGAGATGCAAAACCTCACGACTGAATTTCCCATCAACCAAGAAATATACACTGCTCAAAATAATTAAGGGAACATAGTGTTCTTCTAATCATTTTGAGCTATCTATCTATCTACACTGCTCAAAAGAATGTGGGGAACACAGTGGTCATCTAATTATTTTTTGCAATACAATAAAACTCACCTATAATGGATTCAGGTGGACCAGTGAATTTTTTCCATTACAATCGAAATCTGTGATATGTTGAAAACAGACAAAATCTGCTTTATGTATAAAATGGACAAAATCCATTATATGTACAACCCCAGTTCAAATAAAGTTGGGACGTTGTGTAAAATGTAAATACAACAGAATACAATGATTTGCAAATCCTCTTCAACCTATATTCGATTGAATACACCACAAACACGAGATATTTAATGTTCAAACTGATAAACGTTGTTTTTGTGCAAATATTTGTTCATTTTGAAACAGATGCCTGCAACACATTTCAAAAAAGCTGGGACAGTGGTATGTTTACCACTGTGTTACATCACCTTTCCTTCTAACAACACTCAATAAATGTTTGGGAACTGAGGACACTAATTGTTGAAGCTTTGTAGGTGGAATTCTTTCCCATTCTTGCTTGATGTACGACTTCAGTTGTTCAACAGTCCGGGGTCTCCGTTGTCGTATTTTGCGCTTCATAATGCACCACAACATTTTCAATGGGTGACAGGTCTGGACTGCAGGCAGGCCAGTCTAGTATCCGCACTCTTTTACAAGCATTGTCTTGCTGAAATAAGCAGGGACGTCCCTGAAAAAGATGTTGCTTGGATGGCAACATGTGTTGCTCCAAAACCTGGATGTACCTTTCAGCATTGATGGTGCCATCACAAATGTGTAAGTTGCCCGTGTCATGAGCACTAACACACCCCCATACCATCACAGATGCTGGCTTTTGAACTTTGCACTGGTAACAATCTGGATGGTCTTTTTCCTCTTTTGTCCAGAGGACACGACATCCATGATTTCCAAAAACAATTTGAAATGTGGACTCAGACCACCGCACACTTTTCCACTTTGTGTCTGTCCATTTTAAATGAGCTCGGGCCCAGAGAAGGCAGCGGTGTTTCTGGATGTTGTTGATGTATGGCTTTCACTTAGCATGGTAGGTGTAGCGACGAACTGTGTTAACTGACAATGGTTTTCTGAAGTGTTCTTGAGCCCACGCGGTAAGATCCTTTACGCAATGATGTTGGTTTTTAATGCAGTGCTGCCTGAGTGATTTAAGGTCACGGGCATTCAGTGTTGGTTTTCGGCCTTGCCGCTTACGTGTAGAAAATTCTCCAGATTCTCTGAATCTTCTGATGATATTATGGACTGTAGATGAGACAGACTAGACAACGCAGAAGAACGTATAGGCTTCTGTGGCTGTGATTGGAGGAATTGTGCACAGTGCAAGTTTTGGATTTTATATCCCCAGTTATACAGCTTTATGATGAAGTAGACCAGAGGAGGATTTTCTTAAAAAGAAGACCTGAAAGTTCACCTACAATTTACCACAAGGTACATCTGAGATGTAAGCCTAGATTTGATGTTTTAGTGAAAGAAGACCCTCCTCTCTACCACTTCATCATGAAGCTGTATAACTGGAGATACAAAATGCAAAATTTGCACTGTGCACAATTTCTTCTATAACAGCCACAGAAGCATAAAAGTTTTTCTGGGTTGTCTGGGTGTCTTGGTGGCTTTCCTCAATGTTCTCCTTCTTGCACAGTCACTCAGTTTTTGAGAACTGTCTACTCCACACAGATTTACCATACAGCACCATATTGTTTGTATTTCTTCATAACTGATGTAAATAAAGTTCAAGACATATTCAGTAACTTGTAAATGCTCATGTATCCATCTCCTGACTTGTCTGAAGAAAACTGGAAATTTAACTGATTATTTACAGGTATTATACCAAAGGGGCTGCTTACTTATGCAACCCATCACCTTGGCTTTTATATTTTTAATGAATTTATGTCAAGTTGTAGAGATTTACTTTCAGTTTGAGTCTAAGGAAGATAATTTTAGACATTTTTATATTGAGCCTGGTTTACTTTTTGTATTTGAAATTTTTAGGTTTATTAGGTTTATTTTTAGGTTAATTTTAAGGTTTACAAATGTTTTTGACCATTCAGCCTTCCTAACTATGCCAGCAAAAAACGTTAGCAGACTGAAAATTCGCGGAAATAAATTTAGCGGAAGCTGATTAATCTACTGATGGTTTTTGAAGTTAGTTGAAAATTAACAGTTACTGGATAAGCGGAATTGTGCCCACCACTAAGCGTTTGATCACGTGAACACTCAGCTGGTGATCTGAATGTCACGTCACCCACGTGAGCTATGGTCCACATGGCGTGGTGTTTCTCCATCGCTGGACACGTGCACTGCTCGATGGATATGCACGCTGCTCACTGGACACGCGTGGGGCCAGGTGGACATGCCGGGCCAGCAGATGTGGACATGATAAGCATGCACTGCTTCATTCATGTCATTTCATGATGCACATCTTTGACCATGGGTCATATACAGAGGAACAGAAGGTTCATATTTGTATTGTCCGCTCAGTAAGAGGGATTCCACAAATTGCGGTGTTTTTTAGTGGTATGTGTCCCCCTGCGACCTGCAGCTGTTCAGATATCTGTGCTCACAAGTCACAGCTGTGGAACACCTGTAGTGGCTGGTAGAATATGATATTGCATAACTACACCATGACGCGCTGATGTCAGCTTGGTGTCCTCAAGTGGGAATAAATTAAAACATATCGCTTCAGCTGATCGCCACATCAGTGCACCGCAGTGCTGGTGAATATCATGCCACAATAACAATCACCACGAGGCGGGTGTCACTGTGGGATTTCCCCGCATTGTAATAATTAAAACCCATACAGTGGGGTAAAAAAGTATTTAGTCAGTCCCTGATTGTGCAAGTTCTCCTACTTATAAAGATGAGAGAGGTCTGTAATTTTCATCATTGGTACACTTCAACTATGAGAGACAAAATGAGAAAAAAAAAAATCCAGGAAATCACATTGTAGGATTTTTAAAGAATTCATTTGTAAATTATGGTGGAAAATAAGTACACTCAACAAAAATATAAATGCAACACTTTTGGTTTTGCTCCCATTTTGTACGAGATGAACTCAAAGATCTAAAACTTTTTCCACATACACAATATCACCATTTCCCTCAAATATTGTTCACAAACCAGTCTAAATCTGTGATAGTGAGCACTTCCCCTTTGCTGAGATAATCCATCCCACCTCACAGGTGTGCCATACCAAGATGCTGATTAGACACCATGATTAGTGCACAGGTGTGCCTTAGACTGTCCACAATAAAAGGCCACTCTGAAAGGTGCAGTTTTGTTTTATTGGGGGGGATACCAGTCAGTATCTGGTGTGACCACCATTTGCCTCATGCAGTGCAACACATCTCCTTCGCATAGAGTTGATCAGGTTGTCAATTGTGGCCTGTGGAATGTTGGTCCACTCCTCTTCAATGGCTGTGTGAAGTTGCTGGATATTGGCAGGAACTGGTACACGCTGTCGTATACGCCGGTCCAGAGCATCCCAAACATGCTCAATGGGTGACATGTCCGGCGAGTATGCCGGCCATGCAAGAACTGGGACATTTTCAGCTTCCAAGAATTGTGCACAGATCCTTGCAACATGGGGCCGTGCATTATCCTGCTGCAACATGAGGTGATGTTCTTGGATGGCACAACAATGGGCCTCAGGATCTCATCACAGTATCTCTGTGCATTCAAAATGCCATCAATAAAATGCACCTGTGTTCTTCGTTCATAACAGACGCCTGCCCATACCATAACCCCACCGCCACCATGGGCCACTCGATCCACAACATTGACATCAGAAAACCGCTCACCCACACGACGCCACACACGCTGTCTGCCATCTGCCCTGAACAGTGTGAACCGGGATTCATCCGTGAAGAGAACACCTCTCCAACGTGCCAAACGCCAGCGAATGTGAGCATTTGCCCACTCAAGTCGGTTACGACGACGAACTAGTCAGGTCGAGACCCCGATGAGGACGACGAGCATGCAGATGAGCTTCCCTGAGACGGTTTCTGACAGTTTGTGCAGAAATTCTTTGGTTATGCAAACCGATTGTTTCAGCAGCTGTCCGAGTGGCTGGTCTCAGACGATCTTGGAGGTGAACATGCTGGATGTGGAGGTCCTGGGCTGGTGTGGTTACACGTGGTCTGCGGTTGTGAGGCTGGTTGGATGTACTGCCAAATTCTCTGAAATGCCTTTGGAGACAGCTTATGGTAGAGAAATGAACATTCAATACACGAGCAACAGCTCTGGTTGACATTCCTGCTGTCAGCATGCCAATTGCACGCTCCCTCAAATCTTGCGACATCTGTGGCATTGTGCTGTGTGATAAAACTGCACCTTTCAGAGTGGCCTTTTATTGTGGGCAGTCTAAGGCACACCTGTGCACTAATCATGGTGTCTAATCAGCATCTTGATATGGCACACCTGTGAGGTGGGATGGATTATCTCAGCAAAGGAGAAGTGCTCACTATCACAGATTTAGACTGGTTTGTGAACAATATTTGAGGGAAATGGTGATATTGTGTATGTGGAAAAAGTTTTAGATCTTTGAGTTCATCTCATACAAAATGGGAGCAAAACCAAAAGTGTTGCGTTTATATTTTTGTTGAGTGTATTTGGTCAGTAACAAATAAGCAAGATTTCTGGCTCTCACAGACCTGTAACTTCTTTAAGAAGCTCTTCTGTCCTCCACCTGTTACCTGTATTAATGGCATCTGTTGGAACTCATTATCTGTATAAAAGACACCTATCCACAGCCTCAAACAGTCAGACTCCAAACTCAACCATGGCCAAGACCAAAGAGCTGTCAAAGGACACCAGGAAGAAAATTGTAGATGTGCACCAGGCTGTGAAGATTGACTCTACAATAGTCAAGCAGGTTGGTGTGAATAAATCAACTGTGGGAGCAATTGTAAGAAAATGGAAGACATACAAGACCATTGATAAGCTCCCTCGATCTGGGGCTCCAGGCAAGATGTCATCCCATGGGGTCAAAATGATCATGAGAACGGTGAATGACCTGCAGAGAGCTAGGACCAAAGTAGCAAAGGCTACACATTATGCAGAGAGGGACTCAAATCCTGCAGTGCCAGGCGTGTCCCCCTCTTTAAGCAAGTACGTGTCCAGGCCCATCTGAAGTTTGCCAGAGAGCATATGGATGATCCAGAAGAGGATTGGGAGAATATCATGTGGTCAGATGAAACCAAAATACAACTTTTTGTTAAAAACTCAACTCGTCATATTTGGAGGAAGAAGAATGCTGAGTTGCATCCCATAGAACTTTTTGGTAAAAACTCAACTTGTCATATTTGGAGGAAGAAGAATGCTGAGTTGCATCCCAAGAACACCATATCTACAGTGAAGCATGGGGGTGGAAACATCATGCTTTGGGGCTGTTTTTCTGCAAAGGGGACAGGACGACTGATCCGGGTTAAGGGAATAATGAACGGGGCCATGTATCGTGACATTTTAAGCCAAAATCTCCTTCCATCAGTGAGAGTATTGAAGATGCAACGTGGCTGGGTCTTCCAGCATGACAATGATCCCAAACACACCACTCAGGCAACAAAGGAGTGGCTCTGTAAAAAGCATTTCAAGGTCCTGGAGTGGCCAAGCCAGTCTCCAGCCCTCAACCCCGTAGAAAATTTATGGAGGGAGTTGAAAGTTCGTGTTGCCCAGCGACAGCCCCAAAACATCACTGCTCTAGAGGAGATCTGCATGGAGGAATGGGCCAAAATACCAGGTACAGTGTGTGCAAACCTGGTGAAGACTTACAGGAAACGTTTGACCTCTGTCATTGCCAATAAAGATTATGTTACAAAGTATTGAGTTGAACTTTTGTTATTGACCAAATACTTATTTTCTACCATAATTTACAAATAAAGTCTTTAAAAATCCTACAATGTGATTTCCTGGAATTTATTTTCTCATTTTGTCTCTCATAGTTGAATTGTACCTATGATGCAAATTACAGACCTCTGTCATCTTTCTAAGTAGGAGAACTTGCACAATCAGGGACTGACTAAATACTTTTTTACCCCACTGTATCACATTTGCAATGCGGCACCAGCGGATCACTGTGTGCTGGACACGCCATGCTGGCTGATGCGTTCATGACACAAGAGCCGGTTCTTCATGGGACGAGAGCCGGCTCTTCATGAGACGAGAGCCCGGCTGATGTCTTCGTGAGAGAAGCGCATCAGGTAGTTCATGTAAAACATAAAAGGGAGAACAGTAATCCATGTCATTCATTATTGCCTGGTGTACGTCTAGGCAGAGGCTAACTCTGCTATTTATAACAGGAATTAAGTATTATAAATTGCTCCTCCACATCGAAAAGAGTCAGTTGAGGTGGCTCAGGCATCTCTTCCGGATGCCCCCTGGACGCCTTGCTGGAGAGGTGTTCCGGGCACGTCCCATTGGGAGGAGGCCCCGGGGAAGACCCAGGACACGCTGGAGGGACTACATCTCTCGGCTGGCTTGGGAACGCCTTGTTGTTCCCCCGGAGGAGCTGGGGGAGGTGTGTGTGGATCGGGAGGTCTGGGCGGCTTTGCTTGAGCTGCTGCCCCCGCGACCCGACTCCGGATAAAGCGGAAGAAAATGGATGGATGGATGGAAATTGCAGTGTTGTATTAATTTTTTGCTCCAATGCTGTGTGCGCGACTTTCCACGTGCTTGCACTGTTCCTGCATGCGAACACAAGCGTGCATGAAACCGTTGCAGCGGTATCATGCACACCCGTCTGACCATGCATCCCTCCTAACAGCAGGTAGAATGTTTTGCAGTTCCCCATTTTGTTTTTGGTTTGCAGATTTTCTTTCGGTTTCTGAGTTTTCGTGTTATGTGTGAAGGGGCCCTAAACTATTCTCTGCTGGTTGTGTCTTTACATCTTATCCATTTAAACTCACTCTGGCCCTTCCTTATGATTTAATGACCTGTGTGTAGTCAGTGGCCTCTGATTTGTGGCTTTTAGTGCATTGTGTCATGGATGAGGACACTTTGTGTCTCTTGTCAAACAATCCAAGTTATTCCATGACAGCTGTGTCCTCATGTGACCGAGAGTATGTCTTTCATTTGGCTGTCATGGCCAAAAGGCCATTTTGTTTCTGGTTAACACACTGTCAGCAACAGTAGCTCTGCTGCTGGCATGTAACAGAACTTAAGCTGCTGGTCTAAATATTGGATATATGTACTGTGATTATAATTGCTTCATATTTAAATAAAAGGGCATTCTGTGCATACAGTAAATAATATAGAATGCACATTTTACAATATGTTCATTTAACCTTAAACGCACTTAGTTTTAGATTATTATTAGAGACCCACCAGTATATTGGTCAGCTGATAGTATGGATATCGAGAACCGGTTCTTTTTGGGTATCGATAAGAAATGATTCAATCCACCGATATCAGTAGTCTTTTTGTTTAATGATTCCCTTATCGGGAAAATAATCATTCCTCTACATTGATTGCAGACCCTGCAACGGGTCTGTAATCAACCGTTACTGCAGCGTGACTCCAGTTTGAAGCGTGAATCAATGAAGCAATGCTTCGATCCGCTGGCTCTTTGGTTCTTTGATTCGCTGCTCTTCAGAATTGGCAAGTCCACTTCTTAACCCCTCTCAAAGCCATTAAAATATGTTAATCGTGAGTCACTTTTGTGTGGATTAAAGTCACTAACTGGGACTCTTGTCTTGTTGTAGTCAAGAAATGAGAATCGTCCTCCGTTCCGTTGGCACAGCTGCAAACGCTGCACGGCTCTCTGCCAAGGTAGTCTAGTCAGAATTAATAACTTCAAAATGAATTGTGCTTTAAATAAAATGACACCTCTGTCCAAACAAAGTGACAAGTGACAAAGTTTTTATTCGGCACACAAAATATTCAAATAGAAAAAAATGAACAATTCCACAAACAAACACAGACAAAACTAGTGAGTCCGAAAGGGTGTGGGCTGAAGCAAAGCTTATTAGCGCCCACCCCTGCTCGTACAAGTCCAACAATTCTTATCAGTCATATTTACATAAATACAAATTCACTACTACATGTCGACACACAGACATACACATCAATATACTATTCACTTATAATTATATTTATATAGTACCAGATCACAAGAAAGTCGAATCAAGGCACTTTACGCCAGTAAGGACTAACCTTACCAACCCCCAGAGCGAGCACTAGGCAACTGTGGTGAGGAAAAACTCCCTATAAGGAAGAAACCTCAAGCAGACCAGGCTCTTGGGGGTGACCCTCTGCTTGGGCTGTGCCATATATACCTATATACATACTTATATACTTTACAAACATAAATATATACATACATACATATACACAGTCACTTATATACATATACATATACACCTACCCATATCTATATATCTACATACGCATATACATACCCACACATTCAAATATACAATGAGTCCCACTTATAAATTGAACATTCCATATAAATCAAATTATATTTGCTTCTTTATGATACTTAGACATGATGTTCTTTTTGAGTAGTTTCTTAAATCTTACTAAGGTACTACTCATTCTAACCTCTGTTGAACATTTGTTCCATTTCCTCACCCCAACCACAGACACACAAAAACCCTTTACATTTGTTCTTACTGGTGGTTTCATAAAAATTGCACAACCTCTTAAACTATATCTGGATTCCCTCAATCGGAACAGACTCTGGACATGTCTCGGTAAGGCTTGGTTTTTCGCTCGAAATAAAGTTTGAATTGTAATGTAATCGACCAAATCTATGAATTTTAATAAATTTAAAGACACAAATAAAAAATGAGTTGGTTCACGATATTGTTTATTGCAGATGATTCGTATGGCTCGTTTTTGCAAAAGGAATATTGGATTGGTATTTGATTTGTAAGTGTTTCCCCATGACTCAACACAATATGTCATATATGGTACCATCAGAGAATGATATAAAGTAAGTCAGTGTTTCTCAACCGGGGTGCCGCGGCACCCTAGGGTGCCGTGATCGATCATCAGGGGTGCCGTGGGTATTTTTCATATTCGCGATTATTTTTTATATTCGCGATTACCGTGAATTATTTATTTTATCCATAAAGCATAAAACGACTCAGAATCTGACGTCAAACGTGCTGCAGCCTCGCTCTCGTCTTAAGGCGGGACAATTTCAAAAGCCGTCTAAAATGCGGAGCTGTCGGTGTGTGTGTCTGTGCCTGTGTGTGCGCGCGTGGAGTTAACAGGCTGCAGACTGCGAGGGAGGGGGTGAGTGGTTGAGGGAGGGGGTGGGTGAGGGAGATTCCTGAATGCAGGCGTGACACGTTCAGTGCGCAGCGAGCGCGGAGCAGAAAGAGGATTGTTAACCCGAGTGAACGTTAACAAAACGGAAACGTGAAGCTGCCTTTACTTCTCTCTGAACTTTCTCTAAAGGTGTGATTCTGCCGTTACCATCCTGTTCACACCATGTGCGCGTCGTATGCTGAATTTATGAGATCATGAGATGAAATAAATGGTCAAATATCTTTAAAAACATATTTAAAAAATGAGAATATATGAATGAACTGAGCCACAAAAAAAAACAATGTTCAGACGCAGAGATCACAAAAAGCAGGTGAGAACTCTGAACTTTAACAGCTGTTATTTTCCAAAGGTATTTATTTGTTCAATCTTGAGCTTAATGCAGTGTTTAAGCACAAAACGTGACTGATGAGGAGAAACAATTTCAGAAATGCAACAGAAACAACCACAAATCAGAAAAAGTTGGGACTGTATGTAAAATGAAGATAAAAATAAAAATGTTGCACCATTCCCAGTTTCTCCAGTCACAGAAGCCAAACGTTCTTCCAGAGTTGTGTAATTATACTACATTAGTAGAATATAAAGAAGGGGAAAAAAGAAAAAAAGACAATATATTCATCAATCGCAATTATTTGTCTGACAATTAATCATCTCCAGAAATTCGTAATCGTGACAGCCCTACTTGAGATCAGAGCGCAAAATGCTTGAGGATTTTCGAAATGCAGTGTTTTCGGTATCGATTTTCTATTGCGATAATTGGGTTTTGCGCAAAACCAGAGGTAATAGCATTATAATATTATTTTGGTTGGTGGCGTGCCGCAGGATTTTGTAAATATAGAAAGGGTGCCGCGGCTCAAAAAAGGTTGAAAATCACTGAAGTAAGTAACCCTTCTTGCGGCAGTAGGTCTTTGGCTTTATACAGAATGGCTATAGTTTTTGACAGTTTTGATTTCACATAATTTATATGTGGTTTCCAGCTAAGTTTATTATCAATTATAACACCTAAACATTTATTCTCTGTTACTAACTCAATTTCCTTATTGTTTATAGTTAAATTTTTACATTTGGGTGCTACAGAACACAGTTGTATCATCCGCAAAAAGGACACATCTCAGTGAACTCGACACCCAACTTATATCATTTATATAGATTATAAACAACAAAGGACCCAGCACTGAGCCCTGCGGCACCCCACATGTGACATCCCTGAGTTCAGAATTTGTATTATTGAATTGAACATACTGAAATCTGCCTTGGACATAACTAGCTATCCATTCATATGCCAGACCTCTGATTCCATATTTCTGCAGTTTAATTAATAGTATTCCATGGTTAATTGTGTCAAACGCTTTCTGTAAATCAAAAAAAAAAAATCTATTGTGTATTGTTTATTGTCAATTGCAGTTGCTATACTTTCCACAAAGTCCATCAAAGCATGTGATGTAGTTCGAGACCTTCTGAATCCATATTGTTCTTCACAAATGATGTTATGCTTCAGTAAATAATCATTTAATCTTTTAGCAAATATTTTTTCCAAAATTTTGGAAAATTGTGGCAGGAGTGATATAGGTCTATAATTAGAAAATGTGTGTTTGTCACCAGTTTTAAACAGAGGAATTACTTTGGCTATTTTCATTTGAGAAGGAAATTTACCAGTACTTAGTGACATATTGCAAATATAATTGAACGGTTTTACTATACAATCAATAACTTTTTTTAATAAAGCCATATCCAAATTATTAAAATCAGTCGATTTCTTACTTTTTGAACCATGAACCAGATCAAGTATTTCCCTTTCATGAGTACCACCAATGAACATTGAAACAGATTTGTTAAACGTTGAATTATTTACCCAGAAGTTATTAGTTGATGAGTCAATTTTACTGGCAAGATTTTTACCCACATTAACGAAGTATTCATTAAAGTGTTCAGCAATAGACTCGTCGTTATCAATCGTGATGTAGTTGTTACTCTGTAAAAATGAAGGATAATCTCTAGTTACTCTATTCTTTTTTACTATTTCATTTAATATGGTCCATGTGTTTTTGATGTTATTTCTATTTTTGACAAGTAACTCATTATAATATATTTTTTTACTGAGTCTCATGATATTGATTAACTTATTCTTATATGGTTTATACTTACTTTCAGCTTCCTTAGTTCGTAGTTTTATGAAATGTTTATATAGTACGTTTTTCTTTTTACATGCCCTCTGAAGCCCCTTAGTTATCCATGGTTTGTTGCTATATTGATTTCTATATATTTTGTCAACAAATGGACAGTGTTTATTATACAAACTGGAAAAAATGGAGATGAAAGCATCATATGACCTGTCAACATCATCAACAAAAACATCTGACTAATTCTGACTTGATAAATCCTCCCTTAAATTATCAATTGTTTCAGGTGTTACTTTTGTACTCATGAATTTGGTATTGCTTCGATACTTACAACAACCCTCCAATGCAAAGACTGAGAAAACTGGCAAGTGATCACTGATATCACTGACCAGTAGTCCCCACTAAGATTACCGGATATAACGTTAGTTAAAATATTGTCAATGAGAGTTGTTGAGTCCATAGTTATTCTGCTAGGATGAATGATGGTTGGAAACAGTCCTAAACAGTACAAGGTGTTTATAAATGAAGTGATTTGTGGATGATTGTGAGGGTTTAAAAAATCTATATTGAAATCTCCACAGACAAATAAATGCTTATTTCTGTTGATTTTGTTGTACATTCCTAAGATAATGTCTTCAAAGGTGTCAATATTTGTCCCAGGAGCTCTGTAAATACAACTAACAACTATGTTTTTGGAGTTTATAGATGTAATTTCTATGGTAACACATTCCATGATGTTGTCCACTGTAAATGACATGTTGTTGATGAGTTTACAGTTATAATCTGACCTTACAAACAATGCAACGCCTCCGCCCCTTCTCGTCTGCCTATTAACCAGGAACAATTCATAACCATCAAGATATACCAGATCTTTATTATCCTCATTTAACCATGTTTCTGAAATTGCAATAACTGAAAAACGTTTTTTGGATGTTTTCAAACAATCATTAATAGTGGACAGATTACGAGAAAGACTTCTGCTGTTGAAATGTATAATTGAAAAATCTTCATCATTGATTTTATAATTTTTGAATTGTTCTTCTGTAAAATATTTGCACTGTCTCACAATATTCTCACTGAAAAAGGTATCAGGATCATTTTCAGATTCGAAGGGGTGGTTAGCAGAGTTATTATAATTAAATGTATCTAGACAGAGCTCCTGGGCAGAAATAAACGGATCATTATCCTTAGTCATTATGTCTCTCTTGTCTCCGGGTGTAGATGATGTGGATGAGTGGGTTGCTCCAGTCTGCATCATGGTGCTGTGATGTGTTTGAGTCCTCATACCTATTGTTCATATTTGTCCAGCTCCTCGATGTTCCTTATTGCCATAACCTTTGCTTGTTCTGGTGATCCGTTCAGTTTAATGAATATTTTACAGTTTGAAGTCCATGTGTGCTGGATTTTTCCCTGTTTCTTTAAGAAGCGTGCTTTCCTGGCGATGTCGGCATTCCATTTGGTGAGATGTTCATTGATGAATACGTTTGTCCCTTTCAGTTTTCTTCGTTGTTTTAACAGTGCTGTTTTGTGTTTTCTGTTGATGAATCTCATGATGACGGTTCGTTTATCACCGTCATTTCTCCGGGGCAGAGGGTGGCACGCTTCAATGTTATTTAAATCCATTTCTATACCTTTAGATAGGAGGAAATCAGCAACCTGTTTTTCCACAGAGCTGACCTCCTGTTCACTGGGCTCCCCTCCGCTCTCATCTGTTACCGCCCGTGCGTAGGACCGTGGTTTCATGTGACGACCTGTGATGATGACGTCGTTAATTCTGGTGTACTGCTCCAATTCAGCCACTCTATTTTCCAGCTGCACCAGACGCCGGTCTTTCTCAGCGTTCTGGAGCCGTAATGCCTTCACCTCCTCCACCAGATCCATGATTGATTTCTGTTGCTGCTTCACAACAGAAATCTCCTCTGATAGAAAGTCCAGAGATTTTTTAATATCGTCACCTTCCTCCACTGTCAGAACCTTCTTAGGCCCCATGGTCGGCTTATGGGCAGCTTGACGATCGGCGATGTTAACAGCCTGCGTTGTTTGTCACCGGGATGGATCTGCACTGCGCTGGTGCCGCGCGGCCTCGGTGTTTCCGCGGTGATGGATCCGCGGTGGCTGCACGAGGCCTCGGGGAAGCGGCACTCGTGACGCGCGGCTTTAATGACGCAGCGCGTGGCTTTAATGACGCAGCGCGCGGCCTCAGTGAATTCAGCATACAAATTACCTGGTTAAGAACTGTTGTTTCCAAATTCGGAACATCTCTAAGCTCCGTAAGATGGTGACTTTAAAAGAGCTTGAGATGATTGTTCATGCGTTCGTCTCATCGCGTTTGGATTATTGTAACAGTCTCTTCACCTGTCTGAATAAGAAGGAGTTGGCCCGCCTGCAGGTTGTGCAAAATTCTGCTGCGCGCCTGCTTACCCGCAGGAGGGACCATATTACTACTATTCTTAATACTTTGCATTGGCTGCCTGTCTCCTACAGGATTCATTACAAAATCCTGGTATTGACTTTTAGAGCTCTGCATGGACAGGCACCGGAGTACATCAGGGACCTGATCCAGCCTTATGCTTCCTCCAGGAGCCTCAGGTCATCCAGTCAGAACCTGTTGATGGTTCTTCGGCCCCGTTTTAAAACTCGCGGGGACAGATCTTTTAAAGTGGTGGCGCCTAGCCTCTGGAATGAGCTTCCCTGTGCCCTTCGTTCTCTGGATTGTATAGATACTTTTAGAAGGCAACTAAAGACGCATTTCTTTAAGTTAGCTTTTTAGCCTAATATTGTATTTTATTGTTTTCGTATGTTATTTTTAGATTATTTTTGTATGCCATGTGCAGCGCTTTGTGACCCTGGTCTGTGAAAGGCGCTTTATAAATAAAGCTTACTTACTTACAGAGTTTAAGGATCCAGTGACCAATTTCACATTTATTTACTTTAAGACTCAATAAAATTTTGTTGACATAGAAAACCTGTAAAGCCTACTTTTAGTACACAGAAAATTCATAAGAGGTATCGATAAGAGAATCGATAAGGAATCGGATCGATAAGCAGACTCGATAATTATATTGCTATCGATAAAATCTTATCATTACCCATCCCTAGCTGATAATATTAGTGGATATGAGCCTTTCACATACATATTGGTATCTGCATTATGTTGGCAGATATGACACTTTTGTTTGACTGAATAAAGAACACTTAGGCTAATGAAAATTGTGCCATTATGTAGATTGTCCAGCAAATGGGACCCTGATCACCCCATGCTCACATTTGCTAAAAGAGACAGTTGCAAAGTTGCCAGCTGCCATTCATGTTCAATCAGAGTGGGCATCATATGGTACCAAGAGAAGTGGTTGCTATGGTGCCAGCTAGATGGGGCCAAAATAGTATTTTATGCATATGCTGAGTGATGCAGCATGGTGACTGCTAATCCGAGTGATGGCAGTACATACCTTGCTTGGTTGTATTTGTCATTTATAATAACATTCATGATTAAACATTTATTCATTTTTGTATACTCGCTTAATCCAATCAAGGGTCATATTGAAGCTGGAGCCTGACCCACCCACTTTTTCCACAATTATAGGTCTCATAACATTGTAAAGTAGTTGTACTGGTATGTGGGGATGGTAAGAGATGGAGAGCTTGTAAAACCTAATAAACGATGACGTTATAGCACTATAAAATACATCCACCAGCATGACTATTGGAATTACAGTTATTGCAAGAAGTCAAAGCCCAGCAGTCACATTTCGTCAGTTCGTGGAAATTGCTGTCATATCGCTATTGTGCTTTGCCACAATTGTTAAAATTTAACTTTTGTGCAGATCTGTAATGGAAACCCAGCTACTGTAAATATATTCATCCCCTTCAAAACCATGTGAGGGTTGAGCCTGTTATGGTGCTCCAGTGCCATCTCCATTGGAATAGAACAGCTGAAAGTGCACCTTGGTTTGTGCCATAACAACTGCTGAATGCGGACATTAGGGCAAGTTTTAGCGATAATGCTATCTTCTTCTGCAAAGTGCAGATGCAGTTTGCTGAACATACAATAAAAGTACCTCTTCACTGGGAAACTCAAATAGTTCATGAGTAGCATGTGTCCACTTACTGCTGAATAAAAGAAACAGAAGCACTTCAGCTTGTTTAAGAGGACAAACTCTGCCCCCTGTCTTCTGTTTGTCCTCTGAGTAGCAGGAAGCAAATCCAGCAGTGAGAAGAGGTTTGCATTGTTTCATCTTTTCAGATGTTGTAACGGTAAAAAGGTCCTCTAAGATGTGGAATCCACTTAAATTCTGCCCTCTTCCTCTCCACACTCCTCTCTCAGAGGTCCAGAATTATTCATTAGCAGATTGCTGCAACATGTGGCACTTTAGATCATCTGCAGGTGAAACAAATCTAAGTGCTGCTTGATTCAAATAAAGCTTTGATAACGACTTATGATGTGGCCCCTTGCAGTGTTTGCTAAGCTCACATGGACAGAAAATATCTTTTATTCATGATTCTGTTTTTTGTAGATGTGATTATTATGTAAATGTATTTGCTGCCCTCGCTGGGCAGTAAATAAAGCTGTCAGGCAGTGAAAAGCAATTTAGACAATATGATTAGCTGTAGCACGGCAGTCATGCCACTTCCCATAATTAAATTGATATCTTGTAGCCTTGTTTCTTGCTTGAATTACATAGTGATGCTGCTGAAGTGTTAATGAATGTGTGTAAGAAAATGAAATTTATATTACATGAAGGCATAATTCTCTTATCAAGTGGCTAAACATTTGTGTCCGATGTCTGTGTGGGTTTACTCTTATTTCTGAGTTCTTATTTCTGTCACTGTCTCAAGACATCCAGGTTTGGTGAACTGGACATTCTGAAGGCTGTTTCTGAAGAATGTTTCTGCATCTCTGCTAAAGGTCTCTGTAGTACTGCCAGTCTTTCTTAATGTCTTACTTGACCCAAAACAGATCTAATGAAATTAGATTAATATCAATATTAATAGTTTGCTTAAAAAGAAAATGGGACCCAGGATAATGTGACCTATATGAGGTCTGAAATGGGGACACTTATTTTTGAACAGCTATATTTTAACCTGCTCACTCTCCATTTCACCACATCATAAAGAAGTAATTATGCATTGCATGATCAAACCTAGCACTGGGCCACGTAGCCTAAGATTCATGCCACTGTGTATTTTTGAAGCATTGACAGTAACAGTATATATGTATGAGTAGATACTTGTTTCTTTTAAAAATGCTTATGAACTGCATGTGTGTCTCATGCAGGCTGTGTGTAAAGTGTAACCTCTTAATACATTGCTCAAAATAATTAGAGGAACAATGTGTTCCTCTAATTATTTTGAGCAGTGTATATGCCCTGATATGAAAATGCAAGTGCACCACATCTAGTGAAGTGTGTCAGGAACTTGGACCCAAAAAGGCTGGGCACAAATGCAAGACTCACACAGAGGTGTGGAATAAGTGAAAGGATTTACTGCGTAAACCGGCAGAAGTTGGTACACAAAAAGGCAGGCAGGAATAGGCAGCAGTATCTAAATCATGAGACTAACTCAAGGTCAAAAAACAAGCAAGAGGTTCAAAGAAACACAGCGTGGCAATAACAAGGTACAAGGACTGAGAAAAGCTTGGTAAACAAGACACGAGGTACAATGAACTGGCAAAGACAGGAGGGAAAGTAGGGTTTAAATAACAGGTGGTGATGAGGGAAAATGAGACACAGATGTGTGAGAACACTCAGGAAGGAGGCATGGCAAACAGAAGGGAAATGACACACACACACACCCAACCCCAGACACAAGAGCGTGTACTAAGAAAAACACAAAGTAATGAAAACCCCAAACAAAAACATAAAGCAATGCAAAACCCCAAACATGAACACAAAGAAAATACAAAACCCAAGCATGAACATAGTCCCACATGGCAAAGTTTGCACATCTAGTGTGAAGCAGGCTTTAGACTCCTGTGTGCATGAGGTAATGCAAGATTGCAAGAGGTACCACTCAATTGCTTGAAAGCTGACCATATCTCTGTCTTCTTCTGTTGTTTTTTGGCTAGTTCCAGCAGATGATGATGCATCTAGTGCTTTGTTTTGTCTATTCATGAACTGGCACTGAGTCTAAAGGTCTGAGTGGTCATTTCATCTTAATCTTTAAAAATAAATCACTTGGATTATTTTGTAAGATTAAGAAGTCAAGTTTCTTTTAAGTAAACTTCTAGCTGGATGACTGAGAACCTTCATAAACAGAATTTAACAATGCCATCTGAAATTGGCTGAATGAATGCATTTAAATGACATAGATGAATAAATTCCCTTGGTAATAAACATACAAACATACATTTTTTTTAAACCCACTTATTCCACGGGCATGCACACAAACGTGGAGAACATGCAAACTCCACACTGAAAGGACCAGGTCAGAAGCGAACCTGGGACCTCATTAACCACTAAGGCAACATGTAGCCCAGTAAACATACAGTAGTTAAAAATGGAGAACTTTTTTCTTAACAGTGTTAAAGAAGGAGATAACAGAAAAGAACTTGAGGCAGATCTGGATGACCATCAAATTTTATCCAGCTTTTCCTGCAGTTGAGCATCATTTTTCCACAGTGTTGAAATCCATTCATCCCTTTTTGAGATATCCTGCCCACAGTCACACAGACAAACATCCAATCTCATTTTGTTAGTTTGTAACGGCTACAAAACTGACTTTCTTTTGCCAGTCAGTTTTTTCCAAACTCTTTTCACACTGGTCAGAGCTAAATAAATAAATAGTAAACAGCATTCCATGTAAGAATGATTGACATGTACAACAACATGTACAGTTGTGCACAAACGTTTACATAACCTGGCAGAAGTTTAGATTTTTTGCCCACTTTTCAGATAATATGAATGATAACATAAAACTTTTTTTTTCACTTATGGTTAGTGGTTGTGTGACGCTATTCATTGTCAACTGTGTTTACTCTTTTTAAAGAGACTACTGCACATCGATTGATATAGGGTATATTCATTAGTTATGTATTGCTTCTACTGCAGTTAGAAGCCAGGCTATGCTGGACACATTGTTTAGCCAAACTGGAGCAAGCTAACTATTTCAAATCAAATCAAATCAATTTTATTTATATAGCGCCAAATCACAACAAACAGTTGCCCCAAGGCGCTTTATATTGTAAGGCAAAGCCATACAGTAATTACGGAAAAACCCCAACGGTCAAAACAACCCCCTGTGAGCAAGCACTTGGCAACAGTGGGAAGGAAAAACTCCCTTTTAACAGGAAGAAACCTCCAGCAGAACCAGGCTCAGGGAGGGGCAGTCTTCTGCTGGGACTGGTTGGGGCTGAGGGAGAGAACCAGGAAAAAGACATGCTGTGGAGGGGAGCACAGATCAATCACTAATGATTAAATGCAGAGTGGTGCATAAAGAGCAAAAAGAGAAAGAAACACTCAGTGCATCATGGGAACTCCCCAGCACTCTAAGTCTATAGCAGCATAACTAAGGGATGGTTCAGGGTCACCTGATCCAGCCCTAACTATAAGCTTTAGCAAAAAGGAAAGTTTTAAGCCTAATCTTAAAAGTAGAGAGGGTGTCTGTCTCCCTGATCTGAATTGGGAGCTGGTTCCACAGGAGAGGAGCCTGAAAGCTGAAGGCTCTGCCTCCCATTCTACTCTTACAAACCCTAGGAACTACAAGTAAGCCTGCAGTCTGGGAGCGAAGCGCTCTATTGGGGTGATATGGTACTATGAGGTCCCTAAGGTAAGATGGGACCTGATTATTCAAAACCTTATAAGTAAGAAGAAGAATTTTAAATTCTATTCTAGAATTACCAGGAAGCCAATTTAGAGAGGCCAATATGGGTGAGATATGCTCTCTCCTTCTAGTCCCTGTCAGTACTCTAGCTGCAGCATTTTGAATTAACTGAAGGCTTTTCAGGGAACTTTTAGGACAACCTGATAATAATGAATTACAATAGTCCAGCCTAGAGGAAATAAATGCATGAATTAGTTTTTCAGCATCACTCTGAGACAAGACCTTTCTAATTTTAGAGATATTGCGCAAATGCAAAAAAGCAGTCCTACATATTTGTTTAATATGCGCAGTGAATGACATATCCTGATCAAAAATGACTCCAAGATTTCTCACAGTACTACTAGAGGTCAGGGTAATGCCATCCAGAGTAAGGATCTGGTTAGACACCATGTTTCTAAGATTTGTGGGGCCAAGTACAATAACTTCAGTTTTATCTGAGTTTAAAAGTAGGAAATTAGAGGTCATCCATGTCTTTATGTCTGTAAGACAATCCTGCAGTTTAGCTAATTGGTGTGTGTCCTCTGGCTTCATGGATAGATAAAGCTGGGTATCATCTGCATAACAATGAAAATTTAAGCAATGCTGTCTAATAATACTGCCTAAGGGAAGCATGTATAAAGTGAATAAAATTGGTCCTAGCACAGAACCTTGTGGAACTCCATAATTAACCTTAGTCTGTGAAGAAGATTCCCCATTTACATGAACAAATTGTAATCTATTAGATTAATATGATTCAAACCACCACAGTGCAGTGCCTTTAATACCTATGGCATGCTCTAATCTCTGTAATAAAATTTTATGGTCAACAGTATCAAAAGCAGCACTGAGGTCTAACAGAACAAGCACAGAGATGAGTCCACTGTCTGAGGCCATAAGAACATCATTTGTAACCTTCACTAATGCTGTTTCTGTACTATGATGAATTCTAAAACCTGACTGAAACTCTTCAAATAGACCATTCCTCTGCAGATGATCAGTTAGCTGTTTTACAACTACCCTTTCAAGAATTTTTGAGAGAAAAGGAAGGTTGGAGATTGGCCTATAATTAGCTAAGATAGCTGGGTCAAGTGATGGCTTTTTAAGTAATGGTTTAATTACTGCCACCTTAAAAGCCTGTGGTACATAGCCAACTAATAAAGATAGATTGATCATATTTAAGATCGAAGCATTAATTAATGGTAGGGCTTCCTTGAGCAGCCTGGTACGAATGGGTTCTAATAGACATGTTGATGGTTTGGAGGAAGTAACTAATGAAAATAACTCAGACAGAACAATCGGAGAGAAAGAGTCTAACCAAATACCGGCATCACTGAAAGCAGCCAAAGATAACGATATGTCTTTGGGATGGTTATGAATAATTTTTTCTCTAATAGTTAAAATTTTATTAGCAAAGAAAGTCATGAAGTCATTACTAGTTAAAGTTAAAGGAATACTCGGCTCAATAGAGCTCTGACTCTTTGTCAGCCTGGCTACAGTGCTGAAAAGAAACCTGGGGTTGTTCTTATTTTCTTCAATTAGTGATGAGTAGTAAGATGTCCTAGCTTTACGGAGGGCTTTTTTATAGAGCAACAGACTCTTTTTCCAGGCTAAGTGAAGATCTTCTAAACCCCAACATTCCAACATTATTTCTCTTTACATGTTATCCTGTCTATCAAACACAAATGAAGTTGATGTCTAACACCAACATTTACAATGTACACACAATATTTACCAACTCTTGTTGGAAAGGAGACCACACCACATTTTACTGTAATTGCCTGCTACTATTAAATTTAATTTTAACATTCAAAAATGTGCACACTCTAAAAAAAAAAAAAAGAGCCGCTGTCTCTAAGAGAAAAGGTGATGTAACAATTTGCATAGATTTTTTTTTTTAATTATTTCAACTTAACTAGAGAAGTCTTGTGGCAGTAACTCGGAAATTGTTACATAAATTTTTCTCATTGAGACAGCGTTCTTTTTTTAAGAGTGCATGACATTCAGAGAAAGATGGGAAGTGAACTCAGCACCAATTTATTGCAAGCAGAAAATATTTTAGTTTGTAATAAAAGAATGAAAAAGAAAACGTGTTTGTTGTAGTTACCATTATTTGAAATCAGTGTTTCTGTTCCACAACTTTAAATGAATACAAAATTTCCAGTTTTGTTTTTGTTCCTAGCAATATGTCAGATGCTTTCAGTTTTTATTCTTTGAACCCGTTAATGACATAATGGAAATACTGAGCATTTTGCTTGGTCATGGAGCAACAATTAAAACATGTACAGTACTGTATTGTTACAGTTCCTGAATGCCACTCTTTCAGTGCCCAGAATATATCAACATCTGGTGGGTAGCCGTTAGTAATTTCCTACCCTCCTGATAAAGGACTGAATCATTCAACGGCCGTGTAACAGCTCCGTCCATCCTTTTGTGCATAAAGGCTATATTCATGTAGGCTGTGATGTAGGTTTTCCTTTTGGCCTGACTTGTGTGTGATTTAGTATCAGTCTCACACAGTTGGAGTACCTGACAGCTGCCACATGTGCACAGCTAATCATTTACTGAATTTACATTGATGAAATGCCTTGGCTGCACAGCAGCAGCCGTGGAAAGTCACATATTAACAGAGACACGCTGAAAAACGCTGTTCACAGGTCTCTAGTTGAGTCAGGTCGACCTACTTGGATACCGTATGACCTGGATGACAGAATCTCCAGATACGTACGTGCTCACAGGTCCTGTACATTCCACAGAGCTCTTTTTTAGCAATCAAAAAACTGAATGGAAAAATCTTCTTAGTTTTAAGAAAAATTGACAGTGGATCTGCAAACAACAGACTCCTCCTGAATGAAGTATTCTTTAAAACCATATTCATTTCTAATTTTCCCACTTTGCAACAGTGAACACTCCCAAATCTGCTCAGCAAAAAATTAAGTTTTGTGTTAAGACTCTGCAAGCCATTTTGCGACATTCCCCTCCAAATTGCTTTGAATTCAGATTGCACTGTCTTCTTAAGGCCATGCTAATTGTGTGTTCTTTTGGAACCCTGTGTTCATCATGCAGTACTTTATTTTTTTTTCTTTTCAAATCCATAAGTATATCAATGCTTGACACATGACTGCCCTCCTGTGGTAGAAATGTACATTGCATAGCATTCCTTGGTAAATCTGAGACAGAGGCAGCACACAGTCAGCCACCCTAACTTCATTTTGCAGGCCTGACAGCCAAGGGGTGCCTGTGTGAAGCCAGCCTGTCTGATGAATACGTGTGATTAATGGTCCTACAGTTTGTGTCAACATGCACGTGTGTGTGTGTGTGTGTGTGTGTGTGTGTGTGTGTGTGTGTGTGTGTGTGTGTGTGTGTGTGTGTGTGTGTGTGTGTGTGTGTGTGTGTGTGAGAGAGAGAGACAGAGAGAGAGAGACTGAATGCTCTGATAAAGCAGAACAAGTGTTTGGCTCATTCCAGGGGTTGCATTCTTTGATAAGCTATGCCCAGCCTCCTCATACACAACATGTGCTGACAGGACGGTGGTCGTGTCTGTTGCATGAGTGCAGCGGGGCTCCTAAGGGCAGCCTTCACTTTGATGTTCTTAATTCAGACCAGCATCCCTCAGGATGGCTGTGTGCTTTTATTGTGGAGGGCTTTCTCATGGTATGGACCCTTGTTTTGACATTGGCCCCCTCTCTACCCTGTGACTGTCTGAGGCCATTCCAAGAGAAAGGGAACCCCACGTAGACTTTTTTTTTCCTGGATCTGGCCCAGATAAGCGGAAGTTGGAGCTAATAGATCAGTCTGGAGCTCCTTTTCAAAAGATCTCCATTTGGATGTTTTTCCTTCTTTTCTTTGTATGTTTTGCTTTACAGGGTAGTTAGTTACATTACAGTGTTTCCTCGAATGTTTTTTTTTCCAAGCACCATGGTACTCACCAAAAAAACCCAAAAAACACAAGAGTTAAAGAAACAAGAAGTAAAACATGAGACATTCAGAAACGCAAAAGAGGCATGCAAAAAAACTTTACTCTCATTGAAAACGATTGCAGAAATATTTTATTGTGTGAAAATAAACTGTTTAACCTATCACATTTGCAAAAATGGCATCTTATAAATACAGTGAGCACAGTTCAAAGTGTATTTTAATATTTTTAAAACCTCAGTTAAGGTGGTATTGCTGTGCCAGGCCTAATGGACGTTTATAGCAGGAGAAAATGGGAATCTGCGACTCTGAAGATGTTCACATTAGGGCTGAAATGATTAGTCGAGTAACTCAAATAATTCGATTACATTTATTTATTTATTTTTATTTATTTATTAGTTTAATTGACAGGGACAATGTACATTAATGAATATTTCTATAAATGCACCAGAATTAGCCTTAGCAGCTATTTTTCATCTGCAGTCCCTGGACAGGTGGTAGCAATCACCCTAAAAATAAGTGTTGGTTAAAATACATACATAAAACACTTCACATTATTATACAATTTAGTAAACATAATAATAAAAAAAAGAATTAAACATGCAGGTTAAATGTATTTTCTAAGAATATTCAGGAGATTTGGTGCTGACATGTTTGATGGTCAACGAACCACTTCCTCAGATTAACCTTAAATGTGTTAAGGGTGGTCATTTCTCTAATGACCACAGGTACTGTGTTCCACTCTTGTGCTGCCCTCACAGAGAAAGACCAAAAGCACTTCTCCTCAGTGGGACCACCGTCTCCTCTAGTGGCTCCCCTGGTGTTACGAACAGCAGCAGACCTTACATTCACAAACTGTTCCAGAGGGGGAGAGGACAGGCCATTTATAACTTTAAACAAGAGACATAAATTTACATATTTAATCATATTTTGCCAATTTAAAAGTTTATATTTTTGTAAAATAGCACAGTGGTGGTAGCGCTGAGGCTTCCTAACCAATACTTTGATAGTTTGTTTATAAAGGGTCTCTAGTGGCTTGAGCGCTGTTGCATTTGCACTGGACCATGTAGTCAGGCAGTATTTAATATGTGATAAAATCATTGCATGCATAAAAACTAGCTGCCTGTACAGATAGTTGAGGCCGTATGTAACAAAAATTAGAGATGCTAAATTTAACTTTGTGACACCTTTTTTAACCTGTGTTTTAAATGTGAATGCGTCATCGAGCCAGACCCCTAAATATTTATATTCAGACACCACTTTGATCCTTTCCCCTGCCACATAGACATTTGGTTCAGTAACTAGACTTTTAGATTGTGTAAAAAACATTGCAACAGTTTTTGATACATTAAGTTGTAAAAAATTTTCCTCAAGCCATGTTGTGACATCAGCCATGGACTGTGTTAATTTGTCACAGACCTGCTGTACATTATTTCCATGTACATAAAGAACAGAATCATCAGCATACATTTGAGTGAACAAATTTGGGCAGACCAACGGGAGATTATTTATATATAATGAAAATAATAGTGGCCCTAAAATTGAGCCCTGGGGCACTCCTGTATTAAGACAGAGAGAAGGTGAGTGATAATTACCAATTCTTACAGATTGTGACCTATTTGACAGATACGACTCAACCCATTTTAACGCCCCAGGAGAAAAATTAAATTGTTGCAGTTTCATCAATAAAATATCATGGTTCACTGTGTCAAAGGCCTTTTTGAAATCAAGAAATATACATAAAATATACATAAAATGTTGGAGGCAAATTCTGTGCCTTGAAGCTCCGTTTAACATTGTAGTACATATGCCAGGCCTGTGTGTGGCACTATAACATCCCCAGAAAAAAAACAGAAGAAGACTAGCACATGCGCATTGGCCGTGTAAGAGCTCATCAGTGTAACACCAAAAGCTACAGCTTTCCAACGCGACACACAGAGTAAAATAAAGCCTTTTAAGAGAAAGAGGGTCCACACTGATCATCTGAAATAGGCTGACTGTGATTCGCTTTAAATACACAGTGCACTTTTAAAGCGAACCACAGTCAGTTGTTTAAACAGCACTCACCTTTTGCAGACGTACAGCGGGACGCACTGCTGCCTCGTCAGGGCTCGTAACATCACAAGTGGTGTGCAGAGGAAGCACACTTGCATAAAATGCTGAAATGTATGAACAGACATGATCACATGGAGACCGGCCCGCCATGTCTGGGCGCACACAGCATGGCAAAGCGACTCGCTGACAGCTGGAAATGATGGCTCAGTGCACGCGATGTGTTACATTACAAATGCAGACATCAGACAGATGCAGGACAAACACATAATAATACATACATAGAATAAAAATCACAGAACAAAGCAACAGAGAGTGAGCTGTTTTTTCTGTGAGCTGCCGAGGTCCGCAGACAGAGGTGGGTGTGTCCACCTGCGAAATGCAGCTGTCAGATATCTGTGTTTGCAAGTCATAGCTGGGGAACACCTGTACTGGCTTGTAGGATATGACTTCACATAACTGTACTGTGAGACGCGGATGTCAGCATGCTGTCCTCACATGGAAGTAAATTAAAATACATATTGCTTCTGCGGACCATGGCATCACCGCACACTGGTGAATATCGTGCCATACAGGAAATCATCCCACTAGACGCCCCCGCAAGGCGACTGTCGCTGTGGGATTTCCCCACATTGTAATAATTAAAACACATATCACATTTGCAGTGGATCACTGTGCGCTGGACATGCCATGCTGGCTGATGTGTTTACGACGCGAGAGCCCGGCTCTTCGTGACATGGGAGCCGGCTCTTCATGAGATGAGTGCATCAGGCAATTCATGTAAAACATGAAAGAGAGAACAATAATCCACGTCATTTCATTACTTCCTGGTGTACGTCTAGGCAGAGGCTTGATCCGCTCTTTATAACAGGAATTAATGAATTATAAATTGTGGTGTTTTATTAATTTTCTGCTCCGCTGCTGTGTGCGCAACTTTCCACGTGCTCGCACTGTGTTCGTGTGCATGAACACGAGCGTGCACGAAACCATCTCTGCCCGACCGTGCGTCCCTCTCGACAGCAGGTGGAATGTTTCGTGGATCCCCACTTTGTTTTTGGTTCGCGGATTTTCTTCTGGTTTCTGTGTCTTTCGTGTTATGTGTGAAGGGGCCCTAAGAGTAGTTTTTGGTAGGTGTTTGATTCTCAGCAGAGCAGGACATGAATGGAACTCTGATCATAACACAGCTGATGTGACAGGATGATTAATAGATTTTTGGCATTATTTGGTCTGCCTTATTGTTATTATTATTATCATTGCTGCTGTTATAAAGTTTTTGTGACCTGGCAGTGGTTCTCATTGTCCTGGCATCCCGCTCGGCCTATACCACTATAGAAGAAACTGTATTTATAATTTCATGCTATTTTAGTAGTTATTACCTTCTGCTTAACTTTGAGAAGAGATTTCAATATGAGACACATGAATTGTCATCTTCCCTGCAAGGATCTTGTCCGCTTACTTCAACTGACTGAGTGTCAGTACTTCCTTTATTAGTGTTACACAGTATAATGCTCTTGGAAAACCAAATTACAGTGTTTATATAGCCTATCAAAGGCTAGGAAGAATTACAGCCACACAACCATATATTATGAGTTGGGGGAAAAACAGCATGACATGGCAAGGCATGCAGCCTGCTGTACTTTACATAAAACAAGACATGCACACACTTCAAATCGGGACGCAGACTTTTATACAATCTTCTGGAAAATGTTGGCGGGACAAAGTGGGAAAGAGTTAACTGCATGACCCCAGGGGACACTGTAGCTGTGTCTATGGGCCAGCTGTGACGCGGCTGGCATTAGAGATGAGGAGGAAAGACAACTGGAAAAGCTCAGATCAGAAGTGACAAGAAGAAGAGAGGGAGAACAAAGGAGAGAGAGAGAGAGATCTAAATGGACAGAGAGCACAACAGAGAGAAAGTCAGGCAGACTGAATTGAACTCTTGCTTTGTATGGTTTGTTTCCAGGCTTGACATCTGGACTGAAGGCAGCACAGATGCACACAGGTACAATGCCATTTATAATTTCTTGCTTACTGTTGATTTGTGTGTCATCTGGGAAAATTTGTCATGCTGTCATTAACCCTGAAGGGCTTTCATCCCTGAAGCGGTTTTGGCATGTGTAGTAAAAGCATCAAGGGATCATTTGACTAAAATGACCGTTTTTGTTGGAGTCAGATTTCCTCAAATTACCATTGAAAGCAAGCTGGTCCTTGATGTGTCATTTCCCAACTTGCATTTGTGTATATTTAGATAGAGCAAACAGCAGCAGCTATAGACCTATATCATCATGCTTACCCTGCAGTGATCGACAGTGGGTTGACAAACAAGTGCAGGGTTTTAGGGAGGTATGCCTGGTTGAATTAAAGAAGGAAAGTTCTGAAAGCCGAAGCTGGTGTTTTTATCACCAGTAAAAGCAAATAATTCATGAAGAAATCCAAGATGGTTGTCAGAACTTTGAACATGCGTGGGAACATGGCTATAATCCAGCATCTGGAAGTGTTTAGGTTGTGCGTCCTGTCTTAGAAGAAGTTACTGCTGTATGTATTTCACACACAAAAAAGCCGTCCTGATTAATTTCTGCTCTGTTGAGAAGGTCTGGCAGTCAAGCTGAGGTACCAGGTGAACTGAATCTGCTGCTGGAGTCAGAGGGTCCCATTTTATTTTATTTTTTTTATTTTTTGGAATGACTGTCTTCATGAAGTGTTTGTGGGAAATCTTGTCCCAAGCTGCCTTGGGTTTTTGCTGTTTGCTAATATACTCAGGGATTATCGTGTGGTTGTTAAAACATTTCCTCCAAACCGAGTGACTAGTTGTTTTTACAAATGCACAACAACCCTGAAGTTGTTTAGATGTTGACCTCTCAAGCTATATGTAAGAGCACAAATGTCTGAACTTGTTGGGCTGGACATTAAACTGACTTTATAAATAAAATGCTATACATTTTATTTTTGGGGGGGATATAAAGATATTATACACTGTATTAGTATATATTACTTGTAAATAGGGATGGGTATTGATAAGGTTTTATCGATATCGATGCCATTATCGATTCTGCTTATCGATCCAATTCCTTATCAATTCCCTTATCGATACCTTGTGAATTTTGTACTAAAAGTAGGCTTTACAGGATTTCTATGTATTTCCTTGAGTCTTAAAGTAAATAAATATGAAATTAGTCAGTGTATCCTTGATCTCTGGACATAAATAAAAATAAACAAAACTGTGTTTCGCTTTGAAGTTATTAATTCAGACTGAATTCTATCGTTCTATCTTGACTTGTCAGAGAGCCGCGCAACGTTTGGAGCTGTGTGAACAGAATGGAGGATGATTCTCGTTTCTTTCTCACAACAAGACAGGAGTCCCAGTTAGTAACTTTAATCCGCACAAAAGTGAATCACAACTCATATTCAGGGATGAAAGTGGTGAAAAACAAAACAAGCTGAAACCCAAAATTACCCCCCAACACCACCTGCACGAAAATGTTTGAATTCTAGAAGCTCTGAAATGCAATCTGGAACTATTCCAGACAATAAACTGGAGTGAGTGCTGAATCCATTTAGGTGATAAAAAAAAATACAACTTTCCTTATTCAAATTCATTCCAGTAGTATTCTGCTCTTACAAGGATGCAGCAGTTTTCTAGTTTGGCAGATAGTTCTGGAGGAAATCACTGAAGAAATTAACAAACTGAAAATTTGGTTTGACCGAAACAAACTGTCATTAAACTTAAGACAGGGATGAAATGGAGGTGTAAGAGTCACGAGGTGTTCACAGGAAACACTTATTTCTGTATGTATTTATTTATTTATGTTAGTTGCTATTATATATTTTCTGTTGTGTTTCTATTCAGGTTCTTTTTCTCTCTTTCTCTAAAATTGTATATAATAATCATTAGATTATTAATATATAAGCAAAAATAAATTTAAGGAATATTACAATTTGAAAACAAATGCACCTGAACGTGATGACGGCTGCAATTGCTAAATGCTTTTAACATTGAAAATGCCATAGACATGCTAACACATTAGCACCGCTCCCGTTTTTAAATTATAAAATACATCTATCAACTGTTTCAGAAGACCATAACAGGTCGGTTTAACATAGAAAAGGTAAATAATACTCACAGACGTATGCTCTTTAGGGTTTTAGCGGGGGAAAATTAAGCGAAAGAAAGAAATAAACGAAGCAATCGACCGAAGCATTGCTTCAATCTGCGAACCACGCTTCGATTGGTTCAAGGTTCAAAGCAAAGCCGCGTTGCAGAAAAGTTGATTAAGGACCCGCTGCAGGGTCTGTAATCAATGTAGAGAAATGATCATTTTCCTGACAAACACCCGCCAAAACAACGGCCACTCTGAAGGACCGATAACAGAATCGTTAAGCACAAAGCTTATTGATGTCGGTGGATCGAATCATTTCTTAATGATACCCGAAAGGAACCGGTTCTCGATACCCATCCCTACTTGTAAATATTTTATAGTGTATAGTGAATATTTACTCCACCACTTCCCTGGTGCAAAGTTCTTGTAGGGTCTAAAAGAGCCCATGGGTGAACAGAGCAGACCATTGTCTGGAGAATTTACAGCAAGTGAGTGGGCGCGTTGATGATGTCTCTGTCATGCGACTGCCATGAAACTAGAAGAATGCAAACATTCTATCTGGATGGAGTATTGCACTGATATCAATTATTAATATTAATGCAAGAGCAGGCATGTTTATGGATGAATCAGCAGCACTGTCTCCAAAGTGCCGTACAAAAAAAATGTCCACGGTGCACATTTGATGTCACGCCTCTTCCACGCTCTACCCAGGCACCACCCCTCACCAAAACACAGTGGAGTATTTCCAGTGGGTGACACGGACAGTCTCCTATTGTGTGCAAAGTGTGAAAGGGCAGCTTGAGAGAATGTCCAGTCCTGATTCTGCAGACAGCACGTAGTTAAGAAAATTGTAATGCTGCACTGCAGAGCTAATGTTTCTGAGGCCACACATCACAGCCCTTTATTTGTCTCACCCCATCCAGAGGGTTAGTACGCAGTAGTTAGGACCTGATTTTGTTAATCCATTAGAGAAATGCTATTTCTGGCGGGATGAGACAGCGACCCTTGGACAGCATTTTCACATTTTTCTCTCAGCCTGATGACAGCTACATTATGTCTGCTTTTAGAAACAACTTGAACTAATTTTCCATAGTTATGAAATGTTTATAACATCACAGTGACCCCTCATGGTTTCAGAAGTACAGTCTGACTCAGCTTGTGTCTTTGTGTTCAGCCAAAAATATTATAAAGAAATTAAACCATTTGAACCTCTGTTTTCTGAGAATGTCAGCAACCAAATCTAAGACAATTCAGGACAAAGTGAATTGGTATACTTTAAGGACATCAGTGTGCATCATTTAGTATTAATAACTTGTGTGCTGCAAAAATGAAGAGAGATTTGACAGAGTTACGGGGTTACCATTGAAGATGAAAGGCGCTTCTCTCTGGGTGTCCTGCAGAGGTGAAGGCGAGTGTTACTGCAGCTGTGCTGCCCTTGTTTAAATTCAATACAGGACCTCCAGAGAAAAACACGGCTCAGATGACTTTTGACCCAGCAAGCTTTGGCAGTGGTCAACAACAGCAGCTCTTTGCTCACAAAGTCATGTTATTTACTTTCAAAATCAATAAATCAGTCTTTCAACACAGGAGAGAGAGGTGGTTAAACCAAAAGTTTTTATTCTTATAACAAAAGTAGACCAAGAATCATCAAACGGTGGCCCATGGGCTGTGCATCTGGTCCCAGGTTGTGCATTTTTGTATTTCTAATATGTTTATAGTCTTTAAATTACAAACCTGCTACATAAGTAATAGTTCATAGATTTAATCAGTTATAATTTGCATTGACATCAATGAAAAGAAAAAAAAAATTGTCAACATTTATGTTTCTTATCCAAAGCTTTTCTTGCCTCGATCAAGACTGCTTGTTCTGCATTCACACTGCATGTGTTCAAAAAATAATCTTTTGTGTTTGCTTTGCATTTGCATTTGCTTTGGTTCATTTAGGCTTACTGGTGTGAGACAAAATGAAAACAGTTCTATGCAGCTACTTTTGTCCAAGTTCAAGTGTGATTTCGTGTTCACATATTCCTCAGGAATTGTACCAAAAGAAAATCTGCTTGAACTTCAAAAACCAGGGATGAGAATGGGCAAAGAAAAAAAAAATTATCTGAAAAATTAATAAAGAGATTAAAACCTATCAAAACAACACTATTTGTGGTATACAACAGTGACTTTATTAATATTTACATGTGAAATGTATGCTTACAAATTATTGTCCCATAATAAATTCCTAAATCACACCATGTGAGTTTGCACCCCAACGTCTGATGCCAGACACCATCAAAATCCCACAGGCACATACAGCATAGTATCATTAAAAAGCACACAACCTATGCACCAGCTGTACCGCAGTCTATGAAATTTGCAAAAATAAAAATTTTGGTATGCGGGCAAAATATATCTCGTCATTTTTGAATGGTTTATCTATTAAAGAGTAAAAACTGAAGGAAATCAATTGTAAGGCCTGAAAAACATTTCTGTAGGAAGTATTTTAGCGATAAGGTGAAGTGAGAGGGGGAAGTGTTGGCTTTTTAAATACTTGAAAGACACTAGACTCATTGAGAGGATTTAGTACTGCTATAACGGACTGATACAGAAGGTGGCACCAGTGCAAAAATATGGATGCTGGCTCCCATTATACACCACAGAAGAAGAAGATGGGTTTGTTTGTTTTTCTCCACAGAGTCACATTTTGAGAAAAAGCACATTTCATGTCAAACTAAAGCCATTTATATATATATATATATATATATATATATATATATATATATATATATAAACCATTTGCCATTGTGTTTCATTTACTGTGCCATAGTTCTTTTTTAGCGTGCAATTTTGGGACTATTCATTTTGCACTATTGGACACTGTGGCTGCCGTCCGTGCTCACACTTACGGCAACGGAGCTTAGCTTTAATACAAACATGGCAAGGCTTGTTTTGGAGACGGACGACGATATGAATGAGCTTATTGATGGTGCTTTAACACACAAAAAAAACGAATCCAGTACACCGTAAGTGGTCTGGAGGCATTTGCAGTATTTGCTTAGAAGTCTCAAGCTGAAGTACAAGCGCTGACGGACGAAGAGCTGGACAAATTTCACAATTTTTTGCTGAACTGAGGAAAGCAGACGGCAGTCTATACACAAAAAAAGTCAATGCACTGCATCATGTACGGACTACAAGATCATTTTATGACCGTGAGAGATGTTGGTATTACCAAAGCTGATAAGTTTCTTTGCAGTAACGAGGCATTCAAAGCAATGTGTGATGTGTAAATCAAAGCAGGCAGGAAAGGGATGTGTTAAGCACAAAAGTGCAATCAGTAAGGAACATATGACCAAGATTTTTGCTTCTGATGTGCTTGATATCATAACACCACTTTGTTTGCAGAACAAGGTCTTCATGGATGTTATGATATATTTCGCTAACAGAGAATGTGAAAATCTACAGGACATGAAAGTAGATGTCTTTGTAATACAAACAGATGAGCAGAATCTTCGCTACATTATGCACAGAGACATGCTTACCAAGTCCAGAAGAGAAAATGAGGACGAAGAATGTAGTGGCTACATGTATGAGATCCCAGGTTCATCCAGGTGCCAGCTTTCAACATTTCTGCAAACTTGCAGAAAATCAAAATGTTCGTGTCCGGGTACTTTCAGTGACTTTCGATATTACCAAGATTCTGATTGGCTGAAAGTTCGCTGTTGTAGAAAAAGTAACCACTGACATTACATGTTTAAGTTTGCAGTTTCAGTTCCCGTGTGCATGAAGAAAGTTTAACAAGCACTGTACTTTAACAAGCACTGCACCACTGCACTGCACCGCTGCCCCCCCCAAAAAAAATCTCAACGGATTTACGCTAATCAGAAATGGCCCAGAAATCCAGAAAAAAGTCAGAAATCCGTGGAAAATTCTCATCCCTGGAAAACTCCACAGATTGGATAACTGGGCTCGACATTGATGGTTGCCAAACAGTCAACTGACCACTTAGAGAAGCAATTTTTGTTGTTGTTCTGCTTGTCAGTTAGACAATTTAATCCAATGTTTATATAATTCCCATGAAGCGCCTTCAGACACAAGTGGTTTCCTGCAACTGATGAATTTCTTAAAATTCTTCACTTGAAATTTAAAGAAAAACATATAGACAAAATAGCCATTTGCTCTTGATAAAAATAAAACACAAATCTTGATATTAAATGCTTGTACACTTATTGGGAAACAAAATACAGCCATAAAATACAGACATAAAACATAAGCCTACCCCGTTGGCTGTGTGCTGCCAAAAGGAATGAGGCTTATTTCTTCTTTTCAGCTTCTTTTAACCTCTTTGTCTGGCTAAACATCTGTGCTTAATTGACACTAATCTTGCAGCACTGTCTGACTTGTTTGAGCTGCTTTTCACACACTTGAGTACAGCGCCATCTGAAGGTGTCGTGTAATACTACACATAATAAAACAATGTACAAGTAAGTAAGTAAGCTTTATTTATAAAGCGCCTTTCACAGACCAGGGTCACAAAGCGCTGCACATGGCATACAAAAATAATCTAAAAATAACATACGAAAACAATAAAATACAATATTAGGCTAAAAAGCTAACTTAAAGAAATGCGTCTTTAGCTGCCTTCTAAAAGTATCTATACAATCCAGAGAACGAAGGGCACAGGGAAGCTCATTCCAGAGGCTAGGCGCCACCACTTTAAGAGATCTGTCCCCGCGAGTTTTAAAATGGGTCCAAGGAACCATCAACAGGTTCTGATTGGACGACCTGAGGCTCCTGGAGGAAGCATAAGGCTGGATCAGGTCCCTGATGTACTCCGGTGCCTGTCCATGCAGAGCTCTAAAACTCAATACCAGGATTTTGTAATGAATCCTGTAGGAGACAGGCAGCCAATGCAAAGTATTAAGAATAGGAGTAATATGGTCCCTCCTGCGGGTGCGGGTAAGCAGGCGCGCAGCAGAATTTTGCACAACCTGCAGGCGGGCCAACTCCTTCTTATTCAGACAGGTGAAGAGACTGTTACAATAATCCAAACGCGATGAGACGAACGCATGAACAATCATCTCAAGCTCTTTTAAAGTCACCATCTTACGGAGCTTAGAGATGTTCCGAATTTGGAAAAAACAGTTCTTAACCAGGTAATTTGTGTGCTGCTCCAAAGACATCCCTCCATCCAAGGCTGCTTTTGACCGTGCAGCTTAGGCTACCAAGATGCTGCTTAATTCCAGGTACAGCACTATCTGGTGCTACAATCAGAGTCTCAGTCTTATTGGAATTTAACTGCAGACTGTTCTCAGTGAGCCATTCCTTAATTTTGGCCAAACAATTTGTGAGAGAGCAGAGTTTCTGTGGCTCACTTGTCTTAAAAGAGCAGTACAGCTGCAGATAGCTGCAAGACGAATAAAAGACATGTACATAAAGAATAAAATAAAATGTGGCTTTTATAGTTTAATTAGTCTTCTTTGGGCTGAATGAAGAATTTAAAAAAAATAATAATTAGAGTCATAAATTGAAATCTGTGATTAATAGTGTTAGTTAATGGTGACTTTCAAGGTTGTCCAAAATATAAAATGAAACACAAACTGTGTCCAGTGATACAAAACATCACTTGTCAACTACATTTCAAAAGACCAACACAGCGCTGCCTCTTGCTCTATGTAAAGAATCAGCATTAGCTGTGTTAACCGCGTTAGCGCCACATTAGCATTGCACCTTGTCTGAATGATAGTAACTGCAAATCTTGAATTTTATTCGTAAAAATTTTAATTGCAGTTGCAAGTAGATGTTTTTCACCCAAACTCATTCAGCTTCACAGGTGCTCTGGATATCTTTTTCTTTCAATCAGTCGTCCTTCTATGTCTGTGCGGAGCGTAGGGTCTCCACAGCAGCCCCCCTTCCAGTTCAGTTCAGTTTGACTCAGTTTTTTATACACTGACAAACCACAGCAAAGATTGCTCCAAGGCAGTTAGCAGTCTTGCCTCACAACAAAAATATCTTACACTTGTGAATCGCCTTGGGGTGACTTATGTTGTGATTTGGCATGATATAAAATAAATTGAAATGAATTGAAGAAGGTATGGGGTTCAATTCCATGTACCATGCCCAGTTCCTTTGTATATGGAGTTAGCATGTTCTCCCCAAGTTTACACATTAGGGCTGGCCACGGCTGCTAGTTGTTGGATTCTGTCGAACTGTATGGGTGAAAGGACAAATTTTGTATGATGTATGTACAGTGACAATAAAGGCCCTTCTTTTACTTCTATACACAAGCAGAGTTTAAATTTACAGACACCATGGGCAAGTACTTTGGCAACAATGGTCCGGAAGAAATTCCTGAGGCAATGAAATACGGTTTAATCTAAGAGTGCTCTGTATTTTTTTTTTTTTTTTTTGACAAGCTTTAATTTTTATATTATCAACAAAAACGTTGTGACTAGCTGTCCCTTTGACTCCACTTTATGTGCTTGACAGGTCATACGAAGCACTGCTTCATGACAGTTGGGCTCACTGAATGCACACTTCAAACATTGTCTCAAGATGTCAGTATTCAGGTCTGGAGATATGTATTGAGTTTGTTGATAACATGCCATCTGTCTGTAGAGATTCTGTGTTCCAGCATGGTAGAGGTACAGTTTGTAAAATCTGTGTCCTTGTTATATTTCCAGAGTGACAGCATTAAATTGAACCATGTATCACTCTGTCAGATACACAAGAACATCCAGTGTTTACTGAGAAAAATTTACCAGGTTAATTGCCAAATGTGTCTTTGTGAAATATTTTGTGTCCTGGTGTTCTGTTGGCTTTTTTGCACAACACTGATAAATCCCTCTACCCGGATCAGCTCACAGCAGAATTAGATTGAGACATTCTCCCACCACGTGTGCTGATCAAATAAATGTGCTCGTGCCTGCAACGATGTTAAAACTACAAAATAACAAAAATGTCACCGAACAACAAGAGAAACTTGTGAATTATTTGTGCCCAACCAGGCAAAAGCCTGGTTGGGCACATTGCATTGCGAACATTCAATGAACATTATACAAACATTCACAAGTGTTCACAAACATTATATGAACAGTTGCAGCAGAACATTAAATGAACATTTGTAGAATGTTCGAATGCAAACATTACCTGTCCTCATTCTTTGTTCATATGATGTTCGGACAATGTTCTTGCTCAATTACCTACAATTTTTGTGATTGTTCCTATTGAGAACTAAAAAAATAAGTAAAACAAACTTTATAAATGTTTTAAAATTCAATAGGTTTTATTCCAATAGTGACATGCAATGTGGAATTATATTGTGGAACATCTAAAATCAATAATGGAGAAACTTTTGAAATCACTTAATTGATAACAGAGGAATTCATCTTTACAGAATTAAACATCATTGCTCAAAAAGCACATAAAATGAAAAATTTTCAACGTTACAAAACATTTCTTAAGCGGTAAACCACAAACGCTACTCCAAAAAAATGTTCAGACATAAGAATAAATCTTCTTGAATTAATAATGAAACCTAAAAAAAAAAAAAAATTCATCTATTGATCTACATACAACTGATAATACACATTTTAGGAGCAAAAATAAATTCAACTTAAACATAAATCACCGCTTGAAACAAAAACTACAACAATCTTTTAGACATCTACATACAATTAATAAAAATCATATTTAAGAGCAAAACTGTGGACAGTTTTAACACAAACATTACTATCAATAAATTCCCTGAGAAAATTCCTATGGAAGTTTTTAATCACATAGATTTGAAGACTCAGTATGACATTAGTCAAATACGACAATGCAACTGAACACACATCATTTTTAAGAGCGAAACTGAACAGTTTAACACAAACATATTACAATCAATAAATTTCCTGAGGAAATTCACATGATGAAAAAATATACAGAAATAATACAGAATTATTAATTTAAATTAATGTTTGATCCCCAGATAAAATGTTTCTCTGGAAGTAAAATTACATTTTATCAAAAATATTCCACATACAATGCAAATTAAAAGATGCTACTAATCTGCCCATAAGCTTTGATATTATAGAATATAAACATCCTCATATCATATAAAATACCCTCAGCCGTATGTGCAGTCTTCTTAATAATTATTTAATTGGTATCTATATGTATACAGGTGGGGCCAAAAGTTTACATACCCTGACAGAGTTTAGTTTTTTTTTTTTTTTGGCCATTTTTCAGAGAATATGAACGATAACACAAAAACCTTTTTTTCGCTCATGGTTCATGGTTGGGTGAAGCCATTTACCGGCAAACAACAGTGTTTACTCTTTTCAAATCATAATGACAACACAAACTACCCAAATGAACCTGATCAAAAGTTTACATACCCCTCTTCTTAATACCATGTAGTGCCTGTCTTTTGTGGTGGTTGTGGATGAGGCTCTCTGAGGGTAAAGCTGCCACTGAATGTTTTGGACTTTATTTACATCAATTATGAAGAAATACAAACAATATGGCACTCTATGGTAAATCTGTATGGACAGTTCTGAAAAACTGAGTGACTGTGCAAGAAGAAGAAGAGTGAGGAAAGCCACCAAGACACCCAGACAACCCAGAAGAAGTTATAGGCTTACGTGGCTGTGATTGGAGAAATTATGCACAGTGCAAGCGTTGCATTTTGTATCACCAGTTATCCATCTTCATGATGAAGTGGTATAGAGGAGGATTTTCTTAAAAAGAAGACCTGAAACTTTAGCTACAAATTGCCAGAAGATACATCTGAGATGCAAGCCTGGATTTGATCTGTTTTGGTGAAAGAAAATGTAAATCACTGCAGAGGTGTTATCAGGTTGTGAAAACAGTGTTTTCAGTTTTCAAAGTGTTTTTTTCAGTAGCTTTTACATAATATATGATAGGCATGTTAGATTTACACAGAAATGAAGCTGTTTTGGAGCAGATTCTGCCATGTTGGATTCGCAGCCAAAGAGAGACCAGATGTCACGGTGCCTCTCTACTGTGACTGGCTGTCACCACCCAGCCAAAAAAAAACAGATTTGCAAGATTGTTAGTTTTTCAAACCTGTAATCTGGGTCAGGAAAAAGTTCAGGATGGTCCCGTCTATACTTCTTTGATTCTGCTTGGATAGGACATCTTCAGATTATGGCACAATTGTAGAAATGATGGTAGTACTGTCGATTGATGTGATATTTATTGCAGCCGCCATGACAACTCTAAATTTGTGTCACGTCCCTGGCAAGGCAGCCTTTGACAGTTGGGTTAGTTGACTTGTCCTGGCTGCCAAAGATAAACAGGAGCTGTAGCGTTCAAGCAGCCCCTGACAATGATTGTTACTGTATCCTTCCCTTGTTCCATTCCAGGGGTATATGCAGTTAAGGTATTGATTAGGGCATTCCTCTGGTGCCTGGTTCCCTTGTCCTCACCATCAAGTCTGTCATTAGCACTCTTGAGCTGCAAGTTGACTTTGTGAGTCATAAGCAATTATATATATTTTCCTGTTCAGATACTGTATAATTTGAGCTACATGGTCATAACTGGTATTCAACTCAACACCTTATTGGACAGGCCCTATATTTTTAACAAGCTGTTTATATTGCTTCCAGAATTTTCTCAATTTAGTTATCAATTAGGTATACCACACAGGTGAAAGCAGATCAGACAAAAATGATTAATCCTCTGTACCCACTGTTATTTGTGTAAAGGGCCTTTCACACCACATGCTTTGGAAGCATCAGAGGCACCACAAATCGGTCTAAAAAGCATTATTTTCAATGAAACGCGTTGCTTTTTAGAGGCGTCTGAAGCGTCACGTCAAAAGCCGAGCTAAACCAACACTTCTGCTGGGAGTGTGCGCATTCCTGCTTGTCAACAGGCTGACGTGGTCAAAGTTCAACCCAAACCAACTTTTGCCGCTCTGAACTGTGACAAAGCTTCGCACTGTCCAGTAGAAACAACGTGTCGGGTCCAAACATGGAAGACTAGTGGCAGAAACCACTGATCTCTACAAAACAGGAAGGTGTCACAGGACTGCTCATTTATACAGAGCAGTTTTCTGAAGAAAAATCCTTGCAAATGTTTTTTTTAAACCTCAAAATTAATTTGATTGCTGTATTAAAGCTTTTTCGTGGTTCATCGACACACATACAACATGGTGATCACTCAGCTTTCCTTTGGAGAAAGAAAGAAAAAAAATATCTGAGCGAACGTCTCCGCCCCCTTTCCACATGCAACACGTCGGGGGTGTGAGAGGCACTGACGCGACGCGTTGCCTGATGCATATAAAGCATGCAATGTGAAAGGCCTTTTAGTTACCGTATTTCCATAAATACAGCATGTTTCATAACATACTGTGTAAAAAAGCAAAACATTATTAAAGTGATGACGATCTAACAAACAGAAAACACATTAACTCACTTCTTCGAGTGACTTTACTGGTAGGCCCATTACTTCCAGGCACTGCTTGGAATTGGTTCAAGCACACACTTCTGGTTTAGAGCTGGCCATTCTTCAGATGATCATCTCAGCAGTGTCCATATTGTTCTCTCTCCTGGTATGTCTGGGAACTGACACTTTCAGGGACGGTCCAAGGATGCAGTGCATCAACTTTGTCATTCAACTGTTTGATACTGTGAATGATGTCATTCTGCTTCTCCTGGAACACAAAATGTATATAGATCCACATGTTACAACCTTAATACAGAAGTTCCCACTTTACATTAAATCCTATGCTTCACAAATGATTAAACCAATGCTGTTGATCTTTCATCATGAGCACGGACAAATCTGTGAATGAACTGAGTGATGAAAGTAAGTAGGTAAGTAAGTCCCTTCGGCTGCTCCCTTGTTTGCACTCGGGGTCGCCACAGAAAATCTGAGGTGGATCTGCATGTTGAATTGGCACAGGTTTTATGCCGGATGCCCTTCCTGATGCAACTCCACATTACATGGAGAAAGGTGGCAGGGGTGGGATTTGAACCCAGAACCTTCTGCACTGAAACCAAGCGCATTAAGCACCTGGCCACCACTCTGAGTGATGAAAGTGAGCCATGGAGGAGAAAAAAAAAAAAAAAAAACTTGAAAAAAAAAAAACTTGAAAAATCTGTTTACCCACCAAAAGAATCTCAAAAAAAATTTTTTTGTTGTTGTTTGGACAGATCACGTTTCCCACACCAGATAAGGTGGTAAACCTCAGTAGTATAGCATAGAAGTCCTTCTGTTTCAAGTACGAGGGCTGTCAGAAGAAGTCGGTTTCAGCATTTTATCCGGATATTCCACTTGTAAAGGAGATTTTTTTAATGAAAGACGTGCGGACGGGTCCGCGCGTCGGGACGCAGCCGGCGCGGTGCGGCAGCACAGGAAAAACACCTCTGTGTTGATAACCATTTGTAAAATCCAGGCGGCTTTTGATGGCTTTCAGTGGAGTGATTATATGAGAAATTGTTTAACAGATGGACATGTTCCAACTTGTCCTTAAGGCTTCCAACGGAGGTGTTTTTCCTGTGGCGGAGCATCGCAGCGGCTGCGAGCCGACGCTGCAATCCGTCCGCACATCTTGCATTAAAAAAAATCTTTAACAGTGGAATATCCGGATAAAATGCTGAAACCGACTTCTTCTGAAACTTCTCTGTTCTCTCACGACGTCCTGGATCAATAGAGCCTGAAATGTGGAGGTTTTCAGCTTGAAACAGGCTGACAACGGTGCCTGAGAGCGCTGCGCGACGTCTCGCACCGTGGGAAGTCCTTAAAGCGACAGTATCACCTCAAAATCTCTCATCAGCTGTTAACATTTTCACCGAAAACCAGCTTAATTTTTCGAACCGTGTCCACTTCGATGTGTCTCACAGGTTTAGAAAAAATTTTGATCAAACAAAGCGCCAGTCTCTCAGCAACTTCTCAGACAAAGGAATTCCGACGAGGGGCTGGACGACTCCTCCCACAAGGAGTGCTCAAAGGCGAATGACGTCACCGACAGGCGTGGAAAAACTCACGCATGCGCACGAGGGTTCAAGCATGTCTGACGTAAAAACATATGAATGAAATCCATATAGTTTTTGAAAAAATAAAAAGGACCTATACTTTATTGACAGACCTCGTATATGGTACCATAGACAGTATGCACACACTATGCAAATGAAACATTATGCAAGGGACATAGAAATTGAGTTTTTCTAAAAGGAATTCTGTAACTTTATATCAGCAATAAATAAACATGTTAATTAAGTAACATGGCCTGTAAATTATTTCTTTAAATAAGGAAAGTTAGTATATACACAACTTCATTACTGGCAGTTTACTGTATTTTCAAATTATATCCCAAATAGAACAGAATATTTCTTGCCAGAAATTTTGAATATTTTGCTTGCTGAATGTGAATTTTTAGAATCTTCTGGCACAAGACACTGAACAATCTTATTTAACCATTATAATACAAACCTCGGGATAAGGATCGGGCTGATGTGAATCAACTGCAGGCACACACTCAACCGACTGATCAGATGGAGGATTCACTGATTCAACAACTCTCAAGGCAGCCGGCATGGTTGCTGTGGGGGGGACAAACAATAATCCGAAAATATTATCAAACTTATCTTTATAAAGTCTCTTTCTGGGCACTGACATTACTTAAACTTTAATTGCATCAACACCTAATAAAAGACAGAGTATGTATTTTAGTCATGGTCATAAAAAGTTATGTATATTTTAAATTTAGCATTTATTTAAGCAAATTAGTCCCTTTGAGATCGAGACCTCTTTTATAAGTGAGACCTGGACAATTATAAAGTTTCCAATTCACCCAACCTGCATGTCCTTGGAAGTGAGACACACCTTATTGACACCTTTAGGCTTCTGGCGTAATATCAGAATAAATTAAAACATGGACAAAATATGAATTAGGCCTGTGCCTCTCTGTGGCTAACATTAGCTCCATGCTAGTCAAAAATGTGTTGGTTTGGTTTCCATTAGTCCATGTCTGGCATAATCAAGCTTCAAGCAAGATTTGTCTTTTCTGTCTAAAATGGGTTTGTGCTCACATCAGATTCCATTACCTCGTGATGACTGTAGGAAGGCCTCGCCATTTGAAGCTAGCTGCTAACTCGTGGTTGTGTTGGTTTTCTGTGATCCAGTCAATGATCTTCCAGCGTTAGTCTCCTCTTCTGCTCTCAGTGGTCTCTTAATTGTAGTATAGAGACTGAACAGGCAAATTAACATCTTGAACATAAACTTTTATTTGCCAAAAGAGAACAGCGCATGCGGCACTGTTAGTTAGCTAAGTCGTCGTCGTCGTCGTCGTCTTCTTCTTCTTTGTTAAACAGCGGGTTTTAACCCAACTCGGTGCACTACTGCCACCAACTGTTTAGTGGAGAGCACTGCAAGTTTTTTTTTTTTTTTTTTTTTACCAGAATGAGAATGTTGCATTTTACATACTGAAATGATTGTATCCAGGTGTTATATTGTGTACAATGTACATGTTTTACCCTGAATAATTATAATATCATGCCTCACTGCAAACATGAATTGAGCAGCTGAAATTAAAGGAATCAGAAAGGAAGAAATATGTTATTATGGTAACATTTCCAACCAAACACTGTTCAACTGTGACATGAAGTCATCCTCAAATGAGGCCTGAGCGAAACAGTAAACCCTGGACAAATGTTCATTCTGGAAATGTGAAATCGAGTTGATGTTCTACTGTAACGTGTGACTATTCATCTCATGTTCAGCATGTTTGTTTAAAACATGTCTGATAATGTTTGAATTGCAAGTTGTGAAGTGACCAGTAAAAAATATTATTTGGCTATGAGCTGTTTTATTTAAATGTCAATGTTTCCTGCTCATGCATGTTGAAAACATTATTTTGTAAATCAATTTTTAATACCTTTAATGTATTTTTCCTTATTTCCAAAAATGCTAAAGATATTATGCTTTTAGAAAATTTGGCAAAATGTATGTAACTCAGGTCTGTGGGACTTCTGGATAATAATACGCCATTGCAATCTGTTTCCATTAAAAACATATTTTTGGTAGCTGACAATCACAGTCTGTAGTGACTTTGTCCAGGGACCATCATGGGTACCCACATACTGTGAGGGCTTTCCGTACAAGTTCTTTAGCAAAGTGCAGAAGTCCCAGAAAACAAAGAGACCAGATAGACAGGAGACGGAGACAAGAAGAAGAGGATTGTCTCTCCCTTATTTAGCAGGAGTAGGGGAAAAACTACAGAGGATCTTCAGACAGCACAAAATCCCAGTTTACTTTAAACCGGTTAACACCTTGAAACAGAAATTAGTTCACCCTAAGGACAGGATCCCTAGTTACAAACAGAGCAATGTAGTGTATTATATTAGATGTCAGGAAAACTGTAATGAACACTACATAGGTGAGACTAAGCAACCTTTAAACAAGAGGCTATACCAGCACCGCAGAGAGGTCGCCAGTGGACCTCAGTCTGCAGTTCATCTCCACCTGAAAGACACTAACTACACGTTTGAGGACAAGGAAGTTAAAATCTTAGCCAGAGAGAAGAAATGGTTTGAGAGAGGTGTCAAGGAAGCATTCTTTGTAAAACAGTTGAAACCCAGCCTTAACCGGGGGGCGGGTCTCAGACACGCTTTGTCCCCTGTTTACAATGGGGTACTCAGGTCAAAGCAGTTGCAGTCTTTTGTTCATGGTAATGAGTCATTCACGTCATCAGGAGAGTCGTCAAGGGAGCCATCAGGGGAGGCTTCCATCCCATCATTAGGAGAGTGCTAACTAGAGCACAATAGGTGCTAATTAGAGCTATTGTTTAGTCACTAGCCTATAGCAGTTGGCCTCTCAGTAGGAGGGGTCGGGTTAGGTTAAAAACTCCAGCTTTTGTTGGCTTCTGGTTTATTCTTCTCTACAAGAGTCAAGACAGAAGTCAGACTACCAGAGCAAGAATTTTAGCTGAGGAAGCTTCTGTGATTTGAAGCGAAACGTCCTCATGTCAAGCAACCCAGTCCAGTCGAAGATTCAAGCTTCTCTACTATGGAAACCACCCGAAAAACTGAGAGCCTACACAGAAACATCTGCACTGTGTGTCGACTTGTTAATGGAGACTTGTAGTCCACTGAGAGGATCTCTCACCAGGTCACTGTGGACTACAGGGATAATACAGCCTTAGGATTTGCCAATTCATTTGTATTTGAGGACATTTTACTGAGTGTCTTAGTGACGCAGCCTGGAGCTGACTGTACCATGTTGAGTGCAAGGTGACGACAGTTTCCCCGTGTTCCTCGCGGGATCAAATGAAGAGACTGGAAGTCCACGGGTGATTCAACACGGCGCTCTGTAATTACTCAGCCTGCGGAGCAGCCAGCTCTGGTGTCAGTCTGTGTCAAGAATAAAGTCCACATAGCAGAGTGTCACTCACCCTTGTAGACAGTCTAACATTTGTCCTTTGTCTCATCGTGGTGTTGTGTTTAGCTGACGAGAAGCCATGCATTGGAATGAGTGGCACCTCCTGTCATGGTGGTGAATGCAGCGTGTTTGCTGAGGTAGTCACCTGTTGAATGTCTGGATGAAATGTTGGACTGGTAATTAAACACTGCACTTTAATTTAGGAAGGTATTATTCCCACGCCTTTGGGTGAATGACTTATAGTGCGCCACATTAATAATCCATTTTGCGCATTGCTAGCATCATCCTTCAAATGAAAACGGATGTCACTTGCCGCTAGTGTCTCTGAAGGCTGTGCTCAACGCAGTCACGTTGTGGCAATCACTTGCCTTATTTACACTTCCTGTTTGCTCGCCAGGACACAATTGAGATCTGTTCTTCAGAAGGAAATGTTTGGCTGTTTCGGGCATGAGACATCAGTTGTTGTGGTTTTGTGCAGACTAAAAGAGGGCCGTGTGTTTTCCCTGCCTGTCTGTCTCGTCTTTACTTTTACAGTAAAGGCCGACTGCTCACTGTGAGTGGGTGTCTGTGTTCAGTTAGCATCATAAAGGGAAGATCTTTGCTTCACGCCTCCCAGCATGACGACACCTCTCCTCCACCAGCCACCACTCTTGAATTCTTTTTGTTTTGTTTTTCATATCGCTGGCTTGCTCTCTCTTTGTCCAGGTGTTTTTCATGCAGACATTTTCAGCATAGGTTATGAAAATACTCTGCTTGTCTGATTCATTCAGTGACCCAGTGTTGTAAGAGGAATGGGCAAATGTATATCTTAAAGTCTTTCTGCAGTCAGTGATTGCAAATGGTCTGTACAGCAGCGAATACAAAGCTCTGACGTGTGTTAAGTGTGTTTATTGTGAAGTGGCTTGTTAAGGTGGCTAAAGTGGACATCCCACGTCAGTCTGTCTCTGCCCGCAGCTTTTTATACCCATTCCAGCTCCACTAGGTCAAAGAGTTGCATTTTACAAGAGGAAATGACAGAAATGTCACATGGCAAAGCAGCAAAGAAGAAATGGACTACATCTGGAATTCTATTCACTCTATAGGAATCTGGGAATAGACTTGATGTTTTTACATCATGAGGGTGTCAGGCCAAAACCTGAAACCACTTTAGTCATCATAGCCACATTTAAACTAATAGATTTTCCTCATCCATCATTGCCTCCATCAACAAAGTTTGGTGGAGGTTATGTTTTCGTCCCTGTTTGTTGGTTTGTCTGTTTGTGAACAGCCTATAACCCACAATTTTTCATATATCATTATGAAATGTTTGCAGAGGATTTATATTCTGATAGGCAAGAACTGAATAAATTTTCAAGCTCATAGGTCAAAGGGCAAAGTCAGGAAAAATCTTAGAAAATTGGAAAAATCCCTATCCTTTAATGTCGAACAAATTTTCAAAAATTCATAACTCTGTCGAAAAAGATCAATTTTCTTTCATATTTGCGTTATGTAGGGTGGTATCCTTTATTAACAGACAAAGTTTGATCTGGATCTGAGCCAGATTACAGATTTTGTGGCCATTTAATTTTAACATTGAAAATCCCATTTAATGTATATTTTACATTATATCTTAATCAGACATGGCCCCAGTCAGTCTCATATTTGAAAGTGAGGTGGAGACATGCTGCTGTGGTGCTCTGATTGCTTCCCCCATCTTTTATTATGAAATCATTCTGAATTTATGTGGAAATAATTGCTGTACAAAAGTTTCAGATATCTGTCGCTGAGATAGATGATGACTGGAGTGAAGTTTGAAGCGGAAACAAGGTGATAATTGGTGAATCGCTGTTGATGCGGGGGAGCGTTTGGTCGGCGACACCGGATTATGAATTTTGTGGATATTTGAATTTAATATTGAAAAGCCCATTTGGTGTACATTTTGCATTACATCTCAATCAAAAGTGCCTCAATCACGCTGATTTTGCTGTTATGGATTTACCTACACTACCAAAATTGGATGGAGGTTCCAAAGCAAGTTCCACAAAGCAATGACAAATTGTGCATTGAACAAAACCAATGTTCTGTGAAAATTATCTGAAGAAAAAAATCAGAAACCAAAAAAGTTGAGTAAGAAAAACCTGACAACACCACAAAAACGTCTATTCAAGTGCATAAACTAAATACATACTCCTGACATTTGATCACATCTAATTTAGCTTATGAAAAGCCACATTTAACAGGACTTTGACCTTGAAAAATTTTACCAAGGTAAAAGTTTGTGGAATTGGAAACTCATGTTGGCGGAGGTTTGCGCTCTGCTAGTGTGGTGCTCTAGTTTTTATGTGTTTGTGTGTTTTGGGAAATTGAACAAAAAATTGGCTCGTTAGAGTGATCCAGATGTGAATAATTTCTTTCCTTCATTTGATATATAGTATGTCATTTTGGACTTTAGCAGAACTATTCGCTCATTAACTTCAGTCATGTTTACTTTGTATTTATTTTGTACAGTAAAACTCACCTAAACTATCATCATATAAACCGAACACTCAAAATGTCTTTGTATGGTTTTCCTTATATACTGGATTTTTTATAACGGATTTTGTATAAGGGATTTGTATAACGGATTTTCGCTCACTTTGGACAAAACCTCCTGTCCCATTACAATGTATTTCCATTAAAAAACCCTTGCATATACCGGACAGAGCAGTCTAGATGTTCTCAGCTGCAACAGAGGTACAAAATGAAGTTCAGCACTGACACTTGCTGATTTGAGTAAAGTGGGTGCCGTATTTCCTTGATTAAAAGCCTGGGAATTTATTTTTTTCAAACAGTGCTCAGACCCAGTGTCACCGACTGAACGGTCCCCCCTAAAAATCAGTCCTGCCTTCACTGCGCATGTGTCATTAGCCGCGGTTCACGGATTATCACCTTGTTTCTGCTTAAAACTGCACTCCAGTCATCATCTGTCTCAGGGACCGATATCTGAAGGTTTTGTACAACAATTATTTTCACATAAATTCATCATTATTTCATCATAAACGACAGAGGAAGCAATCAGAGCACCACAGCTACACGAGCTGCTAGCTGATGCTTTCACTGCGCATCGTCATTTCAAAGCGTCACAGAGTATCGCATCTTTTCTGCTTAAAACGGCCTCATTTCTGCTTAAAACTGACTTTAGAATGATTTAAGATTTTTTACTTTGTCATCTGATGGATAATAATCCCATTAATCCATTTGATCACTTTGGGTGAAGAAGCTATGTGTCAGACGAGCGGCTGAGCTCTGAAATGATCCATGCGCAGTGGAGGCAGGGCGGACCAATTTTTAGGGGCGAACCTTTCGGTCTGCCACAACGGCACTTAAAGAAGACAGGCCTTTATGGCAATTATTAACAAAATGCTGCTTGTCACCTGCACTGTAATATGGTGTTAAGTTTCACACATATCCCTGGGTGTGACGAAGCAAACCGCTTTAGATCAGATCCCTCTCCGTAGCCCAGGTAAAATGTCGGCGACTGCAAGGGCTGTGATTAGTCACTTTTACGGTTTCCCTCATTCCTCTCCCATTATATTTTAAAAGATTTGCAGTGCACACACTGATTATTACATTTATATCATGGATCAAATACATTTGGCAGAAAAGTCCAGAAATATGACCAACTTTACAACACGGAGTCTGAAAACTACAAAGATGCTCAAATGACCCACAATTCATCATTCCGTTGGTTTGGAGGTTAATGATTGTATTAAAAATTGGAGCTCATTGAGGGACAATTTAATCCAGAAAAAGCGCTGTTCCTGCTGTAAATTGCATCAATACGCGACAGAGGAAATTTAAAAGGGTCACGAGCATGTCGATGTTATTGGTTGGCCATGGAGTTACAGAGATGTAGAGCATAAATCAGGCTTTAGAATTTTAAGGTACCACTCTGCAATGGACTTAGAGAAAAAGAGTGACTCGACCAAATGTAATCCTTTTTTAATGCACATAATGACCGGAGCTTATTTACGGCAGGCGTTTATTTTTTCAGATGAAGTTTTGACACTGTCATAAAATGAGGCAGGTCCCTATTTAAGGTCAAACATTTAATCAGTGAAATGCGTAAGCCTAATTGGTGCTGGGCATTCCCCATAGAGCATTCCTTACTGTAACTAATCTATTACATATTTATAACGTATTTGGTCCGTTTTATACATGTAGTGGATTTTTTCCATTTTATACATATAATGGATTTCATTTTAACAGAGAAAATTCACTGATCCACCTGAATCCATTATATGCGAGTTTTACTGTATACAGGTGTTCATGGAATAATTGTGCTTTGTTTTGTGACATTTGATCAACACCATGTCTGCTGTCTGACATGACGAGGATCACACACATTCGCTTTTATTCATCGCCTTTGTTCTGTTCTTCACACAAGACAGGTGAGATGGAGGTGAAACAGACACATTTATCATTCCGGTTATGTTCGCACAGACTCTTGTGAGCGGCGTGCCCCCGTGTGATTCACCGCTGCCGATGACTGACAGTTTAAGTCATGGTTTTTACCCACTTCAGCTGCCCACGTTTTTTCCATTTTGTTAACATCTGGAGATGGTCTCTCTCTCTCTCTCTCTCTCTCTCTCTCTCGCTTTCTCTTTCTAAAAAAAGACCACTTCCCTGTGTTTATTTAAATGAAACTTTTCTCACATTTACTGTAAAACATTTGGAGATTCAGTGCTGGAAGGCTTAAAAAAATTGACCTGGGATCTGAACAAGAGGAATATATAAAAATGTTGACTTTTCCACGATGTTGTTATAGGAATCCACAGAAGCAACACTCGCTGTTTGTCTGAGTTCCATCTGTTGTACTGAGTGCGGTATAAAAGAGTTGTCCTGGGCAGAGCTGGGTAGGGAACGAGGAGAGAGAGAGGAAGTAAGAAAAAGGAGTGGGTGTAGGAGGAGAGAAGAGACAGACACGTGGTTGTCGAGGGTCAGATGGAAAGAGAAAGCAGAAAGGAAAAGAGGGAATGTTTGAAGATGCTGTGATATGTGGAGAGACGACTTTCTGACTTGGAAGTATAAATGAACGGTCTGCCTCCATGATGAAGACATCGCGTAAGTCCACAATGATTTCTCATCAGGAATACATGGTGTGTTCAAGTGAATTTTGAGGATTTTGTAGCGCTGGGGCTGTGTGACGTTGACAAAAGAAAAAAAATCTTTTGAGTTTAATATTTTTTTTTTATTTTGCAGAATAGTGTGAGATGATCTTGGGTCTGCTTGTCAAAAATGTTGATTAAGCTCTTCAACAGTTTTAAGATTTACAGCATTTTTGAATGTCATAATTTTGGCGGTGCCTACCCGCTGTATTTTTTCCCCTGCCTGCAGCATATTGTTACATGTCATATCTCGGCTTTGAGTTGCATAACTCGTGTTCTTGATAGCAAACGTCACATCGTGTGAGTTGTAAGGGAACGAGCAAACCTCACCACAGTTGCTTGAGCTGAGTGACTGCGCCGCATCCATTCAACACTTTGTGAAACTGTAATTTTATACTATACACAGTTTGAAGCTATTGCCTTCTGGAGGGTAAACACAAGTTTTCATTCTTTGGCACCATGCCCACCCAGTCTTTTATCTGCAAGAGACTTCCTTTGAGAGAGGATGAGAGGACAGAAAGTCTTGGGGTCGCGTTACAGAATGCCAAAAGAGAGGAATTCCCAGCTCATGTTACATACTTGCTCCCAGTGGTCCAACTTGCGGTTGTGGGACACAAAGAGGAACTGGCAGCTCTCTCCCAATAGAATAAAACAGGCCTGATATTATCCATTTGGGAGGGCAGCCTGTGGCGATCCAGGTGGGAACAGAGCAGAAGCTGTTGGCAGTGCACACATGTTGACTCAACCAATGGTCAAGAAGGGGTAAACAGTGCACGTTTATCTCATTCAAGGACGCAGAGAACTGTTAATATTTATTCAGTTGAGCAGTCTGGAAACCAAAGTCACTTTTCATTGATTCCTCTGTGACACAGACGTGCAGCAGCAGAGGTGAGTCCTGGATCAGCAGTCAAAAAAATAAACTAAAGGAACAATTATCTTCATTGCCAGTGTGCAGTTGCTGTAATTATGCAGTGTTGCATGACGAATGAGCGTGGCTCATGTTTCGGCTGCAGCGTGACAGGCACAGACGGGCTGGAACGGACCCGGGATGTGTGATGGGATGGGATGCAGTTTGTGTTGAGCGTTGTGTTGTGTCATTGCTTTGTCAGGACTTTTTGAAATTAAAGCATCCTGTCGCCTTTTCATTATGCAACATTTCAGATGTGCACTTCATCAAATTTCTTTAGTGCTGTAGCTGGTAATTAATTGCTGCTGCAGACACCATGATTAGAGTCAGATTCCGGGCATCACGCTGTCAAAAGTGCATGCACAAAGGCCTTCAAATGCATTTGTTACTAGATTGCAAGTGACTGACAGAATAGAACTGAAATCCTGGCAAAGTTCTTATTCACTTCACTAATTATGTCATCTTGTAGGTTTCATATAGACACACATACCTCTTGTTACCTTTCTGTTCTACTCCGTGCTGAGGGATAATAAAGGAAGCACTGATATTAGATTTATATTCAGTATCACAATCTGACTGGTGGATTCCTTGGGAAAAAAATGCAGGAGTGTATAACTGCATAGTTTTATGTTGTTGGGGATTAGTTTTTATCTTATTTAAAGTGTTAATTGCAACTCTGCTGTGTCAGGTTTAACACTATAGCTGTAGTCCCTTTTGATTGTCCACAAAATTTACTTTGTATTTAAGTATAGTTTTTGTAAAGTACCCTTATTTCTTATATATAACTGCAAAATTGCAGCTAATTTTATTGCTGGTAAAGTATTTATTTTGAGGGGATTTCATGGTAAATATAGTGGCTTTGCTTCATAAGATATCACAGGCAATATGAAGAAGGAAGAAAGCGTACAAGGTTCAAACTTCATGCTGCATTTGTTGGAAACTGGCAACGCAGAACTTCTGACTTTCAACTAGGACCTAATACATTTAATAAAGCTGTGATAAAATGCTGATTTCCCAACTCATCTTGGCACACCAAATAAAAATGTGACTGTTACATGAGCACTGGTAACTGACAGAGCTGTGTGAGTGTAGTCTGACCTCTGTCCAGCAGACAACCATGTGAAATATGTCCACATTTTATCCGTAATTCTTCCCAGTGACCTCTGGTGGTCTATGTTTATTATTTGTGTCTGTTGTCATGTTTCTGATTTATGACTTTTATTTATTTGAATTTGTTGTTGTTCTTGCTGTTGTTGCTGCTGCTGTTGTTGCTGTTGATGTAACATAGCAGCTAAAACTTAAGTTTCAGTATGTACATGTTGTGTGGGCCGCCAGAAGAGGATGTACTGCTGGCCCACCACCAAAGGGCGCCCTGCCTGAAGTGCGGGCTTCAGGCACGAGAGGGCGCTGCCGCCACGGACACAGCCGGGAGTGACAGCTGTCACTCATTAATTCCTGATAGCTGTCACACATTCTTCATCATCGCACTCCATAAAGACCAGACGTCATCTCCACCTCATCGCCGAGATATCATACTTCATTGGAGGTAATATCCTCAGCCTTTGTGGAAATATTGAGAATCTGTTTATTGTGAGTGTTTGCAGGAGTTCCGGTCCTTTTGTGGAGGCTGTGCAATACGGCACTCTTTTTCCTCTGAGGACGCGCTGCAAGTATTGAGTGAGAGGTGGAGGTGGCATTCCCACCGCTGTTGTTACTGGGTGTACACACACCCACACTTGACTGTCTTTGTTCTTCGCCAGCAGTACCAGATCCGACAGTCGGGGATGGTGATCACCTGGGAATTCGGGACTTGGCGGCTCCAGTATTCACCAGGTTCTGTGGGGGCGGAAATCGTGTGGTTCCGGCTCTTCTCAGGACAGACGTCTTCTATCCTCGAGCCTGCCCACACGTCACCTTTGTAATTTGACTGTAATTATATTCTGAGATTGTCTGTATGTTCGTTGTGCACGTTTCACAACATTAAATTGTTACCTTTTGGCTCATCTATTGACCGTCCATTTGCGCCCCCTGTTGTGGGTCCGTGTCACTACACTTTCACAACAGTACATACCTTGGTGTTTTGTTGCAATTTTTAAACCACATGGTTAAAAATAAATTTTTTCCAGACAAGGTGAATTTTGAGCATATTGTCTGTGAATACTTTATCATATGGCACAGTGCCTGTCATGGTATTTATCATGGTGACACGGTGGCTTTGTGGTTAGCACTGGTGCCTCACAGCAAGAAGGCCATGGGATCACTTTCCGGCCTTTCTGTGTGGAGTTTGTATGTTGCATGTGTGGGTTTCTTTCAGTTTCCTCCCACAATCAAAAACATGCTTATTTAGGCTCTGCTTCTTTCTCGGCCCCTGACCAAGATAGCGTCTCTACATCTGGAGTTGGTCCCCGGGCGCCAGACTGTGGCTGCCCACTGCTCCTATTGGTTGGATTGTGTCTAACTGTAGTTAGAATGGGTTAAACACAGAGGAAAAATTTTGTTGTACAATGACAATAAAGATTCTAAAAAAAAAAAAAAACCATACCTTTTATTTGTGCTGAATTGTAAAATATCCAAAGAGACGGAAGCTAAAAGTGAAATGCAGTACTTAAAAAATATATTTTTCAGGTTCCTCTTTTGAAAACATAATTGCTAAAGCTTTGCTTTTCCTTGTGTTTGCCTGTAATGTTTGTGTTTATTAACATGTATGTATGTATGCATGCATGTATTTACTTATTTATGAAATTTCAGTGAAATCTTTTGAAATGTTAAGCCTTGTCTGGTTGCTTGTTTTAAATGAATATTGTAATATTTAAAAGAGGGTGTTTTGGTGTGTGTCTGTCATATGTGCTGTAGTCGGTGCCCTTTTGGTGTCGTGTTGTTAGTGTAAGCAGACCGCGTGCTGTAGTGGGGCTGCGTCAGCCTTCACGTCTGCAGTACGTGGCACCAAAGTCTATTAGCATTAATGGAATGGTGCCAACAGTCTGTTTCTTGTCCTTGTCACCAACAGCTCTGGAGCCTGCAGGCGACTCGCTCTGCAGATCGCCAGGACCCGTATGTCATCCTGACTGCTGTGCTGGGGTCAACTTCTGAGTGTAGACACAACAAAAGCTCAGAATTTGATCTCGGCAAGTCATTTATTACTGACTGAAATCTGTTTATTTTTTTTACATTTTCATTAAAACATCTGGTTATGTGTCACACGACATGGCATGACTTTTTGTCCTGTTAAGAGTTTCTGAAACGGTTTGCTTTGTTGGTGTGTGTATAAAAAGACAGCAGATCATGATGTAAAGTCCCATGTGTGGGTCTGAGCCAAACACACAAACTGGCAGGAAAGATCACAGTAATGCAATCTTGGAATAATTATACTGAACCTTTTCTTGTTTTCAGTTGTAATTTAGTCATAATGAAAGTGAGCAGAAATTGTTGGCTTTCTCTTTTTGCTCAGAAAGCACATCCTCTCTTTTGTTGCAGAAATTGAGGCGAAAGAGGCGTGTGACTGGCTGCGAGCAGCAGGATTTCCCCAGTATGCTCAGCTCTTTGAAGGTAAAACTCCCACAAACATTCATCACAAAGCTGGAACTGTTGTAGCACAGATAAAAGGGATCTGCTGTAAGCAAGAAGTGACATTTTCATTTTCGGCAAATTAAAACACCTTCACAGCTCCGGCGTGAAGGCTTCTTGAAGACGACGAATGAGTAACATCACAGTCGACCCCCTATACTGTACACAAACCATGCATTCAGGGCCTCACATAGCCAGCCTCATTTACACAACAGTTCTCAGGAAGTCTCAGAGCGCCGTCTCCAATCCGATCCCCAGACACCACAAAACAAGCGGAACGTCAGCTGCTTTTAAGTCTAATCCTTTCCAGCCTGGAATCACTACATAAACATGTCCACTGTGCTTAAAGAGTGAAGTCATGGGAAAAATAAGTTTTTATCAAAGCTTGAAGTAGTTCGACTCCCTCAGATCCCAGTGTCATGGCCAGACGTTTGATGTTGACTTGGTAAAAATTTACAGCTTTTTATAGCAGCGCTCCTACTCGCGCTATAAGGTCCGCCGGCGTTAACATGAGCCCAACTCCTGACGTTTGTTGTCATGTACTAAAAATGACATTCATTGTGAAATCTAACAGTTAATGATGTGTTAAAATAAAAAATGTGTGCCCATTTTTCCAAAAATAAACAGTATTGTGGGTTGAGTATTATTGATTGTTGCTTCTGTTCATAAAACATGCACACAGTTGAGTGTAATTCTGAGTTCAGAGGGTGGATTCAGTCTTACGTTATGTAAGAGGATTCTCATATCCACAGTAAGACGTAATGCCTGCACAAGTCTGAGCACCTTGTGTAGCCAAATTCATTAACATCAGAGCCAGAGCGTGTTTGATGCTCGCCCACCTTTTCAGTGTGTTTCATGTAAGAATGTGAGGTTGTTGTTCACATAAACACTGTTTATAGAACAGTTAATGGAATGTCAAAATGCTATTTCAGCACTGCCACCTCATCGCGCTCTTTCCTTCAGATTCCCAGTTCCCCATTGACATCACCCCTGTGAAACGAGATCATGACTTCCTGGACAAAGATCTTGTGGAGCCTCTTTGCAGGTAACCAGACATTTAATGGAAACAGACGGCAGCTCAGTCTTGAGTCACAGAGCAAGTAATGCCACAAATACTTAATTTGCCTCAAGGAAACTGATCTACACTACTGTGTCTTTAAGTACCACAGTGTTTCCATACAGGTGTATCAATAGCAGAGTAAACATGAAAATTTAAAATGTGAATTTGAATTTTTTTTATTGGTATTTAGCAGTTAAATTGTTGTGTGGGCCGCTGAAGAGGAGGTACTGCTGGCCCACCACCACCAGAGGGCGCCCTGCTTGGAGTGCGGGCTCCAAGCACGAGAGGGCGCCAGACCCAGAAGAAGTGACAGCTGTCACTCATCCTCTGCACCAGCTGTCACTCGTTATCATCACTACCATAAAAGCCGGACTGCAACTCCACCTCCCCGCCGAGAAATCGACTACCAGAACCAAGGTAATTTCTCTGCTGACTAATACGCTGTCTAACTTTATTCTGTGTGCAGTCGCATTCCTGTGAAGACCCAGAAGAGGGACAAACAGGAGCTGCACGAGTGTGTGTGATTTGGAGGTGGAGGTGCTCCCTCCTAACGGTATCTGGACTATAGATCACTGAGTGTGCGGACTCACACTCACACATCATATTTCTGCTTTCTGCCAGCAGTACCAGGGTCGACAGTCGAAGACAGAGGCCACCTGGGGACTCGGGACTTGGCGGCTCCGGTGTTCTTCAGGCCGTTGGTGGTGGAAGCCGTGTGGGACGCGGCTTCTCTCTCGTCGGGCGTCTTCTATCTTCGAGCCTGCCCACACTTCACCTGGTGTTTATTGACTGTGAAATTACGACACGTTTCGTTGTGTAATATCACAACATTAAATTGTTACCTTTTGGCTTACTCATTGTCCGTTCATTTGCGCCCCCTGTTGTGGGTCCGTGCTACGACACCTTCCCAACAGGATTTCTCGGCCATCGTCGTGGACTCCGAGGGGCGTCAACTCCAGCTTGAACGGCCAATGGAAGAGCCAGGAGCGCAGGCGTCAGCGGGAGGCGGGTTGAGTGAGCTGCAGCAGATCTTAACCGCCTTCAAGGCCCGGTTAGAATTAGTGACCGAGCAGAGTGTCCTCCTTAATCGGAGGGTGGAGGCTCTCACCACCAGGGTGGAAGCGCGCGATCAGGGCGCTGCTGCAGCCACTCCTCTGGCTGGTCCTGGGCCTGTATCAGACGTTCCACTGGTCGTTCAACGAACCCCCCCACCGTCCCCTGAAGCATACATAAGCCCTCCGGAACCGTACGGGGGCTGTGTCGAGACGTGCGCGGACTTCCTCATGCAGTGTTCGCTCGTCTTTTCACAGCGCCCCGTCATGTACGCATCAGACGCTAGCCGGGTGGCTTATGTTATTAATTTGCTTCGAGGAAAGGCACGCGCATGGGCTACGGCGCTTTGGGAGCAGAATTCACGGCTCCTAACGTCTTATACTGGGTTCGTACGGGAATTCAAACAAGTGTTTGATCATCCCAACAGAGGCGAGACCGCTTCGAACGTGCTGCTGTCGATGAGACAGGGGCGCTGTAGCGCAGCCGAGTATGCAGTCGACTTCCGCATCGCGGCAGCGAGGTCCGGCTGGAATAATGTTGCGCTCCGCGCCGCCTTTGTAAATGGACTGTCCCCGGTCCTTAAGGAGCACCTACTGGCCAAGGAGGAACCGCAGGAATTTGACGGGCTGATCGATTTGGTTATACGCTTAGACAACCGTTTAAATGAGCATCGTCGGGAGCAGGCCGGGGGGCGTGACCGGGCACGAGCCGTCCCTCCCCCTTCCGGTTCCGACAAGGTGACGTCGTCCCCACGCTTCGCTGCCAGAGAGCTCCGTGTGGCTACGGCTCCCCCTGCTGAGGAGGCTAGGGACACGAGCAGGGCCAAATTAAAATCAAAAATCAGACAAAGGAGGCTGGCCCGCGGGGAGTGTTTTGTCTGCGGCTCTTGCGAGCACATGCAGAAGGACTGCCCTAAAACGGTCAAACTACAACGCCCGTCCTTAGAAACTGGGCTAAGGGTGGGTCATAACACGCACGCGGGAAAACCCCGCAAATCTGAACGAATCCCAGTAACAATCCTTTGTGGGGATTTAACCCTTCATGCCCCAGCACTGATAGACACAGGGTCTGAAGGGAATCTGCTGGACAGCAGATGGGTAAAGGAAGTAGGACTCCCTCTGGTGGCTCTGCCGGCACCATTGCAGGTGCGAGCACTAGATGGCACCCTGCTTCCATTAATCACACATCAGACACAACCAGTGACTTTGGTTGTGTCTGGGAATCACAGGGAGGAGATAGTGTTCCATGTAACACCTTCTACCTCCCGAGTGATTTTGGGCTTTCCATGGATGGTGAAGCACAATCCCCGGATTGATTGGCCGTCTGGGGTTGTGACGCAGTGGAGCGAAACCTGCCACCGGGAGTGCTTAGGATCCTCGGTTCCTCCCGGCACTACGGCTAATGAGGAGGTCAAAGTTCCCCCCAATCTATCGGCGGTGCCAAAGGAGTACCACGATCTTGCTGACATTTTCAGCAAAGATCTGGCACTCACTCTTCCCCCGCACCGACCGTATGATTGTGCCATCGATTTGGTCCCGGGCGCGGAGTACCCGTCCAGTAGGTTGTACAACCTCTCACGTCCGGAACGCGAATCAATGGAGACCTACATCCGGGACTCCTTAGCTGCCGGGCTGATCCGGAACTCCACCTCCCCGATGGGTGCTGGTTTCTTTTTTGTGGGCAAGAAAGACGGCGGACTCCGTCCATGCATTGATTACAGAGGGCTGAACGAGATCACGGTTCGCAACCGATACCCGTTACCTCTGTTGGATTCAGTGTTCACGCCCCTGCATGGAGCCACAATTTTCACAAAATTGGATCTTAGAAACGCGTACCACCTGGTTCGGGTCCGGAAGGGAGACGAATGGAAGACGGCATTCAACACCCCATTAGGCCATTTTGAGTACCTGGTCATGCCGTTCGGCCTCACTAACGCCCCCGCGACGTTCCAAGCTTTGGTAAATGACGTCTTGCGGGACTTCCTGCATCGGTTCGTCTTCGTATATCTGGACGATATACTCATCTTTTCCCCGGACCCTGAGACCCATGTGCAGCATGTACGTCAGGTCCTACAGCGGTTGTTGGAGAACCGGCTGTTTGTGAAGGGCGAGAAGTGCGAGTTCCACCGCACTTCTTTGTCCTTCCTGGGGTTCATCATCTCCTCCAACTCCGTCGCCCCTGATCCGGCTAAGGTTGCGGCGGTGAGAGATTGGCCCAAACCAACAAGACGTAGGAAGCTGCAACAGTTCCTAGGCTTTGCAAATTTCTACAGGAGGTTCATTAAAGGTTACAGTCAGGTAGTTAGCCCCCTGACTGCCCTGACCTCCACCAAGGTCCCCTTCGCCTGGTCGGATCGGTGCGAAGCCACGTTCCAGGAGTTGAAACGCCGGTTCTCGTCTGCACCAGTTCTGGTGCAGCCTGATCCTGATCGCCAGTACATAGTAGAAGTGGACGCCTCTGACTCAGGGATAGGAGCCGTGCTGTCCCAGAGCGTGGAGGCTGATAAAATCCTCCATCCTTGTGCCTTTTATTCCCGCAGGTTGACCCCAGCTGAACGGAACTATGACGTCGGCAATCGGGAACTTCTTGCGGTGAAGGAGGCTCTTGAAGAGTGGAGACACCTGCTGGAGGGGGCATCGTTGCCCTTCACGGTTTTCACAGACCATCGGAACCTGGAGTACATCCGGACCGCCAAGCGGCTGAACCCCAGGCAAGCCCGCTGGTCTCTGTTCTTCGGGCGCTTTGACTTCCGGATCACGTATCGCCCCGGGACCAAGAACCAAAAACCAGATGCATTGTCCCGGGTGCACGAAGAAGAAGCCAAAGCGGGGCTGTCGAACCCCACCGAGACCATCATCCCCGAGTCCACTGTCGTGGCCACCCTCACCTGGGACGTGGAGAAGACCGTCCGGGAGGCCCTGACAAGGAGCCCGGACCCGGGGACTGGCCCCAAGAACAGACTGTACGTCCCACCAGAGGCAAGAGCTGCCGTATTGGACTTCTGTCACGGGTCCAAGCTCTCCTGTCATCCCGGAGTGCGTAGGACCGTGGCAGTAGTCCAGCAGCGCTTCTGGTGGGCGTCCCTGGAAACCGACGTCCGGGACTACGTCCAGGCCTGTACCATCTGCGCCAGGGGCAAGGCAGACCATCGGAGGACGACGGGACTCCTCCAGCCCCTGCCAGTGCCTCATCGCCCCTGGTCTCACATCGGCCTGGACTTCATCACGGGCCTCCCGCCGTCCCAGGGCAACACCGTTATTCTCACGATAGTGGACCGGTTCTCCAAGGCGGCCCACTTCGTGGCCCTCCCGAAGCTCCCGACAGCCCAGGAGACGGCAGACCTTCTGGTCCACCACGTCATGCGGCTGCATGGGATACCATCGGACATCGTTTCAGATCGTGGTCCCCAGTTCTCTTCGCAGGTGTGGAAGAGTTTCTGTAAGGAGCTGGGGGCCACCGTGAGTCTCTCGTCCGGGTACCACCCCCAGACCAACGGCCAGGCAGAGCGGGCTAACCAGGAGTTGGAACAGGCCCTTCGCTGCGTCACCTCCGCGCACCCGGCGGCCTGGAGTCACCATCTGGCCTGGATCGAGTATGCCCATAACAGCCAAGTCTCGTCTGCTACCGGCCTCTCCCCTTTTGAGGCATGTTTGGGGTTCCAGCCCCCATTGTTCCCGCTGGTGGAGGGAGAGGTCGGTGTGCCCTCGGTCCAGGCCCACCTCAGGAGGTGCCGCCGGGTGTGGCGGACCGCCCGCTCTGCCCTGTTAAAAGCCCGGACGAGGGCCAAGACCCATGCGGACCGCCGACGTTCCCCGGCCCCAACATACCAACCCGGGCAGGAGGTGTGGCTCTCGACCAAGGACATCCCTTTGTGTGTCGACTCCCCAAAACTGAAGGACAGATTCATCGGACCCTTTTCGTAACCTCAAGATCATCAACCCGGCCGCAGTGAAGCTTCAACTCCCGGCTTCACTGCGGATTCACCCTGTCTTTCATGTCTCCCGTCTCAAACCACACCACACCTCGCCCCTCTGTACTCCGGGACCTACGCCGCCTCCTGCCCGGCTCATTGACGGGGAGCCTGCCTGGACAGTCCGCAGGCTCCTGGACGTCCGTCGTAAGGGCCGGGGTTTCCAATATCTGGTGGACTGGGAGGGGTATGGACCTGAAGAACGCTCCTGGGTGAAGAGGAGCTTCATCCTGGACCCGGCCCTCCTGGCCGAATTCTACACAAGGCATCCGGACAAGCCTGGTCGGGCGCCAGGAGGCGCCCGTTGAGGGGGGGGTCCTGTTGTGTGGGCCGCTGAAGAGGAGGTACTGCTGGCCCACCACCACCAGAGGGCGCCCTGCTTGGAGTGCGGGCTCCAAGCACGAGAGGGCGCCAGACCCAGAAGAAGTGACAGCTGTCACTCATCCTCTGCACCAGCTGTCACTCGTTATCATCACTACCATAAAAGCCGGACTGCAACTCCACCTCCCCGCCGAGAAATCGACTACCAGAACCAAGGTAATTTCTCTGCTGACTAATACGCTGTCTAACTTTATTCTGTGTGCAGTCGCATTCCTGTGAAGACCCAGAAGAGGGACAAACAGGAGCTGCACGAGTGTGTGTGATTTGGAGGTGGAGGTGCTCCCTCCTAACGGTATCTGGACTATAGATCACTGAGTGTGCGGACTCACACTCACACATCATATTTCTGCTTTCTGCCAGCAGTACCAGGGTCGACAGTCGAAGACAGAGGCCACCTGGGGACTCGGGACTTGGCGGCTCCGGTGTTCTTCAGGCCGTTGGTGGTGGAAGCCGTGTGGGACGCGGCTTCTCTCTCGTCGGGCGTCTTCTATCTTTGAGCCTGCCCACACTTCACCTGGTGTTTATTGACTGTGAAATTACGACACGTTTCGTTGTGTAATATCACAACATTAAATTGTTACCTTTTGGCTTACTCATTGTCCGTTCATTTGCGCCCCCTGTTGTGGGTCCGTGCTACGACACCTTCCCAACATAAATGCACAAAAACATTTTCAAGTGATAGATGTATATATCCTCCACTTGTTTGTCTGAAATGCTTCTTAGGTTCATACAAAGTAAATACAAATGAAAACAAACACTAAGGTTAAGTGTTAATTTTCAATGAGTAAAATTTATATAAATTTCATATTTAGAAGTTTTACAGAATTTTTTAATTGTCTTATTTTTGTTTTTATCATCCCTATAAATTGCTGACAGTAGTGTATATTGCATTTTATATCTACTATGTAAAATGACCCAGGTGGTAATTAAATGATTAGTTAATGAGCATAAATAATTAAATAAACAAACACACAAATAAAATAAAAAATTAGCAGCGAGTTTAACGATTTATTTTGCTTTTTATATAAAAATCCCAGGCATTGCCTGTTTTGCACATTTAAAAATATGTCATTTTTCTCAGTTTGAATTAACTGTTAATTGGATATATTTGGGTTTTGGACTGTTGATCTTGACAAACATGATGATGATGCTTGGTGGTGGGAAATTGTAATGGCTTTTATTATTCTCTGTCATTTATAGACTAGCTGCATAATTGATTAATTGTATAAATCAAATAATAAAATTCAGAGTTCAAAGTTTAGAGAAGTGTCAGTCAAATTTTGTGCCACTTTGGCTTCGGGCTGGTGTTAACACTGGGCTTTACTCGAAGTAAAGGTTCAACCAAAAATATTTTAAAGATGTTTGTCTTGTGAGGCACAAATAATGCAGCCTTCCTTGTTGTTCAGTGAACAATTTTTGTTGTTTTTGTTGTTTCTTGGCTATAAAATCATTGCAGACACACACACATTTATTTGATCATCATATGTGTCAAAACTAAGACTATACATGTGTGTACATGTGCCATAAGAATAATAAATAAGAATAAGAAGGAACTTTATTTATCCAAAAGGAAATTGTTTGTTATATACAAGACACACACACACGCACACACAGTCCTATGGTGGGCTACCACCTCAGCCTCATTTAGAACTAGAAAAAATCCTGGAATAGTAATATGATAATAGTAACTGACAGATTAATCAAAATAAACAGAACTCAGAGATTTCCACCAGAGTTACAGATTCAGGATTGATGTGATTCTGATGTCAGAGGTAAATAAAAGCATGACTAGACATCAAAGATCAGTTTTAACTTCAACAACTATCAAGATGCAGTTTTAAAAAGATGTAAACTCACATCGCAAATGATGACATTTCATTATTATTTTATATAATGTTACATTGTTATTTTGTCATACACATTTGAATTATTTTCAGTCAGACTGCAGTCACACGATTACGGCTGAAACGTTAGTCCCCCATACTGAGGGAATAAATATTTGCATGAGAGTTAGCAGTAAATCTTCTTTAAGAATATAAAAGTGCACTCAGTGGCGTCTTGGTGCGTCCGCGTCAGTCAGAAAAGTGATACTTGTATTTTTCATATACACTTTAAACTAGCCGCTCCACAGTAACTATAGTAACCACCCCAGGCGACAAACAGGAGCATGAGGCAACCCTGACATGACTCAATGTATGTGATTATTAACTCCAGTGCAACTCATCGAAATTCCAAACTAACCACGAGTCTAATGGAAGACAACTGGAAACGGTTCCACCTCCAGCAATGACTCAGAGTCTCTATGGTAACATCAGCATGGCCTTGTTGTTCGTGACACCACCCTAAGCCTGTGATCAAAAATGATATAATCATATGTAGTGGAGCTGAACCTGCCATATGTATGTTCCTGTAATGTAAGCAACCTCCACTTTTTGTAACCACATTCAAACCTTCTGACTCGGTGAAGCCCAGCCAGCTTGGAAAAAGTCCCTTCAGCTGTGTTTCTCTACCTCCAGTAACCATCATGGAGAGGCGATGTTTGGCTGAGTGTCTATCATGGTTAATGCCCCTTTGAGCCCATTTACTGTCACAGAACAATCATGTAAATCTGTCATACAGACTTCAGTTACTTCTGTTTTTGAGACCAAAAATGAGTCTGGATTTGTCTGTTGGAATTTGTGATTATTTTTAATGTCATCATCTTTTCCCCCTGTGCTACTTTTGGTTTGCAGCGCCTTGGCTTTATTTATCCCAGTTTGAACATCCACAAACCTCAAATGACTAGGCACATTTTTTGAACAAATATTGAAATGTTCCATTGCTTCCCTGATATATTTTTGGAAATCCAAGTTTCAAGCACTTTTTTGCTTTTTTTTTTTATACTTTTTGGTTAGCTCTGCCAAATGCAACAATTAAGACACTTTTTGCAAACGTCTTATAATCGGAAAACCTGTTCTTTGTGCTCATGATTAGTATGTTTAATGCCTAACAGCTTCATTGTAGCTGTCTTTTAGTTGAAGACTGGCTCCAGAGGATCAGACTCTGTGAACAGAACACAAATATAACACGTTTGTAATCAGTTGACCTTGAGCTCTCCTTCCTTCAAGCTGCTGCACACTGCTGTTCAAACCACAGTCAGTCCAATCCAGCACGGAGGGAAAATGACCACAGCAGTGGGTCATTGCTGATGAGGTTTGTGGTTTGGTGACTAAGTGAATTTCCTCCACAGTACATCCAGTACAACAGAGTATGTCCACAACAGGGCCGATTTGTTTAACACTTCTACAGAAAAACAGAAAAGGGATGTATTTCCTGAGACGACAACAGTTTGTTTATTTTTACAAAACAGCACTTCTTTTTTTCAGGCGACTCAACACCTTGAACAAGTGTGCCTCAATGAAACTTGATGTAAATCTTCAGAAGAAGAAAGTAAGTAACATCTGTTTTAAAATTAGTAACGTGACACACACACACACACAAAATTGTGTGTCACATGACATTCATTATTCATCCCATTGTATGAGTGACATCATGTCCCATGCATTTTGGTTCTATTTTCCATGCATTTTTTTTCTTTTGCAGTGTACAACTCTTTTTCAGCTCTGCTGAATGCCTCTATTAGCTTTTTGTAAAAAATACTTCTGTGATAAGAGGAAGCTAAATGCAATAGTCGCAGTGTTCGTGGGGACATCTTGCTGGGCTGAGGCAAGCAGATGTGTGTTACCACACACCGCTGAGGCACAAAGTAGTGCACACTGACCTTACCAGTGTAGTGGCTTGTCTGCCTGCCTGCCAGAGTGACCTTCTGGCCAGACACAGAGCCGACTCTGCCCTCTGCTGTTGGTTTCCCATGCCTACAAGAAACACCTTTCTAATTTAAAGTAAAATTTCAAATGATGTAGATCTATTCAGGTGCCATATAAAACACATAATAATACAATAACATGCTTTTGGAGGGCGGTATGCATTTTCAGGGGCCTGACGTCCATGTCCAGTCGCCCAAAATGACAGATATTCGCCAGAGTTAGACGAGGGCGAATAGCTGTCATTATATGTAATGGGTGTGTGTGTGTGTGTGTGTGTGTGTGCGCGCGCGCGTGTGTGCGTGTTTGTGTGTGCATTATTTATTTCTCCTTTATTAACCAGGTAAAAACCTCAATGAGATTAAAAATCTCTTTTCCAAGAGATATGTGGAGACACGCACACATATTCCTGGAGATTACAAACCAGTCAGCATGTCAGTTGAATTTGTTACCCTTTTATCCTATTTCTGACAAAATCCAAAAGACATATATGTCATCTGTGTGTGTGTGTGTGTGTGTGTGTGTGTGTGTGTGTGTGTGTGTGTGTGTGTGTGTGTGTGTGTGTGTGTGTGTGTGTGTGTGTGTGTGTGTGTGTGTGTGTGTGTGTGTGTGGTGTGCACCCAACAGTCTGGAGTTACCTGTAAGTGCTGTGACAGTTAGAAGACGTCTGTGTGAAGCTAATTTATTTGCAAGAATCCCCCGCAAAGTCCCTCTGTTAAATAAAAGACGTGCAGAAGAGGTTACAATTTGCCAAAGAACACATCAACTGGCCCAAGGAGAAATGGAGGAATATTTTGTGGACTGATGAGAGTAAAATTGTTCTTTTTGGGTCCAAGGGCCGCAGACAGTTTGTGAGACAACCCCCAAACTCTGAATTCAAGCCACAGTTCACAGTGAAGACAGTGAAGCATGGTGGTGCAAGCATCATGATATGGGCATGTTTCTCCTACTATGGTGTTGGGCCTATGTATTGCATACCAGGTATCATGGATCAGTTTGGATATGTCAGAATACTTGAAAAGGTCATGTTGCCTTATGCTGAAGAGGACATGCCCTTGAAATGGGTGTTTCAACAAGACAATGACCCCAAGCACACTAGTAAATGAGCAAAATCCTGGTTCCAAACCAACAAAATTAATGCCTCACAGATGTGAAAAAATCATGAAAAACTGTGGTAATACAACTAAATACTAATTTAGTGATTCACAGGATTGCGAAAAAAGCAGTTTGAACATAATAGTTTTGAGTTTGTAGCATCAACAGCAGATGCTACTATTATTGTGAACACCCCCTTTTCTACGTTTTTTTTTACTAATAGCCCAATTTCATAGCCTTAAGAGTGTGCATATCATGAATGCTTGGTCTTGTTGGATTTGTGAGAATCTACTGAATCTACTGGTGCCTTGTTTCCAACAATAACGTAACAATACGAAATATACTCAAAACTTGGATTAATCTTTTTTGTCACATAGCACTACTATTATTCTGAATACTACTGTATGTAGATAGGTGGGTTATGATACAATTCAGGAACAGTGCTTTTGGTGTGATATAATGCCATCTGAGACAATTATTTTATTAATGTATACATTAATTTTCCACAATAAATTAGAATAAGCTAAATGCTGTGTGGTTTACCTTTAAATACAAATTTCATGGATAACCAAGGACCTTCTTCAGGTTTTTACTACTGTGCTTAAGCAGAGTGTCTCTAGTCACCTTTTGTTCACCACTGGGGGCAGTGCAACATACAGCATCAGAAAGCACATCATAGAAGAAGCCTAGGAGAAGTTGTTAGCATAGCACAGATAACAGAGCACAACTTCAATGAGAGCCTCATGCCGACCGTTGAACTTTAATGATCATTTGAAGATGCAGAAGTAGGATTGAAACAAGCAGTTTTTCTGACACGAGCCATTGACCAATTCTCAGTACATTTACGTCAGTTCAAGGGGCCGTATATTGATGTAGTCCTATGTAATAGTTTAAAATCAATTTTTGATTCACATTGTTGCTGATCCTCTTGGTAAAGGCTCTGTTTTGTCAGATAAGTCCTCATCTTCCTGTGTGGTATCAGTGAAGCAGCAGAATTTGTCTCAGTTTTCTGCACAGCCACTTGAAGGAGTGGTTGTCATGCTTTCTCAGATAGTACAGATCATTCTGATATATAAATCTATACACGCTGTCACCATGTGTTGTTCCCGCTTTAAAATATGATTCTTTGAAATGAATGACACATATATCTTTTGGATTTTGTCAGAAAAAGGATAAAAAGGTCTCCATCTCAGTTAACACACACACACACACATATATATATATATATATATATATATATATATATATATATATATATATATATATATATATATATATATATATATATATATATATATATACATACACTCAACAAAAATATAAACGCAACACTTTTGGTTTTGCTCCCATTTTGTATGAGATGAACTCAAAGATCTAAAACTTTTTCCACATACACAATATCACCATTTCCCTCAAATATTGTTCACAAACCAGTCTAAATCTGTGATAGTGAGCACTTCTCCTTTGCTGAGATAATCCATCCCACCTCACAGGTGTGCCATACCAAGATGCTGATTAGACACCATGATTAGTGCACAGGTGTTCCTTCGACTATCCAGAATAAAAGGCCACTCTGAAAGGTGCAGTTTTGTTTTATTGGGGGGGATACCAGTCAGTATCTCAGGTGACCACCATTTGCCTCATGCAGTGCAACACATCTCCTTCGCATAGAGTGGATCAGGTAGTCAAGTGTGGCCTGTGGAATGTTGGTCCACTCCTCTTCAATGGCTGTGCGAAGTTGCTGGATATTGGCAGGAACTGGTACACGCTGTCGTATACGCCGGTCCAGAGCATCCCAAACATGCTCAATGGGTGACATGTCCGGTGAGTATGCTGGCCATGCAAGAACTGGGACATTTTCAGCTTCCAAGAATTGTGTACAGATTCTTGCAACATGGGGCCGTGCATTATCCTGCTGCAACATGAGGTGATGTTCTTGGATGTATGGCACAACAATGGGCCTCAGGATCTCGTCACGGTATCTCTGTGCATTCAAAATGCCATCAATAAAATGCACCTGTGTTCTTCGTCCATAACAGACGCCTGCCCATACCATAACCCCACCGCCACCATGGGCCACTCGATCCACAACATTGACATCAGAAAACCGCTCACCCACACAACGCCACACACCCTGTCTGCCATCTGCCCTGAACAGTGTGAACCGGGATTCATCCGTGAAGAGAACACCTCTCCAACGTGCCAAACGTCAGCGAATGTGAGCATTTGCCCACTCAAGTCGGTTACGACGACGAACTGGAGTCAGGTCGAGACCCCGATGAGGACGACGAGCATGCAGATGAGCTTCCCTGAGACGGTTTCTGACAGTTTGTGCAGAAATTCTTTGGTTATGCAAACCGATTGTTTCAGCAGCTGTCCGAGTGGCTGGTCTCAGACGATCTTGGAGGTGAACATGCTGGATGTGGAGGTCCTGGGCTGGTGTGGTTACACGTGGTCTGCGGTTGTGAGGCTGGTTGGATGTACTGCCAAATTCTCTAAAACGCCTTTGGAGACGGCTTATGGTAGAGAAATGAACATTCAATACACGAGCAACAGCTCTGGTTGACATTCCTGCTGTCAGCATGCCAATTGCACGCTCCCTCAAATCTTGCGACATCTGTGGCATTGTGCTGTGTGATAAAACTGCACCTTTCAGAGTGGCCTTTTATTGTGGGCAGTCTAAGGCACACCTGTGCACTAATCATGGTGTCTAATCAGCATCTGGTATGGCACACCTGTGAGGTGGGATGGATTATCTCAGCAAAGGAGAAGTGCTCACTATCACAGATTTAGACTGGTTTGTGAACAATATTTGAGGGAAATGGTGATATTGTGTATGTGGAAAAAGTTTTAGATCTTTGAGTTAATCTCATACAAAATGGGAGCAAAACCAAAAGTGTTGCGTTTATATTTTTGTTGAGTGTACATACAGTTGTACTCAAAAGTTTACATACCCTGGCAGAATTTTAGATTTTTTTGGCCATTTTTCAGAGAATATGAGTGATAACACAAAAGCTTTTTTTTTTTGTCATCCAGTCTATATGATATGGTGACACATGCTGATTTTTTTTTTTTTTCTTTTGCGCTTCTCTAGAGTGAAGACTCTGATGAAGAAGATGTGTTTGCTATCAGTGACAAATGGACATTTGAGCGGAGCAGCCGGCGCTGGTCCAGGTTGCAGGACATCGATTGCCTGCTGGGAAACCACAAAGAGGGTCAGCGTTCTAATGACGACATTCGTCTGAGGACCACCAACAGCAGTGAGAGTGTTTTGACGGACCTGAGTGAGCCAGAGGTGTCCTCTTTGCACAGTGAGAGCAGCGGGGGTAGCGGCCATAGAGGCCTGAGCACAGAGGACTCTGACTGTTCAAACCGCACCTGCTCCGACTCTGCAACCATGCCAGACTCAACTTCCTTTACCATTCCCCACATCCCCAAAGATATTTCTCACTACGGCTCTCTTCCAGAGAAGCATGGCAAGACAGGGCGCACACGTGCCAAAGACTTCCTGAAGCGCATGGAGATGCTGCGCTCACGAGGAACACTAGGAAGGGGTCATAAGTCACTTGTTATTAGTGCTCCAATGCTGCAGCAAGAGGCTCAGGCAATGAAAACGCTTCGATGTGTTGAGATAATAAATGGAAATGCTGGAGCCCCAGAACCCCTATCCAACAGGGTTTTGCCATTCCATACTAGCAGTGAGGGGAGCAGCCATTCTAGTGGTAGTGCTGTCAGTACTCCCAGCCTGAAAGAACGTAAACCTCACTGGGCTGACCACAAGCGCAGTGGCATGTATTTGGAGGACATGGATATCTTTTCAGGCAGCCAAGTGAATAAAGTTACTGAACAAAACCATAGGAATGAATTCTGCTCCTATGAAGACCTTGTGGTTCACATTCCCAAAGACCATAAGCCAGGAACCTTCCCCAAAGCACTGTCCATAGAGAGCTTGTCACCAGCCACAGGGACGTCTATGAACTGGCACACTGACAGCATGCATCTGGACTCTCCTTTAATCAAATATGCAAAGGAGAGCAGGCCTGTCACCCAGTGCTGCACGAGAGGAAGCCGCATCAGCGTGTACGATAATGTACCCGGATCACACCTGTATGCCAGCACTGGAGACCTGATAGACCTGGAGAAAGAGGACCTGTTCCCTCACCTGGATGATATTTTGTTACATGTCAATGGACTCCAGCAGATAGTCGACCACTGGTCTCAGAATGTTTTTCCTGTAGGACAAGGGCTGTTGCAGGCAGATGGTGAGAAAGAAGACAGAGTAGATCTTCAGTCCTCAAGCCAGATCACATTGGACTTTGAGGGAAATTCTGTAATGGAAGGCCAGACAACACCAAGTGACAGCGACAGAGACAGAGTATCACTTGCTGACATAGATTCCACAAGGCTCAGAGAAAGGAGGGATTCAGGAGTAGGTGCTTCACTCACAAGACCCAATCGGTAAGGCTTAAGGAACTTTTTTTTTACTTTTGCCAAAGACATTTTTAGTACATTTTTAAACTAAAAGTACAATTTTCCCAAAACTTGGTGTAAAGGTTAGACCTAGAATGGAATAAAAGATTATTTTTAAAAATCTATAATTCTATTTGGTTCACAAAACCATTTCACCAGGTTTTCTGAAAAGAGGTGAAGCTTTTTGATGCTACAATAACTAAAATTACTTATGATGTATTTCTGCAATCCATCTTGGATGTCTTCAGGTTAAGGTGGCCCAGTTTTCAGATATCGAATCGTCTAAGTCACTCAGTGGCATCCCTGCAGATTACAAACCAGTCAGCATGTCAGCTGAATTTGTTACAGAAGTTTTCTCTTCTGCGGCTTACTGCAATCATGGAGAAGTACTCTATGTCCAACAAACATGGCTGGACCTGGTGAGTCTCACGTACTGTAATCACCTTAGTGAATGCACACTTGTTTACATTTAATAACGTATACTTAACTGATACATTGGTAATGTTAAGTTGTAAATAACTCATGGTTTAAGAACTTGTCTAATTTCACATTTTGTATAATTATGGCCAACCACTATGGTGATGCTACGCATAAGGTTTTTGCAGGGAATTCTGTGCATGAATTCATATACTATTGAGGGAAATGTGATCTTTTGGGAACTCGATATTACTTAATGATAGGAAGTTGATCTTCACGCTGTTGCTGCCTCATGTGGTGTACATGTTGCAAAATGAGTCTCATTGTGATATATGAATGTATTTGCATGCTAATAAAGGGGCTTCCTTGTTCTGATTGATTGTTTTTAGTTGTACTGATATATACAGCACCAGTCAAATGTTTGGACATTTTCCCTTTCACCTGAATGGGAAAGTGTTTATGTTCTGCTTTACAATGCTTGTGCAGGTTCTGTGGTTAACATTAGGGCTATCATTGCAGAATATTATGAACTTATCACTCACCGCTGGAAGTTTTTCTGCTAGCTTTAAAATGGCTGTGACAAAACCTCTTCTTAAGAAACCTACATTGGACTTGGGGTTGGCAGCAAATTGTAGCCCTATTTCCAGTGGTGGGTACAGTTCCGGTAACCGCTAATTAACAAAGCTAACTTTTTTGTTAGCAGATTAGCTTTTCAGCTAACTTTGAAAACCATCAGTGGACTAATTAACTTCTGCTAAATTTAGTTCCCATAACATTTAGACCACTAACATGTTTTTGCTGGCATCGTGAATAAACCTTAACAGTTAAAAACATTTGTAAAGCCTGAAATCATACATTTTAGTTCCTGTTTGTTACATGTTTTGTATCAGACAGCTATGACAGATAGAGCTCAATCCTTTTCAATCAATCAATCAATCAATCAACTTTTTTTCTTATATAGCGCCAAATCACAACAAACAGTTGCCCCAAGGCGCTCCATATTGTAAGGCAAGGCCATACAATAATTATGAAAAACCCCAACGGTCAAAACGACCCCCTATGAGCAAGCACTTGGCCACAGTGGGAAGGAAAAACTCCCTTTTAACAAGAAGAAACCTCCAGCAGAACCAGGCTCAGGGAGGGGCAGTCTTCTGCTGAGACTGGTTGGGGCTGAGGGAAAGAACCAGGAAAAAGACATGCCGAGAAGGGGGGCAGAGATCGATCACTAATGATTAAATGCAGAGTGATGCATACGGAGCAAAAAGAGAAAGAAACAGTGCATCATGGGAACCCGCCCACAGTCTACGTCTAAAGCAACATAACCAAGGGATGGTCCAGGGTCACCCGATCCAGCCCTAACTATAAGCCTTAGCGAAAAGGAAAGTTTTAAGCCTAATCTTAAAAGTAGAGAGGGTATCTGTCTCCCTGATCTGAATTGGGAGCTGGTTCCACAGGAGAGGAGCCTGAAAGCTGAAGGCTCTGCCTCCCATTCTACTCTTACAAACCCTAGGAACTACAAGTAAGCCCGCAGTCTGAGAGCGAAGCGCTCTAATGGGGTAATATGGTACTACGAGGTCCCTAAGATAAGATGGGACCTGATTATTCAAAACCTTATAAGTAAGAAGAAGAATTTTAAATTCTATTCTAGAATTAACAGGAAGCCAATGAAGAGAGGCCAACACGGGTGAGATATGCTCTCTCCTGCTAGTCCCCGTCAGTACTCTAGCTGCAGCATTCTGAACCAACTGAAGGCTTTTTAGGGAACTTTTAGGACAACCTAATAATAATGAATTACAATAGTCCAGCCTAGAGGAAATAAATGCATGAATTAGTTTTTCAGCATCACTCTGAGACAAGAACTTTCTGATTTTAGAGATATTGCGTAAATGCAAAAAGGCAGTCCTACATATTTGTTTAATATGCGCTTTGAATGACATATCCTGATCAAAAATGACTCCAAGATTTCTCACAGTATTACTAGAGATCAGGGAAATGCCATCCAGAGTAACGATCTGGTTAGACACCATGCTTCTAAGATTTGTGGGGCCAAGTACAATAACTTCAGTTTTATCTGAGTTTAAAAGCAGGAAATTAGAGGTCATCCATGTCTTTATGTCTGTAAGACAATCCTGCAGTTTAGCTAATTGGTGTTTCCAGCAGAGGAGACCTAGCTACCAGAGAGAAAGGAAAAGAAGAAAAAAAAATAATTTATTTTCATAGCCATGCGGCCTTGCAGATATCTCGCAGGAGACATGCACAGCAAGGCAGTTTTGACTTATGGTTAAAATTTTAAACAAACTAATTCCGCATACGTTGTCGAATGTTAACATCACATCTGTCGTTTGTACAAAGTGAAAATATCAGCTATATGTTTTAGTTTGAAAGTAATGCACTAATTTTGAATGTTTGAGTGTTTACAGACACACACCAAAAGGCATTATGGGAAAATGTGCTTCCTGTCATCAGTGGTTGGTCAGTTTATATATATAAGTAAAACTAACATACAAGTTACATGTGGTTGGTTTTTACAAATAACTCTGTATTTGTAAATGTCTTTTTTCATTTGTTAAAAAAAGCAATTTAAAAACTGAAAATTCAGCACTTATAGCGAATGTGGCAATTGGTATTCACACTGCCATGAACACTGACATCTACTGGATAGGAGTGTGAATACCAATTGCCACACATTCACTACATGCTGAATCACACTTAACAAACAGAATTTTCAGGGAAATTCTGTAACGGAAGGCCAGACCACACCAAGTAACAGCAACTCCCAGGCAGCTTATTTACACCTGCACAACATTGCACTGATTTCACTTTTCCTGTCTGTAGCCGATGTTCAGACTGATTCATGACTTGTGTTCTCCATAACTGATGAGTCTTTTTTATTTTCAAATTTTTCACCTATTGTAAGAGTACAATCTAATATTGTTAGATTTGAGCACATTATACCTGTTATAACCTCTGTTCAATGGCTTCTGTTGAATGTGGGAACTGATTTGTTGATTTATAAAATTCTTAATGTTGGCACACCCTTTTATCTTATTGAGCTTATCAAGGTTTATGTTCTGTCCCATGCTTTGCTGTATCAGGATGTAGGCTAACTTTGTGTCTGTAGGGTTAGAAGTTGGCAAGCAGCAGAGCCTTTGCATTTCATGCTTCTACCTTGTGCAGCATTCTAACTGTGGATGTTAGGAAGTCCATGTCTGTGGAATATTTTAAGATCACCATCAACAGATATCTATTTTTTATTGTTTATGTTTTTTGGGACGCTGCTGGACGAATGTGCTCTTTTGATCACATAGGATCACAATAGCAAAACGTCTTAAAACAAAATGTCTTAAAACCTAACCTGATTTTGACATTGCAGGCACATTGGGTCTGTGGGTGGGGAGGAATGGTTTGATAGTAGTTTGGATCAGTCAAAACCAAAGTAAGAGGTCAAATTTCAGTGTTAATATATTATAAAATGGTAACTTTTATGTAAATGAATTGAAATATTTTATTTTTAGCAAATTTGATTGTTTAAAAGCCTGTATCTACTGTCACACAGAAGGTGTGTGGCATGTTTGTGCCAACCATCTGCGGGTTATACTCACCACATGCATGCCTGCAGTAGCTGCCAATATTGGGAACTGCTGGTGTGTGCACCACATTTATTAGCATTTAACATAGCATGTCATCTGCTGCTTCATGACCAGTGTTTTATCATTTTTTTTCTGTGTTCCTCTTTATCATGGATTTAGAGTTTCTGCACAAACTGCTGCTTTCCAGCCTCTCACACAGATAGCATGTGCATGGCAGGCAGTGGTGGGCACAGTTCCGATAATCCGATAACAGATAATTATCGAAGATAACGTTTTCATTATCGGATTATCTTTTAAGATAACTTTAAAGACCATCATCGGACTAATTATCTTCCGATGAATTTTTGTCCGATAACTTTTAAACCGATAAACAAAATAAACAAAGCTGAACAGCGACAAGCATTTTTAAATTAGTTCAGCACCCACCTGTTAAAAGTTTTGTAACAGACGCACAATTATAACCTTTGCAAACAGAATAGAACTGCTTGTATAAAAAGCATCTCAATCCTCTGCAGACAAAGGAAAAACATGGAATATTTTACAAAAGCACATTTAAACACCAACACACAACAGACGTCACATTAACGTGTTGGTTTACATAATGAATGACTGAACCAATCAGTGTTTAGCAGGCACCTTTACCCAGAATCCTTTGCGATCTGTCTCTTTGTTACAAAACCCCAGAATTAGTGCATTTTTCAACATTAAAAGATATATGTTATATTTTAACTTTGTACAAATGACAGAATTGACATTAATGGAGTTATTCTATCGGTATTAATGTTATTTATAAATCAACACCATAAGTCAATATGACTTTATTTTTCAAGACCTCCGCATGACCAGACCTTTATTATTGATACAGGGCTGGCTTTGCAGCTGCTCTCAGAGTGCCTCTGTGTTGGGAGGACTGTTAATAGATAAGTGCTTCCAGCAGGGGCCGAATGTTGAAAGAAAAAAGTGTGGTCTCATTGTTTGGGTCACAGGGTGCCTCTGTCTGTGCTCGGAGCGCTGTAGAGCTTCCAGCAAGGGCAGACTGTTGAAAGAAAAAAGTATGGTCTTATTGTTTGGGTCTGTTGTTATTTTTAATATTATTAGAAGCTATTAAATTTGTTTTACTAGTAGTTGTAAATGTGCCAGAGATAATATTGGAATTTATCGGTTATCTGTAACTTCTGATAAATTTTTGGGTGGTTTATTGTTTTATCTTTATCGAAGATAACTTTTCAGTTATCTGATTATCTGTTATCGAAGTTAATTTTTTGGTTATCTGTGCCCACCACCGATGGCAGGTTAGTGGCATGTATTGAGAGAACAAACAACAAGTGAAGTTGAGTGACAAGTGTGCTGAGCATGACAAAACACTCGCCATACCCTGGCCAGTGCTGGCAACCTTGTGGCCATTGTATAACGTGATTGTTTCATGTAGTGTTTGTGGAACAGCGGTGAGTTGGATGGTGAGTGCTACACTCACTTCTGAACATGATGCACATGCCTTCTGTGAGAGAAGTTTATGTAGCATTGTGTTTTAATATGTTCAGCACTTTGAATTTTTTGATCCAAACAGTCTTATTACGATTATTATTGTTGCTGTTGTTGTTGTTGTTGTTGCTCTTACATAAAGCCAGCAGAGTAAGTTGTGTGTTTCTGTATTGCTCAGGTCCGTGCCAAAATTTATGAAGAGAATGAAGGTACCAGACTATAAGGATAAGAATGTGTTCGGTGTGCCCCTCATCGTGCATGTTCAGCGCTTTGGTCAGCCCTTGCCCCTCGGTCTGCAGCAGGCTCTGCGTTACCTGAGGAGCCAGTGTCTTGATCAGGTCAGTCACAACCTGCACACACATACAGGAAAGTCAGTAAAAAAAATCAGTGAAAATCTCCATGTCAAAGCTTGAACTCGCATATTATCGTCAGTTGCAAAGGGCCATGGCTGCCCTATCATTATTCCCTTATTTTACTGAGATTTGCAGTCAGCTGTACTTCTGTCTGATTGCACTGTAACCCACGCAGTGTTCATAAAGCAAGCATTAAAAATGCATCCCAAAAGTGTAAACAAATAATAAATACATACCTGTCAACACACCCTCATCTAACTGCTTCAATAGTTCCGTTTCCCAGGTTTGACATGACAGCCATTAAACATCCGACCCACCGTCATCACATTTGTTTATTGATTCTTTGATTTGTTATTGCTGTGATCGTGAACATAGGAGTTTGCTTCAGGAGAATTGGCACACAGCTCCTTCGGGCTTCATATGGCTTTACATGCTTTGATACTTGTGAGTTTCACGTGACGATCATCAAACATTCGATAGCCATCGTAACATTTGTGTTTCTTGATTCTTTCATGTGTCCAACCACAGTCAATAAGTAGGCAAGCATAGACATCGCTAAGGGCCCCTTCACCCATAGTACAAATAAGTACAAATCAGGGCGAATCACGGTGGAATAGCTCATATAAGGGAACCACCAAAACATCGAGCTAACGGGCAGGCGTGAATGAACCCGCTGCAGTGGTGTCGTGCGAGCAGGAACATAGTGCGAGCAGCTGGGACATGGTGCACCACATCGCGCCGCAGATGTGGACAACAATAAAATAAAAACCAGCTGTATAATTAGTGAATATCACTGGGTTGATATAAATAGCAAATAAAAGGGGACGCAATACAGAACCCCGTGGTTAAATAACCCTGGTTAACTAAAAAATAAATGCCACTCATGGGATTTAAACCTGCAATTTACAAAAGCTCTGATTACCAGGCGGAAACTTTACCACTGCGTTATAATCACTGATTTACAACAGAAGCGTGAAATGGCTCAAATCAACAACCAGATAAATGTATTTGCTAAAAAGAGAAAAAGTGCCGTGCTAACTGACCTTACGGTGTTTGTTACGGCATATTTCTGCTGATACATGACTGAAAGTAGCGTATTTGTTGTACTGTTGGCTTGTCATATAGTCCTGCGCCACTCACAGGACACGCATGAGTGGCGCAGGACTATGATTGTCTGCTGTCTGTTTTTGTGCTAATAGCGCGAAAGGCCACACATTTTCTAAGTGCCAAGCAAATGGTGTTAAATATTCGTGTGTGTCACCTGGAATATGGCCGACACCTGCCGTGAGAGAGCTTGATGGGCTCGCACAGGGCACACTCTGTCTTTCAGCCACTGGTGTGCACATATAGTTGTAGCAACAGGTGTATGAGGTGTTGGAGGCAGCTACAATTTTACACGTATTGCATACAATTTCTGCTTCATGCGCAATTCGACCACATTTGTACGATGTTTGAAGGGGCCCTTACATGAAGCAGTGCTAACTTATACAAAGTCCTGTGTCCACACCACAGCTGTCCCATTGAGATCACTGTCAGAGCTGTCCGCTGTAGTCACCCACCCCCACTGCTTCGCCAAGCCTTCATGGTCACACTCTTCCAAAACTGGGTAGACTTGTGAGGCTTTGTCATAAATACATGCAAAAATAAAACATAGTTGCCAGGTGCTGCAAAGTGCAACTATTAATGTTTGAATTTGACCGGATGTTTGACTCTCTGATGAAAGAAAAAACACCAGATGTCGATGAGGCAATGCATTCGTTCATTTTGCATGTATGTGATAGGGAGAATTCCCCCAGGTTGTAGACGTGTAGACATGCTGCTCTCAACTGTGATGTTATCACTAATATTCTAGATTTGCTCCCAGGTGGGACTGTTTCGTAAATCAGGAGTCAAGTCTCGAATTCAAGCTCTCCGGCAAATGAATGAGAACTCTCCAGACAATGTGAACTATGAGGATCAGTCTGCCTATGATGTGGCTGACATGGTGAAGCAGTTCTTCAGGGATCTACCTGAGCCCCTCCTCACCAGCAAGCTAGGAGAAACCTTCCTCCATATCTACCAGTGTAAGGGTACAGAAACCCTCAGCAGTCATGTTTTTGCCATTGAGTCTGGAACCTTTGTACAGTCATGCAGACGTGATGATGACAACACTCGTTTAATGGTTTGCTTCTGATCAGTCTGTAAAACAGAAATGCTAAAACTGCCTTCTGTCAAACACGCAGACGTACCGAAGGAGCAGAGGTTGCAAGCTGTCCAGGCAGCCATTATGCTCATGTCAGATGAAAACCGAGAAGTACTGCAGACACTGCTCTGCTTCCTGAGTGATGTCACCTCCTCTGTCAAGGAGAACCAGATGACACCGATGAACATTGCTGTGTGTCTGGCCCCCTCCCTCTTCCATCTCAACATACTAAAGAAGGACAGTCTCTCACCGAGGTACATCCAAGCAAAGTACCATTTTGCATTTTATCTGTACATTTCCCTTTGTTTTCTCGAGTTGCAGTTGGCAGGTGTATTAAAACTGCCAAATGAGCAAGGCATTAGCTCCTGAGAAACTATCCTCACCTGTAAGTCCGGAAACGTAAACATTACATGGGTTACAGAGTTTTTTGGTTGTTGTTTTTTAGCCTTGGAGTGCAGTACATTCTGTTTTCTGGGCCGGTCTTAAAAGGATATAGATGTCCTTAAGTCGTATGCATATTTTATGAGATCCTGCTGCGTACAAACATAGCAAATCTCTTTAATTTACCATGTTGAAATTGTTGCTTAGGGGATTGCAAGGGTTTCCCACAGGTCTCTGGACTGCACTGGATGAGGAAGCCGACCTGAAAACTCTGCTAAAAGTTTTTCTCTCCCCACAATCCCCAGGGCCATGCAGAAGAAGTATGCAACTGGCAGACCAGACCAGAAGGATCTGAATGAAAATTTTGCTGCTACACAGGGCCTGGCTCACATGATCACAGAATGCAACCGCCTCTTTGAGGTACATGAACATTCTTTTGAATTTCACAGTCAAGGTCAAGGTTCATATATTGTCATTTCAGCGTGTAGTGTAATAAATGAAAGGAACAAAATTCCAGACTCACGGACCAATGAAGACATGAAAGTTTAAAAAAAGTAAAAAATATGCAAAATATACACAAATAAAATACACGGTAATTTAAACGCAAGACCAGTCAGAGATTTCTGACGTCTGCCAATCCAGATCCGGATCACCTCAAAAATTTAATGGGTTCTTCCATGGGCTAATATCTATCTGTGGTGAAAATGTCGGCAAAATCCGTGCAGTAGTTTTGATGTAATCCTGCTAACAGGCAGACAGATAAATAAATAAACACTGATGATTTTATTACGTGCAAACTAAAATCAGTTAAACTTAACGTAAGTTAAACAGAAGAGCCAGTGTGGTGAACTGCAAAAAGTGAATTGTGACCATATTGCACTCAGTCCCGTTTAGCAGCGTTGCCTTAGGTGTGTGACGTTTTGTTCATCAGTCTGATAGCTTCCGGAAAGAAGCTTGACCACAGACAGGAGGTTCTGACCTTGATGCAGTGCAACAACGAACAGTCCATGGGCAGGGTGAGTGGGGTCCTACATAATACTGGAGGCCTGCTCTTGCAGTGGTTGATGTAAATGTGACTGATGGAAGGAAGGTCACGCCTGATGATCCTCTGTGCAGCTTTCACTACGTGCTGCAGAGCCTTCCTGTCCACTGCTCTGCGTACCACACAGTGATGGACTGGGTCAGGATGCTCTCAACCACACTTGTGTAGGAGACAAGAGCCGGGGGGGGCAAGTCCATCATATTTCAACTTCCTCAGAAAGTAGAGGTGTTGGTGGGCTTTTTTCAGGAAGCTGGCTGTGTTGTTGGACCAGGTGAAGCTGTCAGTAATGTGCAGACCCAGGTACTTGAAGCTGGAGACCGCCTGTACAGATGTGCCTGCGATGGAGGGGGGGTCCACATTCACTTCCTTTGTACTCAACACATTTATGCACAGATTCTTGGCTCTGCACCACACCTCCAGATGTTGAACCTCCTACTGGTACTCTGCCTTGTCATTGTGGAGAATTAGTCCCACGACAACCGTGTCATCTGCAAACTAGACAATATGACAGGTGGGATGACAGTCAGAAGACAGCAGGGGGCTCGGGACACATCCCTGAGGGGAGCCGGTGTTTAGGATGGTGGATGAAGACGAGCATCCACGGATCGTCACCAACTGTGGCCTGTTGGTCACACAGTCCAGTACCCAGTTGCTCAGTTATGTTCTAAGCCCCAGTAGTGCCACCTTGTTAATGAGGGTCTGTGGGATAAAGGCTGAACTGAAGTCCAAGAAGAGAAGCCTGGCATATGTGTCCCTGCTCTCCAACTGGGTGAGGGCCTGGTGGACACCTGCAGACACTGCATCAGATGTCACCGTTTAGCAGCGTTGCACTGGGTGTATGATGTTTTGTTCATCAGCCTGATCGTTTCCGGGAAGAAACTGGACTGCAGACAGGAGGCTCTGGCATTGATGCTGCACAGCTTTCCATGCAGTGTGTTTTAATTTCAAGCGTGGACATCCACGGACCTTCTGTTTGTGGTCACTGTCAGCCTCACACTCGTGCTTTTGTTCACCCATTAGATTCCTCATGAAATGGTTACTCAGTCACGTAATTCCTATGTGGAGGCTGACTTACACGTGCCAACAGTTCAGGAGCTGTGCAAGCAGCTGGAGGATGATGATGGTACATACCAAACCCACATGGAGGGGAGGCTTCAGAACCTCCTGAAGGAAGCGCGGGAAAAGTCAAAATACTGGGTGTCCTGCAGCAGCTCAGACGACACCGAGCTGTACTATAAGAAGGTTAGTGTTGATTCGACTGTGGAGACATGTGTTTGTGTTGTCGTGCTGCACGTGAAGCCGTGCTGGCTTCCAGTCGGTCAGCGATATGGTTCATTCTCTTGTGTGTCATCCAGGTGGGAGATGGGAACCCTCTGAGACGCTGGAAGGTGTCTGTGGAGGTGGAAGCGCCACCATCTGTTGTACTGAACCGTGTGCTAAGAGAGCGCCACCTGTGGGATGTAGACCTGCTGCAGTGGAAAGTGTGCGAGACGCTGGACAAGCAGACGGAAGTGTTTCAGTATGTCCTCAATCGTATGCCCCCTCATCCCAGCAGGGACTTTGTAGTACTCAGGTGAGAAAACAGACAGTTTAGACTCATTTGAGTGTATGCCTCCACCAAAACCCAAAACACACCATCTTACAGGTACTGTAGTATTCTCCAGTTTGCCACACGGCATATGGGAGACGAGAGTCAAGATGTGTATATGTATGAAGCTCCTTCTCTGTTCCACTCCACCATGCAGACAAAAGTTGCGTTATGCACAGTTTCTCCAGTCAGAGCCTCTGAACAGATTTAGATTAAGCCCAGATGAACAGAACGTAATGAGAAAATGAGGAGATCAAATCTGTGTCACATGCAGGAGGAAAAAAAAAATCTGATTCAGGTCACTACAGCCAATAAAACAAACGAGATGGAGAGCATGACGGAGTTTGTTCACAGAGGGACAACATGAACATGTGATGTGCTCAAAATGATCATATGCTTGGGGGGGGGATTTTTTTTACCATTCTATTATTAATAACAAATCTCATTCTCTGCACGATACTGTGGTTGCTCAGAAAAGCAGCCGCAGTGACAGACTCCTCTCCATGAAATGCAGGACTGAGGGGTATAAAAGATCATTTGTCCTGGCCACCATGAGACTGTTTAATGCCTCTAGCTAATATATTTTTACTTTAATTTGTTTTTTATATTTGTCTTATTTATTGGTATTTTATTGAATGGATGTATTGTGTACAGTGGGGTAAAAAAGTATTTAGTCAGCTCCTGATTGTGCAAGTTCTCCTACTTAGAAAGATGAGAGAGGTCTGTAATTTTCATCATTGGTACACTTCAACTATGAGAGACAAAATGAGAAAAAAAAATCCAGGAAATCACACTGTAGAATTTTTAAAGAATTTATATTTAAATTATGGTGGAAAATAAGTACTTGGTCAATAACAAAAGTTCAGCTCAGTACTTTGTAACATAATCTTTGTTGGCAATGACAGAGGCCAAACATTTCCTGTAAGTCTTCACCAGGTTTGCACACACTGTAGCTGGTATTTTGGCCCATTCCTCCATGCAGATCTCCTCTAGAGCAGTGATGTTTTGCATCTTCAATGCTCTCACTGAAGGAAGGAGGTTTTGGCTTAAAATCTCACGATACATGGACCCGTTTATTCTTCCCTTAACACGGATCAGTCATCCTGTCCCCTTTGCAGAAAAACAGCCACAAAGCATGATGTGTCCACCCTCATGCTTCATAGTAGGTATGGTGTTCTTGGGATGCAACTCAGCATTCTTCTTCCTCCAAACACGACCAGTTGAGTTTTTACTAAAAAGTTCTATTTTGGTTTCATCTGACCACATGATATTCTCCCAATCCTCTTCTAGATCATCCATATGCTCTCTGGCAAACTTCAGACGGGCCTGGACACTGGTTTAAGCAGGGGGACACGCCTGGCACTGCAGGATTTGAGTCCCTCTCTGCATAGTGTGTAGCCTTTGCTACTTTGGTCCCAGCTCTCTGCAGGTCATTCATCAGGTCCCTCCGTGTAGTTCTGGGATTTTTGTTCACTGTTCTCACGATCATTTTGACCGTCTTGTGTGGAGCCCCAGATCGAGGGAGATTATCAATGGTCTTGTATTTCTTCCATTTTATTACAATTGCTCTCACAGTTGATTTATTCACACCAGCCTGCTTGACTATTGTAGATTCACTCTTCCCAGCCTGGTGCACATCTACAATTTTCTTCCTGGTGTCCTTTGACAGCTCTTTGGTCTGGGCCATGGTTGAGTTTGGAGTCTGACTGTTTGAGGCTGTGGACAGGTGTCTTTTATAGAGATAACGTGCTCAAACAGATGCCATTAACACGGGTAACAGGTGGAGGACAGAAGGTGGGTGATTCTATGGTAACGGAATTACAACGACAGAAAAATCTGGCCATATTTTAACTCCCCATTAAAAATGTGCTCCGACTGTAATTCCATTACCATAGAATCGCCCAGGTCTGTGAGAGCCAGAAATCTTGCTTTGTCAGTGGCCAAATACTTATTTTCCACCATAATTTATAAATAAATTCTTTAAAAATCCTACAATGTGATTTCCTGGATTTTTTTTCTCATTTTGTCTCTCACCATTGAAGTGTACCTATGATGAAAATTACAGACCTCTCTCATCTTTCTAAGTAGGAGAACTTGCACAATCAGTGGCTGACTAAATACGTTTTTGCCCCACTGTATGTATGCATGCTCTCGAGCAGATGAATTTCCCCTAAAGGGGATGAATCAAGTATTTATCTATCTATCCATCTATCTATCCAACAGTATATCGCAAATTACAACCTAAATGGTTGTGAAATGGTCAGCTGTACTAGCGTCACAAAACAGGTGATTCACATTCTAATTAATGAAAACGATACATACAGTATATGCTGCTATCTGTTAGACTTTGGAATCGTTTTTAAACAGTTTCAGGAGTACTTGAAACAATGATATTAACTTCAAATGTGACATTTTAGCAATATACTCATGGACCACAGGGGGTTGTACACACACCAGTATACTGTGTGTAAGTATACTTCAGGTACTGTGGTGAAACAGAAAAGCACAGCATCAGCATGTGCATTAATGTGATTTGGGGTGAATATTCTGGTCACACTACCTGTCTGTGTCATTGGGCAAGAGTTTTCATCTGTTCTGTCCCAGCCCACACAGCTGTAAATGGGGCTACTGGCTGGAGAAGTAACCTGCCCCAAACTGGCATTCTGCCCGGGGGGTGTTTTACACTCTCATCTGCCATCTGCTTCATGCTGCAGAATCCGGGAATAAGCACGGCCACCAATGCCGGGCCTCGGGGCCTATAAGACTTACTTGTAGGTGTGAATATGGTTGAAGGCCCGTTGAACCTTAGCGGGCATGTGCTCTACTCAGTATCCCTCAAGTTTTATTTTTTCATATTTTGAAGATAAAATAATAATCTTTTTCTGTTTTTTCAAGGTCATGGAGGACAGACTTGCCCAAAGGGGCGTGTTCTCTGGTGTGTGTGTCCATCGACCATGAGGACTGTCCTCATATTGGAGGGGTGCAAGCTGTTGTTTTGGAATCCAATTACTTGCTTGAGCCCTGTGGCTCTGGAAAGTCCAGACTGACTCACATCTGTAGAGTGGACTTGAAGTAAGTTGAAGAGAAATTGTTTTACAACACTATTTCTCAGTCGTCATTACGTAGTTGGTAGAGTTTTATGTGTTAAGTTTTATTGTGTAAAAACAATCGTTTGCTGATTGCACTCTTCTGATTTCAGAGGAAGGACTCCAGATTGGTACAACAAAGCCTTCGGCCACCTTTGTGCCGCTGAAGCTGCCCGGATTCGTAACTCCTTTCAGCCACTCATCACAGATGGACCAGAGACTAAAATTTGAAAATCTTGCCACTTGTGTCTGATCAGCCTCGGATTCAAGATTGAGCCAGTTGATCCACTGCAGACACAAAGCAGTCACATGTAGTGCCTAAAAGAAGTATTTTCCATTTGGAAGTTTTCATGTTATATTTATTGTGCTTATTTATTTTGGTAAATGAATTACAGTGGATTTAATCTGGGTTAAATCAAAAGTGACAGGGGAAGAAAAGCTCATGTCAACGTGAAAATGGCTATCTTAAAAGTGATCTGAAAAGACAAAATTTATTGCATGAGTAAATGTGCTCATATACACACTTACAGAGAGAGAGAGTGAGTGAGAGACCACTTATCACAGTTTATAGAGTACAATAGGAACATTAAATTACAAATACAACATGGATCATTAAAACACAAATAAAAAGAATATGAACTAAATTTAAAGGACAGAAATAGAAATAACTAGAATGGCTCTCAGTACAGCACCAGCGCTGTGCCTCTGATTACACTGGTTGACTTCCTGAACTGCAGTCTTTGTCAGACATGTTGGCACCCCTAAATCTTAAGTATAGGATTTAAAATATATTCAGAAATAAAAGTTATTTAACAACAAAAGGTTTGCAAAAACACAGATATAAAATATATGTGATTATTGTCACCCCTCCTGAATTTCCAGTCAGCCACCACAGCCAGTTCTCTTTACAGAAGTCAGGTTATGGATACATGTGAACATTTTAAAGTCCCCGAATGTGACTTGGACTTGATTTATGCTACAGATTTAGGGAATAACCCTGTTGTGTCTGATGATTTGCGGATATTCATGCTTGTTATACAGTTGCAAATTGAGCTACGCGGCATTGGTAAAATGGATATTTGCGCCCGGAAATCCTGCATGAACGTCCGCAAATCATCAGACACAAGGGGGTTATTCCCATTCTAATCCAGTTTTATCGTTTGCACGGTTTATTTTTCTGTAGGTAATTCGGTCGGCGAGGCTTACCGTTAGCAATAGCGTCACCGTCGCTCCAGCAACGGTCAGGGCGCGGAGTAATCCATGAAACGTGAAACAGTAATTATGTATCAGAGTCCACATCAGTACTTTCGGATGGTAGCTTAAATTCACCCCTTTCAGCATCATTGTTGCTACGCCACATCTCTCGCTCTCAGCTGACTGTGCCGTTATTGACATTTGCGTAGTGCGCACGCTCAGGATGCAAAGTAATACATCAAATATGAAGCAGTTGAATATTTTGCCACCATACACCCGATATTATATGGTCTGAAATCAGATTTGCGGAAAAAATTTAATTGGATTAGAATAAGAAATACAACCCCCAATTCCAATGAAGTTGGGACGTTGTGTAAAATGTAAATAAAAACAGAACAATGATTTGCAAATCCTCTTCAACCTATATTCAATTGAATACACCACAAAGACAAGATATTTAATGTTCAAACTGATAAAGTTTATTGTTTTGGTGCGAATATTTGCTCATTTTGAAATGGATGCCTGCAACGCGTTTCAAAAAAGCTGGGACAGTGGTATGTTTACCATTGTGTTACATCACCCTTTCTTCTAACAACCCTCAATAAGCATTTGGGAACTGAGGACACTTAGGATTGGGTATAAAAGGAGCATCCCCAAAAGTCTCAGCCATTCACAAGCAAAGATGGGGTGAGGATCATCACTTTGTGAACAACTAAATGAAAAAATAGTCCAACAGTTTAAGAACAATGTTTCTCAAAGTTCAATTGCAAGGAATTTAGGGATTCCACCATCTGCAGTCCATAATATAATCAGAAAATTCAGAGAATCTGGAGAATCTGTTTTTATTTACATTTTACACAGCGTCCCAACTTCATTGCAGTTGGGGTTGTATAAACAATATGGTACTGTGTGGTAAATCTGTCTGGAGTAGGCAGTTCGCAAAAGCTCATTGAAAGTCCAAAAAATGAGACTCTTGAGAGAAGCCAATCAAGTAAAACGTCCTCTTCATGGACCACCCATGTGCCATGAGCAGCCCAGTCTTACGCTTATTTTTTTTTCATGCTCCTGTCACAAAATGAGCTACATTTTCATGATTTTTCTATTTTACTGTTTCTTACTCTACCCCTAACCCAGACCCCCCCCCCCCCCCCCCCCCCCCCGTATCACCCTTTTGTGCTCTTTTCGTGCTCCCATCACGAAATTAATTTGTGCTCCTGTCACAAAAATGCAGTGCTTCTCATGACAGAAGCACGAGCCATAGATTAATTTACCTTTTGTGATGCCATCATGAAATGGCGTTAGATTGGGATGCCGTGAGAGGCTGTCCAAAAAAATACCCCCCAAAAACACAGTGTAATCTAATCTATATATTAATATATATATTAAGTGAAGTGGCCTCTGTGTACGTGTATGCTTGGATGCGTGTGTGTACCTTTGATCACGGAGAAACTGGGGAGAACTGACATTTGCCGTTTGGTATGCTTATGTATTTTGGGTCAAGGATGAATGTCAAGAAAACGGAAAGTTGATAGGACTGATATTTTTGGAGAAATTAGCGATATTCGGTAACAACAGTGAACAATGGACATTAATATCACCATTAATCAGTCCCTGGTAACCAGACAAGCTCTGAACAAAGGAAATATCTCAATCTTCCCTGTTGTAAAACATGACATCAACTAAACTTTTCATTTTAATTTCCTGCACTTTCAGTTAAAATCATTACAGAAACTTTGTATAATTTATTACTACCCTTGAAAAATGTCAGCTACCTATTTTATAAATACTACCCAATCTAGAACCCATGGATCCACACAGGCAACACACTAGTTAGTTGCTCCCGGTGTGTCGTGAGCACCTTGTATGGCAGCACCCTGACATCGGGGTGAATGTGAGGCATTACTGTAAAGCGCTTTGAGCGTTTGATGCAGATGGAAAAGTGCTATATAAATGCAGTCCATGTACCATTTACCATAGTTTAATTTATATGTGAATTGGGGAACAATGAAAACTTCTCAGGAAATAAACTCTTTTGTAGGCATAAAAGACCCCGGAACAAAAGCACATTTTGTTTATTTTTCCTCAGAGAACAAATGCTCTGATAATAACCTTAAGCTGCTCTGTAACGGCACGGTGATAAATGAGGACAATTTATAAATGCTGAGCATAATTACTCAGTGACAAATTAATAATTCTGCCAATGTTGTTCACATAGTATCTAATTCGCTTTGTACTTACTATGCCTGTGTATTATGATTATTACATTTAATAATGTTATTCTATTTGTGTTGCTTTACCTACAATGTCTACGACATTTGTGCTTTGAAACGCTTCTGAGAAGTATGTATGATATTAATTTCAGATTTAAAGCTATATTAATTATAATGTACACTTGAGTGTTAACATATTTATGTGTGAATATACTGTACATGTAAACAGTGTATATTGTACATATGTAAAGGGATTAATAGCACAGGCATTAATATTATATATATATATATATATATATATTGATTTTTCCATTGTGCAGACATCTTGTAATACACATGGTACAGAATTATAGGCATGTTTTTGCTTTCTTTCAGTATTGCAATTTTGGAGTGGTACATGTAATTTTATTGAGCTTTGACCTGGTGTTTGTGAAAAGAATGACTTAAGGTTTGACTTGTCATACCTGCTGTAGGGTACTGGATTGTTAAGTTGAGTTAAATAAACTTTTTTGAAATAAAAATATCAAAATTATAAAGTGACTGTTTTGCACTCATGCAAATGTGACATAAAAACAAAACACAAAAGATATAATTAATTACTGCTCATTAATTCCAATGATCCATTAATAGAGAACAGCATTAGTCACAGCAATATTACATTTGGATGCAAATATTTTTCAGTCATATTCTGCCTATGTTGTTGTTTCGGCAGCTCCTGTTCAGGGTCGCCACGGCGGATCCTCATTGGCATTTGGCACAGGTTTTGCACCGGATGCCTTTCCTGACAGAACTCCAGTTTTACGTGGAGAAACACACAGAGCCTCTGGTTTTCTGTCTCCCATCCAAGGACTAACCAGGACTCACTCTGCTTCTGAGATCTGACAGGATCAGGCACACAGAGAGCAGACTGACTGCTTAAACTGTGTACTGACCAAAATGTACACAAAACATCCTGAGCTCAGAAGGACCTCTACTGGCCATTTCCATGAAACAATTTTAGAAATATGACGTACAAATGGAAAAGAACATCACCACAACTTGGATATCTGAATTGATTCAGAAGCAGCTGGGGATTATGTTTCTTTTTGGACACTGTTTAAAAATGGCTACATCACACTGACTATGAAAAACAGCGGGAGATGTTTGTCACCAATGTCAACTTGCAGTTTCTTTCCAAGTTGCCATTTTTTCTGGTTACACAGTCTTTTCTCGAGGAAAGACATTTAAATTTATGTAGTTTTCTGTCAGACAAGCAGTGGTGGCCTTCTGGCCCTAGAATTTAAATTAAAGAAACGGACAAACGCGTGACTTTGAAGAAGAGAGAAAGAAAGAAGTGTGTTTCGGAAACATTCACACAAAATTCTTTTAGTTGGATTGTGTGCATTTGTGACTGTTAATTGAATTTTAGAGCATAACCATCGCAAAACAATCAGAAAATATGTTTATTTCTGTAATTTTTGTACATTTCTACATGGAAAAATTCACTCCTCTGGACCCTGTTGACGTGCTTGACCATCTCCCTTTTTCTTTTATGGATAAATTTATAAGAAAAGCCTTTCAGCAGTGTCGTGTTGAGGTGTGACTGTGTTATTTAAGTTTCAAAATGTAACTGCTTTAAACAATATGAAAATAAGTTCACTTCTGATTTAGGTCATTGCTGAAGCAGTCTGTCGTTCTGAGTGACAGCCACACCTGCTCCTAATCCATCATCAATCCAGTATCCACGAATCATCCAGTATGATGTAGTCATGTCTATGGGATATAACACAGGCAAAACAAAGTTGTTTTTTTATTGAGCTTGTGCATCAAAGTTCACCAACTGTGTGTTTGTCCTCATTATATACCCTTTAATTTGGTGAGTTACAAGATTATACAATGAGTTATGCTAACAAATGGCCAAATATAATCTCTTTTAGAAAACTTGAACTGCCAGCCCAAAGACTGGGGTTAAATTCTCGCTGAAGTTACACGTTGCTGTCCTTGGGTAAGACACTTAATCTGCATCATCCCACTTCACCCAATGATAAATGAGTACCAGCCTCAGCTTGAGAAGTAACCAGCAATGGACTGATATACCGTCATGGAGGAGTAGTTGACTCATCTGCTTCATGTTACTGTATTTGGAATAAGCACAGGCACCAATGGGCTTCCCATAGTTTTTCTGCTATAATGAGATGAAACCAAGTAACTTTTGGCAAATAAATAGCATTTATTTGAAAGCCAAATTCATAAGTAATTGGACAGTTTTGTTTTTGTTTGTTTTTTTTATTTCTTTCTGTACACTCAAAATTGAGTTAAAATGCAACCATCTGCTGCATAGTTTGTTAGCTTTAATTGAAGGGTTCAATAATCGTGGAGAATTCACCATTCTTTTGCCATTTCTATACACTTTCCCTACATTTCCAAAGCCCATACTTAATTGGACAAAATAAACAAGGAGCATTGTAAATGCAAATAGTGCAGTTACAAGGAGTTGAGGTGGTGAAAGTACATGACAAGACATCAAGAAAGCCTGAGTACAAAAAGTATAAAGCGGTCAGAATTCTAATTTTGATTAAAGTTCCCCATGTCATGAGAATTCAGAATGTATACACTCAACAAAAATATAAAAGCAACACTTTTGGTTTTGCTCCCATTTTGTATGAGATGAACTCAAAGATCTAAAACTTTTTCCACATACACAATATCACCATTTCCCTCAAATATTGTTCACAAACCAGTCTAAATCTGTGATAGTGAGCACTTCTCCTTTGCTGAGATAATCCATCCCACCTCACAGGTGTGCCATATCAAGATGCTGATTAGACACCATGATTAGTGCACAGGTGTGCCTTAGACTGTCCACAATAAATAAATTCATATTTTAATTTTCATCTTAGGTGCATGTTCACTGTGAGAGACATAATCTAAAAAAAAAAAAAAAAATCCGGAAATCGCAATATATAATTTTTTAATAATTTGTTTGTATGTTACTGCTGCAAATAAGTATTTGAACACCTACCAACCAGCAAAATTCTGGCTCTCACAGACCTGTTAATTTTTCTTTAAGAAGCCCTCTTATTCTGCACTCTTTACCTGCATTAATTGCACCTGTTTGAACTTGTTACCTGTATAAAAGACACCTGTTCACACAATCAATCACACTCCAACCTGTCGACCATAGCCAAGACCAACGAGCTGTCTAAGGACACCAGGGACAAAACTGTAGACCTGCACAAGGCTGGGATGGACTACATGACTACAGGCAAGCAGCTTGGTAGAAGACAACAACTGTTATGATTATTTATTAGAAAGTGGAAGAAACACAAGATGACTGTCAATCTCCCTCGGTCTGGGATTCCATGCAAGATCTCACTTTGTGGGGTAAGGATGATTCTGAGAAAGCTCAGAACTACGAGGACCTGGTCAATGACCTGAAGAGAGCTGGGACCACAGTCACAAAGATTATATTAGTAACACATGATGCTGTCATGGTTTAAAATCCTGCAGGGCAGCAAGTTCCCCCTGCTCAAGCCAGCACATGTCCAGGCCCATTTGAAGTTCACCAGTGACCATCTGGATGATCCAGAGGAGGCATGGGAGAAGGTCATGTGGTCAGATGAGACCAGAATAGAGCTTTTTGGAATCAACTCCACTTAGCATGTTAGAGGATGAGAACAACCCCAAGAAAACCATCCCAACAGTGAAGCATGGAGGTGGAAACATCATACTCTGGGGGTGCTCTTGTGCAAAGGGGCCAGGACGACTGCACCATATTGGAGGATGGATGGAGTCAGGGGCGTAGGCAGAAATCATAAAACGGGTGGGCCCAGAAAAAATCAGACAGGCCCAACTTTGGGGTTGTAGGTAAGGTGTAGGTATTATAATACACCGTTTGAAAAAGTATGCCTCGTTAGGACATCGCAAGCAACGTTATCACTTAGCCTACAGCACTGGCTAAGTGAGCACACAGACGCGACATGTCAGATACAAGTACTCTTCATGGATAATGCAAGCTGCAGTGCAGCACGACACACACACACACATTCAGTGCAAGTCTGGTAGCCTACTTGGCTCGGCCTAAACCCAAAACATCAATAGGTAATTAAATAAGGCATTGTTTCAAAAATGAATTCCAAGTTTAATGATGAACACATCTCAGCCAACTGCACAGATGTTGTGTGCACAGTTACACAGACGCAAAGTGTCAGACACAAGCACCCCATGGACAATGAAAGCAGCAACGCAAGGCTTAGTCATGTAAAGTCCTTTAAAATAAAAATTCAAAATATATCCGCAACATGAAAACAGGTTGGCTCGGCGGCCAAATTATGAAATTGATAAACAATGGAAACCATGGCTCAGCGGCCAAATTAAAAACCATCAAATTGTGATGATTTGTGGCAGTTGCAATATAATATTAACAATTAGGCCTCTTTAGAAGAAAAAAGTAATTAATGGTCACACTTACATTTGATGAATTCTTTTAATGCATGCTACAGCAGGAGACAACAGGGTTTTTTGTTGAACTCTTATCACGTCATCATAGTCCAACGATTCCGTCAGTTCTCTTTCAAGGGAAAGCACGGAGAGTGCATTCAGTCTGTGAGTCAACATGGATGTTTTGGTGGACGTTTTTATCAGATTAACAGTAGAAAACAGCCGTTCGACAGTGCATGTTGTTATTGGCATTGTGATGAGGGCCCGCAGAAGACTATTTATTTGAGGAAAAATGTGGTCCCTCGTTTATCACGGGAGTTATGTTCAAAAATAACCCGCGATGAGCAAAATCCGCGAAGTAGTCAGCGCTTTTTTTTTGCAATTATTATAGATGTTTTAAGGCTAAGGTAAAACCCCTCACTACACACTTTATACACTTTTCAAAAACAGGCATTAACATTTTCTCACTTTTCTCTCGTGTAAACACTCTCTTTTTTCTTCTGTGCGAGAAGATTATAAACAGACACACGTAGAACACAATGCGCGTACGCTCCCTTCGCTCACTGCCTCCGGAGGTACGGATGTGGGACCCGCAAAGAATCTAAGTCCTCTTTCGGTGGCCACGGAGCTCTGCGGCTGCGGTCAACATCCGCATCAAAACAGAGAGCGTAGTCTCTGGACCTGTTGCCAGATTTGGTACAATTCCGCACAGCAGACAGGAGGGCGGTGTGAGTGGCCCGCTGCTGCGTTTACCGAGCCCGCAGAAAGCGCATCGGAGGCAGTGAGAGCAATCGCAGTGATGCCGACCGGTGCCGCGACCGGCCCGCCTGATAAGGACGCAGAACACAATGTGCCGTAAAAAAAAAAAAAAAAATGCAAAATTGCTCTAAAAAAATCTGAAAAACTGCGAGGCCATGAAAGGTGAACCGCGTTATAGCGATGGACCACTGTACTTTGAAAATGAATTAATAAAAATCACAGAAGATGAACCAGATTTTTTTGACAAAATTTATTAATTGTCGCTCAGTGCTAATGCAATACCATATCATAGGAATACAATGAGGCAACAACAGGTGACTGTCTAGTGTTGACTCAACCTTAACATTGTATGGGGCGGGCCTGGCTGCCAAGTGGGCGGGCCCAGGCCCATCCAGGTCCACCCCTGTCTACGTGTAAGGATGGGGTCATGTATTGCGAGATTTTGGCAAACAACCTCCTTCCGTCAGTAAGAGCATTGAAGATGGGTCATGGCTGGATCTTCCAGCTTGACAATGACCCCAAACACACAGCCAGGGCACCTAAGGAGGGGCTCCGTAAGAAGCATTTCAAGGTCCTGGAGTGGCCTGGCCAGTCTCCAGACCTGAACTCAGTAGAAAATCTTTGGAGGGAGCTGAAACTCCAAACCTGAAAAATTTGGAGAAGATCTTTGTGGAGGAGTGGACCAAAATCCCTGCTGCAGTGTGTGAAAACCTGGTGAAAAACTACAGGAAACATTTGACCTCTGTAATTGCAAACAAAGGTTACTGTACCAAATATTAACATTGATTTTCATTCATACTTATTTGCAGCAGTAACATACAAGTATATATATATATATATATATATATAAACACGTGTGTGTGTGTGTGTGTGTGTGTGTGTGTGTGTGTGTGTGTGTGTGTGTGTGTGTGTGTGTGTGTGTGTGTGTGTTATGTGGATTGTTTCTTGCTGGAAATGACATCAAACCTCATTGTTCAATGGAATAATTCAGAATTAATATTATTCAGGCTTTGGGGAAAATGTAGCAGAAATATATGAATGTGAAATCAAGTTAGGCAACAGATGTTTATTTTGTAAACAAAATCTTTCCAAAAGTTTCTCTAATGCCATATATCATTTTTTAAACTTCATGTAGTATGAGCACTGAGGTTCATCAAGTACATGAAAAAAATTGAGTTGTCAGTGGAAGAGCCATTTGAAATGAATTTGTCATATTCTCTGTGTGTAAATGACTGTCCAGGGTTCCCTTTTCATCCCACAATTTATCTAATGAACTGTGCACTGCTGGAGCTCAGAGTAATGAAACCCGTTTCCATTTTCCATGTGGAAATCACCTACATTTATGTGAAGAGAAACTGCAGCGTAATAACATCTGCATGTGCAGTGTGCATTAAATTAAAAAGTGGTCTGAAAGGCAGTGATATTATCTGAGGGTGTATTTTATTCTGATGTGAAGTGTGTTTGTAGGAAACTAAGTGAATTGATTGATTGATTGATTGATTGATTGATTGATTGATTGATTGATTGATTGATTGATTGATTGATTGATTGATTGATTGATTGATTGATTGACTGAATATTCCTATAGGAAACTGATTCAGTCTGTGATTTGTTGCTGAAGCATCGTCCAGCTGTCTTATGTTTCTCATCTGACGTGCTGTCGTTAGAATGCAGTGAGTTTTTCTTGCCACTGCTTCTCTTTACTTTATGAATACCTCTGTGAATTTGTGACCTGAATTGCTTCTGAAGGCCATAGATTATCAGGGAAAATGTTTTCAGTTAGTTGTGGTTCTGATATGTAGCTGGTTCCAAAATTCACTCACTCATCTTCAACCCTCATCCGGAACCGGGTCGCTGGGGCAACAGCTCCAGCAGGGGACTCCAAAGTTCCCTTTCCACACATATTTCACATTTCTCCTCCCAGCTGGACGTGTCTGGAACACCTCCCTAGGGAGGCGCCGAGGGGCATCCTTACCAGATTACCAAACCACCTCAGCTGGCTCCTTTCAATGCGAAGGAGCAGTGACTCTACTCTGAGCTCCTCACTGATGACAGAGCTTCTCACTGTATCTCTAAGGCAAACACCAGCCACACTCCTAAGGGAGTCCATTTTGGCCATTTGTACCCGCAGTTTTGTTCTTTGACCATAGGTGAGAGTAGGAACAAAGACTGACCAGTAGATCAAGAGCTTCACCTTTTGGCTCAGCTCCCTTTTCATCACAACAGTACGGTAGAGCCAACGCAACACCGTCCCTGCTGTGCTGATTCTCTGGACAATCTTATGCCCCATTGTCTGCTCACTAATGAACACGACCTCGAGGTACTGGAACTCCTTCACTTGAACTCCTGGTCAAAATTATACATGCAATATATGTGGTTGAGTTTCACATAGGTAGATGAATTCAAGGCTGCTTTTTCCAACAGTTGGCAGCTTTTCTGACTGCACTTTATATCTGTTGGCGGCATATTTGTTGATTCGATTTGACTAAAGGTAAATGACAACTTGGCACTGTGCATGGAGTTGCCTGAAACAGTTTGGCTCTTCCATGGTCGGTGCAGTAAAAAGTCAAACACTGTTTGTGTTCTAGTTACAAATGTGTTGACAGACCTGCTCTATTCTGACAGGTTTTTAAAAAATGAAAACTGGACCATCCATTATTTTTTTTGCACAGCTTGATAGCTGTCACAGCACAAATTATTCAGTGAACAACTTTGCCTCCAGAGCACCAGTGTGTTACACTTCTCAGCAGAGGCATCATGCAGGCCAAAATTCTGGTGTACCACAATTAGAACAAAGGGCATGGGTGTCCTTTCCCAGAAAAACGAGAACATTTTTGCAATTTTTTGCAATTCAACATGTGCACTAAAAAACTCCAGGAGATTATTGTAAAACTTCAAAAAATCTGTTTTGTCACTCAGTAATCCACACTTCATATGTTAGCAAATAATGTATATTTATTTTGCGGTAACCAGCTTTATCTATCCATGAAACCAGAGGACACACACCAATTAGCTAAACTGCAGGATTGTCTTACAGACATAAAGACATGGATGACCTCTAATTTCCTGCTTTTAAACTCAGATAAAACTGAAGTTATTGTACTTGGCCCCACAAATCTTAGAAGCATGGTCTCTAACCAGATCTTTACTCTGGATGGCATTTCCCTGACCTCTAGTAATACTGTGAGAAATCTTGGAGTCATTTTTGATCAGGATATGTCATTCAAAGCGCATATTAAACAAATATGTAGGACTGCCTTTTTGCATTTACGCAATATCTCTAAAATCAGAAAGGTCTTGTCTCAGAGTGATGCTGAAAAACTAATTCATGCATTTATTTCCTCTAGGCTGGACTATTGTAATTCATTATTATCAGGTTGTCCTAAAAGTTCCCTAAAAAGCCTTCAGTTAGTTCAAAATGCTGCAGCTAGAGTACTGACGGGGACTAGAAGGAGAGAGCATATCTCACCCGTGTTGGCCTCTCTTCATTGGCTTCCTGTTAATTCTAGAATAGAATTTAAAATTCTTCTTCTTACTTATAAGGTTTTGAATAATCAGGTCCCATCTTATCTTAGGGACCTCATAGTACCATATTACCCCATTAGAGCGCTTCGCTCTCAGACTGCAGGCTTACTTGTAGTTCCTAGGGTTTGTAAGAGTAGAATGGGAGGCAGAGCCTTCAGCTTTCAGGCTCCTCTCCTGTGGAACCAGCTCCCAATTCAGATCAGGGAGACAGATACCCTCTCTACTTTTAAGATTAGGCTTAAAACGTTCCTTTTCGCTAAGGCTTATAGTTAGGGCTGGATCAGGTGACCCTGGACTATCCCTTGGTTATGCTGCTTTAGACGTAGACTGTGGGGGGGTTCCCATGATGCACTGTTTCTTTCTCTTTTTGCTCTGTATGCACCACTCTGCATTTAATCATTAGTGATCGATCTCTGCCCCCTTCCACAGCATGTCTTTTTCCTGGTTCTTTCCCTCAGCCCCAACCAGTCTCAGCAGAAGACTGCCCCTCCCTGAGCCTGGTTCTGCTGGAGGTTTCTTCCTGTTAAAAGGGAGTTTTTCCTTCCCACTGTAGCCAAGTGCTTGCTCACAGGGGGTCGTTTTGACCGTTGGGGTTTTTCGTGATTGTTGTGTGGCCTTGCCTTACAGTGTAAAGCGCCTTGGGGCAACTGTTTGTTGTGATTTGGCGCTATATAAAAAAAAAGTTGATTGAGTTGATTGATTGATTATTCATGCTGTTATGTTTATTGATAGCTGTATTTATTTATATCCTCTACACTGCTGCTGCTGCTTATGATGATGATGATTCTTCTTCTTATTATTATTATTATCATAAGTATTATTAGCAGTAGCAGCAGTAGTTGTGACAATCTTTTGGTAGCAAGGAATATAATCTTTTGATCGACTCCTGTGAGATGACTGAACAGACCCAGTCTTGACACGCACTGTTTCTTACAGATGCTGCATTTGGTTGCTGCAGGAAACTTCTGCCGGACAGAATCTTTCTCTCTATTCTTTCTTTTTCTCCTCTCCTTTGTTGTTCGTCTGCATTTTTCGAGGGCATCCTCTCCTGTGTGCATCATTGCTCACCCGCTGGCTCGGTCCCTTGTTAATACTTGTCAGGTCTTCCAGTTGATGGAGCACCTCTTGAGGTTGTGCTTCAGGAGGTCCTTATAGCTTTTCTCTTTGAGCCCTCTCCTCACACATATCATAAACCACTCTCTGCAATCTGGCCATCTGCCACAAACCCTTAAAACCGCCTTAATAAAACCTCTGCTAAAAAAAAACCTACCCTCGACCCTGCATTACTTTCAAATTTCCGGCCCATTTCAAATCTTCCATTCCTCTCAAAAATCATAAAAAAAGTTGTTTCCACCCATGATCACCTGCAATCTTCCAGCCTCTATGAGAAGTTTCAGTCAGGATTTCGCTCTGCCCATAGCACTGAGACAGCCCTGGTCAGGGTCACCAATGATTTGCTGGTGGCTTCTGACCAGGGCTCTCCATCCCTTCTCTTGCTCCTGGACCTCTCGGCCACCTTTGACACTGTAGACCATACCATCCTTCTTCACCGACTCCAGCATTTCATTGGCCTTTCAAATACAGCACTCCAGTGGTTTCGGTCCTACCAGACTGATAGAGCTGAGTATGTGGCCCTTGGGGAAGCCAGGTCGAGGCCCCACATTGCAACCTGTGGGGTCCCCCAGGGGTCGGTCCTTGGACCGACCTTATTTTCCATCTATATGCTCCCCTTGGGCCACATCATCAGCAGGCATGGAATATCCTTCCATTGCTATGCTGATGATACTTGGCTCTATGTCAGGTTGGACCCCACTTCCTCATCTTCCATTCACACCCTCACTGCCTGCCTGGAGGAGACAAGGGCGTGGATGAATGACAATTTTCTCCAGCTAAACAGCACAAAAACTGAAGCCATTCTCATTGGCACCCCACATCAACTGAAATCATCCCCCCTCAAAGTATTTTCATTTTCTGGCCACAACATTCCATTATCAACATCTGTTACAAACTTGGGAGTCTGTTTTGACCCCAACCTTTCATTTGACATCCATATCCAGCATATCTGTAAGACAGTATTCTTTCATCTCAGGAACATCTCCAAACTCGGCCCCTCCCTGTCGTTGTCTGATGCTGAGAGGCTGGTCCACGCCTTTGTCTCCTCCAGGCTGGACTATTGTAATGCACTCCTCATCGGGATCTCTGGCAGAAATTTACAACGTCTCCAGTCCATTCAAAACTGTGCTGCCAGGGTCCTGATGGGGGTGCCCAAAACTCAACACATTACTCCCATCCTCAACAAACTTCATTGGCTTCCTGTTAGGTTCAGGGTGGAATATAAGATCTGCCTCCTGACCTATCAGTGTGTCTACGGCGGTGCACCAGTGTACCTCAAAGAACTTCTGTCCCCCCATGAGCCCATGAGACGCCTCCGCTCAAACAACAGACACCTCCTCCAGGTCCCCAAAACCAAGCTCCACACAATGGGGGACAGAGCCTTTCAGGCAGCAGCACCACGCCTGTGGAATGCCCTGCCCATCCACCTGAGGGTGCCACAGTCAGTGGACTCTTTTAAATCAAATCTTAAAACGTTTTTATTTCAGAAAGCTTATGAATTATAGTTGCTAATTTTAATTGATTTTAATTGATCATGTTTTATTTTATTGTTGTTGATTGTTGTTTTATGCTTTATTTAACCTCTGTGGCACTTTGAGATTTGTTTACAAATGTAAAGTGCAATATAAATAAAATGTATTATTATTATTATTATTATTATACTCAGTTATACATGCCGATAACTGCTGGTAATCTCATACAGATAAAATCCTTAGAGGATCCAGCAAAATATCGGCATCAATTTGACCAGCTCATGCTTAGCCTAGGCTTGTGTATCACATATCACACTGAAAAAGTAAGCAACACTGTCCTTTGACCTACACATTAGGAATATTATGAGGACTGCTTTCTTCCACCTATGAAATATAGCGAAGATTTGTCCCATCCTGTCTATGGCCAGACGCAGTTTACGATGCAGGTGAAACAGGCAGCTGCCCAGGGTGCCAATTTTTCATGACACACAGGGGGCGGCACAAACACTTAAGAAAAAATAAATGATCATCGTATGCGCCGCAAAGTGGTGATCATATCACTGTGTGGGGAATTACCAAATTGTTGCCCCATCCCTGCAGCTGTAGATGCCCCTGTTTGCTGAGCTGCACAGAACAGAACCAGTGTAAAAGGTTCGGTGGTTCTTTTCTGCAGTTGTCCCACGGGTCAGGTGCTTTACTCTGCTTTGACGGATGGAGCAGCCTGCAGTGATCCCATTTCTCCACGGTTCCACTTATCCTGCTCTCCGGTGTCAAAGTCCACTTAGGAAGCAGCACAGAACCAGAACTCTGCGCCCAGAACAGACGTTTGAAATCAGAGTGTAATAACGGAATCAAATTTCACCAGAGAGTTCAAACTGCCCACTCAGTCCTTTCATCGCTGTTGCCGGTGCGTTCAAGTACCGTCGGAAATTACAGGACTTTTTTTTGTTGTTTGGTAAAATAATTCATTGTATCCACACAAAACATTAATTCTTGCCTATATAACGTGCCTGAGCCCAGTGAAGCTGACCCACCACCCACCCACACAAAAAAAAAATCCAATCAAACAGGGTGTAATTTCTAATGGTACATGAATGCAGCAGTAGCGATCTGCTCAGCATTCGAAAGGACTGATCAATTTACTGCTCTGATGATATATTCAATCATCTTTACACTTATATTTATTCCCCTTTTGGCAGTTTTGTGTTATAAATCAATTTATATGGCTTAGTAACATAATACAGTAATATTGCAGTCACCACAACACACAAGCGTTTTTTTTTCAGGACTCCTGCATCTACCCGTTTTGACAGTTTTGTGTTATAAATCAATATATATGGTTTAGTAATGTAATACAGTGATACATCGGCCACCACGGTACACCAGTGTTTTTTTTTTTCTTCAAGCCTTATGCACTCTCCACTGCTGCGATATTCTCAGCTCCTGCATGTCCTGCGCCTTTCAGTCCAGCTGCTCCTCTGCCCCACTGAGTCCCACAGTCAGATGCTAGTTCAAGTTTGTGGGGGCGTGGCTTTGGACAGGGCACTGACGGGATAGAGGAGAGGGGGTGGAACCTAGAGGAGGTGCTACTTTCAAATCTTCCTAGCTCTCTTGCTAGCTCTCCAGGACTACCAACTCTAGCTTTAAAGCCTTTGTGCTGGATTTAGAATTTGAAGTTTGATATTGTTGTCATCTAGTGGTGGTGACATACCAGTGAGGCACCGGATGAAAAATGTGATGGAATTACAAGCAACACTGTTTTAATCTGACGATTCAGCTTTTTTTTTTTTTTTAAGAGAGTCTGAAAAAGAATTTATAGGTCTGTAGCTCATGGTATGATTTAATGGTACAGAAAACACGTTTAGCTTTCTTCTGTGCATCAAATGATCTTTTTTCTTGATGTCTGCTGAGCTGGAGGAACGAACAGTGAAGTCAACCTGTACAGATGTGCATGTTGGATAATTGCAGAAATAGATCACTGAAATACTGCAAGTCTCCTTTTAATGAGTGTTTTCCAAGTAACTGTTGTATAAACTTGTTCAAGTTTGTATTTACAATCTCCAAGTTGGACCTTATATGCAGTAGTTTTCACTTTAACCACTTCACAAAACACTAGTTGTGACTCTCCTGCACATGAAATAGCATTAATACATAGAAATATACTCAACAAAAACATAAACGCAACACTTTTGGTTTTGCTCCCATTTTGTATGAGATGAACTCAAAGATCTAAAACTTTTTCCACATACACAATATCACCATTTCCCTCAAATATTGTTCACAAACCAGTCTAAATCTGTGATAGTGAGCACTTCTCCTTTGTTGAGATAATCCATCCCACCTCACAGGTGTGCCATATCAAGATGCTGATTAGACACCATGATTAGTGCACAGGTGTGCCTTAGACTGCCCACAATAAAAGGCCACTCTGAAAGGTGCAGTTTTATCACACAGCACAATGCCACAGATGTTGCAAGATTTGAGGGAGCGTGCAATTGTCATGCTGACAGCAGGAATGTCAACCAGAGCTGTTGCTCGTGTATTGAATGTTCATTTCTCCACCATAAGCCGTCTCCAAAGGTGTTTCAGAGAATTTGGCAGTACATCCAACCAGCCTAACAACCGCAGACCACGTGTAACTACACCAGCCCAGGACCTCCACATCCAGCATGTTCACCTCCAAGATCGTCTGAGACCAGCCACTCGGACAGCTGCTGAAACAATCGGTTTGCATAACCAAAGAATTTCTGCACAAACTGTCAGAAACCGTCTCAGGGAAGCTCATCTGCATGCTCGTCGTCCTCATCAGGGTCTCGACCTGACTCCAGTTCGTCCTCGTAACCGACTTGAGTGGGCAAATGCTCACATTCGCTGGCGTTTGGCACGTTGGAGAGGTGTTCTCTTCACAGATGAATCCCAGTTCACACTGTTCAGGGCAGATGGCAGACAGCGTGTGTGGCGTCGTGTGGGTGAGCGGTTTTCTGATGTCAATGTTGTGGATCGAGTGGCCCATGGTGGCGGTGGGGCTATGGTATGGGCAGGCGTCTGTTATGGACGAAGAACACAGGTGCATTTTATTGATGGCATTTTGAATGCACAGAGATACCATGACGAGATCCTGTGGCCCATTGTTGTGCCATACATCCAAGAACATAACCTCATGTTGCAGCAGGATAATGCACGGCCCCATGTTGTAAGGATCTGTACACAATTCTTGGAAGCTGAAAATGTCCCAGTTCTTGCATGGCCGGCATACTCACCGGACATGTCACCCATTGAGCATGTTTGGGATGCTCTGGACCGGCGTATACGACAGCGTGTACCAATTCCTGCCAATATCCAGCAACTTCGCACAGCCACTGAAGAGGAGTGGACCAACATTCCACAGGCCACAATTGACAACCTGATCAACTCTATGCGAAGGAGATGTGTTGCACTGCATGAGGCAAATGGTGGTCACACCAGATACTGACTGGTATCCCCCCCCAATAAAACAAAACTGCACCTTTCAGAGTGGCCTTTTATTGTGGGCAGTCTAAGGCACACCTGTGCACTAATCATGGTGTCTAATCAGCATCTTGATATGGCACACCTGTGAGGTGGGATGGATTATCTCAACAAAGGAAAAGTGCTCACTATCACAGATTTAGACTGGTTTGTGAACAATATTTGAGGGAAATGGTGATATTGTGTATGAGGAAAAAGTTTTAGATGTTTGAGTTCATCTCATACAAAATGGGAGCAAAACCAAAAGTGTTGCGTTTATATTTTTGTTGAGTGTATATTCTGCTATTGCATACACGTTTAGGAAAATGTATTTTAGATGAGGTAGGCTCAAGTAATCTGGGGACATGAAGACAAGAGGGATACGACAGCTCAAATTTCACATTTTAAGACAGGACTTGGTTGGTGGCCAAGTGGTTAGTGTGCTTGGTATCCGTGCTGAAGGTTCCTGGTTCAAAACCCACTCCTGCCAATTTCGCCATGTAATGTGGAGTTCTATCAGGAAGGGAATCCGGTGTCAAACTTCTGCCAAATCAACTTGCAGCTCCACCTTGGGCTGTTCCAGGGAGAAGTGACAGAAGATGAGCAGTAAGCAGTGTGGCCTTTCATTGTCACCAAACACACTCATCACATTAACCGCCACTGTTCTGCAGTTGAAGTCAGAGTTTCTGTGTCCATGATAAAATACAGAAATAAAAACCAACCAAAGAACAAACAGTCAGTGATGCTCAGAGGGCCTGTTGACAGGTGACATTTGACTCCAGGTTGTTAAAAAAACACAACAGCTACAAGAGCCACAATTCATTTCAGAATGATTTTATTATACAGGGTGAACACAAAACACTCCTTGGTTTAAAATATTTATAATATCAAAAGTTACATGAATAATTTAACAATTTTGATATCTACAGTTTCAGAAACAATTTTTTTCCCTCTTTTGCTGATTCTTCTTTTTTTAACAGGATCCTCCAGTCGGAGGTGGTCAACATGGCCCAGGAAAGGGAGGTCTGGGGTCCCCTGCTGGAGCTGTTGCCCTGTGGCCTGATCCTGGTCCCTGGATAAGCATTTGAAGATGAGTGAGTGTGATGATTAACAGGTTTAAGTACTTATTTTAGGATTCCAGCACTTCAGAATGTCTGGGTAGGCCTGTGTCACGGCCATGACCACATTATCCACACTTGGTCCTGAAAGATGTGTCAGAGAAAGAAAAAGAGAAAGAGCATGAAATCACTATGTGAAAACATAAAAAAACAAACAAATACAAAACAATAACAATAACAACAATACAAAAACTCAGGCAGATGATTGACAGTGTTCAGCTGATATATTATTTTACTGCGAGTACAAACATTCCTCAACGATTTCTTCTCGTCCAATGTGTGAGGGTTGTAAGAGACTACAAAGGTGTCTAACTGTGGCGCCCTCTACAGGAACCCCACTCCTGAACAACTACAGCTGTTTAATATTTCTGTCTTAATGGCAAGATAATTATGACAGAACAAATCACTTATCAGCACCTAAAAAGATCAAATGCAAGTCAGAGACAAAGTAACCGCTCAAGCAACTTATGAGAAATGTCATTTTATAAGCAGCTTCAAACAAAGCGTGATGTGATAATGATATTTTTATTCTAACCACTAGGTGTCAGTAATGGTCGGCTGCTAAATGTATAAGACAGAAGAGATGGGAGGCGCACACACTCCTGTAAACTCTACAAAAGAAGAAGAAGGCAGCAGAAGACAACTAGCTGAAGACAAATCGACACAAATATCAAGGAGTGAAGCACCATGTTTTAAAAATAGGCCATTTGCATATTTGAAGAGAAGGAGAGCGCTGTGGTTTTTAAATTCGTTGTCTCACTGCTACAGCATTGAATGGAGTCGTGAACATCAGCTCTGTTGACATCTCTTCTGCCACGGACCAGAGACTGATTGGGGCAACTCGTGTTTAATGTGCTTTGATCTGATTTTGCCCCTTGACGTCCCAACTTTAAAATAATTAAATGTAAAGCTCATTAATACTACTATTAAATTTATATGGTCTCAGCAACACAGTGTTTTTGGGTTAGAATATTTTTTGCAGAATGTCAGTTGACACCACGCTGGTTTGCAGCCCCAACATTGTGATGATGAATTAGTGTGTGTGTGTGTGTGTGTGTGTGTATGTAAGTGAGACACCTGTGATAGTGAGGGAGCCACTGGAGGGGATCCTGATTGTAGTCTGCAGGTCTTCCACCCTCCACAAAGGCACTTTCCAGAATTCATTGTCATATCTGACAAACAAACATTAAAGAACATGTGAGGAAAAATGTTGTATGAGACAGTGAAATCTATCCGAACTCAGAACAGCTGTTGAATAAAAAACAGAAGTATTTCAGACATGACGACACCTTCAGTCTGCTCTACATCATCCTATAAATACAAACTGCACTGTAACAAGTAGTTGTTGTGGTGAAACTGAATCACAGTCAACAAGCACGAGAACTGAGGCAGATCAAGATTCAACATCATGCTGACTTACTTGATCCTGGCACGGTTCTGCTGTGCAAACAGCGGAATGTTGATGTTGAAGGGCAGGTGGCACACTGCCATCACATTCACCACCCTATATGCGGAGAACGTCACCTGGACAGATAGAATAAGTGGAAGTCAGCTCCACACCCACTCACACTACAACCCCCTGTATGAAGTCATAAAGAACTCAGAACATAAGATCAGGCATAGTTAAAAAATTCTTCCTTGTCTCTGTGTGATTCCCTGAAGCTCCCTGCACACATTGGTGACAATAAGAATTCAGAATGTAAACTTATAGCTCAGTGCGCAGGACATACATCAGTGCTCTAATGTCTTTCATATGAAATGAATTCAGTCCTAATCATAATATCTGAGTCCGTACTCTCACCTTAAAGCCCAGCTTCAGCAGCTCGTAGACCACTTCTCGAGCCCCCACCTTTGCTTTCTCCTCACTAAAAGAGAAAACAGCAGGAATGAGAGAGTGAGATCCACACGGTTCAGCAAATGCCAACGAAAAAGCTCGTTGGCATGAGCAATGTTGGTGCTTAAGTCTGGAAATATGCCAACCATAAAATAAAATGTGATTATAGATGTGTATGTTTATGGGTTGTGTGAAATACGGACCTTTTTGCTCCGACGCACGTGACCTTCCCAGAGGCATATATTTTTGCCAAGATTCTGGGTCTCTGAAGTTGCATTGTGACATGCTGAAATCAGAGCAAAAGATTTTTTCATTCGACTGTTAATTAGTAAACAGGCATTCATTAAAAAACAAACTCAAATTCTGAATTGCAAATAAATTAAATACATACAACTGTGACATTGAAGACATTAACAATGCATTTTAGAAAAGCATTTTCATCGGGGAGATGAAATAAAACTTGAAATGCTGTAAAATTTAGGAGCATACAAAAAGTACCATATCTTTACTGACAGGTGCACACAGTCTGTAAATATAACTGAGGAACTCTGGCAATAATTACTTTACGACACCTCCCCATTTAAAGCCCAAATTGAAGACTGTATCATCCAAGCAGTAATTTAATTATATTCGCAGTCATTATTAAAAGGAACTGTCGTGTCAGTGACATGACATCTGACATCCGTCTGGCATCTGGCACAGTGAGCAGGCCCACAACATGTGGAATGTGCCAGAGCTCTGTATGGATCACTCAAACTGCACAAACTAGACTTTGAGAGTAAAACATGCTCTGGCACTGTAAGGATTGGTGAGATTTTGGCCACCCTTAGGAACTTGCTCCATACTTTGTACTTACTTACCTGAAAACGTTGCTTTTCTTCTACATTGATGCCATTTTGGGCAATGAATTTCAGATCTAGCTGGCACATGGTATTGAAAGTCGCCACCACATTTGTGATTTTGACATCGATAGCACCCATGGTATAGGCTTCTTCTGTGAGGTACTCCATTTGATTATGGAAGCTGAAAAGAGAAAGAAAAATTACTGCACATTCACGTGAAATCAGTCACCTAGGTGACTGATTTTGCAGTGTTATTATTGATACTGCAGTGTTCTATTAAATTTGACTATTACAAGTAATAGGAGACATGAATGTGATTCAAACACACTATTCACTTTAACATCAATTCCTGAAATGACAGTTTCATGTATCATTAAAAACAGGTTGATTTCAGGTCTGTTGACCTCTACTTTCAGAACAGAACAGCTCAACTACTAAACAAGTTAAGAAAGAATAAATGTCCACCATGGGATAAAAGCCATTATTGAATGAGTCTGTTTGTGCGATGGTATTTTACAACCCCTGGCAAAAATTATGGAATCACCGGCCTCAGAGGATGTTCATTCAGTTGTTTAATTTTATAGAAAAAAAGCAGATCACAGACATGACACAAAACTAAAGTCATTTCAAATGGCAACTTTCTGGCTTTAAGAAACACTATAAGAAATCAAGAAAAAAGATTGTGACAGTCAGTAACGGTTACTTTTTTAGACCAAGCAGAGGAAAAAAATATGGAATCACTCAATTCTGAGGAAAAAATTACGAAATCACCCTGTAAATTTTCATGCCCCAAATTAACACCTGCATCAAATCAGATCTGCTCATTGACATTGACCCTATGCCATGACATTGACCCTATGTGTCTTTTTGCAAGGAATGTTTTTGCAGTTTTTGCTCTATGGCAAGATGCATTATCATCTTGAAAAATGATTTCATCATCCCCAAACATCCTTTCAATTGTCCAAAATATCAACATAAACTTGTGCATTTATTGATGATGTAATGACAGCCATCTCCCCAGTGCCTTTACCTGACATGCAGCCCCATATCATCAATGACTGTGGAAATTTACATGTTCTCTTCAGGCAGTCATCTTTATAAATCTCATTGGAAAGGCACCAAACAAAAGTTCCGGCATCATCACCTTGCCCAATGCAGATTCGAGATTCATCACTGAATATGACTTTCATCCAGTCATCCACAGTCCACGATTGCTTTTCCTTAGCCCATTGTAACCTTGTTTTTTCTGTTTAGGTGTTAATGATGCCTTTCATTTAGCTTTTCTGTATGTAAATCCCATTTCCTTTAGGCGGTTTCTTACAGTTCGGTCACAGACGTTGACTCCAGTTTCCTCCCATTCGTTCCTCATTTGTTTTGTTGCACATTTTTCGATTTTTGAGACATATTGCTTTAAGTTTTCTGTCTTGACGCTTTGATGTCTTCCTTGGTCTACCAGTATGTTTGCCTTTAACAACCTTCCCATGTTGTTTGTATTTGGTCCAGAGTTTAGACACAGCTGACTGTGAACAACCAACATCTTTTGCAACATTGCGTGATGATTTACTCTCTTTTAAGAGTTTGACAATCCTCTCCTTTGTTTCAATTGACATCTCTCGTGTTGGAGCCATGATTCATGTCAGTCCACTTGGTGCAACAGCTCTCCAAGGTGTGTTCACTCCTTTTTAGATGCAGACTAAGGAGCAGATCTGATATGATGCAGGTGTTAGTTTTGGGGATGAAAATTTACAGGGTGATTCCATAATTTTTTCCTCAGAATTGAGTGATTCCATATTTTTTTCCTCTGCTTGGTCTAAAAAGGTAACCATTACTGACTGCCACAATCTTTTTTTCTTGATTTCTTATAGTGTTTCTTAAAGCCAGAAAGTTGCCATTTGAAATGACTTTAGTTTTGTGTCATGTCTGTGATCTGCTTTTTTTCTACAAAATTAAACAACTGAATGAACATCCTCCGAGGCCGGTGATTCCATAATTTTTGCCAGGGGTTGTATATTTAAGAATATAATTCATCATCATTTCGTATCTTTTGAGAAGAATGCAGCTGAAATGCACAGAATATAAAGGGTGGAGGCCGGACACAGCAAGTTCAGACCAGACTGAGGTCACATGTAGAATATAGAATAGAATAGTCTTTATTGTCATTGCGTATATATACATACAATGAAATTTGTCTTCTACATTTAACCATCCTAATTACAGTTAGACACAATCCAACCACTAGGAGCAGTGGGCAGCCACAGTCCAGCGCCCGGGGACCAACTCCAGATGTAAACGCTGCCTTGGTCAGGGGCAGAGAAAGGAGCAGACCCTAATTTAGCATGTTTTTGATTGTGGGAGGAAACCGGAGTGCCCGGAGGAGACCCATGCAGACACAGAGAGAACATGCAAACTTCACACAGAAAGGCCGGGAATCGATCCAACAACCTTCTTGCTGTGAGGCACCGGTGCTAATCACTAAGCACCATGCCACCGCCATGTACAAAGAACCCTGGTTCTTACCCCCAGAATCTTAGCTCAAAGATCAAATCCAGTATATCAAGAACACACTCAGCATCCAGCTTCTCAAGGACGAGTTTAACAAACACCAACAAACATGACTTATCTGAAGAAAACTGGCTGTGAGTAGAGCTGCAACGATTAATAGATTATTGAGTATTATATTAATTGAGAACTATTTTAATTATTAACAAATCATTTTACGACTTGTTTTAAATATCCAAATTCTTTGGTTTCAGTTTCTTAAATGTGAATGTTATCTGGTTAATTTATTTAATTTGTTTTCTATCAAGCAGTGCATTTCATATCTTTGAGCTGTGACCAAAAGAAGACATCTGAAGGCATCATTTTGCGATGTGGATAACAACTATTTTATATATATATATATATATATATATATATATATATATATATATATATATATATGGCTCACCCATCCAATTAATTATTTCAGAAAATAAACAAGTGATGAAGCAATAATGAAAATATATAGCTGCTGGGTTTTGAATTAGGAAAAAATCCTTCACCATGCCACATTTAAATGTAAATAATAGTAATTCTAATAAGTTAAAGATAAATTCCATTAAAGCTTGATGTCACAGGAGACTGAAAATACTGAGGCAACCTAGTGAATGTTAGTTTCTTCATCTCAAAATGGAAAATATTGGTTCCAAATCTTACCTCATCAAAATATCAGTTCGTAACTCCTCAAAGTTACAATAGTTCTTACAATATATTGTTGCTTGCTGTCGTACTTGAGTCGAGTGATCTGTTTTACCAAATAATCAAATAAATCTCAGGCAAGATTGGTTTTAGACAGAGATCAGATCCCACGTCACAGCACCATGGCAACGCACCTAGCAACACAAACAATAAAAAAACTATAATGCTTTTTTAAACAAAAATTGAACAAAATCTAATCAGAAAAATAGATTTCCAACGTGCAATAAAATGCAGCATCACAGACATGAATAAAAGTGTGCAAAAGCTCTTTGTTTACAAATGAAATGTTGGTGGCTAAGCTAACTTAGCAGGCTAAATAACAACTCCAAGTTTAGAGCAGGCTTACCTTCACAAGTGGTAAAACTCTTATTTTTGGTTAAACGCGATAGTTATGGATCCACAAAAAAAGGCTGAAATATGTCCTTAGCCACAAAAAACAACTTTTAAACTTGGACGTCTTTGGTGCTGCGCTCCCAACGAAATGCTCCAACTGACTGTGCTCACAATGAAGCTCCAACAGGTTTTGAGCAGCTCAAGCTGTGACGTCACTCGCGACATCAGGAAGGGGAGGGGGATCACACAAGTCAATATGGGGGGGAGTCTCGTTTTATCTTCATTCTTTAACCTTTATTGTAGTTCTGAAGTCACACATTGACTGTAACAAGTACATAAATGTAACATCACAAACGTGTATTATTATTACTACATTGTGTTTGTATTATTATTTTGTTTGTAATTTTTCTAATTTGGCATAATTCTGATGATTTTCACCCCTGACTGTTTCAACATTTTATTACTGGTTCTCATTTTTCATGCACTTTATTTGTTCAATAAAACACAAAATAATGATTGAATTTTTATATACAGCAAATCTGTACTATAGGAGGACTTTTTGAACTTTATTTTACTAATTAACACACACACGCTATATATATATATATATATATATATATATATATATATATATATATATATATATATATATATATATATATATATATATATATATATATATATATACACATGCATACATACACACACACACTTTCAGCATCTCAGAGTTAAAAATATGGAGTTTGATTCCCCTCCCTCTCCCCTATTTCCTTTTGGCATATCAACACAAAATCAGCTCCAACAAAAGTGAATATGCGAGCTGTAATTTTTATTGCATATTAATAATAATTTCTTTGTAAGTGTACTGACCAGTAGAATACCACACAAACACAGTTGCAAATGATCATGCAATGTTAAAATGACACCTTTAACTTATATTTGTAATTTGTCATTAATAACTGGGAAATTTCCTTCTAAAATGAAGATAGCTAAAGTGATACTGCTGTTCAAATCTGGTGACAAACATGTATTTTCAAACTATAGCCCAATCTCGCAGTTACTACAAAAGTTAAGTCCCTTCGGCTACTCACTTGTTTGCACTCAAGGTCGCCACAGCAAATCCAAGGTGGATCTGCATGTTGAATTGGCACTGGTTTTACGTTAGATTCCCTTCCATTACATGGAGAAACGTGGCAGGGGTGAGATTTGAACCAGGAACCTTCCACACTGAAACCAAGTGCATCAACCACTTGGCCTCCACCCCTGCAAGCTCACCGTTACTACAATTTTCAAAAATTCTGGAAAAGATATTTGTAAAGAGGTTAAACATCATATACTCAGTGAACAGCAATAAGGATTTAGAAAAAAAAAATCTTACTACTTCACTGGTTTTAATTGATTTTGTTGAAAAAATTACAAATGCAATTGAGAACAAGCAATACTCTGGAGGGGTTTTCTTTGATTTACAGAAAACATTTGATACTATAGATCACACTTTACTGTTGGATAAACTACAGAAGTATGGTATTACAGAAGGGCGCATGATTGAGTAGCTAGCTATTTACACAACAGGTATCAGTGTGTCCATATGTTCACTCTGAGATTAATGACTCATGATTTAGCATAATTGTAATATAATAATATAAATGAAATAGAGGAGCCCAAACTTACTCCATTAAAAGAGAAAATACAAAAATTTAAATGCGAAAAAAGTCAAGAATTTGTTCTATAATTTCTATATCCACTGTGAATTGAGACACAGTGGATCCACATGGTGCCACAGTAGATAATGAATCAAACAATCAAAGTTAAAATCTTAAGAGAACCTAAATTTGTAATCTGACAGTGTTTGACTTGTGTGCTGGGAGGCAGCCACAGACAAACCAACAGGAACTGGGAAGAATTTCATTTTAACAACAGTTAACTCCTGGAGGAACACTGACCTTTGAACCCAGTTACATTTACCTTCACGCTGATTGGAGATGGGCTCTGGAATGACCCTGGTAATGTCAGCCAAAGGTCAAATGTGTGTCAAGTTTGGTTTACTGTCAGCGAGTCCCATAACAATCTCTAATATTGAACAGTGCACATGCAGTGGGATCTAGGATGTGATGGGGCAAAAACACCAATTTTGGTGTAAACTGGAGTGAAAATCAAAATTCTGACCTTTAACCCCAATAGCCCTTGTCTTACCTGAATTGAACCCTTTATGTAAAACTCCAAGGTTGACCTGCATCCAACCACATACCAGGTTTGTTACATTTGATAAAAGGACTTGGAAAATACTGCTTAAATGATCGTATGACATCTACTGAATCTCTCAGACAGGTGGAATTTTGTGCTTTTTTAAAAGTCCTTATCTGAATACATATTCATAGTGTTGTGTGTTACATGAGTCCTGACAAGGGTCAAACAATTATTGAGCTGCTTGATTGTGAGTTTGCCAACAGGAAACCTTTAATTAAACATTGTTTATTATTTCTAATTTTGAATATCAATCCTCACTTTTAGATTATGTTAATTAATAGAGAATAAAAATGAGGTAATTTTGCACAAAAAACCCTGCTGGATCAGGTCTTCATTGGTTTGATTTTCAATCTTCTTGGTTGTTTCGTCAAAGATATTCAGCCTGCAGAAACAAAATCCAAGATGTCAAAGGTGCATTGTAGAAATCCTGTCCTACAGATACAACTCCCTCAGAATTGAGAGAAGAAGAGCTGTATAAACCCTGAAGAGTACCAGAAAGTCCACAGGGTCTTTCGGCTTTGATCCTGCAGCACTCCACCATGGCCTCGGTAAGTGACAGCATCACGTGTGTCATCAGGTAGTTCCTCAGAGGAAGCGAACGAGCTCCCAGAAGCTCCTGTTCCTCTTTCTCCACCTCTGACAAATTCTTCTTCTAACAAAAAGTATCAGATCACACGGGAGCCTGTTGGGTTCTTACGGCTCAGAATCAAAGCAGTGATTCTTTGTTTCTAGGCCCTGATGCCACGCTCTCTGGGATTCTAGTCTGACACACTTACCCATTCTTCATACTGAGCCGTGAACTCGCCCAGCTCAGCCTCCTTCCTGCGCCTCCTCTCTGCCTCCTCTGTGGCCACTTCCTGCTTCACGCCTTCTGTCCTCCTCCCGTTGCTCCTGTGGAGTCAGGGCGTAGTTCTTGGGCCTCCTCACGGTCTTGGTGATCATCTTTAAAGCACATCTGTGCTCAGGATCGTCTGTACTGATGTCTGGAAAGGAACAAGGTAAAGAAAGAGAAAACACTGGACTATTAGTGAAACAAACCCCAGAAAACACAATTATTATTTAACTCTGACTGCAGGACAAAAAAGACCTGAACACACACCTGCTCCTTCACTCACACACAGGAATGAAGTACAAAGGCACTCAGAGAGCAGGCCTCTGCCACGAGCCAATAATCCTGGACGTCCATCCATCCATCCATTTTCTTCCGCTTTATCCGGAGTCGGGTCACAGTGGCAGCAGCTCAAGCAAAGCCGCCCTGACCTCCCGATCCACACACACCTCCCCCAGCTCCTCCGGGGCAACCCCCTGGCTTTCCCAAGCCAGCCAAGAGATGTAGTCCCTCCAGCGTGTCCTGGGTCTTCCCCAGGGCCTCCTCCCAATGGGACGTGCCCGGAACACCTCTCCAGCGAGGCGTCCAGGGGGCATCTGAAAAAGATGCCCGAGCCACCTCAACTGACTCCTTTCGATGTGGAGGAGCAGTGGCTCGACTCCGAGCTCCTCCCGAGTGACCGAGCTCCTCACCCTATCTCTAAGGGAGCGCCCAGCCACCCTGCGGACGAAACTCATCTCGGCCGCTTGTACTCACGATCTCGTTCTTTCGGTCATGAGCCAAATCTCATGACCATAGGTGAGGATCGGAACGTAGATCGATCGGTAATTCAAGAGCTTTGCCCCCTACTCAGCTCTCTCTTCACCACGATGGTCCGATACAGTGACTGCATCACTGCAGACGCTGCACCGATCCGTCTGTCGATCTCACGCTCCATCCGTCCCTCACTCGTGAACAAGACCCCGAGATACTTAAACTCCTCCACTTGAGGCAAGGACACTCCACTGACCTGAAGAGGGCAAAGCACCTTTTTCTGGTCGAGAACCATGGCCTCGGATTTGGAGGTGCTGATTTTCATCCCGGACGCTTCACACTCGGCTGCAAACCACCCCAGTGCATGCTGAAGGTCCTGATTTGACGAAGCCAACAGAACCACATCGTCCGCAAACAGCAAAGACGAGCTTCTGTGGTTCCCAAACCAGACCCCTCTACACCCTGGCTGTGCCTAGAAATTCTGTCCATAAAGGTAATGGAACAGAACCGGTGACAAAGGGCAGCCCTGGCGGAGGCCAACGTGCACTGGAAACAGGTTTGACTTACTACCGGCAATGCGAACCAAGCTCCTGCTGCAATAGTACAGGGACCGGATAGCCCTTAGCAAAGGACCCCGGACCCCATACTCCCGGAGCACCCCCCACAGGGTGCCCTGAGGGACATGGTCGAACGCCTTCTCCAGATCCACAAAACACATGTGGACTGGTTGGGCGAACTCCCATGAACCCTCGAGCACCTGATGGAGCGTGTAGAGCTGGTCCAGTGTGCCACGACCAGGACGAAAACCACACTGCTCCTCCTGAATCTGAGGTTCGACCATCGGTCAAATTCTCCTCTCCAGTACTCTGGAATAGACCTTACCGGGGAGGCTGAGGAGTGTGATCCCCCTATAGTTGGAACACACCCTCCGGTCCCCCTTCTTAAACAGAGGGACCACCACCCCGGTCTGCCAATCCAGAGGCACTGTCCCCGATTGCCACGCGATGTTGCAGAGGCGTGTCAGCCAAGACAGTCCCACAAGATCCAGAGACTTAAAGTACTCAGGACGGATTTCGTCCACCCCAGGAGCCTTGCCACTGAGGAGCTTTCTAACCACCTCGGTGACTTCGGCCTGGGTAATGGACGAGTCCGCCTCTGAGTCCCCAGTCTCTGCTTCCTCTTCGGAAGACGTGACGATGGGATTGAGGAGATCCTCGAAGTATTCCTTCCACCGCCCAACAACATCTCCAGTCAGGGTCACTAGCTCCCCACCCGCACCGTAAACAGTGCTGGTGGAGAGCTGCTTCCGCCTCCTGAGGTGTCGGATGGTTTGCCAGAATCTCTTCGAGGCCGACTGATAGTCCTCCTCCATGGCCTCCCCGAACTCCTCCCAGACCCGAGTTTTTGCCTCTGTGACCGCACGGGCTGCTGCACGCTTGGCCTGCCGGTACCTGTCAGCTGCCTCCGGGGTCCCGCCTACCAACAAAGATAAGTAGGACTCCTTCTGCTTGAAGAAGGAATCCTAGACGTGTGCATCAGAATTACTGTATTTTCTGGATGATCTTTTTTTTATTATACTCAACAAAAATATAAACGCAACACTTTTGGTTTTGCTCCCATTTTGTATGAGATGAACTCAAAGATCTAAAACTTTTTCCACACACACAATATCACCATTTCCCTCAAATATTGTTCACAAACCAGTCTAAATCTGTGATAGTGAGCACTTCACCTTTGCTGAGATAATCCATCCCACCTCACAGGTGTGCCATATCAAGATGCTGATTAGACACCATGATTAGTGCACAGGTGTGCCTTAGACTGCCCACAATAAAAGGCCACTCTGAAAGGTGAAGTTTTGTTTTACTGGGGGGGATACCAGTCAGTATCTGGTGTGACCACCATTTGCCTCATGCAGTGCAACACATCTCCTTCGCATAGAGTTGATCAGGTTGTCAATTGTGGCCTGTGGAATGTTGGTCCAGTCCTCTTCAATGGCTGTGCGAAGTTGCTGGATATCGGCAGGAACTGGTACACGCTGTCGTATACGCCGGTCCAGAGCATCCCAAACATGCTCAATGGGTGACATGTCCGGTGAGTATGCCCGCCATGCAAGAACTGGGACATTTTCAGCTTCCAAGAATTGTGTACAGATCCTTGCAACATGGGGCCGTGCATTATCCTGCTGCAACATGAGGTGATGTTCTTGGATTGGCACAACAATGGGCATCAGGATCTTGTCACGGTATCTCTGTGCATTCAAAATGCCATCAATAAAATGCACCTGTGTTCTTCATCCATAACAGACGCCTGCCCATACCATAACCCCACCGCCACCATGGGCCACTCGATCCACAACATTGACATCAGAAAACCGCTCACCCACACGATGCCACACATGCTGTCTGCCCTGAACAGTGTGAACCGGGATTCATCCGTGAAGAGAACACCTCTCCAACGTGCCAAACGCCAGCGAATGTTAGCATTTGCCCACTCAAGTCGGTTACGACGACGAACTGGAGTCAGGTCGAGACCCCGATGAGGACGACAAGCATGCAGATGAGCTTCCCTGAGACGGCTTCTGACAGTTTGTGCAGAAATTCTTTGCTTATGCAAACCGATTGTTTCAGCAGCTGTCCGAGTGGCTGGTCTCAGACGATCTTGGAGGTGAACATGCTGGATGTGGAGGTCCTGGGCTGGTGTGGTTACACGTGGTCTGCGGTTGTGAGGCTGGTTGGATGTACTGCCAAATTCTCTGAAACACCTTTGGAGACAGCTTATGGTAGAGAAATGAACATTCAATACACGAGCAACAGCTCTGGTTGACATTCCTGCTGTCAGCATGCCAAGTGCACGCTCCCTCAAATCTTGCGACATCTGTGGCATTGTGCTGTGTGATAAAACTGCACCGTTCAGAGTGGCCTTTTTTTGTGGGCAGTCTAAGGCACACCTGTGCACTAATCAATGTGTCTAATCAGCATCTTGATATGGCACACCTGTGAGGTGGGATGGATTATCTCAGCAAAGGAGAAGTGCTCACTATCACAGATTTAGACTGGTTTGTGAACAATATTTGAGGGAAATGGTGATATTGTGTATGTGGAAAAAGTTTTAGATCTTTGAGTTCATCTCATACAAAATGGGAGCAAAACCAAAAGTGTTGCGTTTATATTTTTGTTGAGTGTAGTTTAGGAGGTCCTGCAAATGCATTCATTAATCATAATAATTAACTTATGTAAGGCTTTCTCAGGAATCAACGCAGTAAACAAGATAAATTTCAGTCATATACCAAGAATAAAAACAATAATACAAATACACTACCACAATGGGCAAAAATCCCAAAATAAGTGTTTTATTTAAAAAAAAAAAAATCAAATGGAGTCACTTTTCTATTGCTTGCAATGCTATGGACCAGCAAACCAAGTTCATCTGTGTCAAATATTATCGAATGTCATTTAATTTATTCATCCATCTTTTGCTTATTTTTAGAATTTAAAACTGATGTTCAGTAACAGCACACGTTGTGGTGCACACGTGCAACTGAGTCCCTGCATGTTGATGAAGTCGTCCCCAGAGAAACACTGTGCTAAAACGTGAGTTCAACATCCAGAAACAATACAGTATCTGTTTTGTGTGTGTTTCCTGGATTCCCTGAAGTGTGTAATAAAAATAATTTTCTGTTGAAAACATTTTGTCGTAAACGCGGTTTTCATAAAACACGTTCACTACACTGCTGATGTGTCTGAATGCATGTCTTCTCCTGCTTTGTTCAATGCAGAAGACAATGAACAAATCCTCAGGCCCCGCCCACCAGCCGTGTGGTTGGCCCGGTCCATATATAACGCAGGAAACTCAGAAAAAGCACAAAGCCGTCATTTAAAGAAACTCAGATTTCAGGCAGGTGCAACATCCACAGTATTACAAAAATAAACGCTGTTTGCATTCTGTAATGTTCAGGGCATTACAGATATGTTCCGCATGAATCTCCAGCACCGTTATGTCCATGGTGCTGCGATTCCTGTATCTCCCCAGACGAGGGACAAATTCGTCCTGGGTGCAGCATTCTGTGGAAGTTGTTGTGCTCTTTTTTTTTTAAATCAAAAAATCAGAGGCTTGTAAGACAAAAATGAAGTAAACATTAAAGTTAACAGAAGACCGATTAGATTCTTGTCCAAAACCCACCGAAGAAAATCAGCTTTGCCTGCTGGTATGTCTTTGGGAAGCCGTCAAGAACAAATCCCTGTCATGATTCACAGGTAGTCAGGGCACAGCAGGTGGTAGGGAGCAAAATGCAGACACACAGGCAGGTGGTGGATTAAGAACAAGGCTTTATCAATAAATCAGGCAGGGTCTGGTACACAGAATGGCAGTCAGCGTTGCGGAGGTACAGGCAGGTGATAAGCAGAGGCGTCGTCAAAAACAGGCGGGTTCGATACCACAGCAAACAATGTAACAAGAGCAAAGACAAAATCCAGATCCAGAATACAAGTAAGGTCGAGGAAAACATGAGAGCAAAAAACTGTGACGAGAGGGCCAGGACGAAGATAACAAAATCAACGAACAAGCAAAGGAAAAGAAAACATGCAGGGCTTAAATACACTGAGTTAATTAGGAAGTGATATGGAGCAGGTGTGGTGTGCAGGCAGGAGGAGGGCGTGGCCTAACAGAGGGGAGAGGCAGTGAGACAAGAGAAGGCTGTGACAGGTGGACAAGGAGGTGACAAACAAAACTGGGCGTGGCCAGCAGAGCTGAGAAGGTGATGGACAAGAGTGGAGTGAGCTGAGGACATGACTGTGATCCAAATGAAACGGGATGTGAAAATACGAGAACAGAGACAAAGGAGTGCAGTGACAAGATGGACATGACAAATGATACTAAAATATCCAAGACGGCATAGAAACTGAACATGAACAGAATCAGGTTGGAGAACAAGAAAATCAAAAGCTAAAACTAGAATGGAACTGACACGAATAATATAACTGAAGACAAATGTGGTAAACCTGACAAATAAACTTAGTGACACAAGTAATCAAATGTAATCAAAAACAGTGGATCAAAACTAAACTAAATCAGAACAGAACTCAACATGTGACTGAAGTGTGGTGAACAGAAAACAAGCTGTGAATGTTAAAGATTTTGTATATATGTTATCACTGTTAAACGTTTGTACATTTGCCTTCTTTCTCATGAGAACGGTGTTGTGCTGTTTTGCACTTCACCCTGAGAACGTACGTGTTATTCAACCTTGTTTAGCTTTGTCTTCTTTCTCATGAGAACGGTGTTGTGCTGTTTTGCACTTCACCCTGAGAACGTACGTGTTATTCAACCTTGTTTAGCTTTGTCTTCTTTCTCATGAGAACGGAGATGTGCTGTTTTGCACCTGTCTTAATGCAATCCTGAGAATTCAATTTTGTTTTGACGTTTGTGATGTGGTGTTTAGTGTGAAGGAGTGTGGAAGACAGGACACTTCAGGCAGATGCAGAACAGCTGATACCTGCAACAGACGAACGAGATGTGCTGACCTGAAGTGTTCTTCCTTACAGCTGCACTTATTGACGTATGCGTTTATGTTATGGGAAGAAACTTGTCTTGCGTCATTACCCCCACCCTTAGGACAAGTTTCTTGTTTATGTGATGAGGGCGTCTCTTAATAAAAAGAGCGGAAAAGCAGGCCAGACTTTAGTGTAGCCTTGGTGTACAGCCTGGCCGCACTCCGCGCGTAATATTTGACTTTCTGTCTCACTGGTGTTTCTTGACTCTGTTTGTCTTGTTAAAGGTTTTAAGAATGTTTGGAGGAGAAAATACCCAACAGTGACAAAAGCAGTGTTGAACAAAAATCAAAGACGGTGGTTCAAAGACTAAACTAAACAAGAACGGAACTCAAGATGTGGCTATGGTGTGATGAAAAGAAAACAAGCAGCTGTGACAAAAGTGAAATAACCAGACTGTCAAAAAAGCAGACAAAAGGAAATCAATAAAAAGACTGACAAACATGATGGGTGAGGACCGAGCAGGGGCAAGACCTGACAATCCCTGGTTCCTACATGGCTTTGAATTCAGCTTTTCTCTCAAAATGGCACAAAGTAACTGTTCAGACAGCCAACCTAAAGGAGGAAACAACAGATTTAGACCACAGGTGAAGCTTTTTTTAAAAACCAAAATTAACATCAAAATAAAAGAACTAATGGAAAAACACTAAAGTTTATTAACTCTGCACTGAAGCATTTATGTTTTCTTCCAAACTTTAAAGATGGTTTGAAATAAAACAAAACGCAGACTGCTGATAATAACTGAATAAAATGTGTAACAACGTCTGCTTTGCTAAAACATACTACAAACACTAGGAACACAGAGTTTAACAGAAAACGAAAGCTCACTCGCTCCATCCACTGTGTCAAAGCAATTGTTACTGAGGGAGACTCTGGCCAGGAGGTTCTCTTGGATTGTGAGGGAACCTCAGCTACAACATTTTGGCCATGTGGCACATTTCTCTGGGCGTGATCCAGCACACAGCAGTTGGAGAAAGCCAAAGCCACGCCCACATTTCACCAGGCTGTGGTAGATAGATGGTTACTTTCAAAAAGTGGCGATGGACTGGTTGTCTGCCTTGGTGTTTGCTATCTGGGATCCAAAGCAGTTCCATAGTGTGGTGAATGTGAGAGGAAGCTCCAAGACCAAACACTGACCAAACTCAGAATTAACACATGACCTTTAGAAAACATTGGAGAAATAGAACAAATGATGACACATGAATAAGGTATTAATGTACGAGGGCCTGTTGAAAACAAGTCAGCATTCCAAAAATATTTGCTACTTGTTGCAGATGGTTTCTAGTTCAACAGTTTCAAAACTGCAAAAGATTTTTTCTTGGCTAGTCATGCGATTCATATGGAACACAGCTAACTGGACCATGACTGGCCATTCAACATGACAGATACATGATCCAACGATGTCCTTGACACGGGGTCTGTAGAGCGCACTGATTATTTTATTTTAAATTTTTTGATTTGGCTCTTTCTTTGGTTCTGTGATGTGGGGGATGTGGGGATGGTGCCACCAGCAGAAGATCCTTGACCTGTTGTTTCTTCTTCTATCTTTCAGCAGCTTCTTTGGTAACAGCAGTTTTATTCCTGTTACACCCCTGATACATCAGATAACATGAAAGACTTTCACCTGTACAGACACAGAGTTTGGCAACATCCCCCCGTATCTTGTTATCAAACCTCCATTTGTCTCCATGCTTTCCTCCAAGGTGTCCAACTGTTTCGCATTGCAGCCTCGACGACTTCTTCACTGACATTTTCAGGATCTGCTGCATTCTTTTTCTCTATATCTTTCTGTTAAACACAATAAACAAAATATAACATGCAAAAAAGGTTTGGTTTTTAGCCCCAAACTCCATTATGAAGGTAAAACAGCTGATAATTGTAAACAGCCCATCTAAAACAGTATTCTCAGGTTGGTAAATCCATCTTTGCTTCCACTAACCAGGTCTGAAATCTTCTCTTCAGTGACCTCTTTGATGCTGATGTGGCGGATTCTGTAAAGACGGCAGTGCTTCTCTGTGACGGTGCTTTTTCCCACTGCTGGAGGACCAGTCAGGTAGATTTTAAACGGCTGCATAAATAAATGAAAGAAGCGTAATTGGTTCATGCATGAGTTTTAACTGCTCAGAGACTTCATGCTGGTTCCTTCATGGATCAGTTTGCTGACATTTCAAAGCTACAGTAGCTACACATTCTCACTCCCAACTCGTCAAATATCAGTTCCATTTATCATCAACCTGCACTGGGAACCAGGTTAACACACAGCGGCCTCATTTCTCTCCAGATCTAGATCAGACGAACCCTTCAGAGTTTCTGAATAACAGTGTATAAAAACTATGATTATTACTCTGTTGCAATACAGTTTAAAGAATGTGATCACTCACAAGTAGCTGCCTTGTATCTTTGTATTCTTCCACAATCTTTTCCATGTTTTCAACCATCCCATGTTGAGAGGACCAGTAGAGGTCAAAGGTTTCTTTTAAAAGAAAAACATCAAGGCACAGGTCAATACTGAGGTATTCCAGGACTCCAGGTTGAAATCAGACACATGAAATGTTAAATTTAAATTTTTAATATCAAAAATTCTATCTATGTCAACTGAGTAACCATGCAAGGAGACTAGTTGAGGGAAGCCACCAAGGTACCTAGAGAACTCTGAAGGAGTTATAGGATTCCATGTTTCTGGCTGGAGAAACTGTGCACAGAGTAACGTTTGTCTGTTGCATCACCAGACACACAGCTTCATGATGAAGTGCAAAAAAGGATGATTTTATTTTTAACAAGGTGAAATTTCAGCTGCAATTTAGCAGAAGGCTCATGGAAGACCTGAGCCTAGATTTGATCTGTTTTCCTCTTGTACACTCCAACATAAAGCTGTGAATGGGGATGCAACAAGCAAATGTTGCTCCATTCCCAGTTTCTCTGCTCACATCCACAGAAGCTTGGGATTCTTTAAGCGCGTTCATGGTTGTCTTGTTGGCTTCCCTCACCTGGTTCCTGGTGGTTACTCGATTTTTGAAAACTGCTTACTTGACACAGATTTATCATCCAGTACCATACTGTTTGTGTTCCTTGATGATGGATGTAAACTCCATCCAAGACACATTTGGTACCTTGGAAATGTTCAAATATCCATCTACTGAGTTGTCTCAGGAAAACCGATTTAATCTTTATATTTTGAATAAATCAGCCACCTTTGGAATGTGTAGCAGTATAACACAGAGGTGTAAAATATCACTATGATTGGGTGTTTTATGGTAAAGGCACCAAATTTTGCACAAACATTTTCTGATATATATAAAACAGAAAAAAACAACAACTGATTTAATCCCTCCATGTGGACCACAACGTAAAAGTGAAGAGGTTTTACCTTACCATTAGCAGTGCTACAAGGTGTGGACTTGACCTTCCTAATCCTTCCATTAATTCCACTAATACACGTTGGTAGTGAACAGTCTTCACACATTCTCTCGCAGTGGAGGCAACGCACCAAACAAACTCTTGACCTCAGTTTATGTGTCATCTCAAAAGTAAACAGGACTTGGACACATCCCAAATGCACTAAGATCTAGGCTTTCAGTGATAATCTATACTCAGCCCTCAGCAACGTGTCTGTATGTTCTCATAGTTTCAAGTTCATTCATGTCTCTGGGAGCTAGGCCTGTTATGCTCAGAGAATTCTGGGAAGAGTTTATTAAATCAAGAGCTCTCCGGGCAGAGACTCGTATATCAGGATGAAGGTTCAGGTCTTTATGTTCCTGATGTTTCTAGTATTATTGGAGGGTGAGTCCTGGAATGTAACCAGTGTTCTAAGGTGGAGATTGGATGTCTTTGGTACTTGGTCTTTCCATGGAATCCCTGGTTACCACTAGAATGACTTTGTGTCAAATGGGTAGTTATTCATGGAGATGCAACTGGGTTATTCCATGTCAAACTGCCATATCTAGTGTATTTCTTTGATTTTGAACAGCATGTCAAATTTTGGGATTGCTACCATTTTAAGGCCTTTCTGGAAGCCAGATCATATAATATAGACCAAAAACATACTCAAGCTTCCCACTCTGCACAAAAAGTAAGCCCAGGGTCTGTGAATCTAACAACAAGTGAGTTATTAAAGTCTACCTTTGAGACAAACACTGTTTTCGCAAAATGTGAAAAAAAATTCACTGAAATTTCTTCTGTAACTTTAAAATTTTTGACGATACATACCTAATATTTGTCATTTCAGTGTAACTTTGTAACAGGAATAACATCAAATTGGCTCAACAGGGCTGAGAGGTGACCTTGGAGCCTTTGGGTGATTTCAGATGGAATGACCCAACTTCAGCGACGACACTATAGCTATGTGGCATGTTTTCCTGTTGAACATCATCGCCGTGTCACTGCTTAGGATCCCAGCAACAGAACAAGGCAGAGTGGTCACCCTACACATAACCTGAGTGTAGCAGATAAATGGATTTATGAGCTGAGGGTGAACCGCTGGTATGACCTGGTGGTTGCAAATCGGGACCCAGAGTGGTTTGGGAAGGTCATGTGACAACATCACCTGCCTTATATCAAATCCAAATACTTTCCCTTCTTTTTCTCAAGACCATCAATCTGTCCTGTGAATCGACACTGAGCTTGTGTTTTTCACGTCTCTCGATATTCACACAAACAGTATGTGTTCTATGTCTATTGTTGACATTCTGCTCATGTCTGTCCTCAGATTGGTCCTTATTCTGAGGCTTGATGGAATTCAGAGCTACATAAAAACTGAATTTCATTTATTGTTGAGTGATTTGTTAAATTTTAGTGCTGGATCACTGGACAGGATGCTCACTTTAGGATCATGATGGTAAATATGAACATGAAAAGAGACTCAAACTGAGCCTGACAGACGACATGTAGACAATCCTGACTGGACAACAATTTACGTGCAGTACTGAGAAAAGTATGTACTGTACCTTTAAATGCTCCATGAGTTTTGCCTCTTGCTCTGGTTCATTGCAAACCTGCCCTAGTCCAAGCACACCGCTTATCATCTGAAGGATAAAGAGTCAAAGATCAATCAATTTTTTCATAATCACGTGATCTTTGGTCAAATTCATAACAGTCGAAGACTCTTGAGCCAACAACGTGTTATCACACAAAAACATTTTCCTATTTTCCTTTTGTTTACTGTTACAGACATGTTACAGTCTCATAATGACAATATTACCTTTACAACATCTTCCAGTGTGTTATTGGACTCGTCCACAGGAACAATGTACTTGGACTTGGGTTCAGCTTCAGTGATGTTATAGATCACTCTGAAAGCCAAGTCAGGTCAGCGCTGGACAAACCTCAATAAATTAATCCCAGGACAGTCTGTTAACAAGTGGACTTAATGTTACACTACAAGGTCATATACGTGAATCATGGGAATATAATTTGTGCTTTCTCCAAACACTGGAACCGTTGTCTGCTACATTAACCAGGACACCTGTGACACAGTGCTGTCCTACTGCTGTCTCTGGACATGCTGCTGAGGCTTCCAGCTTATTTTTTGAGTTGTGGTCCGATGTGGAAAATGGAACATATTTACCTCAGGTGTGATGTTATTCCCAATTGTGACTTCCGACTTCTGAGGTATATGCAAAGCAGCATAAATCCACAAAGTTCAAAGTAATTTTTTCAGACTGTTCGTGGACAAGACATTTCATCTGCTTTGTCCCAGTCCACCTGCTGTAAATAGGCAGCAAAATATTTGGGAAAGTAACCTGAGTGGGACTGGTGTCCTGTCCAGAAGGAATTATAGACTTTGATCCACTTCACACTCCAGAATCCAGGGATAAGCACTGGCACCAATTGGGCTGTATTTTTAAAATTTATTTATTTTGTTGCTTTCCCTGGTTCCTCAAGGTCACCACAGAGGAACCGGTAGAGATCTGCACCAGGATTTGGCACAAAGTTTACACCAGATGCCCTTCCTGACACAACTCCTGTTACACGGAATCACAGGTACAGCCCGAAAATTCCTGAATGGTCTCCTTGTCAAAAGACCTGCTTAACTTCTGAGATCTGTCTGGATCAGGTGTGCACAGAGAGTCAGGCTGCACCTGCCTCTACTATATTAACAATTAATTTTACGACTGTAAATTCTCACACTTTAAGGTCCAGTTGACTTGTTGGATTACATTGACCTTTTCATAAAAAATAATCCACTTACACCTTGACCCAGTTTAAGGACACGTTTCTCCAGATAAATTATCCTTTGAATTGCAGGTTAATGCAGTGTGCAGTAAGGCGCATCAAAGACTGCACTTTCTGCGAAAACTTAGGAATTACAACGTAGATGGTGTCTTCATGAAAATGTTCTACAGTTGCTTTGTGGAGTCTGTGTTAACCTTTTCCTTCCTGTGTTGGCTCAACTTATTGAACCTTAAGAATCACAACCGTCTTTGTAATATTGTCAAGAAATGTGGTAAAATTATGGGAACTCAGTGCACGGACATCATGGACCTTTTTAAAACAAGGGTTGTGTCAAAAGCCAGGAAAATTATGGCGGATTCGGCACACCCTTTGCACTCACAATTTAAGTTTCTGCCCTCAGGCAGACGCCTGGTAATGCCCAGATGCAGAACCAACAGACTAAAAAACTCTTTTATTCCCACAGCCATTGCTCTCCTAAATAAGGACTCACTGTCGCACTTAAATCTACACTGACTTGCACCTTATTTCTTGATTTTTGGTTTGTATATTTATTCTGTTGTGTTTTTATGAACTTGATGATGTGTTTTGATTAATGCAATTTTTACTGCTGACTGCACCTGAATTGCCCCCATGGGGACTAAATAAATGATCAAATCAAATCAGATTGTTGTGGTTTTTGAAATTGGGTTGTGGTCTTCTTCTTCTATAGTCTTCATCAGTCATCACATCATCATCATCCTGAGAAGGGACATTAGAATGAATTTATACGTAATCCACACAGATCTGGAGTGAGCATCATTTTTCCCAAACTCACCAGATCTTGTGGTTTGGTTTTTACCCAGGTCATCACTGTGGAGACGAGGATGAACAATTTCTTGGAACTGAAGTTCTCCATTTCAGCATGAAGTGCTTCAGGAAATAATTTGACAAACTTCATTGCTGCCATACATTTTTTTTAAACTAATTTTAGATAGCGGCCCTCGCTAAGCCAAACGTTACCTGTGATGGCCCATGTTGCTTCTTCAATCTGCTGTTGCATTACATTTTCTGAGATGTTGTACACAATGACATCACACTTCAGCAGGTGTTTGAGAAGCTCATCTGCACTTGGAGACTATGAAGAGTTGAAGCATAAAAGTGTGTTTAATTTTTAAAAGGTTCGACCTATCCTTACAAAAAAAAAGAAGTTCATCAAAGTTTACTAGCAGGATACCTCTTTAAACATTCAAAATACATTGTACTTTTAGTTTACTTATGTATTTATCAGACACATACTTAACAAAGTATACTCAAAGTATACATTGCTTATGCTGACAAATATACAGAAAAGTCTAAGTATACTTGGGAAAACTGACAACTATGAGTACTAGCTTGCACTTATAGCTGCAGGGGCATAGCAACAAATTTTGGGCCCTAGGTACTAGCCGTATTGACACCCCCCCACCAAATTTCTAATGCATAGTCAAACCAGGTCTAAACCATGTATACTTTAGATCACACATGGGAGTCAGAGCCCTTTTTAAAGTTGGGGGAGCAATATTGAGTTTGGGGGGGGGGGGGGGTGTCTGGTGCATTTTAACAGACATATACTCCAGTGTTAACTTGACTACAAATTAGGGTTAGGGATGTAAGATCTACAATCACAGCAAAATATCAAATTTAACACAATTTTCCAAAATAAGTAATTAAATAAAAGTACGTGTAATTCACGTCTTAACAGTGTGTAATTCCCTTTGTGAAGGAAAAAATACACAATACAATATTCTACAATCAAAACATTAAAGAACAGATTATTCATCTTATAGTCAATGTCATTCAGTAAACTCAGTCAATATTAATAACAAACAGACTTTCAGAATATTACTTCCTTAGCCTACAACTTGTAAGTTAAGGAATTACTGTACTGTCTTATGAGGTAAGATAAAATAATGTCAAAATAAACATGACAATTTGTAACCCTGTATTTGAAAAAAGAAGGCAACTCCTGTTATTTTTTAACAATATTAGACTGAATAAATCAATGCAATATATTTTTGTTTGTTAAAAATAAAAACAGAGGTTAATTCATATTATATACTCTCTACATACATACCATAATAGCCCTATTGTTATTCTGTACACTTTGTAATTCTCTGTAATATTATATAGTTTGTATAGTCATCTTCTCTCTGTCCCTCAGTTCCTGCAACTACAGACACACCATTAGGTAATCCTAATATTAGCTCAACCAAAAAAACAAATACACAAAACAGGAAAAAAAAATTGTAAAGGTTACTAAAATTCAATTACATTTTAGTTAAATCATTTGCTTGTAAAGTGGCTCCATACACTCACCTTCACTAACATCCTCATTGTTGCTTGTGTTCTTTTATGGTTTTGTGTTTTTATTGTATTAAAAATTTTTAATTCAATTTTCTCTGTTTTTATTATACTGTGTGAAGTGCCTTGAGGCGATCTCATCGTGAACTGGTGCTATATAAATTAATATATTTGATTTGATTCGATAAAATGAGGGACCAGCACCTGTTGCTTTGTCTCAAACTAAAGGCCATGGGGTTCATAATATTAACATTACATTCTGATAATACATTTGTTTTTATTGTAAAAAGTTTAACCTGTTTGTGTGTGTGCATGTGTTTTTGTAGGTGGGTGTGTGTGCAACTGGACTGTGGTCATATTATATCCCACAGAAGACAGGCGTGCTAATGCATGTTTTTTCTGTCATTGTAATAAAACAGACTTTTCCAAATATGCGCATATGTAATGAAAGGCACAGCGCTAAATGCACACAGTTATTTTTAGCATTTGCATAATTAATTTGCCATAAATGCGCTAACAACCAGTGGCAAGTCAGGGGAGACTGGGCGAAGACATTTGATTTTCTTGCAGCAGAAGCAAGCTGCCCTGCTCCTGTCCTGTGTGTCATCATAGCAGCCGCCGCGTGCTGCTCTATGTCCCCCTCCCTCCCTTTCTCCCTCCCGCATGGATATTTTCATGAAAAAAGACACAAATGTGCAGTTCACTGCATTTTATTTTTTTCTTGTGTAAAAACACAGCTTAGATGTGGTTTGAAATGGAGGTCAAGGTCACCAGCCTTCAAACCCATGCGAAGTGCTCCTCCAAGGCATATACCCACCAAGTATGAAGTTTCTACGAGCAAAAGGTGCAGAGCTATGTTGTGGCAAAGGATTTGACAGTTGTGACCATTGGTGACCTTGAAAAGTAGGTCAAGGTCATTGGCCTTTGAAGCCATGTGAAGTACTCCTCCAAGGCATGTACCCACCAAATATGAAGTTTCTGCGAGCAGTAGGTGCCGAGCTACGTTGCGGCGAAGGATTTGACAGTTGTGACCACTGGTGACCTTCAAAAGCAGGTTAAGGTCACCGGCCTTCAAACCCATGCGAAGTACTCCTCCAAGGCATGTACCCACCACATATGAAATTTTTGCGAGCAATATGTGCCGAGCTACGTTGTGGCGAACGAATTGTGGCCGGCCGGCCGGCCGGCCGATGTACTAACAGAAGGATGGACGGACGGATGGACGGACAGATGAACTGACGTAAGGATGGACGGACGGACAACCCGGATGCTATATGCGCCGCGAGGCGGGGCATAAAAATATAAAAAGTTACTGAAGTTCATTTCAGAAAATATGCTTTAATGTTTTAATGTCAAATATTTCTATTTTTACTGCTGTTTGTGTGATGCTTTTTTAAATAGTGTTTATAAATCTGGTCTTGAAGTTGTTTGAGGACCACATACTGTAGGAAATAAGTGTTTTTATGCTTGAATGTGTTCCTCGGTTTTATTTGAACCTGTATTTTTTATTTTTACTGGTATGAATTTTACCTAAATCCATCCATCCATCCTTCTTCTGCCCTCAACTGGACCATTTTCCTTTGCTCAGTTGGGAGTAGATCTGTTGTGTGCTGGGGGGTTTGGCTGGACATTTGGGTGCTGTTTTCTTTTCTTTGCTCTCCAGGTGGTATGCAAACTGTTTTTTTCTGTGGAGAAGGTGCTGGTGGAAGAGTCCTTCACCCTCATCAGAACTATTGGCTGCACCTGTGGAGGATGTTCACGTGCAAACTTAAAGACTTTCAACTGAAGCAGATAATGAGATGGCGTTCTGCATTTAAGCCATGAGTGATTTGAGCAGAATTGCCGGGAACTCGACCTTGTGACGTTTGGTTGTGAGACGCTGAGGACGGCGCCAGGGTTTGACACATCGTGCCTGTGAAGGAGGACGGGTGAGGGACACATGCTGTCAGCACACATCGGAGGTGATTATTGTCTGAATAATCGTTAATAGTAATTTGGCGTTTTGTTACGCAGTATATTTGAACATTGATGAGAATTGTGCAGTTTGCTTCTCACTGCTGTGGCGTACGGATTGATGATCCTCCACCTGTTGTGAGAAGCTGCTCATTTACATAAAGCTTAAATTCAGACCTGAATGTGTTGCTGATAGTGTGTGCCTCTGAAGGATATTTGTTGTAGCTCTGTTGACTTACCTCACCTTTTCCGTCCTTCACAGAGTCAGTTTGTCGTATCCACCTGGGGGGTGTTCGGCGGTGAATCTGAGTCCAGAAGTGCCGCGCTTTGATCCATTTGGGCGCTGGAGAGCGCGCCGTCCTTCACCTTGCCAAGACAGCTGAATATTTATGTTATACATGAATTATTGCACATGAGGGGGGAATAAATTTGTTTCTTGGAACCGCTTTCTGGTTATTTAGAGCTGGGCCATTGTCAGATGCTGGTTCGGTTCTCTGACCCGCGTCAGCACATAACAAGATCTGCTTGGAAACATGAAGGTTGCACAAAAGCTTCAGATATTTATCGCTGAGATAGATGATGATTGGAGTGCAGTTTTAAGCAAAAATGAGGCGATAATCAATTAACTGTGGCTAATGACGCATGTGCAGTGTTGTTGGGAAAGTGAAATGCACAGACCCACGCCAGGGGGCGTAAATGAACGGTCAATAGGAATTCAAATAAATGACAATTTATTATGCAAATGTGCAACACAACGAAATATGCTTAAGTCAATCAACAACCAAAATGGTGACGCGTGGGCAGGCCCGAGGGTAGGAGACGCCTATCCAGAGAAGAGCCGGGACCCACGAAGTTCCACCGCCAACAGAGACCTGCAACACACCAGAGCAGCCAAGTCCCGATTCCCCCAGGTGGCCACCGCTCGTGGCTGTCAGACCCGGTACTGCTGGCAGGAACAAAAACAGGTTAAGATGGGTGTGTGAACACCCAGCAAACAGTCAGCAACTCACAGAAATCCTCTTGTAGGAATAAATCCAGATACTCCCAGAGTGCAGAGGAAAAACTGGAGGACGTGCAATGTCAATTGTTATACTTAGTAAGTCAGAAGTGAGGAGTGGAGACGCCAGCTCCTCCAACTTCCACTCACTTTTCAACTCAGCTACAAGCTGCAAGTATAAGTCACAACTGCAAAGACTTCTGTTACAATGAATGTGCGAACGGCACAAAACGGCTGAGTAGGTTAACCTGCGTGGTAAGCTGATAACTCGGCAGAGTTATGGTGTCTTTCCCAGGCTTTTATGGAATGAGGTGATGAGCGATGACAGACAGCTGACAGCCAAACGGTGCACCCGGAGGATCCACCTGGCCAGTGCGCCCTCTGGAGCCCGAAAAGTGCCAACAGGCAGGACGCCCTCTGGTGGTGGGCCAGCAGTACCTCCTCTTCAGCGGCCCACACAACAGGACCCCCCCCCCCCCCCCCCAACGGGCGCCTCCTGGTGCCCGACCCGGCTTGTCGGGGTGCCTCCGGTAGAAATAGACCAGGAGGGCAGGATCCAAAATGAAGCTCCTCTTCACCCAGGAGTGTTTTTCTGGGCCATAACCCTCCCAGTCTACCAGGTATTGATACCCCCGACCCCTCTGACTTACATCCAGGAGCTTCCTCATGGTCCACGCCGGTTCTCCGTCGATGATGCGGGCAGGAGGCGGCGCCAGTCCGGGGGTGCAGAGGTCTGATGTGTGGTATGGTTTGATCTTGGAGACATGAAACACCGGGGGTATCCGCAGTGAAGCTGGGAGCTGAAGCTTCACTGCGACCAGGCTGATGACCTTGAGGATCCGGTATGGTCGGATGTATCGGTCAGTTAACTTCGGGGAGTCCGTGTGCAGAGGGATGGTTTTGGTCGATAGCCACACTTCTTGCCCGGGCTGATAAGCTGGGGCCGGGGCTCGTCGGCGGTCTGCATGGACATTAGCCCGCGTCCGGGCCTTCAGGAGAGCAGAGCGGGCTTTTTTCCACACCCGACGGCATCTCCTGAGGTGGGCCTGGACCGAGGGAACCTCGACCTCTCCCTCCACTGCCGGAAACAATGGGGGCTGGTACCCCAAACAGACCTCGAATGGGGAGAGGCCGGTGGATGACGAGACCTGACTGTTGTGAGCATACTCAATCCAGGCCAGATGTTGACTCTAGGCCATCGGGTGCACAGACGTGACACATCAAAGTGCTTGCTCAAGGTCCTGGTTGGCCTGCTCTGCTTGACCGTTGATCTGAGGGTGGTACCCGGACGACAGGCTCACCGTGGCCCCCAGCTCCCTACAGAAACTCCTCCAGACTTGCGAGGAGAACTGAGGACCACGGTCTGAGACGATATCCGTGGGGATACCATGCAGACGCACGATGTGGTAGACCAGGAGGTCTGCAGTCTCCTGGGCAGTCGGGAGCTTCGGGAGGGTCACGAAGTGGACTGCCTTGGAAAACCTGTCCACTATCGTCAGGATTACTGTCTTCCCCTGGGACGCAGGGAGGCCCGTGACAAAATCCAGCCCGATGTGGGACCAGGGGCGATGAGGCACAGGCAATGGCTGGAGGAGCCCCTTCTCTGGCTGATGGGTTGCCTTGCCCCTGGCACAGATGGTACAGGCCCGGACATAGTCCCTGGTGTCGGCTTCGACTGATGCCCACCAGAACCGCTGCCGGACCACCGCCACGGTTCTTCGCACCCCTGGATGGCAGGAGAGCTTGGAACCATGGCAGAAGTCCAACACGGCAGTCCGAGCGTCTGGTGGGTCGTATAGCCTGTTGGGAGGACCACCTCCGGGATCCGGGTGACGCGTCAGGGCCTCCCTGACCACTCCGTCCACGTCCCACGTGAGGGCTGTGACGACAGTGGATTCCGGAATGATGGTGTCTGGTGGGTCCAACAGCCTTGCTCCAACTTCCTCTTCATGCACCTGGGACAGGGTGTCAGACCGAATGTTTTTGGTCCCGGGCCATAAGTGATCTTGAAGTTGAAGCGTCCAAAGAACAGTGACCATCGGGCTTGTCTGTGGTTCAGACGCTTAGCGGTCTGGATGTATTCCAGGTTCCGATGGTCAGTGAGAACCACAAATGGGACCACAGCTCCCTCCAACAGATGTCTCCACTCCTCAAGGGCCTCTGTCACCGCCAGGAGTTCCCGATTGCCAACGTCATAGTTCCGCTCAGCGGGGGTTAACCTGCGGGAGAAGTAAGCACAGGGGTGGAGAACAATATCGGACTCCCTGCTCTGGGACAGCATGGCTCCTATCCCTGAGTCAGAGGCATCCACCTCCACAATAAACTGGTGGTTAGGATCGGAAACTGGTGCAGTCGAAAACCGGTGTTTCAACTCCCGAAAGGCGGCTTTGCACCGATCCGACCAGGTGAAGGGGACTTTTTTGGAGGTCAGGGCTGTAAGGGGACCAACTACCTGACTATAGCCCTTAATGAACCTCCTGTAAAAATTGGCGAACCCTAGGAACTGTTGCAGCTTCCTACGATTTACCGGTTGGGGCCAATCTCTCACCGCCGCTACCTTAGCTGGATCGGATGCGACGGAGTTGGAGGAGATGATAAACCCCAGGAAGGACAAAGAAGTGCGGTGAAACTCACACTTCTCGGCCTTCACAAACAGCCGGTTCGCCAATAACCGCTGAAGGACCTGACGGACATGCTTAACATGAGTCTCAGAGTCCGGGGAGAAGATGAGGATGTCGTCTAGATATACGAAGACGAATCGGTGCAGGAAATCCCGCAGAACGTCGTTAACCAAAGCTTGGAACGTCGCGGGGGCGTTGGTGAGGCCGAACGGCATGACCAGGTACTCAAAGTTACCTAAGGGGGTGTTAAATGTCATCTTCCACTCGTCTCCCTTCCGTATCCGAACCAGATGATAAGCATTTCTAAGATCCAGTTTTGTGAAAATTTTGGCTCTGTGCAGGGGCTTGAACACTGAATCCAATAGAGGTAACGGGTATCGGTTGCGAACCATAATCTCGTTCAGCCCTCTATAATCAATGCATGGACGGAGACCGCCGTCCTTCTTGCCCACAAAAAAGAAACCTGCACCTAACGGGAATGAAGAATTATGTATTAGCCCGGCAGCTAATGAGTCCCGGATGTAGGTCTCCATTGATTCGCGTTCAGGATGTGAGAGGTTGTACAGTCTGCTGGACGGATACTCAGCGCCTGGAACCAAATCAATGGCACAATCATACGGTCGATGCAGGGGCAGGGTGAGTGCCAGATCCTTGCTGAAGACGTCAGCAAAGTCATGATACTCAGCCAGCACCTCCGTGAGATTGGGGGGGACTCTGACCTCCTCTTTAACTTCATCGCCGGGTGGCACCGAGGATCTTAAACACTCCCGGTTGCAGGTTTCGCTCCATTGAGCCACAACCCCAGACGGCCAGTCAGTCCGGGGATTGTGCTTATCATCCATGGAAATCCCAAAATAATCCTGGAGGTAGAAGGTGTTACAAAGAACACAATCTCCTCCCTGTGATTTCCAGAGACAACCAAAGTTAAAGGCTGTGTCTGGTGTGTGATTTCTGGTAGTAGGGTGCCATCTAGTGCCCGCACCTTCAATGGTGAAGGAACAGCCACCAGAGGGAGCCCTACCTCCTTAGCCCACCTACTGTCCAGTAGGTTCCCTTCTGACCCCGTGTCGATCAATGCTGGAGCAGTAAGGGTTAAATCCCCACAGAGGATTGTGACTGGGAGTCGTGTGCATTTGCGTGGGACACCCGTATGGTTAGTATGGCTCACTCTTAGCCCAGTCTCTAAGGTTGAGCTTTGTTGTTTAACCGCCTGGAGCCCCTTATTCTGCGCATGCTCATTCGAGCCACAGTAAACACACTCTCCACGTGCCAGTCTCCTTTGTTTTTCCTTTCCTGTCACTTTCGCCCTGCTCATTTCCATAGCAACGTCAGCAGGGGGAGCTGGTGTAACGTGGAGAGCCCTGGCTTTGGAGCGGGGAAAGGACGGCACTAACTCGGATCTGGATGGGAGAGGGACAGCGTGCACCCGGCCACGCCCTTCATCTCACTCCCACTTGAATTCCTCTAACCAACTGTCTAAGCAAATAACCAGATCAATAAGCCCATCTAAATCCCGCGGCTGATCCTTAGCCACCAGATGCTCCTTTAGGGCCGGACACAGCCCGTTTACAAAGGCGGCGCGGAGTGAGACTGCATTCCAACCAGACCTCGCTGTCACTATGCGGAAGTCAATTGCGTAATTAGCTGCACTCCCTCGTCCCTGTCTCATTGACAGCAGCATATTTGAAGCGGCCTTGCATCTGTTGGGATGATCGAACACCTGTTGAAATTCCCTGATAAACCCAGTATATGTCGAAAGGAGCCGTGAGTCCTGCTCCCAGAGCGCCGTAGCCCAGGTGCATGCCTTGCCCCGAAGCAAATTAATTACATAAGCCACCCGGCTGTGATCTGACGTGTACATCATAGTGCATTACGAAAAAACGAGCGTGCACTGCATCAAGAAGTCCGCGCACGTTTCGACACAACCCCCGTATGGTTTCGGGGGGCTAATGTAAGCTTCGGGTGACGGGGGGGCTCTGAATGACCACTGGATTTTCTCTGTTAAGCGACAGGTCCACAGGAGGAGTGGCTGCAGCCGCGCCTGACGCGCACATCTCCACCTGAGCGGTGAGAGCCTCCATCCTATGGCTGAGGTGAATGTCTTGCTCGGTTAATAGATCCAACCGAGCAGTGAGGTTGGTGAGAATGTGTTGCAGCTCAACCAACGCACCTCCTGGTGGAGCATGCGCACCTTGCATCTCCATTGGCTGTTCAGTTGATAGGGAACACCCCTCGGAGTCCATGACGTGACCAAGTTATCCTGTTGGGAAAGTGAAATGCACGGACCCACGCCAGGGGGCGTAAATGAACGGTCAATAGGAATTCAAATAAATGACAATTTATTATGCAAATGTGCAACACAACCAAATATGCTTAAGTCAATCAATAACAAAATGGTGACGCATGGGCAGGCCCGAGGGTAGGAGACGCCTATCCAGAGAAGAGCCGGGACCCACGAAGTTCCACTGCCAACGGAGACCTGCAACACACCAGAGGCGCCAAGTCCCGATTCCCCCAGGTGGCCACCGCTCGTGGCTGTCAGACCTGGTACTGCTGGCAGGAACAAAAACAGGTTAAGGTGGGTGTGTGAACACCCAGCAAACAGTCAGCAACTCACAGAAATCCTCTTGTAGGAATAAATCCAGGTACTCCTAGAGTGCAGAGGAAAAACTGGAGGACGTGCAGGTGTCAATTGTTATACTTAGCAAGTCAGAAGTGAGGAGTGGAGATGCCAGCTCCTCCAACTTCCACAAACTCGGCTACAAGCTGCAAGTATAAGTCACAACTGCAAAGACTTCTGTTATAATGAATATGCGAACGGCACAAAATGGCTGAGTCAGTTTACCTGCGTGGTAAGCTGATAACTCAGCAGAGTTATGGTGTCTTTCCCAGGCTTTTATGGAATGAGGTGATGAGTGATGACAGACAGCTGACAGCCAAACGGTGCACCTGGAGGATCCACCTGGCCAGTGCGCCCTCTGGAGCCCGAAAAGTGCCAACAGGCAGGGCGCCCTCTGGTGGTGGGCCAGCAGTACCTCCTCTTTGGCGGCCCACACAACAAGGGTGGACCTATTTTTAGGGGGGACCTTTCGGTCGGTGACACCGGCAATGAAAAGTCATGTTTTCTCCTCTGTTTGTTTATTTGTTTATCTGTTTGTTTGTGAACAGCCTGGATCACACAATTTTTCATATATCATTATGAAATTTTTACTGAAGCTTCATATCCTGATAGGCAAGATTTTCAAGGTCATAGGTCAAAGTCAGGAAAAATCTTGAAAAACAATCTTTAACAATGAACAAATTTTCAAAAATATGTAACACTCTCAAAAAAAGATCAAATTTCTTTCATATTTGTATGTAGAATGGTATCTTTTATCGACTGACAAAGTTTGATCCAGATCTGATCCGGATTACAGATTTTGTGGCCATTTAAATTTAACATTGAAAACCCAATTTAATGAATATTTTACATTACTTCTTAATCAAACATGCCCCAATCACTCTCATATTTGAAAGTGAGGTGCAGACTGGCACTCACTATCACCTGACAAAGTTTGATCCAGGTCTGATTCAGACTGTAGATTTTGTGGACATTTGAATTTAATATTGAAAAGCCCATGTGGTGTACATTTTGCATGACATCTCAATCAAAAGTACCTCAGTTACTCTCATTTTCCTGTGCTGGATTTACCTACACCAACAAAATTGGATGGAGCTTCCAATTTTATGCCTGTTTGTCTATCTTCCAGTTATCAGTCAGAAACCAAGTGCCAAAAAATAATGACAAATTGTGCATAACAGAGATAACCAATGTTCTGTGAAAACTATCTGAAAAACCTTCCCCAAAAAACATGGCAACACCACAAAAAAAACTTTGATTCAAGTGCATGAACTAAATACATACGCCTGACATTTCACATCTACATAATTTAGCTTATGAAAAATCATTTCTAACAGGACTTTGACCTTGAATTTTTTTCCATGGTAAAGTTTTGTGTAATTGGAAACCAGTGTTGCCGGAGGTTTGCGCTCTATGACGGCGGTGCTCTAGTTTGACCTTTGTTGTTGTAGGAATGGCCAAAGTAATTGGTCACCCCTCTGAGTATGATCTGCTTGAGGTTTCTTCTGAAAACAGACAAACAAGCAAACAAACAAACAAACCCTGTTGGAGCAAGTTTTTCTTAAAGTAACAATTTTTGGGAATCAAAACAACTTTTCCAGGTCTCTAAATAAAACCTCTGGATGACATCACCCAGGGTTTGTCCACTATATAGACAGTTTATGCTCTTTACCAAGCCAATGCAGATTTCTCTCGGTCATAAATACGTTTTTTTTTTTTTTTTTTTGTACAACCCCTGGCAAAAATTATGGAATCACCGGCCTCAGAGGATGTTCATTCAGTTGTTTAATTTTGTAGAAAAAAAGCAGATCACAGACATGACACAAAACTAAAGTCATTTCAAATGGCAACTTTCTGGCTTTAAGAAACACTATAAGAAATCAAGAAAAAAAGATTGTGGCAGTCAGTAACGGTTACTTTTTTAGACCAAGCAGAGGAAAAAAATATGAAATCACTCAATTCTGAGGAAAAAATTATGGAATCACCCTATAAATTTTCATCCCCCAAATTAACACCTGCATCAAATCAGATCTGCTCATTGACATTGACCCTATGCCATGACATTGACCCTATGTGTCTTTTTGCAAGGAATGTTTTTGCAGTTTTTGCTCTATGGTAAGATGCATTATCATCTTGAAAAATGATTTCATCATCCCCAAACATCCTTTCAATTGTCCAAAATATCAACATAAACTTGTGCATTTATTGATGATGTAATGACAGCCATCTCCCCAGTGCCTTTACCTGACATGCAGCCCCATATCATCAATGACTGTGGAAATTTACATGTTCTCTTCAGGCAGTCATCTTTATAAATCTCATTGGAACGGCACCAAACAAAAGTTCCAGCATCATCACCTTGCCCAATGCAGATTCGAGATTCATCACTGAATATGACTTTCATCCAGTCATCCACAGTCCACAATTGCTTTTCCTTAGCCCATTGTAACCTTGTTTTTTTCTGTTTAGGTGTTAATGATGCCTTTCGTTTAGCTTTTCTGTATGTAAATCCCATTTCCTTTAGGCGGTTTCTTACAGTTCGGTCACAGACATTGACTCCAGTTTCCTCCCATTCGTTCCTCATTTGTTTTGTTGTACATTTTTCGATTTTTGAGACATATTGTTTTAAGTTTTCTGTCTTGATGCTTTGATATCTTCCTTGGTCTACCAGTATGTTTGCCTTTAACAACCTTCCCATGTTGTTTGTATTTGGTCCAGAGTTTAGACACAGCTGACTGTGAACAACCAACATCTTTTGCAACATTGCGTGATGATTTACTCTCTTTTAAGAGTTTGATAATCCTCTCCTTTGTTTCAATTGACATCTCTCGTGTTGGAGCCATGATTCATGTCAGTCCACTTGGTGCAACAGCTCTCCAAGGTGTGATCACTCTTTTTTAGATGCAGACTAATGAGCAGATCTGATTTGATGCAGGTGTTAGTTTTGGGGATGAAAATTTACAGGGTGATTCCATAATTTTTTCCTCAGAATTGAGTGATTCCATATTTTTTTTCCTCTGCTTGGTCTAAAAAAGTAACCGTTACTGACTGCCACAATCTTTTTTTCTTGATTTCTTATAGTGTTTCTTAAAGCCAGAAAGTTGCCATTTGAAATGACTTTAGTTTTGTGTCATGTCTGTGATCTGCTTTTTTTCTACAAAATTAAACAACTGAATGAACATCCTCTGAGGCCGGTGATTCCATAATTTTTGCCAGGGGTTGTATAATACATACGAGATTGGTAGAAATATAGATTTTTGTGTACCTCTGTTTATGTCTTGATGTCAGAGCAGATCTCTCTGGATTATACGCCTCTTGAATGAGGGCTGTTTGTATTTGAGATTGTATTTATTTCTTTTCTTTTTTGGGACATGTAATGATACACACTCTAACTTGTTTCAGTGTTGCTCTAATTAAATTTGACCGATTTTGTCTCTTGTCTGTGTTTTTATGTGGACTCCAAGTAGAATAGTCTTCACTGTGGTCTGAGGTGACAACTAATGGGGATTCTTTTCACAATAAACAAACAATAAACATTTGGCCTTTAATTTTTTTCTATGTGAAAAAAAATTACTATTAATATGCATTTGTCACAAACATGAATAAGCGAAGCTTGTCAGCATCTCACCATGTCATTTAAGTTCTTCAGACTTTATTTTGAGTAAATGCTTCAGGGAAGCATTAGCATGGCTAAAACCTTTCAGCTTCTGGGGGCTCCCCCCAGACCCCCATTATATTGTCATATAAATTGTCATGTAAATATCACTTATATACATGTTGTCCATATTCTTGAGCTGCTTAGGTGGGTAGGGAGAGTTCCCATGGGATAAAAAAGCTTTTCAACCGACCATCCCTGGTCCTCAAGACCAGGCACCTAAATAGGTCTACTCTCTTTAAAAAAAAAAAAAGATATTTAGGTGCACCTTTGTAAACATTAGTAGAGTTCCACCTTAGATTTGGAATGTATAATACAATATACGAGGTCTGTGATAAAACTAACGTACCTTTTTATTTTTTTCAAAAACTATATGGATTTGAATCACATGCGTTTACATCAGACAACCTTGAACCCTCGTGCGCATGCGTGAGTTTTTTCACGCCTGTTGGTTACGTCATTCGCCTGTGGGCTGGCTTTGAGAGAGGAGTGGTCCACCCCTCCCGTCGGAATTCCTTTGACTTCTTCCTGAGAGACTGGCGCTTTGCTTGATCAAAATTTTTTCAGAACCTGTGAGGCAGATCAAAGTGGACACCATTTGAGAAATTCAGCTGGTTTTCTGTGAAAATTTTAACGGCTGATGAAAGATTATGGACTGTTGCTGTCGCTTTAAGGACTTCCCACGGAGCGGGATGTCGCGACGCGCCCTGAGCCGCCGCTGTCTGCCTGTTTCGAGCTGAAAGCTTCCAAATTTAAGCCTCCGTTGACCCAGGACGTCGTGAGAGAACAGAGAACTTTCAGAAGAGGTTGGGATCAGCAGTTTATCCGAACATTCCACTGTTAAAGGAGATTTTATTAATGAAAGACGTGCGGACGGGTCCGCTCCTCGGGACGCAGCCGGCGCGGTGCGGCGGCACAGGAGAAACACCTCCGTGTTGATAACCATTTGTAAAAACCAGGCGGCTTTTGGTGGCTTTCAGTTGAGTGAGCATCTGAGAAATTGTTTAACAGCTGGACATGTTCCAACTTGTCCTTAAGGCTTCCAACAGAGGTGTTTTTCCTGTGCCGGCTGCCTGCCGACGCGCGGACATGTCCGCACTTTCTTTCATTACAAAATCTCCTTTAACAGTGGAATGTCCGGATAAACTGCTGATCCCGGCCTCTTCTGAAAGTTCTCTGTTCTCTCACGACGTCCTGGGTCAACAGAGGCTTAAATTTGGAAGCTTTCAGCTCAAAACAGGCAGACGGCGGCGGCTCAGGGCGCGTTGCGACGTCCCGCTCCGTGGGAAGTCCTTAAAGCGACAGTAACAGTCCATAATCTCTCATCAGCCGTTAAAATTTTCACAGAAAACCAGCTGAATTTCTCGAATGGTGTCCACTTCGATCTGCCTCACAGTTTTTGAAAAAATTTTGATCAAGCAAAGCATCAGTCTCTCAGGAAGTTCTCAGACAAAGAGATTCCGATGGGAGGGGTGGACCACTCCTCACTCAAAGCCTGCCCACAGGCGAATGATGTAACCGACAGGTGTGAAAAAACTCTCGCATGCCCACGAGGGTTCAAGCTTGTCTGATGTAATCGCACGTGATTCAAATCCATATAGTTTTTGAAAAAAATAAAAAGGTCCGATACTTTTCTAACAGACCTCGTATACCTTACTGAATTTTCTTATCAATATGATATAAAATATGACTATGATTTGACACAAAATGCAGCAACAGTGAAAATTAAACATTCTTAAACAAAACAATAATAATACCACACTCATTTTGCACTCATCATAAGGTTAGGATACTGTGCCCTCCAAAAGTAATGGAACACTTGGAATTTCACACATTTTAATTTGTTTATGACATTTTAAATACAAGAAATACAAAAAAAATATAAATAAATAAAAAGTAAAAATTTCTAAAATTATCTTCCTCAAACTCAAACTGAAAGCAAATCTCTAAAACTTGATAAAACCTGTAAATAATAATCATTTTTATTGCCAGTTTTCTTTAGACAAGTCAGGGGTTGGAAACATGAACATTTCCAAGTCACTGAATATGTCTTGGACTTTATTTACATCAATTATGAAGAAATACAAAAGTTTATTTCACCAAAACATCAAATCTAGGCTTTCATCTCAGATGTACTTTCTGTCAAATTGTATCTGAACTTTCAGGTGTTCTTTTTTAAGAAAATCCTCCTCTACACCACTTCATCAGGAAGCTGGATTTTATATTTTTAATTAATTTATATCAAGTTGGAGAGATTTGCTTTCAGTTTGAGTTTAAGGAAGATAATTTTCAAAAAAAAAAAATGTATTTGAAATGGAATAAACCAATTAAAATGTGTGAAATACCAAGTGTTCCAATACTTTTGAGGGCAATTGAGAAACACCGAGGAGCAGCATCTTACATCTCATATATACTGCAGCAGATAAGAGAATATTTAGAGTGGAATCCTGCAAATGGTGATACAAGCATCAAATTTGGCACAAATAATCCATAGACATTGACTATTTTGAAAAAAAAACCCTGATTGGTCACTTAAATTTTCGATAGTCAGTCAGGTAGGGGTCAAATGAAGAATTACACAGGTGTCAAAATTAAAAGATGCTCTAATCATATAGAAACTACACCACATTATTTGCCTGATCATAAAGATTCCAAAAAGGTATAGTTTGGACAATCTGTGATTGAATGTTATGAAGTTATGAGGTAAAAGCAGCAAGAATGGTGACAAAGTTCAGTTTCAGTTTGTACAGGGGTCAAAAGTTAAAGTTGCTCCATTAATTTTGCTCCAGCTGTATTAATGAATTTGGTGCTTGTATCACCATTTGAAGGATTGTTTCAGTTATCTTCTGCACTAATAAGCCAACAGAGCATGAACCAGCTGCTGTCTGTTAGCTTAAACATGTGTATATAAGACCCCCCAAATTAAAGGAGAAATGCTGCTTTTAACAACCTGGACCTCATTTCTGGCATAACATACAGTGGTTTACTCACCAATATACGAGGTCTGTCAATAAAGTATTGTACCTTTTTATTTTTTTCCAAAACTATATGGATTTGATTCATATGTTTTTACGTCAGCCAAGCTTGAACCCTCGTGCGCATGTGTGAGTTTTTCCACGCCTGTCGGTGACGTCATTCGCCTGTGAGCACGCCTTGTGGAAGGAGTGGTCCCGCCCCCTCATCGGATTTTCATTGTCTGGAAATGGCGGAATGATTTAGACTTTTTTTCCATCAGAATTTTTTCAGAAGCTGTTAGAGACTGGCACCTGGAAACCATTTGAAAAATTTATCTGGCTTTCGGTGAAAATTTTACAGGCTTCACAGAGAATAAGGACTGTTACTACAGCTTTAAGGACGGCTTTAAGGACGCTCGGCGCGCCGCTCTCCGAGCTGCGACGACGAGGCAGAAAACGCCAGATCATTTCTAAGCTGATGGCTCTGTGGATACGAGACCGTCGTGTGCACTTTCTCTGGTTATCACAAGAGCTGGACATCAGCCATTTTCTGGCAGATTTCACTTTTAACAAGAGATTTTGTCATGGAAAGCCGCGCGCAGGCTTCATGCATAACGACTGATTCGCTGTTTGAGCGAGACAAAGAAAACCTCCGTTTCGGCGTGTCATGGGACAAGTTGGGACATGCCTATGTCGCGGCTCGTCTTTTTGGTCTTCTCAGGATGTCGTCTTTTAGATAACACAAACTAATTGCAAGTGATATGCTAGAAAGAGGACACAACACTTTAGAATAATTCAGCCTTAAGCAAGATAAAATGCACAGAGTTTTTAAGTTTATTTAAGCCTTCGACACAAAGCTTAGACAAACTGAGTCCTCTAGAGAGACTGAATATGACAACCGCGCTCGTCTATTTATTGGAGACCCGCGGGCATCGCTCCTCCTTCGACTTTTTTATTTATTTCATTCCCAAGACATGGTTTTCTATTGGAAGCATCCTCTAGTGAACCCTAAGCAGGTGTTAGGCCATTATTTCAATGTGACAAATGCTCCCATTAAAACATGAAGGATTTACAACTGATTTTTTTAAAAGACCTTCAGCCACAGGTGCAGCTGGCCTGAGGCCCCCTCCGCACGTGGCCTCAGCCACACGTGCAGCTGGCCTGAGGCCCCCGCACGTGGCCTGCGGGAAAGCACCTAAAAGGCCTTGGAAAGCCCCTGACAGACTAAATGACTAATAGAGCCCTTTTTTTGGGTTGAACACCTGCTAGTTCAACCAGAGGACATACAGTTCGGATCAGGACACTTGATAGTTCATCACAGTTCAAATATGGACCTAAAAATTCTTCTACAGTCCCTCCTCTGGGACTCGAAAGAGTCCCATTACATTAACTATACTCTTGGGTTGTTTACTGACAAGACATCCTCATTTGTGCATTGCAATAAAAAAGAAAAACACATCACTCGACTTACTGATAACTCTGGTGCGGATATGAATATCAGTGATACTTCACACGGTAAATATATTGCAGTGCAGGTGAACCTACATACTAAGGCACAAGGTGAGCAATTAGCCGGATCATATCAACGCAAGGTGACATTCAAACAATGAGTTTTGGTGTAATTCAAGGCACTTAAAATGGCCACATAAAACAAGTTACAGCAACTTCTTAATCATGGCAAAGTAAAGGCTTTACATTGACATCAGTGCAACCAATCATCTTCTGGCATCTATTGACTCACTCAACCAGAGGCTCCAACCCATTATACTTGGTTCTACATATTATTTTGTTAAAGAGTCACACATGTATTACTTAAATGCATCAAATAACGCCTACGTTACCACTATTTAGTCGACCAATCAAGAAACTATTCTAAGGTTAGCGCAGCTATGTCTAATTAAATGATAAAACACAATAAATGGTTTCCCTTCATGTCCGTCCTTAAGTCATTTGCCTTAGTCAATCATATAATGGTTTTCATTATAGGCCATTTCTCAACATTTTCCACTTTGTTTTTCTTCTTTTTCAGCTTGTTTTCTAATGCCCTTTTTGGCTAGACGCCAAATTTAGGCGATGCATGTCTCTTGAGGCATGCTATAATTTAAGAAAAAAGGGGTCCCTATGGTGCATCTTTACTACTAAATCTACAAACACGCCGTGTAAGGGTCCCCTTTTTATAACTTTGCAATGTGATATCTATGTGTATGCATTTAGCTTTATCTGTGTTACGCAGATGATGGTAAGGACAGACATTTACCCAACCTTCGTTACTAACATATATCCTTCTTTGTTTTATTTACACTCAGATTTCTGAAACCAGTCCGCAATTCAAACTCAAGAACCAAGATCATAGTCCGTGTTCAGTGCCATTACGTCAGTCCGCGCTCCTCAGCATTTACTCAGCATCTGAAGTTTTGGGAGAAGTTGGGGAACATGGGGAGGTTGGCCTTTCAGGGGTAGTGGGGGAGGATCAGGAATTCTGGCTTTCAGACAGTCGTGCAGTTCTCTGATGGATCTTTCCAGCTCCTTGTGCTGCTTGGCCAGGTTGTACAGGGCCCCCAGAGAATTCTTGCCCACATTCAGGGTGGTGGTGGCCAGCCCTAGCTGTTCCCTTTCCATATGCTCCATCATGCAGGCTAGCATGTCCATACTAGACTGAAGACCACACAGTTGAGTATGGAGGCCCTCCTGAGCACAAGAGATGTTGGCATTGTCACGGTGTATCCTGAACAGGTATGCAGCTGTCTGACTTAGTTGTGGCATGATTTCCTCAAATAGCTCATGGGGAATGTGATTTGTGAGGGGCAGGAGCTGCTCCAAGGTTTTTGGAACAGACTCTTGTGGAAGACGAAGCTCTCGAACCAAGATTGCCATGTCCTGTGGGGTGACCATGACCAGATTAAGGTTGTGCAGTCCAGGGGACAGGAAGTACAAGGGGGAAGGCATTTCGTGTGTGGGGGGAGTATTGTTGATGTCGCACAGGCAAGTGGTTGGGACACTCTGGGCATTTAGTAGCCTGTACAAAGCTCCCCTCTGTCCTGGTGGGTGAGTTTGGCTAAGGTCTACCCCTGCTGATCCTCCTCCAGAGGTACTGGGCTGATCAGAATATCTCTCCTGCCTTGGGGGTGGAAAGCTGGGGACAGGTCCTAGCAGTGAATTGGGTCTAGGATGCACTCGGGCGGTTGCTGCATATGGCCGACCTTGGCTGCCTCCCCTGGAGGGTATCATTGCCACTGGCACATGTGACTGTCTCCATGGCTGTTCCTGAGTCCAAAGGGTCTTTCAGGTGATGGTGGAGTCCTCGGGCCGACTCTTGCTGCAGGCAGATTCTGTGAAGCCGTCATCGCCAGGTGCTGGAACGATGAAGATCCTTCTGTTGCCAACTGGTTTAGCTGCTGGATGGAAGGCGGCTGTGGCGACCAATCATGTCTCGACCATCCCTCCTGTATATCCTCTTCTCCAAACAGTTCTGAGAGTCCAATCAGACTTGATAGAGGCAGATCAGGCATAGGTCCCTGATCAGGGGAGTCTGGTCTCTCAGCCATACTCCTGTGTCCTAGTAATATACATATACGTTCATTATTACAGCTCCATGTCATTCTTTCAGATATTGTCTATCCTATCCCTCATTTTTGTGGGTGCATGTGTGTGAATGTAAATGTGCGTGCATGTCTTCTTCCTCGTCTACAATATCACCAAGCACGGTCCATCCCAGTCCTCCCTATCTGGGGTGTACGCCACAATATTAGGGAGCTGGGGGCTGTCGGGGAGGATAATTGGTATTTCATCCATTTCCATATATTCTGGTTCTCTGTCTGTTTCGTTTGTGCTTTCTTCTAGGGCTCGGATGGCTAGCAGTGGGAGCTGTCCTACTGTGGATGAAATCAATTTATTGACCAGAAATTTTATCAAGGGAATACCACAACATATTACCAGCAAGACCGCCACCCCTGTTAGTGCCAAGATTACACCTATCTGGTACAACCAGTCTTTCCATGATATCCACCCTCTCCTTAGAGTCCCAAACAGTGAAAACAGTGGGCCAATATTCATTCCATTCCCTACAATGTATCCAGAATCGTCAGTTTCATTTCTCCCTCCTATGGAGTTACTTAACAGTTCCTGTTGCATCTCCTCAAGTGTGATTAAGAGCTCTGTCAAATTTCCGTCTTCCCCTGTACGCATGGGAATAGCTGTGCAACATTCGGTGGCTTTGATCATAATACAAACTCCTTGTTCATCAGCCATCATCATCTCAATAGCTAATCTATTTTGCATTGTCATTAGCGAGGTGGCGTGAAGTTGTTCGGTTAAGGCTCCTACTGCTGCCAATGTCCAGTTCAGGTATCTTTGCTGATTATACCACAAGTAATTAATCCACTGCACCTCCTGGAACCTAGAACGGATTTTTGGAGTAACCCCGAACAGAGCCAATGCCCATCCCCATTTATCCGCATCTTCATCTGCTTTAACTCTGCTACTGTCTATGGCTTCTAACTGTCGGGGTATCCCGTTTCTTACTGTGATGTTGTAGTCTGTTTTAAACGTCATTATTCCTCTTTTCTTATGAAGTTTCTGTGGCATGGGTTGTATTGAATTTGGCATTTCAATTACTGTTATAGCTCCTGTGAGCATCACAGGAGCACAAAGGCCCTTCCAATTAGGGGACAGCGATGACAGGAGTTTCCTTCTTTGTCCGCATATCCAAAAGATGTCAGCTAAGGGTACCGTTCCCTTAGCTAAATTTGGAGTAGATACCCATGAAGCATGGGTGAGATTCAGTCCAATTACCGACCCCCCTGTGGCCGGTACTATTTGTTCACACTGTATGCCTGCTGCTGGCAGGGTGTGACAGACGGTAATGTTCCATGCTGTTTTAGCCGGTTTGTATTCTTGCTGCTTTTGCATACACTGTATGTGGTGTTTTGGCTGGGTCGTCCCTACCTGCCAATCGCTTATGTATTGTGCTACTAAGCCTTTAGCTATACAGAATGGGTGTATCATCCCTTTCTCTATTTTAATCATAGGTGGAACGGTTCCTTCTGTACTTAGGGGCACTGGACAAAGTTTACTGTCGGCAGCATATTTTTCATCACCTACTGCCATTTTCATAACACATTGTGTATAGCATTCTGCTTGGTCTGAGTTATGTTGGGGACTCCTATAACAGTTGTTGATATCAGGTAGGGGTTTAGCCTGAGGTATCACACCTTTCCGGTGACAGGCTATGCAAGGCTTTTCACTGATCTGCCTAGCCGAAAATTTCAACCATTGGTAAAATAAATTGGTCTTCAACCCTTGTGTGCGGGCTAGGTCTGTACTGGGATCCCATCTCCCTAAGTGACTGCTTGTTTCTAGGCTTCTAATTGTCCTCTTTTTCCTTGGTTTGATTTTTACCCATTTTGTGGCTTCATGTACTGTAACAGTTACGTCTTGCTTGGTTTCCCTGCATCCTCTTTTATCACAAATTACCTCTATGTTGAGTGTTCCCTCCTCTTCACATTTGATGCTAATGGCTTCGCCTAATATGTAATCCCCCAGCTTTCCCTGTATTCCTATGTTCTTGTAGGCTTTTGATTTAATGTATACCAAATTATATGTTTTTCCTGTGTTTAGAATGCCTTGTTTAGCTGCTATTGCGGCCATGGCCACGGCACAGTCCGTTGTATGTTTTGGATGTCTATTTTCTCCCATACTGACCACCAGTAGTATTGTCAATCCCTTGAATAATTCCTTAATCATTGCTCTGATGACTGTTGAGATGTGCTACTAGATGTGCTACTAAGTGAGCCGTCACTAGATGAGCTGTCACTAGGGATGTGTGGTGTATCTGTGCTTTGTCTGGGTTGTACTTCCTGCGGTTCTTCTGTCGGTAAATCTACTGAGTTGCTGTCCGAGTCTGATGTCTCCTGTGGCCTGTCTATCTGTCGGTCTGTATTTCTGTCTGTCTGTTGGCCTGCGTCTCCAGTTGTCTCTGAGTCTGCATCTGAGTCTGTCGCTGCTCTATCTGGCAGGGATCCACTACTCTCTGAAGCTGTGCGTCGTCTTTGTTCAATCAGTCTCTGTGAGCGCCTTGGCCAGTGTTCGCCTGGCTGCAGGGAGGCGTGGCCTTCCCTCGGTGCTTCTTCTGGCTGCAGGGAGGCGTGGCCGTCCCTCGGTGCTGCTGTAGGGTCTCTGGCTTCTCCTGCTTCCCCCCTTGGCCCGGCGGCTCTGCCAAGACGAGCTTGCCGAGGCCGCAGGGGCGCTGGGCCACCAACCCTACAGCAGTGGTTTAAATGAAACCAAGTGTCCTTACCGTCTACTTTGACTGCTGTACGTGAGGCAAGAATAACTTTAAAGGACCTTCTCGGCGGGGCCTGTCCCACTTCTTTTTGAACACCTTGACGTAAACCAGATCACCAGGCTGGATGCTCTGATTTTCGAGTGGAATCTCTGCTTCTCTGTCTTCTGTAGCACCTTTGACCTGCAAAAAGATAGTTTTGTGTATTTGGGTTAACTGTCCCAGATAATTATGCCATTCGTCTTGTAGCTGCTCCAGCGATGGTCCTTCGTAGAGTCCTCTCAGGTATGGAATAGGCATCGGCCGACCTGTAAGAGCTTCAAATGGTGTCAAATGGGTTAGTCGGTTAGTTTGTAAGCGCATTGACAATAAAGCAAGCGGCAACGCATCCAGCCAGGTTAGTTTGCCATTGCTGTCTGCTATGATTTTTGCTAGTTTGTTCTTTAAAATGCCATTAGCCCGTTCCACTGCCCCATTTGATTGAGGGTGATAAACACACCCAAACTTCTGTTTGATACCCAATTGTTTGAATGTTTCTTGTGTAACCTTGGCTACAAAAGCCCTACCGTTGTCAGATGAGATAGTATCTGGAATGCCATATCTTGGAAAGACATCTCGGCACAAGAATTTGGCTACCGTTTTATAGTCTTGATTTGCAGAGGCTACTGCCTCAATCCATCGGCTGAATCTGCATATCACTACCAAAACATATCTCATTCGTTTAACTCGATTTTCAGCTCCCATGTCTATGAAATCCATCATAAGATGTCTGAATGGCCCATCAGGGACCGGAATGTGGGCTAAAGGGGCTGTGAATGATTTCCGGACATTGTACTGTGCACATACCTCACACTCATTCAACAAACGGTCCACTGTTGCTGCCATATATGGTGACCACCAGACAGCTTTTAGTTTGTTCATAATTTGGACTCGCGAACAATGATCGGGTCCGTGGGCCCAAATGATTGCATGTCGTAATAAATTGGTGGGTAACACAAAATGTCCATGACTACTGCGCCACAGCTTGTCCGCTGGCCCCTGACTGCGTGTCTCAATAGCGCCTCGTTTAACCCACATTCGTTTTTCTTCTCCACTGGCCCTACTTTGAGCCACTATCAGTGCGTCAAGTGAAACCAGTGGGGCACAATCTTGGATGGTTAGCAGGGGAAACATATTTTCTCCTTGTGCTCCTTTGCGCGCTGCGTCATCTGCTAGGTTGTTACCTTGAGCTATGATGTTATTATTCTTTTGATGACCTGCACATTTAATGATGGCTACCTCAGACGGTAATTGGAGAGCTTGTAACAGTTGGGAAATCGCTTCTCCATGAGTGACAGGGGTGCCATCTGCTCTCAGGAATCCCCTTTGTTTCCAAATGTTTGCATGTACATGACATACGCCATAAGCGTAGGTTGAGTCTGTGTAGATATTAACACGTTGATCTTTAGCTATCTGGCAAGCCATAGTTAAGGCTTTGATTTCTGCCAGTTGGGCTGAACAAGGCTGATCAATTCCTTGGGACTCCAGTAATTCAAAGGTCTCGCCATCCGTGTTTAGTTTAACAATCCCCATACCCGCATGCAATCCCGCGGCATCCCGAAAGCATGAGCCATCCACGAACAGGGTTAGATCTGCATCTATGGCGTGATTATACAAATGTTCTCTGGCTCTCAAAAATTTCTCTGTCTCTGCCACACAGTTATGTGGAGTACCATCTAACGGTGTGGTCAATTTGGTGGCGGGATTCACCGTGTGACAACGTTGTATTGTTATTTCTGGAGCGGACAACACAACTTCATATCCAGTGCGTCTAGCTTGTGTTAAGACAAAACGTTGACTGGTTAGCAGGGCATGTAACTGATGCGACGTGTACAACGTTACTGCATGTCCCATGATTATGGATGATGCTTTTTGAAATGCAAAGGCAGCTGCTGCTAGACCCTGATAGCATGGTGGCAATCCTGTTTCAATGTTGTCAAGCTTTGTACTATAATAGGCCAATGGTTGTTTTCCTTCATTTGTTTCCTGCATTAGTACAGCACAAGCATATCCAGCTTTTTCAGTAACATACAAATGGAAAGGTTTCCCATAATCTGGGTTACCTAACGCAGGAGCAGATTGCATGTCTGTTTTTAGGGCCTCAAAAGCTCCCGTTGCCTGATCTGTCCAGACGAGGAGAGCTGCATTGCTTGTTTGCCCCACTGCTCTAATCATGGCACGCAAAGGTGCAGTTTTTATAGCATAATCACAAATCCACGGCCGACTGTACCCTGCCATCCCAAGGAATGAAAGCATCTGTCCCACTGTTTGGGGTTTGGGAGCCTTGATTATAGCCTCCACTTGGCTTGGGGCTATACATCGCGTGGTCCCACACAACTGTCTTCCCAAGTATTCTACTTGTTGTTTGCAGAACTGCAATTTGTCCTTACTTACTTTATGACCTCCATCTGCCAATGCATGCAATACAATTAATGAATCTTTTTCACACTGTTCTTGAGTCTCTGATGCAATAAGGAGATCATCCATATATTGCACCAATGTACTGGGTATGTCAAGGTGTTGTAAATCTTCAGCCAGGACTTTGTTAAAGATGGCTGGGGACAGGTTCAGTCCCTGAGGTAGCCGTGTATACGTTAGCTGTTGTCCCAGAAATGTGAATGCAAACAAATGTTGTGAGTCTGGGTGCACAGGCACACTGAAATAGGCTGAACACAGATCAATTACTGTGTACCATTTTGCTCCAGCAGGGATGCTTGATAGTATAGTATGCGGATCAGGTACTATAGGTGCATCCATTTCTATTATTGCATTGATAGGACGCAGATCATGTACCAGCCGATACTCTTTGGTATTGTTTTTAGGGATAGGATAGATAGGAGTATTGCATGGGCTTGCAGTTTTTATTAAAACTCCAGCTGCCATTAGTCCCTTAATTACTGGTTTTATGCCTTCAATAGCCTGAGGTTTTAATGGATACTGCCTTTGGTGAGGCAGTTTTGCTCCCGGTTTTACTTTTATTTTTACTGGTAAGGCTGTTTTTACTAGTCCTACATCCGTTTTGCTTTTGGACCACACCACTGGTGGTATTTGCTCTAACAATTTCTCTTGTTGGGCCGATAACACCATCTGTCCCTCTGGTCTAGGATTGAGCTCCACTTTTTGAGCTATAGCCTCATCATTTACTTTTAAATTAATTTGTATAAACTGCTGGTCTTTTGACAGATGTACTTGTGGACTTTCCATGTTTTGCCATTCTTCAACTTCTGAGGCTGTCTTTACCATTGGACCTAGGTCATGGGATTCGTACTTTTCTGAGACTAAAAGGGTCACATGAGGCATGGCATTCGGCACTTAATACCATTGTTGTTCAGCTGAAGTTAGCTTGACAGAAGCTGCGGCCCCTTGGGGGCCTAAATAAATTTCTGTGGTGGTTATGTGAAACAGCCGTTGATTCATCAATGCATCCCAGCAGCATGCATAGTCAGTTTGTTCTTGTTTGGCATCGAACATCAGGGTGACATGTAAAGGTAAACTAGGTGTACATACTGCTTCATAGTGTTGTTCTGCCCAGGGCTTCCATTTTTCCCATTCCAGTTGAAGATTTGAATTTTCTGGTTGTAACTTCAGCCAGTATACCATGGGTTGCACAGGTCGGACCTTGTTTTCCATGTCCATAAGCACCATAATGTTGGCGAGTGCTTCGTCAGGAAAGTGTATTTGCAGTCCTTGGTGGGTACACACTATCTGGGTTTGTAGCTTACATAAAATGTCTCTTCCCAGCAAATTCACAGGTGTATTTTGTGAGTATAACAGGGGTGCTTCAATTGTTTTTCCTGCAATCGTTACAGGAAGTGGGCGTGTAAAAGGTATTATTTGAGTTTTCCCAGAGAAGCCGATGGGCTTAATTACAGACCCAGAGAGGGGGAGATGAGCGCCCATTTTCCCTATGCAAGAGTATGTTGCCCCTGTATCCACCATGAAAGGGAAATCTCTGTTTTGTATATTAACAGTGACGGTTGGCTCTTCCTTAGGTATCATCGAAATAGCCAATGCCACCGTTTCCCCCTCTGTCTTCTCTAGGCCTCCCTATTGCCAATAGGCAGAGGGTCCAACCCAAGGTCGGGCCGGACAATTTCTCATTCGATGTCCAGGTTGTCCACAGCTCCAACACTCATTAGAGGGTTGATCCCCTATTGGGGGTGTTGGTCCCATAGGCGGTCCCGCTTGACTGTTCCTGGGAGCTGAGTTCTGGAATCTGCTTCCAAATGAAGGTTGGCGAGATCCTCTTCGCCACCCTCCTCTTTGACCTTGAAAGTTCCGTGACTCTCCTCTCCACCCATGACTGTAGGTGGGTCCATTTCCGGGTGTGCCAGTGCTATGGTAGTGATAGTGATGCTCCACTGGTGCTGAGACTTCTCCTGCAGCAGTGCTCCCTGCTGCTCCTTGGGGGCTCTGTGTGGCTGTTACCACAGGTGCCTGTAAGGTGGCAGCAGTGTTTGCCGTAGGGCCTGTGCTTGCCGACTCAGAAGGAACAGGGGTCATCATTGGTGCCTGGGTCTTTGTTTTTTCTTTCTTGACTTTGGTTAGCTCTCCCAACTGCATCTGCACCAATTTTTTCGTCAGGGATTTTGCTGCATCTTCTTCTTTTTGTTTTTCTTTCTTGTAGATTTCAAGATGGTGACAAATATGCTCAGAGTATAAAGCCCAATTCATTTTTGATAGTCCCACAACTCCATCTAGGGCTTTCTGAACCTCATCTGGTAGAGCCTTTTTTACAGTTATTTTAAACAGGATTTCAGTTGCTGGAGAATGGTTCCATGCATTTCCTGTTTCCTCCGCCCATCTCTTCTGGAATCGGTGCAGGAACTTCTTTGGGCACTCTTCAGGTGTCCACTCATCATCCAATTTAGAGGGATCCAAGACCTCAGGGTACTTTCTTCTCAGTCCTTCCCACATGGAGTTTCTATAGCGATTAAAGGGGACTTCATCATGTTGATTTGTGCCCATAATTTGTGTTAGTCCAACCTTTCCTGCTAATTCTTCAGTGTCATGTTTTCCCATGACATGCATTAGCAAGGCTTTTATGTCACCTAAAGACAAGGTTACCCCTGCAGTGCCTTCTTCTAAGGCAGTTATCCATCTCCCAGCTCCTTGGGTGATGTCTGGCAGTCTGTTGGCCAGCCCCACCATGTCTGTCCAGCTCCATGGGGTATACACATGATGACCATTTCTAACCACCAATGGGCATATGAGGTCTTCGTCCTCCTCTTCTTCTGTGCGGACTCCATACTGTCTTCCAGATCGAGTGCGACTGACTGGTTCCAGGCAGTCCATCCAGTCGGTTATATTCTGTTCTAAAGCCGCTATGTCTTTGGCTACACATTGTTGTCTTTGCCTGAGTCGGGCCTCTTTTGCAGTCTCAATGATGATCTCACCAGAAATCTTTCGGGTGGGTGGCTCTATAATGTGATTCCCTTGATTGGGCGTCGATTGTTGTAATATTCTTCTTTCCTCGGCGTCCCTATGTCTTTGTATTCTTTCCTTCGCTAGCCGAAGTTGCTCAGCTAGTTCTTCATTATCTCTTCTGGCCAGATCCAGTGTGTCACAGAAGCTCTTGTGCCACTCTTCGGAGCCTCTATAGCCTGTGAAGGTCCAGTCGGCTGACTTATGGTGGGAGGGGACGGTTTTCAGTGGACCTCGATGTGCAGGCGGAGCCTTCAGGTCTCTCTCTTTATCCTCGTCTGCCTCCGTGTCACTGTTATTTGTGGCCCCCCCTGCTGGTCGTGGTGTGCGACCACTTACTTTCGGACTTGGAGACCTTGTATGATCCATTTGACAGACTGAGGACCTGTCTCCTTGTGGCTCTCGAGCTTTTAGTGTCAGTGTGAATTTGCCCTCCACATCCATGCCTTGGTCCTCTTCACGAGTTCCTAATACAAATTGTCCAGCTGTCTTCCCCATATCATGACGTTTATATGGGGGTGGCTCTGCTTCCCAGCTCGGTGCACTGGCTTTAGTCTCTTTGGATCTTTCCTCTGTCATTTTTTCTCTTTTCTGCTGTAGCCTCTGTGCTTCCTGCTTGAACAAGGCCAAAACTTCTTTTTCTTCAGTGCGTTTTTTGTTGTTTTTTACGTTCTTCTGCTGATCTTTAATTTCTTTTTTCTGTATTTCTACCTCAACTGCTTCACACATCACCGGATCAAATGATCCCACCAAAGGCCATTGCCTGCCCCCATGTGACCTTTTGTGCCACTTTCTCATACATTGGTTGGCCTTAGTGCGTTTTCCTGGATATTTTCTTAGTACTAAGTCTAGCGGGGTACTTTCCCGACCTTGACCTTGAGAGTTACCCATGTAACCCTGACAAACGCTATGTGAGGTGTTTCTATGGTGTTCTGGTAGTCCCTCAGGGGCTGTCCTGATCCAGACCAATAACTTGCTGGCTGTAACACCTGTTTTGTATTTTAAACCCTTAAAAGGATTAAATTTCCAACTGCTTTGCCCGTCTTCTTTTTCTTTAACTAAATATGAAAATTTACCTGTTTCCCACCGAACCTTCCTTGGGACCACAGTCAGAGTCAACCTAGGAAACAGTTCTTCACCTGGATCGGTTGGTAGTGTTACTAAATGATTTAATGGTATGCTAAGTTCTTTATTAGGGTCAGCACAAAGCAGCTCCAGCCACGGGGTTAAACCCTGATGCCACAGACGTCTTATCAGCAGCTCCCAATTAATTAGAGGGAATTGTTCTTTCTTTTGCTTCAGATTGATTACCTTAGTAATCTGCCATAATTTCTGATTGATCTCTTGTTCGTCCTGCCAGTGTTCTGCTCCTACCCTGTCAAAATAGGTCCTTTCCAGCCAAAAATGTGTCCTGATTCCCTGGGTTTCGATGTCTCCATCAGTCAAGTAATGTTCTGGGAGTATTATTTCATCATCACTTAAGTCTCCCATCAATGACTGTCCCAAGCATTGATCAGTCTGTCAGCTTTTTCACTATAATCTAAGCTTTATCTCTTTTGATTTATAACCAACTTTATTTATTTAATCCTCTTACAACCCTAACACCTCCTAATGTCTTTGCTCCCGACTTTCTATTTCCCTTCTAATTTAATTTTTTTTTTTTTTTAACTTTCTGCTTCTCGTCTTTTTCTGCTATGTTTGTTTATTAGTTTTCTCTCTTTGAAATAATATCTACCTTCTCTGTATTTACATAGCACTCTTCTCCTGTCTTTTTCTTCACTGTCTGTTTCACACTTTCCTCTCTGCCTGTCATGCACCTCCCAAGTCCTCCTGTTGGGTCTAAATACCTCCCCCTCGTACTCTTTCACATTAATCTTGTATGTCAGCCAGCCTGCAAGTTCTCACAGCTTTACACAGATTACTCTCCACTCTCCCACACACCAATCTTCAAAAGCTTTATACACAAAAATTATCAAAAACAACTTTCTATATATCTCTATCTAGACTTCTGCCACTTTTCACTCCGCGGCTTTAAACAACCTTTTTATTCACTTAACACCAATGTGTTCTGTTTAAGCATGTATCTCTTCTTCACGTTAGACAGCTTCTCCGGCGCTGTCAGCAACTTCATATATTACTTTTTCAAGCCCTCTTTGAGAGTACAATATTTCATTTACTTCTACGCCTTACCGCGCCTCGCGTGCGTATCCTGTGCTTAATATATTATTTTCACAAGCTCCTTTCTGAGCATACAATATTTCATTTATTTCTACGCCTTACCGCGCCTCGCGTGCGTATCCTGTGCCTTTCTGCACTTTCTTCTGCCTTTTTTTTTTTTTTCACTTACTGAGCTCCTCGTGAGCTTAATGTGCCTTTGCACTGAAAATATTCTCTTTTTCTTTTCTTATAAAAAAACTCATATTACTGTGTACTTAATTACTTATTCTTCTCCCACGCCCCACAAGCGTGTATTTGGTGCCTTACTGCACTATTTTCTGCTTCATTAATTCTCATGTATTCTGCACTAACTCTCTATTTATTTTATTATTTTTTTATAGTTTTTCTCTTTTCTTAAAAAATGACGTCCTTTATTGAGCTCTTTTACTTACTGTCAGCTGTGCTTCTTTGCACTTTTCTCTTTAAATATCTTTATCACGTACGGTATTTCTACTGCGCCCCCTCAGGCGCTTATCTTGTGCTTTCTCTGCACGTATTCTCTTGTTAAACTCTTTTTTCTCACTTATTTCACTTCAGTCTCTGTTAAACTCTTTAAATAACCTTGTATTACCTTGTATCTATTTGTCAGTATACTCCCCTAAATTAACCCCTACAGCGCATGCTATCAGCCGGCACGTTAGTAACGAATTTCAACACCAATTATTCCCCAAGCATCCAGGTTAGTTCTTCACGCACTCTTTTTCCGCACCAGAGTTCATGAACATTCCTGACCTTTCACTCACATAGACATTCTTTTTCCCGGGAACACACACACCTTATGAGCATTTTATCTACAAGGCCTGATAATTTTCAATCTTATCTTTTTTAGTCTCTTATCAATTTTCTTAGTCCAGGTTCTTTTGGGTAAGAGGCAATTAAAAAATATCACCTGTCAACTTGGGCGGAAATCCAGACTCACTCCTCCAGATCGTGCAGAAATTATAAAAGGTTTCTGCTTACCTTTTAGTCGTGATCACTGTTATTTACGGTCTGGAGGGATGAGCTGGACTGCCCCAGGCTGCCGGAATGCCCCTGGACCCTCCTGAAGCTGGCTCGCCAAGTTCTGTCGCGGCTCGTCTTTTTGGTCTTCTCAGGATGTCGTCTTTTAGATAACACAAACTAATTGCAAGTGATATGCTAGAAAGAGGACACAACACTTTAGAATAATTCAGCCTTAAGCAAGATAAAATGCACAGAGTTTTTAAGTTTATTTAAGCCTTCGACACAAAGCTTAGACAAACTGAGTCCTCTAGAGAGACTGAATATGACAACCGCGCTCGTCTATTTATTGGAGACCCGCGGGCATCGCTCCTCCTTCGACTTTTTTATTTATTTCATTCCCAAGACATGGTTTTCTATTGGAAGCGTCCTCTAGTGAACCCTAAGCAGGTGTTAGGCCATTATTTCAATGTGACAAATGCTCCCATTAAAACATGAAGGATTTACAACTGATTTTTTTAAAAGACCTTCAGCCACAGGTGCAGCTGGCCTGAGGCCCCCTCCGCACGTGGCCTCAGCCACACGTGCAGCTGGCCTGAGGCCCCCGCACGTGGCCTGCGGGAAAGCACCTAAAAGGCCTTGGAAAGCCCCTGACAGACTAAATGACTAATAGAGCCCTTTTTTTGGGTTGAACACCTGCTAGTTCAACCAGAGGACATACAGTTCGGATCAGGACACTTGATAGTTCATCACAGTTCAAATATGGACCTAAAAATTCGTCTACACCTATCTCGGCTTTCAATGCTTACCAGTCCAGTAAGTATCAGAGAAATTGTGGAGAGCTGGGCATGTCCTAACTTGTCCCATGACACGCCGAAACGGAGGTGTTCCTTTGTCTCGCTCAAACAGCGAATCGGTCGTTACGCATGAAGCCTCCGCGCAGCTTTCCATGACAAAATCTCTTGTTAAAAGTGAAATCTGTTGGAAAATGGCTGATGTCCAGCTCTTGTGATAACCAGAGAAAGTGCACACGACGGTCTAGTATCCACAGAGCCATAGCTTAGAAATTATCTGGCGTTTTCTGCCTCGTCATCACAGCTCGGAGCGTGTCGCGCCATGCGCCATTGTGGGCCGTCCTTAAAGCTGTAGTAACAGTCCGTAATCTCTGTGAAGCCCGTAAAACTTTCACTGAAAAACAACCGAATCTTCGAAATGGTTTCCAGCTGGTTGTCTGGCAGAGCTCCTGAAAAAAATTTCATGGAACAAAACGGCAGTAGCTCAGCTGTTTGATGAGAATGAAAATCCGATGAGGGAGCGGGACCACTCTTTCCCGCTTGCTCACAGGCGAATGACGTCACCGACAGGCGTGGAAAAACTCACGCATGCACACGAGGGTTCAAGCTTGTTTGACGTAAAAACATATGAATGAAATCCATATAGTTTTTGAAAAAAATAAAAAGGTACGATATTGACAGACCTCATTAAGTTTGGTGTTATTAGAAGTCCATAGTTCAAACAACGTGTTCAGTTCAAATCTGAAGCAAACATTTTTCTTCTTCTACTCAGGTAGATTAGAACTTTTAGTGCTACACAGCACCAACTACTGGACAGGAGGAACCTAGCAGTCAGTGTGACTCACTAATTTCAAAATGCAGCTCTTTCAACCAGACATGTGGTGCTGTGACATGCCAATCATCTGTGTCCAGTCAGATTTCAGGGGAGTCCAGTGAAACCCCGGCCTCTGCTCTAGCTCCATTCATGCCAGGAAGTGTTCTACATTTGACATTTCCTGTTTCACTGTGACTGAAAATTTGGCACGTCCTGTTTGAGTGTGAGTTTGCTACTTAGTTCCCGCGAAATTCCAAGGGATCTCGTCTGTCAATCCAGGAAGTGTCTGACATTTGAACATTTCCTGCATTTCTCCATGTAATGTGGAGTTGCATCAGGAAGGGCATCCGGCATAAAACTTGTGCCAATTCAACATGCAGATCCACCTTGGATTTGCTGTGGCGACCCCGAGTGCAAACAAGGGAGCAGCCAAAGGGACTTACTTACTATGGATTTGAAATTTGGCACTTCCTGTTTAGGATGCCCTGTACCACGAGCGAGCTTTGCGCCGCTGGGCGTCGTTTCGCTTGTATTATTAATATTCGTGATTATTTATATGCAGCCATGTTCAATGCTGTTGCACCTCACTCATCAGTGGTGTGTGATCCTCTTTGTAAAGTGAAATAGGGCACCGCAGTCTCACTTGAACCCATGCGTGATATCACGGGATTTGACCACTGATGGGGACCTCTGCTCCCGTTATGCAATATATACACAGCATAACTTCACATGGATAAATGCACTGTTTTGTTTTCGGCTGCAAGCACTGAAGCAGTCGCGAAAAATGTTTTTTTCGGTTCCCACTGGAGAAGGAAAGACAAGGCAGATGGGAGATGTTGTCTTGGTAAGTGTCACCCTGCTCAGCGTGCCGCTCTTGTTGGAGCGACATCTCTGCTATTTTGGCATTGTGGGATAGCTCGCCCACAGATTGAGCTCGCTGGACTACTTTCGCCACACTGCTCAGCGTGCCGCTCTCGCTGGAGCGACAACACAGAATGTGTCTCTTCCCAGATAGATCTCTTTCAGTGCAGCTTCTTGTTCTGACTTTAACACGAAGTTAACACCCAAGTCTTTCATTGCCAACGGTAAATGGTAATCAAAACATTCCAATCGTATCTTTCTGAACTCTTCCGCATCAAAATCCATCGTGTCAATGTTTACAGTGTGCTTGAGCGGTAACAGGTGAAGTTGCTCATAAACTTTAAAATTCTTAAATATTTATTTCAGCCACTCTTAAAACTTCAGTTATCTTTATAATTTTATTACTGGTAAATTTATAATTAATTTAGATGAGATATACTCATCTCACAGGAATCTATCACAATTAAATGGGAACTACTTTTTGCACAGGAATTTATCAAGCACGTCGGCAGCGGGTGCGTACTAACACAAAATAGCAAGAAACTGGACAGTTGTTCTGCCAAAGAAGAGTGTCCACTTTTAGCTTGCCATAAGCTAAGATAGTGGCGCATGAGAGTGTGATAAGTGTAAAGCCGCGTTCACACCGGGAACGACGCGAGCGACAGCAGCGACAGGTTGCCATGTAATCCCTATGGAATGACGCATTTTGGCGCCAAGTCATGCAGAGTGATGTGATGGATGTGAATGAAGTGACGCGAGTGAAGTGATTTTGAGTGATCGGCGCGTTTGTGGCGCGATATTGCGTCGCATCACGTCGCGCTGCCCTCCTCCCCAAGTTGAAAAATCTGAACTTTTTCGTCTCGTCGCGCCACGATGACCAATCGGAGACTGAATATGTAGTGACGTGGAGATGTCTGGAGTTTGACTGAAGATGTGAACATGTCCTGTCTCTGGTAACAGCCTGTGAGCAGGACTTATGTCTCTTTTGTCCTTTATTTCACAATTATGACAGAGTTTTTGGAGCGAGCAACAGCCCCACAGCAGGGGGAGCGGAGTTTGTTTCTCTTTTTATTTTACGTGCGAGCGAATTGTCCGTGGAGATTATTTTACTTATTAACTCCACAGATGTATAATAAAACAAATGGTGACTTGTTTCTAAACACAATTATGACAGAGTTTTTTGGGAAGAGCAAGCTGCAGCCTCAACCTCTGGGTGGTAAGCAGCGGAGTTTCTTTTTTTCAATTGTTTACATATGCGTACGTGAATGGGACAGGAGGTCCTCAAACTGGGTCCCGCAGATGTAGAAGGACCACTGAAAGTGGCTGTCATCCAGACGCAGCTCCTGCAGCAAATAACGATACTCCTTGTATTGGGAGCTTTCCACAACAACTCGCTCCGTGTGATCGGGAGCACAGCGGTGTTTTGCTGTATCTGTTAATTTTGGCTCTCTGTTGGGACTGTTTACACAGAGACTGCTACCTGCTGCTTTGGACTTTGAACTAATAGTCTTTTTCAAGACTTTTTTACTTTTTTACCTTTTTATTTTTATTTTTTTTTTTTTTTTTTACTTTTTTACTTGACTCTACTGGTGGTCGGCTCTCACTGCGGTATTGTATCACTTCTTGTTCCGGAGCACAGCGGTGTTTTTCTGTATCTGTTAGCTGTTTGATCTGCGCAGTTAGATCGATCTAGTTATCTAGATTACGATTTGTTTCCCAGTGTAATCTTTACGTGCCTTAACTAAAGCACTCCTTCTGCTGAATCACCTCTAAATTATTTACACATTATTCGCTTTGCGTGTTTTTAGGAATCCGCTAGCTTAGCGTAGCTACTAGCTCTTAGCCGATTTAGCATGGCGGCTTCTCCTGTCTCTCCCGCACTTTTCTGCTCTGGGTGTGAAATGTTTAGTTATTCCTCGGCCTCCTTTAGCAGTAATGGTACTTGTAATAAGTGTAGCTTATTCGTAGCTTTGGAGGCCAGGCTGGGCGAATTGGAGACTCGGCTCCGCACCGTGGAAAATTCTACAGCTAGCAAGGCCCCTGTAGTCGGTGCGGACCAAGGTAGCTTAGCCGCCGTTAGTTCCCCCCTGGCAGATCCCGAGCAGCCGGGAAAGCAGGCCGACTGGGTGACTGTGAGGAGGAAGCGTAGCCCTAAACAGAAGCCCCGTGTACACCGCCAACCCGTTCACATCTTTAACCGTTTTTCCCCACTCGACGATACACCCGCCGAGGATCAAACTCTGGTTATTGGCGACTCTGTTTTGAGAAATGTGAAGTTAGCGACACCAGCAACCATAGTCAATTGTCTTCCGGGGGCCAGAGCAGGCGACATTGAAGGAAATTTGAAACTGCTGGCTAAGGCTAAGCGTAAATTTGGTAAGATTGTAATTCACGTCGGCAGTAATGACACCCGGTTACGCCAATCGGAGGTCACTAAAATTAACATTGAATCGGTGTGTAACTTTGCAAAAACAATGTCGGACTCTGTAGTTTTCTCTGGGCCCCTCCCCAATCAGACCGGGAGTGACATGTTTAGCCGCATGTTCTCCTTGAATTGCTGGCTGTCTGAGTGGTGTCCAAAAAATGAGGTGGGCTTCATAGATAATTGGCAAAGCTTCTGGGGAAAACCTGGTCTTGTTAGGAGAGACGGCAGCCATCCCACTTTGGATGGAGCAGCTCTCATTTCTAGAAATCTGGCCAATTTTCTTAAATCCTCCAAACCGTGACTATCCAGGGTTGGGACCAGGAAGCAGAGTTGTAGTCTTACACACCTCTCTGCAGCTTCTCTCCCCCTGCCATCCCCTCATTACCCCATCCCCGTAGAGACGGTGCCTGCTCCCAGACTACCAATAACCAGCAAAAATCTATTTAAGCATAAAAATTCAAAAAGAAAAAATAATATAGCACCTTCAACTGCACCACAGACTAAAACAGTTAAATGTGGTCTATTAAACATTAGGTCTCTCTCTTCTAAGTCCCTGTTGGTAAATGATATAATAATTGATCAACATATTGATTTATTCTGCCTAACAGAAACCTGGTTACAGCAGGATGAATATGTTAGTTTAAATGAGTCAACACCCCCGAGTCACACTAACTGTCAGAATGCTCGTAGCACGGGCCGGGGTGGAGGATTAGCAGCAATCTTCCATTCCAGCTTATTAATTAATCCAAAACCCAGACAGAGCTTTAATTCATTTGAAAGCTTGTCTCTTAGTCTTGTCCATCCAAATTGGAAGTCCCAAAAACCAGTTTTATTTGTTATTATCTATCGTCCACCTGGTCGTTACTGTGAGTTTCTCTGTGAATTTTCAGACCTTTTGTCTGACTTAGTGCTTAGCTCAGATAAGATAATTATAGTGGGCGATTTTAACATCCACACAGATGCTGAGAATGACAGCCTCAACACTGCATTTAATCTATTATTAGACTCTATTGGCTTTGCTCAAAAAGTAAATGAGTCCACCCACCACTTTAATCATATCTTAGATCTTGTTCTGACTTATGGTATGGAAATAGAAGACTTAACAGTATTCCCTGATAACTCCCTTCTGTCTGATCATTTCTTAATAACATTTACATTTACTCTGATGGACTACCCAGCAGTGGGGAATAAGTTTCATTACACTAGAAGTCTTTCAGAAAGCGCTGTAACTAGGTTTAAGGATATGATTCCTTCTTTATGTTCTCTAATGCCATATACCAACACAGTGCAGAGTAGCTACCTAAACTCTGTAAGGGAGATAGAGTATCTCGTCAATAGTTTTACATCCTCATTGAAGACAACTTTGGATGCTGTAGCTCCTCTGAAAAAGAGAGCTTTAAATCAGAAGTGTCTGACTCCGTGGTATAACTCACAAACTCGTAGCTTAAAGCAGATAACCCGTAAGTTGGAGAGGAAATGGCGTCTCACTAATTTAGAAGATCTTCACTTAGCCTGGAAAAAGAGTCTGTTGCTCTATAAAAAAGCCCTTCGTAAAGCTAGGACATCTTTCTACTCATCACTAATTGAAGAAAATAAGAACAACCCCAGGTTTCTTTTCAGCACTGTAGCCAGGCTGACAAAGAGTCAGAGCTCTATTGAGCTGAGTATTCCATTAACTTTAACTAGTAATGACTTCATGACTTTCTTTGCTAACAAAATTTTAACTATTAGAGAAAAAATTACTCATAACCATCCCAAAGACGTATCGTTATCTTTGGCTGCTTTCAGTGATGCCGGTATTTGGTTAGACTCTTTCTCTCCGATTGTTCTGTCTGAGTTATTCTCATTAGTTACTTCATCCAAACCATCAACATGTTTATTAGACCCCATTCCTACCAGGCTGCTCAAGGAAGCCCTACCATTATTTAATGCTTCGATCTTAAATATGATCAATCTATCTTTGTTAGTTGGCTATGTACCACAGGCTTTTAAGGTGGCAGTAATTAAACCATTACTTAAAAAGCCATCACTTGACCCAGCTATCTTAGCTAATTATAGGCCAATCTCCAACCTTCCTTTTCTCTCAAAAATTCTTGAAAGGGTAGTTGTAAAACAGCTAACTGATCATCTGCAGAGGAATGGTCTATTTGAAGAGTTTCAGTCAGGTTTTAGAATTCATCATAGTACAGAAACAGCATTAGTGAAGGTTACAAATGATCTTCTTATGGCCTCGGACAGTGGACTCATCTCTGTGCTTGTTCTGTTAGATCTCAGTGCTGCTTTTGATACTGTTGACCATAAAATTTTATTACAGAGATTAGAGCATGCCATAGGTATTAAAGGCACTGCGCTGCGGTGGTTTGAATCATATTTGTCTAATAGATTACAATTTGTTCATGTAAATGGGGAATCTTCTTCACAGACTAAAGTTAATTATGGAGTTCCACAAGGTTCTGTGCTAGGACCAATTTTATTCACTTTATACATGCTTCCCTTAGGCAGTATTATTAGACGGTATTGCTTAAATTTTCATTGTTACGCAGATGATACCCAGCTTTATCTATCCATGAAGCCAGAGGACACACACCAATTAGCTAAACTGCAGGATTGTCTTACAGACATAAAGACATGGATGACCTCTAATTTCCTGCTTTTAAACTCAGATAAAACTGAAGTTATTGTACTTGGCCCCACAAATCTTAGAAACATGGTGTCTAACCAGATCCTTACTCTGGATGGCATTACCCTGACCTCTAGTAATACTGTGAGAAATCTTGGAGTCATTTTTGATCAGGATATGTCATTCAAAGTGCATATTAAACAAATATGTAGGACTGCTTTTTTGCATTTACGCAATATCTCTAAAATCAGAAAGGTCTTGTCTCAGAGTGATGCTGAAAAACTAATTCATGCATTTATTTCCTCTAGGCTGGACTATTGTAATTCATTATTATCAGGTTGTCCTAAAAGTTCCCTAAAAAGCCTTCAGTTAATTCAAAATGCTGCAGCTAGAGTACTGACGGGGACTAGAAGGAGAGAGCATATCTCACCCATATTGGCCTCTCTTCATTGGCTTCCTGTTAATTCTAGAATAGAATTTAAAATTCTTCTTCTTACTTATAAGGTTTTGAATAATCAGGTCCCATCTTATCTTAGGGACCTCGTAGTACCATATTACCCCAATAGAGCGCTTCGCTCTCAGACTGCAGGCTTACTTGTAGTTCCTAGGGTTTGTAAGAGTAGAATGGGAGGCAGAGCCTTCAGCTTTCAGGCTCCTCTCCTGTGGAACCAGCTCCCAATTCAGATCAGGGAGACAGACACCCTCTCTACTTTTAAGATTAGGCTTAAAACTTTCCTTTTTGCTAAAGCTTATAGTTAGGGCTGGATCAGGTGACCCTGAACCATCCCTTAGTTATGCTGCTATAGACGTAGACTGCTGGGGGGTTCCCATGATGCACTGTTTCTTTTTCTTTTTGCTCTGTATGCACCACTCTGCATTTAATCATTAGTGATCGATCTCTGCTCCCCTCCACAGCATGTCTTTTTCCTGGTTCTCTCCCTCAGCCCCAACCAGTCCCAGCAGAAGACTGCCCCTCCCTGAGCCTGGTTCTGCTGGAGGTTTCTTCCTGTTAAAAGGGAGTTTTTCCTTCCCACTGTAGCCAAGTGCTTGCTCACAGGGGGTCGTTTTGACCGTTGGGGTTTTACATAATTATTGTATGGCCTTGCCTTACAATATAAAGCGCCTTGGGGCAACTGTTTGTTGTGATTTGGCGCTATATAAAAAAAATTGATTGATTGATTGATTGATCAAGGTCTGTCATGTTAACTTGACAGACGGTGCTTTTTCCTCAGAAGTAGAAAAATTGCGTCATATGTGTCATATTTTACCCCTTTATCACCAACCCTTAAACGAGACTGCGGTGCCCTATTGTGGCTCTGTGCAGACACGCCTCCACCTCCAAGGTTTATTTCTTGCAAATTTTCAACTTAAGATAATTGTCATAGAGTATCCAAGTGCTTTTCCTCATAATTTTACTAGTTTAAGCTTTAAACTAGTTTTATTTTTACTTTCAAACCACTAATTCCAATTCGGATCAGGGAGACAGACACCCTCTCTACTTTTAAGATTAGGCTTAAAACTTTCCTTTTTGCTAAAGCTTATAGTTAGGGCTGGATCAGGTGACCCTGAACCATCCCTTAGTTATGCTGCTATAGACTTAGACTGCTGGGGGGTTCCCATGATGCACTGAGTATTTCTTTCTCTTTTTGCTCTGTATGCACCACTCTGCATTTAATCATTAGTGATTGATCTCTGCTCTCTTCCACAGCATGTCTTTTTCCTGATTCTCTCCTCTCAGCCCCAACCAGTCCCAGCAGAAGACTGCCCCTCCCTGAGCCTGATTCTGCTGGAGGTTTCTTCCTGTTAAAAGGGAGTTTTTCCTTCCCACTGTTGCCAAGTGCTTGCTCACAGGGGGTCGTTTTGACCGTTGGGGTTTTTCTGTAATTATTGTATGGCTTTTGCCTTACAATATAAAGCGCCTTGGGGCAACTGTTTGTTGTGATTTGGCGCTATATAAATAAAACTGATTTGATTTGATTTAATTCAGCCCCCCTTGAATACACTCTTACCTACGCCCTTGCAAGGGGACAACTAAATGGAACGCTGACAAAATACGTGCCGGGGCTGGACTCTCCGACCTCTGGGTGACAAACAGCAACTTTGAACACCGGCGTCCACCTGCTGCTCCGTCCGTCCGTGCAGCACGCAGGCGCAGTGAGCGCAGCCGCAGGCAGGGGGCGGTAACATGGCGGTGAGCCGCCGCGCACACACGGAGCTGCGCATCCTGGAGCAGCAGATAACACACGCAGCTTTGTGTACATTCAGGTGCCGCTGCTGGTGGACGCTCACAACACACCGGACTCTCTCAGCGGGACTCCGGAGAGTGGACGTGACAGAGACAGAGCGGTTATTTATTTTATTTTGGGTAGTTTCGGCGGCGCGAGCGCTCTCCCTGCTTTTTGTTTCTTCTCTTTCTTCTTCCAAATGTTGTTAATCCTCCGGAGCGGTGACTGACTGAAGACGTCAGCGGGGCAGCAGCTGGATTCTCAACCTTTCCCCGCTTGTCTGGAAATGACAAGTGAGAGAGCGGTGCCGGTGTCGGGCTTGGACCGGCAGCCTGCTCCGGGTCACGGGCAGCTCGAGGCTGCGGGCTCCGCTGCCGCCGGTGAGGCGGTGATGTTGTCCGGCTCGGGCTCGGTGCTCCTCCCGGCGGGGATTATTGATCCATCGGTACCCATCAGGAATATCAGGACCAAATTTGCGGTTCTCGTCGGGCTGATCCAGGTCGGAGAGGTTAGCAACAGAGATATCGTTGAGACCGTGTTAAATCTGGTGAGCAAATATTTTATTATTGTTTTTCCCCACCTTTTTTTTTTTCTTTTTCTCCCTGATATTACTGCTGGCTATAATCCGCAACGTGAGTCAGTGGTGACAGTAATACAGAACATAATGTTCAGGATAAAATTCGTGTAACATGGGGGCGGTTTAAAGAGGATGAATGAATCACGGTGTAACAACCAAGTTTTGGTTACAAAGTTTCTTCTTATTGTGTATGACGTCACAAAGGTGAAGGAGATATCTGCTGGGTTCATGCAAAGACCTGCGTAGATCTTTTTGCAGGTCCTTGGTTTGTGTGTCAAATGACAAAAGCTTTTATTTGTGTGATTGTGTGTTTGCTGCAATTCAAGGGATTATAGGTGAGTAATTATTGGGATCAGAACCAGCAGAGTGCATGGTTCAAGAACTGATCAGTGTCTAACAATTGCTAAGGCATGGCAATGATGTGTACACTATTATAAGTTTGTTCTCTTTTGTTTACAGTCATGATGCTTGCTGATATATCACGTCAAACAAACTAATTTATTTCACCCTTAATTATGAAATTATTTACTTGTTGCTGTCAGATGTAGAAAAAAATCATTGTGCCAAATAACACGCACACTGTAAAAAAATTGGACCAGTCTTTACTAAAAAAAAATGTGGCAACAAAATGACACATAATATAATTGAATAGATTTTAAGTTCTACAATTTTGATTAAAAATTATTGAATACATTAACTGAACCTAAGCAAAAAAATTAAGTACATGTTAATAAAAGCAACAGTTGAAATGTGTTGGATTAAGTACTAGTGCCACAAATAATAAGTTATGTTGCCAAAAAATATTTAGTAAATCCTATTCAATTTCACAAGAAAACCTGATTCAAGTATCTCGACAAAGTAATTTTGATTTATGAGATATCTGCGGGAAACTGATTCATATTTACTGATAATCTAGGTGAAATTGACTTATATTTATTAATTATATGGGTGAAATTGATTTGCATTTAATAATTACCTGGGTGACATTGATTCAGATTTACTACATCTGCATAAAAATTATTTGGATAAAGTAAATAAAATAAGTAATATCAACTCATATTCTAGCACAAAAGTAAGTGAGTCCTTTCAGCTGTTACCTTGTTTGCACTCAGGGTCACCACAGCAGCTCCAAGGTAGACCTGCATGTTGATTCCTTCACAATTTTTGCACCGGATGCCTTTCCTGATGCAAATCCACATTACATGGAGAAATGTTGCAGGAGTGGGATTTGTACCAGGAACTTTCCGCATTGAAACCAAGCGCACCATCCATTTGGCCACCACCCCTGCCTGACTTATACGAGGTCTGTCAGAAAAGTATCCGACCTTTTTATTTTTTTCAAAAACCATATGGATTTGAATCACGTGTGATTGCATCAGCCAAGCTTGCACCTTCGTGCGCATGCGTGAGTTTTTTCACGCCTGTCGGTTGCGTCATTCGCCTGTGAGCAGACTTTGTGTGAGCAGTGGTCCACCCCTCTCGTCATTTTTTTATTGCGAATAAATGTCTGAACGATTTGGAGCTTTACTGCATCAATTTTTTTCCACAAACTGTGAGAGACCTCCAGGTGGACACTGTTCGGAAAATTAATATGGCTTTCAGGGACGATTTTATGGGGATTACACAGATTAAGGAGTGATCCAGAAGGTTTAAAGACCGCCCACAACTGCTGAGAGCGCGACGCGCTCCGAGCGCCGATCGACAGGCTCAAACCCCGCTGAAACAACCAGATCATTTCCAACGTGAAGGCTTTGTTGATCCGGGATGTCGTCTCACTTTCACAAAAAGGCAGAAGGCGTGGACATCAGCACTTTTTCGGCACATTCCACTGTTACAGGAGTTTTTTTCATGGAAAGAAAAGAGGAGGGATGCGCCACGGAGCCATTCATTACGCGGCACAAAACCACCTCCGTGTTGGTCCACCTGAAAGCCGTCCTGTGAGACTTACTTACTTACTTGCATGTTCCTGTCAGGTGTTGTTTTTTTTTTGTTTTTTTACAATGAAAAGAAGTTAATCTTACTTTCCTGGTGCTGCTGGATTCATGATGATACAACCCCTGTCAAAAATTATGGAATCACCGGCCTCGGAGGATGTTCATTCAGTTGTTTAATTTTGTAGAAGAAAAGCAGATCACAGACATGACACAAAACTAAAGTAATTTCAAATGGCAACTTTCTGGCTTTAAGAAACACTATAAGAAATCAGGAAAAAAAAATTGTGGCAGTCAGTAATGATTACTTTTTTAGACCAAGCAGAGGGAAAAAAATATGGAATCACTCAATTCTGAGGAAAAAATTATGGAATCATGAAAAACAAAAGAATGCTCCACTTAATGAGTGACAAACAGTACTCTTCATCAATCTGGCTCCAACTTTCTCTGATTGCTGTTGCCAGATCAGCTTTGCAGGTTGGAGCCTTGTCATGGACCATTTTCTTCAACTTCCACCAAAGATTTTCAATTGGATTAAGATCCAGACTATTTGCAGGCCATGACATTGACCCTATGTGTCTTTTTGCAAGGAATGTTTTCACAGTTTTTGCTCTATGGCAAGATGCTTTATCATCTTGAAAAATGATTTCATCATCCCCAAACATCCTTTCAATTGATAAGAAAAGTGTCCAAAATATCAACGTAAACTTGTGCATTTATTGATGATGTAATGACAGCCATCTCCCCAGTGCCTTTACCTGAGATGCAGCCCCATATCATCAATGACTGTGGAAATTTACATGTTCTCTTCAGGCAGTCATCTTTATAAATCTCATTGGAATGGCACGGTTTCTTACAGTTCGGTCACAGACATTGACTCCAGTTTCCTCCCATTCGTTCCTCATTTGTTTTGTTGTGCATTTTCGATTTTTGAGACATATTGCTTTAAGTTTTCTGTCTTGACGCTTTGATGTCTTCCTTGGTCTACCAGTATGTTTGCCTTTAACAACCCATGTTGTTTGTATTTGGTCCAGAGTTTAGACACAGCCGACTGTGAACAACCATCATCTTTTGCAACATTGCGTGATTTACCCTCTTTTAAGAGTTTGATAATCCTCTCCTTTGTTTCAATTGACATCTCTCGTGTTGGAGCCATGATTCATGTCTGTCCACTTGGTGCAACAGCTCTCCAAGGTGTGATCACTCCTTTTTGGATGCAGACTAACGAGCAGATCTGATTTGATGCAGGTTGTTGTGTGGGCCGCTGAAGAGGAGGTACTGCTGGCCCACCATCACCAGAGGGCGCCCTGCCTGGAGTGCGGGCTCCAGGCACCAGAGGGCGCCGCCGCCTCACGGGAGCAGCCTCGGTGACAGCTGTCACCCATCACCTGAGACAGCTGACGGCAATCATCAGTGGGGTATATCAGCAGGACGGCATCTCCACCTCATTGCCGAGATATCGTTTCTACCAGAGAGGTAACATATCAAAGCCTACTGAGTACACAGTTTTGACTGAGCTAGTTATTGGTTTACTGTTCCAACGAGAGGTGGAGGTACCTTTCCTGCCGTTCGGAGTTCTGGGTGCAAACGCGCCCCCATCTAACTGTTCTTTTTCCCTCGCCAGCAGTACCAGGTCCGACACGCGGAGGCAGTGGCCACCTGGGAGTTCGGGACTTGGCGGCTCCAGTATTCCCGGGGTCCTGTGGCGGAGGAAGCCGTGTGGTTCCGGTCTTACCTTGGAGAGGCGTCTCCTATCTTCGAGCCTGCCCACACGACACCTTTGTGTATTGACTTTTGTCCATTTCTGTAATTGGTTGTATTCGTTGTGCACATTCACAACAGTAAAGCGTTGTTATTTTGACTTACTCCATTGTCCGTTCATTTGCGCCCCCTGTTGTGGGTCCGTGTTCCTACACTTTCCCAACACAGGTATTAGTTTTGGGGATGAAAATTTACAGGGTGATTCCATAATTTATTCCTCAGAATTGAGTGATTCCATATTTTTTTTCCCTCTGCTTGGTCTAAAAAAGTAACCATTACTGACTGCCACAATTGTTTTTCCTGATTTCTTATAGTGTTTCTTAAAGCCAGAAAGTTGCCATTTGAAATGACTTTAGTTTTGTGTCATGTCTGTGATCTGCTTTTTTTCTACAAAATTAAACAACTGAATGAACATCCTCCGAGGCCAGTGATTCCATCATTTTTGCCAGGGGTTGTATGACACTAAAATCAAATTGCTGATACTTGAAAATTGAAAAGTCTGGAAGCAACACATTCTCATACATGGACAAGTCATCAAATCTTGCATAAAACATTTTTTTTTTAAACTGAACATCAATATGTGATGAGTTGGGTAGCCTCTTTGTATCTTTTAATGATGTGTGGGGAAATGCTAACCTTAACCATGACTATAACCATAACCCAAAGATGAGTGAATGTTCCTTGATGAAGCAGAGGTCAAGCAGATACTATAGTTCTGCCTGTTATCTGATAGAAATGATGCAACTGGAAATAAATGCATTTCCTGGCTTCTCACTAAATGACCCCAATGGCCAACCTCATTCCTCACATAGTGACACAAAGGGGCACTGACCAAGTGTAAAAAATGTGACAACTTGGGAGTGAGAATGTGTAGTTTGAAATATCAAATAATCTAACTTTTATTTATTTTTCAAGCCCATGTATTGTTATATCCATTAAAAACAAATGTTTGGGGAGTATAATATAGGAATCATCCTGTCTGTATTTCCATCCATCTCTCCATGATTCTTGTAAGTGCACCTCCTCCTTAACCAGTTCATGGTTTCAGTGAAATTTCATGCAGGATGTATAAAGGAAAACAATTCTGACCCAGTGTCTTCAATGAGAGATAGCTGGACTTAAAAAAAAAAGCAATATATGTGTCTCTTACATGTATAATATACTTGTAATATATAATGCAACTCATTATACCAGAAACTAGCATGGTACAGCGAGGGATATCATTTATTTATTTATTTTTTTTAATTGGGTAAGGTGTTATACCCGGGGCGGCACAGTGGTTCAGTGGTTAGCATGGCTGCCTCACAGTGAGAAGGTCCTACGTTCACTTGCATCATGTGGCATTTGTTCTCTTCATGTTCTCGTGGTTTCCTTCCAGGTGCTTCAGTTTCCTCCTAGTTCCAAAAATATGCAGGTTAGGTGAATTGGTGACTGCAAATTGCCCATAGTTGTGAGTGAGAGTGTGCATGTGTTTGTCTGTAAATATGTGGCTCTGCTACAGGCTGTCATCCTGTAAATCATCTAAGGCGTCCCTGTTGCAATATTCACGCTGAGTGAAACTGTTGTCTTATTTAATCTTGTATGCTAACAGTGTTAGAACTTTTAGCAGCTACCAGTAGGTCCATGTAATGCACAATTTTTGAGGAAATAAGCGGCTCATAAATTTTACTGTCCCTACCAAAGTAAACCATTAGCAGAACTATCATGCACTCCCCAAAAGCATGATTTAATAAACGCCCAAACTGTTACCTGATGCTTTGGACCCGGAGGAGGGGTGTGTTCAAGCTTTTTTCTACACATGGAGCCACCTGCACTCCACTCTTTTATGCATTAATGAGTTCATTGTGAATCAGTGCAGGCGGGGCTCTCAAGATGTCAAAGCCCAGACAAGGGTCATTTTGGCTCTTCCAGATCTCGAACCGATGGGTGACGCCATGCAGGCTTTATCCAGTATATATGCAGTCCATGGACATTGCCAGAGCACGACAACGTTCACAACCTTTTTTTTTTTTTACCATTTTTTTAAATGAGTTTTATTCACAATATACTAGGGCTGAAAAGTTTAGTCGAGTAACTCGAATAATTCAATTACAAAAGATGTTCAAGGCAAATTCTGTGCCTCAAAGCTTCATTTAACATTGTAGTAGATATGCCAGGCCTGTGTGTGGCGCTGTAACATCCCCAGAAAAACAAGCAGAAGAAGACTAGAGCATGCATAAACCGCGTAAGCGCTAATCAAATTAGCATAATAGCTACAGCTTTCCAGCACGATGCAGAGTGAAATAAAGCCTTTTAGGAGAAAAACGGTCCACACTGGTCATCTGAAATAGCTTACTGCGCATTTAAAGAGAAGCAGTATGTTTGTCTGTTTTTAAAAGAACACAGTTTCATCCACTGCCTGCTCTCCGCCCTACGTGGGGGGTGGCTATTCACGCGGCGGCCTGTGGCTGCCTCTTTCTGTCCGATGTGAGCGGTTGCAGATACAGCTCTGTCCCCGGCCACACTGACAGTCTCTAGAAGAAGTCTACTTTTCCTTTTGTGTTTTGCTCAGACTCGCACTGAGTGTTTCACTTTTTAATTTTTGCTTTTTTGGGCAACACACAATGCTTCACAAACATGGTAACTCAAAATAATAATAATTAAAAAAACTGACTGCGAGACTTGCATGTTCAACCTCCAGCTGAAATGCATCTGATGAATCGCAGAGAAAGAGGGATTAAAAAAAAAATCACACAGGAACCCAGTTCACTAACCTTAAAAAAAAAAAATTAAAATGGTTAAATTTTACAAGTTGGGGAAAACAAAAAACAGAAAGCCACATCCCATCGCCATTTCAGCAAAGTGTCAAGACTTTGGCCCGACTTTGGCTGAGCTCCTGACACCAGGAAAGATCTAAAACTTGTCAAAAATAAATAACTACCCAGGAAAACAGAAAGGGATACACTAAATTTGACAATCTCCGTGATGATGCAGCGACATTGTGCCATTGCTTAGGGAGAGCCCTGGAATTGTTGATTGTTGTTCTTAAAAACGCAAAAGTGTTTTTTATCTGATTACTCGATTAATCGCCAGAATGATCGATTAGTAAAATAATCGATAGCTGCAGCCTTACAGTTTACAGACAAATCAGGGAGCACACAAAATTGAAGGCAAAGTTTGAATAATGGGGAACAAATAAAGTAAGTAAGTAAGTAAGTAAGGTTTATTTATATAGCACCTTTCAAGATAGAAATCACAAAGTGCTTCACATAAGAACAAAGAAATTAAAAGCAGCAGAAACATAGAAGCATAAAACTAGGTAAAAGCCAGCCTATACAAAAGGGTCTTTAGCTTCACTTTAAATGTTTCAACAGAGTCCACGGAGTGTAGGTCCAAAGGCAGTGCATTAAACATTTTAGGTGCCACCACCTCGAAAGCACAGTCTCCCCTGGTCTTCAGTCTTGTCCTTGGCACAACCAATAGGCTCAGGTCCGAAGACCTCAGAGACCTGCTTGTCACATATGGATGTAATAGCTCGGTGATATAAGATGGCATTTGACCATGCAGAGCTCTAAAAGTCAGTAGTAGAATTTTAAATGGATGGGGAGCCAGTACAAGGAGGAGAGGATTGGGGTTATATGTGACCTCTTTGATGACCTCGTCAGCAGCCTTGCAGCTGCATTCTGAACCGTTTGTAAGCGGTCCAAAGAGGACTTGCTAAGGCTAAAAAACAGTGAGTTACAGTAATCCAGACGTGACAACACAAATGCATGAATGATCATCTCCAACTCCGCCGCTGCGCAGACGGGCAATATTATGCAAATGGAAAAAAACAAGACTGTGCCAGGCGGGTAACATACGCGTCAAAATTCAGGGAGTGATCGAACGTAACACCCAAGTTCCTCACTGCTGAGTGAACAAAAGGGGCCAGAGAACCAAGATTCCCAACCACAGTGGGAACAAACTCGTCAGGGGCACAAACAAGGACCTCAGTTTTTGCTATATTTAAAGACAAATAGTTGGCCGCCATCCAGCCACCAATAACCTCAACACAGCTCTGAAGAGCAAATACCCCAGAGACTGTTTGAGGAGTGAATGAAATATACAGCTGGATGTCATCCGCATAACAGTGGTAGGAGACATCTTTAAAACTGCTCAAGACATGACCAAGTGGGAGCAAATATAGAGCAAACAATATAGGTCCCAGAACAGAACCTTGAGGCACACCAGAGGATAGCATGGCAGAGGAGGACATAAATTTACCAGTAGCAACAGCAAAAGTCCTGTGTGAAAGATAAGATAAAAACCAGTCCAGAGCAGACCCAGAAATGCCCACCCAAGTCCTTAGTCTCTCAACTAAAACTCCATGATCCACCGTGTCAAAAGCTGCAGAGAGATCTAAAAGGACAAGTACAGAATATTCACCTGCATCTCTGCGCATTAAAATATCATTTGAAACTCTGAGAAGGGCAGTTTCTGTAGAGTGCAAGTGACAGAACCCAGACTGGAATTTATCAAGAATATTATGTTCAGATAAAACCTCATTAAGCTGTTTGGCCACCACTTTCTCTAAGACTTTGGAAATAAAAGGCAACTTTGAAATTGGTCTAAAATTTTGAAGGAGTGAAGGATCAGCATTAGGCTTTTTTAAAAGAGGGTGAATAATTGCCTGTTTAAAATACTGAGGGACATAGCCGGAAAGCAGTGATCTGTTTATTATCGATAAAACAACCGGGCCAATAGAATGGAAGACCTTTTTAAAGAAGGAGGTAGGGACGATATCAAGTGGGCAGGAGGAAGGTTTCAATCTGTCAACCAGACCAGTGAGCTCTTTCAGTGATATAGGTTTAAAACTATCCAGAACTGATGGCCGGCTAAGATAGGGGACATGAAAAGAAAGAGAGGGATTAATATTTGCCCTGATATCATGAATTTTACTGATAAAAAAGGACAAAAATTTGTCACAGTCTTCATTTGACTGAATAATAGCAGCAGGAGATGCAAGTGTAACAATGTCTCTGATTATGTCAAACAAAATGTTTGGATTCCGTTGGCTGTTAGAAATTAAAGTGGAAAAATAAACAGCCCTTGCATCTTTCACCATATTATTAAAAGAGATTAAAAGCTCCTTTAAATGAAGGAGGTGGACCTCCTTAAACAACAAAGCAACAACAAAACAACAACAAAGCACAACCAAAGAGCAAAATCGAGAAGTACAAGAGCAAGAACACACACACACACACACACACACACACACACACACACACACACACACACACACACACACACACACACACACACACACACACACACACACACACACACACACACACACACACACACACACACACACACATATACAATAGCCTGTATGTATGTATGCAGCACAATTTGTGTTTGGAGTGAACTTCCACAGTGATTAGCGATTGACACCAAACTTGGTATGGTGACGGGGGCACCAAGGGGGTGTCTTTGGGGCCCTTGTGTTGAAAGTGCACGAGTGTGAACACACGTGTATATATATATATGTATATATATACACACACACACACACACACACACACACACACACACACACACACACACACACACACACACACACACACACACACACACACACACACACACACACTGGATTAAACCATCACACACACATTAAAGTGAAAGCTCTTTTTATCTAAAATTAAAGATGAATTCTGTAATAGATAAATAGATAAAGAGAATAGATTAAAGTATTACATTATGAAGATAATAGATTAAAGCTTTAAATTATTGGAATTATTGGAATCTGGTTCAGAATTCTAGCAATAATAATTAAAGCTACATTCTATAATAGATAAATAGATAAAGAGAATTGACTAAAGCATTAAAATTATTGGTTGCCCAATAACCATAAAGAATTAAATTGAAAGTTCTTTTTGTCTAAGATTTCTAGCAATAATGATTAAAGCTGAATTCTGCAATAGATAAATACATTAAGAGAATAGAATAAAGCATTAAATTATTGGTAGTCCAGTAAACATAAAAAGAACAGATTAGAGCATTAGACCAGTAACCATAAAAAATTAAAGTGAAAATTATTTTTGTCTAAGATTTCTAGCAATAATGAATAAAAGCTGAATTCTGTAGTAGATCTATAGATTATTTCTAGCTAATTTATTAACAACAGAAAATGCCTTACATTTTGGTGTTCATCACTAGTGCTTTGACATCAACAATCCAATGCTAACTTTAAAAAGGAGTGCAAAATTGTTCACCCGTCAACTTGGAAAAACAGTTAATAATTCTGACGATGTAGTCTGTGATGCTGTGCACTAGGGCTGCAACAAATGATTATTTGGATCATCGATGAATCTGATGAGGTTTCGACACGATTAATCGATTAAACAGATTAGCGGGAATTTTTTTTAAAAATGTACCAAGGAAACAGTTTTTCTCTCCTTCCATCACTTTATTTAACAACAGAACATTATTTGAAAACTTAAAATACTTGAAAATCAACAAATCATTAAATGTCCCTTGGCTGTTGAAATATAAAATAATAAAGAATAAAAGTTTATAATAAAAAACAAAAACAATTTTTTCAAATGGCTTTGCTTTGTCAAAGTGCTGAGTTGCCATAAAACAACAGTGAAACATATACATATTATAAAATATATGGTGAAAAAATAGGTATTTGTGTTGCTGCAAATGAGCAATTAGCATAACCAGTTAAACATAAAACCTAAATCAAAAACTGTGGCCTGACTCATTATATGTGCATCATTCTCTGTATAACTTGTGAACTATGTAGTCATTTCACAGTGACACACATGACTCATGTCTCTTTCTCGAAAATTGTATTGTAGCATTATTAGTTATTATTACTATTATTCTTGTTGCTATTATTATTAATATATAAATAAAAATAAATTAAAAAATATTATAATTTGTAATACATTTGACTCATTTACGACAACAAACGCTGAGCCATTAATTATTATACAGAAAACAAATGCATAAACATGCTGAAATACCAGCAGCTTAATGCTAACTTTAACATTGAAAATGCCATAGACACGTTATCGCGTTAGCATCGGCGTTAGCATAAAATACATCTATCAACTGTTTCAGAAGACCATAACAGGTCCGTTTAACATCAGAAAGGTAAATATTCCTCACAGACATGTGCTCTTTAGGGTTTTAGTGGGGAAAAATTAAGATAAAGCGAAATAAAACAAATTAAACCAACGAAGCAGCAGCTCGAAGCACTCCTTCATTGGTCCAAGATTCAAAGCAAAGCTGAGTTGATTATATGGAAGAAACGAACCATTTGCAGTAAAACAAAGTTATTTAGCAACTAATCGATGACTAAGTTAGTTGACAACTATTTTAATAATCGATTTTAATCGATTAACTCGATTAGTTGTTTCAGCTCTGCTGCGCACTGACTTTATGTTAATCCAAAAAAAAAAAAAAAAAGACTTTGTGTAGTTCCTCAGTCCAGCGGAAAATCACATCAGAAATTTGTCCAGCTTTTCATCCTAACAATTCTTCATGCCTCCAGATGGCGTATGGTCTAGTGGATTTTTTTTTGTGTGTAAGAAGAATTAGCACAGTCAATTAGCTTGTTTAAATAGTCGTTGGTCAGCAAAACAAACATGTTTATCTAAACACCGCCCCCACTAGTGTGTGTGTGTGTGTGTGTGTGTGTGTGTGTCTGTGTGTGTGTGTGTGAACGGTGTTCGCAGAATGCAATGGTACAAAACGTATGGAACCAAATTTGCATGGTAAGTGCAACACAACACAAATGGGATGAATAATCCATGACATGTGACATACAAAGTACCAATCAAATGACAAGGATCCACTCAGCCATTTTATATATTCATTAATGATTTGATGTCACTTCTGTACCTCTGAAAGTTCTTTTTGTCTAAGGTTAAAGCTGAATTCTGTAATAGATAAATAGATAACTGTTTTTCCAAGTTGACAGGGGAACAATTTTGGACTCCTTTTTAAAGTCCGCGTTGGATTGTTGATGTCAAAGCACCAGTGACAAACACCAAAATGTAAGGCGCTTTTCTGTTGTTAATAAATTAATAAAATATCAAATGACAAGGATCTATGTTAGCCATTATATAAAACAAATAATGAATGTTTTTACATTCTTTCAATGTAATGAATATTTAATTTGGTAATGAAATATTCCTACCATTATTTGTATTATATATATATATATATATATATATATATATATATATATATATATATATTAGTGTTCAGAATAATAGTAGTGCTATGTGACTAAAAAGATTAATCCAGGTTTTGAGTATATTTTTTTATTGTTACATGGGAAACAAGGTACCAGTAGATTCAGTAGATTCTCACAAATCCAACAAGACCAAGCATTCATGATATGCACACTCTTAAGGCTATGAAGTTGGGCTATTAGTAAAAAAAGTAGAAAAGGGGGTGTTCACAATAATAGTAGTGTGGCATTCAGTCAGTGAGTTTGTCAATTTTGTGGAACAAACAGGTGTGAATCAGGTGTCCCCTATTTAAGGATGAAACCAGCACCTGTTGAACATGCTTTTCTCTTTGAAAGCCTGAGCAAAATGGGACATTCAAGACATTGTTCAGAAGAACAGCGTAGTTTGATTAAAAAGTTGATTGGAGAGGGGAAAACCTATACGCAGGTGCAAAAAATTATAGGCTGTTCATCTACAATGATCTCCAATGCTTTAAAATGGACAAAAAAACCAGAGACGCATGGAAGACAAAGGAAAACAACCATCAAAATGGATAGAAGAATAACCAGAATGACAAAGGCTCACCCATTGATCAGCTCCAGGATGATCAAATACAGTCTGGCGTTACCTGTATGTGCTGTGACAGTTAGAAGACGCCTGTGTCTCTGTTAAATAAAAGACATGCAGAAGAGGTTACAATTTGCCAAAGAACACATCAACTGGCCTAAAGAGAAATGGAGGAATATTTTGTGGACTGATGAGAGTAAAATTGTTCTTTTTGGGTGCAAGGGCTGCAGACAGTTTGTGAGACGACCCCCCAACTCTGAATTCAAGCCACAGTTCACAGTGAAGACAGTGAAGCATGGTGGTGCAAGCATCATGATATGGGCATGTTTCTCCTACTATGGTGTTGGGCCTATATATCGCATACCAGGTATCATGGATCAGTTTGGATGTCAAAATACTTGAAGAGGTCATGTTGCCTTATGCTGAAGAGGACATGCCCTTGAAATGGGTGTTTCAACAAGACAATGACCCCAAGCACACTAGTAAACAAGCAAAATCCTGGTTCCAAACCAACAAAATTAATGCCTCGCAGATGTGAAGAAATAATGAAAAACTCTGGTTATACAACTAAATACTAATTTAGTGATTCACAGGATTGCTAAAAAAGCAGTTTGAACATAATAGTTTTGAGTTTGTAGCGTCAACAGCAGATGCTGCTATTATTGTGAACACCCTCTTTTCTACTTTTTTTTTTTACTAACAGCCCAATTTCATAGCCTTAAGAGTGTGCATATCATGAATGCTTGGTCTTGTTGGATTTGAGAGAATCTACTGAATCTACTGGTACCTTGTTTCCCATGTAACAATAAGAAATATATTCAAAACCTGGATTAATCTTTTTAGTCACACAGCACTACTATTATTCTGAACACTACTGTATGTATATATATATATATATATATATATATATATATATATATATATATATATATATATATTCAGATGACTTTCGGTGACTTTTCAGTTGTGTGACTATCCGAGAAATTGTGGAAGAGGTGGGCATCATTTTTCAGAGTCCAGCATGTCCTGTGAGACTTCAACACGAAGCTGCTTTTGCTCCTCCATCAGCAGCTTCAGCACAAATTTCACCGCTACTCTTTTCATGGCCAAATCTTCTGTCACAGTGGAATGTGCCGAAAAAGTGCTGATGTCCACCTCTTCCGCATTTTCTCGGATAGTCACATGACAGTCCCGCATCACCACAGCGTTCACTTTGGAAATGACCTGGTCATTTCAGGATGTTGATGGCCGACTGGAGCATGGCTCGCTCTCCACCGTTGTGCGGACATCTTTAAACCGGTTATACCACTCCTTAATCTGTGTGATGCCCATAGCATCGTCACCGAAAGCCGTCCGAAAGCCTCGGTGCCCCCAGTTACCATACCAAGTTTTGTGTCGATCGCTTAATCGCTGCGGAAGTTCACTCTAAACACAAATTGTGCCACATACATACATACAGGCTATGTTATATATATATATATATATATATATATATATATATATATATATATATATATATATATATATATATATATATATATATATATAAAACAAAACACCATATGGGCCCATGGCTAAAAGTTGGCAAGAACCTTTTGATGAAAAGCAATGTGTTTGACTTGTTTATTTTTTTTATTATCTTGAAGTAAAAGAAAAAAAATTCAAGAAATATTCAACATTATTATCACTTTACCGAGGCGTTGCTAGGCCGGTATCGTAGATTTACGTCGATGCTAACTGGCTATACCCGCCCGATGTGCGGAAACAAATGACGTCATAGCGCGCAGTCCAAGAACTGTCCGCAGAGGGGGAAAAAAAAACTATCCACAGAGGAAAAGATAAAAAGGCGAGAAGTGTGTTTTGGTCCCAATGTGGATATTCCGGGTGATTTTCTCATGGATAGTATGACAATGAACAGCAGCCCAAGCAGCCAGCTTGATGAGGATGCACTGCCGAATTTGGAGAGCAGCACGCACCAGCCGACACGACAAAAGTTAAAGTGAGCCAATTTTTTATGTATGCGTTACGTTACGTTACGTGTTGTGTATTTCAGTAAGTGATAATAATGCAAATAACATGCTTTTTTTCTGAGTCCCTCCGTCCATGCCGTCGCCCGCAATGACAGATGTTCACCCGAATTAGACGAGGGCATATACCTGTCATTTTGGGTGACTGGGCGTGGACGTCGGGCCTCTGAAAATGCATACCGCCCTCCAAAAGCATGTTATTGTATTAATATAAAGTAAGAATATAGGCTGACAACTAATGATTATTTTCATAATCAATTAACTGATCAGTTTTTTTCTTGATTAGCCGATTAGTTATTAAGTCCATTATGTGTCAAAAAATGGTTAAAAATGTCAATCACTGGTATCCAGAGTCCAAGATGATGCTTTCAAACATTTTCTCCATTTCCCAGAGATGTTCCTTTTTCTACCAGATTAGGAGTAAAGCAGCTGGTAACATAAACCATGAAATATTCACATTTAAGAAGCTGAAATCTAAGAATTTAGATCTTAAAAAAGGCTTAAAATAATAATAGCCTTTCATTGTGCATTCACACAATGAAATTTGTCCTCCGCATTTAACCCATCCTTATTATAATTAGACACAATCCAGCAACTAGGAGCAGTGGGCAGCCAGGGTCGAACTCCAGATGTAAAAACACTGCCTTGGTCAGGTGCAGTGAAAGGAGCAGACCTGAAATAACCATATTTTTGATTGTAGGAGGTAACCGGAGAACCTGGATAAAACCCACGCAGACACAGGGAGAACATGCAAACTCCACACAGAAAGGATAGGAAATAACTGCATCTGCAGTCGGGTCTCTGAGGACCCAGCACACAGACCCTGTGCAGAGAAACACAGCAGAGCTTCCCTGTAGTATTTGGTCTCTACGCGTTAGCACAGTAGAGATTAATTAGGACTTGTTCTGGCACAAAAGAAATCCACTTTGTGGAGCCGGACACATTGTAGCCGTTGCCACGTTCAGACATGAATGGTACCATGAAAGTCACTGACACCTTGCCCCTCACACTGGGCCTCATGTATCAATGTGAGTACAGCGATATTTGAGCGTCTATGGGGTGTACGCCAAAATGGCTGCGCTACTTGGCATTTATCAATGTGGTCGTTGGTGTATGCTGCGCTGAAAATATACACCAGGTCGAGAGGTGGTGTAAATTATACACCAAAATGAACCAGCACTGGAATCCACATAAAAATGAAACTGATCAACATGATAAACAGTGCCATTATACAAATCAATGCATATGTTACATAAATAACACTTTCCTGATTATACTACATAATAATCAATACAAATCCCGCTTTTGCGGGATTGCTGGTCTATCGAGCACGATCCGTGACCACAGCGCTGACCGTAGTGTTGTCATTCCCTTCGCCCGTGCTGCAATCAGGTTGTGTCGTCTCTATTCGGTTGTCACAATAAAATAAATAAAGAAATACATCTTAAGAATAAAGAAATCTGAAAAATTAGGCGTGTCTTATTAATTGAGCGAGCAAATATCCACATGTCAAGAATTATTGAAATGTGAAAAGAGAATACAGTTGTCCCTCGCTATAATGCGGTCCAATTTTGCATGCTTTTTTTTGTTTTACAGTGTTCTGTGTTCTGCGTGTCTGTTTATAAGAATCTTCTTGCCCAGAAGAAAAAAGAGCGCCAGCAACTACTCATAACTATTTTTGTCACTCAGAAACACACCTGCAGCGAGGTGTGAGTGGAAAAAGGCGCGGCGTCAAGACGAAGAGGCGCCATCTGTGAAATACTGGTCAGTCACTATTAATAATTTCTTATGTGTCCAACCTCGTACGTTGATTGTTAAAATTACATTTGTTAGTTCTAAAAGCCATCATAATTATTTATAGGAAAACGTTCTATTTTTATTTCTCAAACAAATGTTTGGGCCTGAAAACAGTTTGGTCTTATTTTTCTACTAAGGTTTGAACTTTGAGAGTGTTTACACACGAGAGAAAAGTGAGAAAATGTTAATGCCTGATTGAGAAAAGTGTATAAAGTGGTTTTACAGGGTTTTTACAGCTTTAAAACGTCTATAATAATTGTAAAAAAAATAACGCTGACTACATCGCGGACTTCGCTTTTTGCGGACTATTTTTAGAACGTAACTCCCGCAATAAACGAGGGACCACTGTAACACTTTTTTGATTATACTACAAAACAATTGATGCGACGGCCGCTTTTGACGCTCTATTGGCACGCATCATGATTGGTGGAGTTCTTTTTCTTTGCCGTCTTCCTGGCTTCCATGTCGTAAAATGAGGGTGTGTCTGAAGCGGAGTCTGAATATTTATGGGCGTGTTTATTATAATTACGATTTTTTTCACCCGCCGCATTTATCAAGGTCACGTCAGGCGTACGCTGGAAATGGGCAGGTGTGCACTGCTTGATACATGTCACGGCAGCTTTGGTGTACTTCAAATTTACACAGTAAATTTATGCCACAAGTGCGCCACATTGATACATGAGGCCCAGTGTGAAGTGGTGTTGTCACAAGAAATGTGCCAAGCAAACTGTGTATACTGTTGTTCTTAACAACATTAATTGTATAGGCAAGATTGAGTCTTTTCTGATTTGAATGAAACATTTTTCTGACTCAAAATTTAAAGAACTTACAACCACAATCCAATGAAGTTGGGATGTTGTGTAAAATGTAAATAAAAACAGAATACAATTATTTGCAAATCTTCTTCAACCTATATTCAACTGAATACACCACAAAGACAAGCTATTTAATGTTAAAACTGAAAAACTTTATTGTTTTTGTGCAAATATTTGCTAATTTTAAAATAGATGCCTGCAACACATGTCAAAAAAGCTGAGACAGCAGTATGTTTACAACTGTGTTCCATCACCTTTCCTTCTAACAACACTCAATAAGTGTTTCGGAACTGAGGCTCATGACTGGGTGTAAAAGGAGCATCCCAAAAAGTCACAGCTGTTCACAACCAAAGGTGGGGCGAGGATAATCACTTTGTGAACAACTGCATGAAAACAACAGTTTAAGAACAGTGTTTCTCAATGTTCATTTGCAAGGAATTTAGTGATTCCATCATCTGCAGTCCATAATATAATCAGAAGATTCAAAGAATCTAGAGAACTTTCTACACGTAAGCGGCAAGGCCGAAAACCAACATTGAATGCCCGTTACCTTCGATCCCTCAGGTGGCACTGCATTAAAAACTGACATTATTGTGTAAAGGATCTTGTTGCGTGGGGTCAGGAACACTTCAGAAAACCATTGTCAGGTAACACAGTTCCTCACTACTTCTATAAGTGCAAGTTAAAACTCTACCTTCAAAGCGAAAGCCATACATCAACAACATCCATAAACACCGCCGCCTTCTCTGGGCCCGAGCTCATTTGAAATGGACAGACACAAAGTGGAAAAGTGTGCTGTGGTCTGATGAGTCCACATTTTAAATTGGCTTTGGAAATCATGGACGTCGTGTCCTCCGGACAAAAGAGAAAAAAGACCATCCAGATTGTTACCAGCGCAAAGTTCAAAAGCCAGCATCTGTGACAGTATGGGGGTGTGTTAGTGCCCATGGCATGGGCAACTTACACATCTGTGATGGCACCATCAATGCTGAAAGGTACATCCAGGTTTTGGAGCAACACATGCTGCCATCCAGGCAACGTCTTTTTCAGGGACGTCCCTGCTTATTTCAGCAAGACAATGCCAAGCCACATTCTGCACGTGTTACAACAGCGTGGCTTCATAAAGAGTGCGAGTACTAGACTGGTCTGCCTGCAGTCCAGACCTGTCGCCCATTCAAAATGTGTGGCGCATTATGAAGTGCAAAATACGACAACGGAGACCCCGGACTGTTGAACAACTTAAGTCGTACATCAAGCAAGAATGGGAAAGAATTCCACCTACAAAGCTTCAACAGTTAGTGTCCTCAGTTCCCAAATGCTTATTGAGTGTTGTTAGAAGGAAAGGTGATGAAACACAGTGGTAAACATGTGACATTTTGAAACATGTTGCAGGCATCCATTTCAAAATGAGCAAATATTTGCACAAAAGCAATAAAGTTTATCAGTTTGAACTTTAAATATGTTGTCTTTGTGGTGTATTCAGTTGAATATAGGTTGAAGAGGATTTGCAAATCATTGTATTCTGTTTTATTTACGTTTTACACAAAGTCCCAACTTAATTGGAATTGGGGTTGTACTTGGCATATGGGGAGTGACATAGGCTATTGAGCATGTTAGTAGTAGCAGTATCACTGAAGGGGAGACACTTTTGTGCTGTAGAATTGAGCCGAACTTGGCACTTTGTATACTGTGACATCCGGGAGTGACATAAGCTATTGAGGACTTTAGTAGTAGTGAAGGGGAAAGATGGTTTTGTGCTGCACAATTGAGCCAAACCTGGCATACGTATGCTTTAACATACGGGGAGTGACACAGGCTATTGAGTACTTTAGTAGTAGTGTTAGTAGTAGAGGTGGTAGTAGTAGTAGTAGTAGTAGTAGTTAAGGGGAGAGGCACTTTTTGCTGCAGAAGTGAACCAAACTTGGCACACATATACTTTGACATACGGGGAGTGACATAAGGTATTGAGTCCTTTCGTATTAGTATTAGTAGTAGAGGTGGTCGTAGTAGTAAAGAGAGAGACACGTAAACTTGTGCTGCAGAATTAAGCCAAACTTGGCACACATATGATTTGACATATGTGGAGTGACGCAGGTTATTGAGCACTTTAGTAGTAGTGTTTTTGCTGCATCATCATCGGCAAGCATGCTAACAGGTTGGTGTCATACTTTTCTATTCTCTTCTTTTTCTTTTGAACTTTTTACCTCTTCATTCTTGCAAGTAGTAGCAGTAATAATAGCAGCTGTCTGTTCTTGTGGCAGCTTTAGCTGTGCCCTAACAGTTCTCTGGAATCGGGGATAGGTAGGAGGTGAAAGCTTTGTTGGTGAAGATGAGTTTTCATTTTATTCTCTGAATCAAACATGCCCTTGGGGTGTGTAATTGATTAGTATTAAATACGGCAGCTTATCATGTCCATAAAATGTCATATTTTCAACCGACCAGAGATTTGCTCTTTCAGAGTAAATTCATAATCATGTTAAAGTGACGTGCAGTACATTTCACCTGTCTGTAGCAAAGACCTCTGACTTGGAGTTGTAGTTAACAAAGTTTGTTAGTACTTTGCATTTTAGGACAAATTATGTACATAGGGTTAAAGCATATATTCTACAGTTATCCTGTATCAGCTGAGGCCTTAATTGTTTACATCTACCACTTTATCAAAATTACTGTCGTACAAAATATGTGTAAATTATGTGAGCTAGGGAAGAGGGTAGAAAAATTGTTCAGTATATCTCTTTTTGTTTTCCAGGGTAATTATTTATTTTTTTCACATCTTTACAAGTTTTGGATCTTTCCCGGTGTCAGGAGCTCAGCCAAAGTCTTTGGGATGTGGCCTTCTGTTTTTTCTTTTCCCCAACTTGTAAAATCTAACCATTTTAAGTTTTGTTTTTGTTTGTTTGTTTTTTTTTATGGTTGGTGAACTGGGTCCCTGTGTTATTTTTATTTATTTATTTATTTTTGTTAAATCCCTCTTTCTCTGCGATTCAGCCAATGCATTTCAGCTGGAGGTTGAACATGCAAGCCTCACAGTCACTGTATTTTTTTATTATTATTATTTTATTTGAGTTACAGTGTTTGTGAAATGTTGTGTGTTGTCCAAAAAAAGCAAAAATTAAAAAGCGAAACACTCAGTGCAAGTCTGAGCAAAACACAAAAGGAAGAGTGGACTTTTTCCAGACTGTTTGTCAGCGTGGCCGGTGATGGAGCTGTGACTCACCCGGTGTGAGGGGAGCGCTGAGCCACTCACACCGCGCAGAGAGAGGCAGCCACCGGCTGCCACGCGAATAGCCACTCCCCACGTAGAGTGGAGAGCAGGCAGCGGACGAAACAGTGTTTAAAAAAAAACACACTGCTTCACTTTAAATGCGCAGTAAGCTATTTCAGATAATCAGCATGGACCATTTTTCTCATAACAGGCTTTATTTCACTCTGTGTGTCGCGTTGGAAAGCTATAGCTATTGTGCTAATTTGATTTGCGCTTACATTGTTTTTCTGCGGACGTTATAGCACCACACACAGGCCTCGCATATGTAATACAATGTTAAATGAACCTTTGAGGCACAGAATTTGCCTCAAACATTTTTTGTAATTGAATTATTCAAATGAGTCAACTAATCGTTTCAACCCTAGGATCGATCAGATCAGAGGCTAAGAACAATGCAGCCTCTGTGACAGTGAACAGGGAGGCTTTTATGAAGTAAACATAAGAACTTAATTCAAAATTATTCAGGTACCGAGACACACTACGAGATTTTGGGGCTGGATAGCAGCGTGCATTATTTCCATTCTTCTATGTTTTAAAGGACATAACGCACTGATATCACAACATTTCCCAGTGTTCCAGACAGTGTTTCTTAGAGAAAAACGTCTCAGCACACATTTTAATGCTGCTAACATTAAAAACAGATTAATTACAAAGCTTACATAAGTGTGATGTCGTGTTATGATGGCTCATTTTTTTAAGTGACAACTTAAGTGATAACTTGTGTAGTGACTTGTAAAGTGACTTGTAACTTGTAAAGCACTTTGAGCATCTGATGCAGATGGAAAAGCGCTATATAAATGCAGTCCATTTACCGTTGTCCGCCATTCTTCGCTTTCAATTTAATTTTGTGACGTCGCATTGCCAGGTAGAGAATCGAAGAAAAGCATTTTGCCCTCTGCTGGAGAAAAGTGGTAACTTTTACAAAACCGGCTGATAAATGTAAAATGTAAAATGAAGCATTCAAATTCAGAAGCAAATATTGATATTTTTGTTTAAAAATCGATTTTAAAAATCATAAAACAAAAAATTGCGATACTTATGTGAATCGCTTTTTTTTTTTCTCTCACCCCTAATAGGATCTAGTTCAACATTTGCTGTTGGAATGCGGGTGCATTGGTATACACTCTGCAGAGCACTAGCATAGCTTGGCGGAGCTGAACGTCAGTTCATTGTTTGAGACATCACCTGACGTAGCCTTTATAAACTCAACATAATGCTGCCATTGTGTCGAGGTTCGATATATTCCTTCACATTTCTTCATTTTTGTACAGATTTCTTCATGCTCAAAGAATTCAGAGGCGGTGGTGCATCTAGTCAAGCATCCAACGTTGGCCAGTGCAGGACTGCGGAGGCAAACAGGGCTGTACTTGTGGTGGTGATGTAATGTTTGCAGAGCTGGCATTTTATCATAAATGTCAAAGATTTTAAGCATGTTGAAATTTTTTCTGGGACCACAACTAACATCAGCTGTGCGACTTTGGTACTGGTCAACATTAATTAATTTTTCACCTGCCATCGGCAAATGCCACGCAGTGTGAATGCCTAAGTTAGGTTTCTGAAAAATTGGTTTGATCACTGCAGATGTAGAAAATATAGAAACAGAACCCAATTAGTGACAAGTTAATAATTTTCAGCATAGTGGCTCCAAGTGTAGCCCACAGGTCCTTAAACAGTTTAGTTGGAATCTCCTCAAATAGAGAATGAATGCTTCTTGCTGAGTTCATAAATTGCAGCAGCTGATGGGTGGTGGCCAAGCAGCAGGGGTGGTGGCCAAGCAGTTACATGCACTTATTTCCAGAGCAGAAGGTTCCGAGTTCAAGGCCATCTGTACCCATTTTCCATGTAAAGTGTAGTGGGGTCAGGAAGGGCATCCAGTGTAAAATTTGTACCCAATCAACATGCAGAGCCAGTTCAGATCTTGTGAAACTACGGAGAAACCGAAGGAACTTAGTTTTTACAAGTTGCAACAGCGTAACCACCAAATTGTGTCAAAATTGGTAAGTCTGGGTTTCCCAGCAGAGATGATGCCTACATCAGTTACACGATAGAGTAGTATCACAGAGGCATGCTCGGATATTTTTGACTTAATACCTATTTTCTCTTCAAAATAATCTAAGAATTCTTGAGCAGCAAATAGTGATTGACTTACAGGTGGATACCCTTGAATAAGTATTGCCACAGTGTCAAGCAGGAACTTTGAATTATGCTTGCTTTTGCTAATTAAGTGGGAGTAATTGGCTCTCTTTGTAGTCAGTAGCACATGCTCATGTACTAGAATAGTGTTGTCATACAAGATGAAAAACTAGTTTGAAGCTATGCCATTTCTACTCTAGACTCCTATACTTGTGCTTGCGTCGCTGTGCATACATGTCTCCATATATCATGACAGATGTCCTTATTGTCCTTATAGTTCCACTTTCCTTGAGGTCACAAAAGGTGTTCCTCAAGGTTCAGTTTTAAGACCTATTTTGTTTGCAATTTATATTACTGATCTGATGTTCTATCATCTATATGCAGATGACACTGTAATCTGTTGTTGTTCAAACTCAGTTACACAGGCATTTGAATTTTTGCAGTCCACTTTTGACATAATGCAGTGCCGTCTGGAGAAATTCAAACTGGTCTCGAATTCTGAAAAATCCAAAATTCTCATCTTTTTCAAAGTCACCTGTTTCCTTGGAGAATATACCATTAATTAAAACTGTTCGAGGTAAAACACTTGAACCAGTCAGCAGTTACAAGTATTTGGGATTAATTATTGACACAGAGCTTTCTTTTAAAGTTCATCTTAAACACTTGATCTCCAAATTAAGGGTGAAGCTGGGCTTCTTTTAGAGACACAAGTCATGTTTTTCCTTAGGAGCTCAGATGCTCCTGATAACTGCTACTTTCTTGCCAGTACTGGACTATGGTGATGTTCTATATATGTGCGCTTCAACCAGTTGTCTTCAGTCTTTGACTCTGGTGTACCATTGTGCTCTGAGATTCTTTACTGGTTGTAGCTACCTCACGCATCACTGGGAGTTGTATGCTAATCCTGCCATGCCTTTAAATGTAATGGCCCAGTCACACGGCACTTAATAAAGGCAATGAAGCCCAAATGAAACAAGAAATCTGGACTTTCGTTGGCATTGTTTAACCTTCGCGCAGCTTCATTCCTGCAGGTGGCACTTCGTCAAAATTTTTCAACTACTGAAAAATTTGAATGAAGGGCAAGGAAAACCTCAATTCATCAGTATTTCTTTTTGCTGTCGTTCTTGACGTTTTTTTTAATCATTTGCTTAGTTTTTGTAATGTTAGCATTTAGTTTGACTTCGTTCGACCAGCTGAATGTTTTCACACAGTACAGAAACCATTTCTGAACGCTGCTGCTGCTGCCGCTGCGTTCATGTACCATTGGAAATTACGGGGCAAACTCAGCCTGTATGCTTGGATTTTTTTTTTTTTATCTGGGTGGGGGGTGGTCATTTTCACTGGGCTCAGGCACCTTATATAGGCGAGAATTAATCTTTTATGTGGATACAATAAATTATTTTGCCACAAGCAACTGCTGAATTAGTAACAACAAAAAATTTGTGTAATTTCCGACAGTACTTGAACACAGCATCAGCGACAGCAACAGCTCCTGTGTGAGCTTATTATTTTTTATTAAATATAACAATATGAGTGTAGGAATGACAATCCAGCCCTTATGTACATGTGGCAACCGGTAGATAATTCAAATGATTATATAAAGAGCTGTTCTGGAAGGGAGAATTCACGTTGTGGATCAGCTGCTCAGTGATCAGCTGGTGTAAATAACCGCACATGGGGAGTCAATATGCGTTCACTCGGACTGATCAATTTACTGCTCTGATATATTCAATCAACTTTACACTTATATTTATTCCCTCCTTTTGACAGTTTTCTGTTCTAAATCAATATATATGGCTAAGTAATGTAATACAGTGATAGAGCGATCCACCACGGCACACCAGCGTTTTTTTTTTTTTTAATTGGAGCAAGACGTAGCACGCACTGTGTCATCAGACAGTGAGAGTTCTGATGATGAAGGACATGATCCCCTTTTGTTCTGTACGAGGAACCAGAACAGGTGGGTCCACCGACGTGCGCACAGATCTCCATGGCTTCTCTTTGCTGTTTCTCCAGGACTCAGGCACTATGAGCTCCGTCCCAGCGCTGAGTCCTGGAACTCAGAGATGCAGACGCACACTGCTCCAGCAGTGTCTCCAGGTTTCGTTCAAAGCATCAAGATCAATGTTAGCTTCAGTTTCATTTTGTTCCTCTTTCGTTCCTTTTGCGCTCTTGGTTTGCAGGCTATTCGGTGATAAAGCTTGTTCATCCACCTTTTCTCAATGAATTGTGACTTTTACTTTTTTCCTTCGTTCAGGAATTGTCATATGGCATAAGGGCCATAAGGCCATAAGGGCCATAAGGCGACATACGCATTGGTGGACTGATTGGGTTGGTTCCAATTTATTTATCCAGTTTACTTTGGAGATCTGAAAGCCGTTATGCTTGTGCTTTCATGTACGGTAGTGTTCAGAATAATAGGAGTGCTATGTGACTAAAAAGATTAATCCAGGTTTTGAGTATATTTCTTATTGTTACATGGGAAACAAGCTACCAGTAGATTCAGTAGATTCTCACAGATTCAACAAGACCAAGCATTCATGATATGCACACTCTTAAGGCTATGAAATTGGGCTATTAGTAAAAAAAAGTAGAAAAGGGGGTGTTCACAATAATAGCAGCATCTGCTGTTGATGCTACAAACTCAAAACTATTACGTTCAAACTGCTTTTTTTATCAATCTTGTGAATCACTTTCTCTTTGAAAGCCTGAGGAAAATGGGATGTTCAAGACATTGTTCAGAAGAACAGCGTAGTTTGATTAAAAAGTTGATTGGAGAGGGGAAAACCTATACGCAGGTGCAAAAAAGTATAGGCTGTTCATCTACAATGATCTCCAATGCTTTAAAATGGACCAAAAAAAATAACAGAGACGCGTAGAAAAAAAATGGAAAACAACCATCAAAATGGATAGAAGAATAACCAGAATGATAAAGGCTCACCCATTGATCAGCTCCAGGATGATCAAAGACAGTCTGAAGTTACCTGTAAGTGCTGTGACAGAAGATGCCTGTGTGAAGCTAATTTATTTGCAAGAATCCCACGCAAAGTCCCCCTGTTAAATAAAAGACGTGCAGAAGAGGTTACAATTTATTTGCCAAAGAACACATCAACTGGCCTAAAGAGAAATGGAGGAATATTTTGTGGACTGATGAGAGTAAAACTGTTGTTTTTGGGTCCAAGGGCCACAGACAGTTTGTGAGACGACCCCCAAACTCTGAATTCAAGCCACAGTTCACAGTGAAGACAGTGAAGCATGGTGGTGCAAGCATCATGATATGGGCATGTTTCTCCTACTATGGTGTTGGGCCTATATATTGCATACCAGGTATCATGGATCAGTTTGGATATGTCAAAATACTTGAAGAGGTCATGTTGCCTTATGCTGAAGAGGACATGCCCTTGAAATGGGTGTTTCAACAAGACAGTGACCCCAAGCACACTAGTAAATGAGCAAAATCTTGGTTCCAAACCAACAAAATTAATGCCTCGCAGATGTGAAGAAATCATGAAAAACTGTGGTTATACAACTAAATACTAGTTTAGTGATTCACAAGATTGCTAAAAAAAAGCAGTTTGAACGTAATAGTTTTGAGTTTGTAGCGTCAACAGCAGATGCTACTATTATTGTGAACACCCCCTTTTCTACTTTTTTTTACTAATAGCCCAGTTTCATAGCCTTAAGAGTGTGCATATCATGAATGCTTGGTCTTGTTGGATTTGTGAGAATCTACTGAATCTACTGGTACCTTGTTTCCCATGTAACAATAAGAAATATACTCAAAACCTGGATTAATCTTTTTAGTCACATAGCACTCCTATTATTCTGTACTGTACCTTGTGTTCACACTGAAATGGGAAACAAAGCTTTTAGTTAGAATTGAAACTGTCTGGGTTGACTTGTTTGAACGCGTTCCACTCTATTTTAAGAGACCACAAATGGAATTCTTTTGCACAGTGCCTGTTTTTTTTTTTTTTTTTTTAAACCATTTTAACTTATATATTGTTACTGTGTCCAAGCTGATTGTTTTATCTGTAAATTGCTTGTATTTTATTTGTTTTTAACATTCTCTTAATGTTGTTAACTTGTTTATCAAGACGTGTGCTGCTGCCTTTCTTGGCCAGATCACCTTGTAAAAGAGGTTTTGATGTCAGTGGGCATTTGATGTGGTTAAATAAAGGTTATATTAACAAACCCAACTTTTGTGCTGTACGCTGAGCAGAGAAAGCCCCGCTTCCCTGTTATGGTTCGGGGTATCTCTGGGTTGATGCATGTGTACAACTTGCTGTGTCCCTGATAAGGTCTGTCTGTTCAAGCTGAAAGGCTACATTTCAACTCCATCTTTCTTGTTTCATTTAAAATCTAGTGTGGTAGTGTGCAAAAGCAAAATTACAATAACTGTGCCACTGTCCAAATACTCATGGACCTGATTATTCACTCTCAGCGATGTGTCAGTTGACTCACTGCTTCTCACTTGAAAATGACAAAGTGGAAGCTGGTATTTTTACATTGCTAATTGTGTCAATTGGTATGAATCATTCAGCAACTATTTCTTTGACAGAAAAGTATAATTAACAGTCTCCATCCTCACTGACTGAAGTCATATGACACATAATGAGGTGTGAAAACAGACTGACTGTGTGATGTACAAAGCAGGAAAAAACCTTCATAGCATGTTTCCTTCGTTTCTGCAATGTGACTTTTTACCCTGTATATTCTAAGAATGTTTGTTAGTGTATTCCTTTACAATGGTGGGGGGCTAGTTCAGTGTGCGAGCTGCACTGGACGTTAAGGCACCTTGACACTTGCATACATTTGATCCCCACACTTGCATGCAAACTGGCGTGCTGATGAGTAAATGCGTCGTAATTTGTGCATGAACTGTGTGCCAGTGTGCAAAGAAAAGTTTGAAATGTTCAAAACTTCTGGCATGCATTAATTTGGTGAACTATTCATGAACATTTTGCAACCTGTTCAATAACGCTGTGTGTCAATGCGTGTCATTGTGCGCAACGCATCTGAATGATTATGATGAGATGTTACTTCTATAATAAAGATACTTTTACAGATACATTATCTAACTATCTAAATAAGAAGGAATGAAAATGCAACTATTTTACCAATCCATTATAATATATATATTGTAAATAATTACCTTTGAGACAAGATTCCAAATCAGGGCTAGACATTGACCACTTTTTGCCACTGGCCCATAGGGCCAGTAGCTTTGAGAAGTTAATAGCCCCACCAAAATTCTACTGGCCCAGGTATATATGCGTGACACGAACTACAGCTGCTGAAATGTTTAAATTTTGATGCAGTTTGGTGCATTCTGGAGCCCCTGTCACACATAGCAAGAATGTGGAGTAACTCGTCCTCACATTCCCGACGCTAAACTGACCTCTCATCAATGTGTGTCTCACATGACGGAGTGCGCGCGTGTACGTGCATAGAACAGGTGAGCCAAGTGATGACTGTGTGTCCGCTCAGCTGAGCGCGTGTGTTCACAATGGCTGAATGAATCGCGTGTGCCTGTGTGTGTAGAACAGGTGATCAAAGCGGTGTGCGAGTGTGTGGCCAAAATGTTCACTCAGCTGCGTGTATATGTGTTCATAAATGCTGTACCACCCACTTCTCGTGCGCACGTGGGGTGCACGTGCACCCAGGAGCTGTCCATCCATAGAGCGCACAAACAGGTTGACAGCTGTCAGTGACTGCCTGCTGTTTGTCTGGTGAACAATCCCTTTAGGTGTTTGATCAGTATATACCTGCATTGCTAGATTTTATTCATCTGGCTGAAGTCCTAACTGCTGTTGTACTGTGCTGGCAGTGCGCCAACTTCCCACATGTGCTCAACTTTCAGATGCAGCCATGGACTTTCTCTTTTTAAACTCTTTTTTGTTGTCATTTTACTTGATACACATTTTAACACAACTGTAGTTGGATTATCGTTGTGGGACGGTGCTTCACATGGGATTTATTCATACCAGAGGTGGATTATGCATTTGTCATCTGATCGACGTTGCAAGCACGCAGTGCAGCCAGGTGAAAGGGACTTGACCAGCTGTCTGCGCTGCGCTGTGGAGGGCAAGGTACCGGCAGTGAGTTACATGTTTATTTATGTCGTCATGTGCTGGGAAAACATTTCCACATCATACCTGCGACAGACATAGGAGATGTATGTGTAATAATACGTGCATTACGGCAGTGATAACCTGTTCAGCTGCATTATGGTGCTGCACCGAGCCTCTAACACGCGCACAATGCCACATACAAGTTATTACATAACCAACATTTCCTTCGCCGTCCCTGGCCGGGGTCCAATGGGCGTGGACAAATGTGGCACAACACGTCGGCAGGCTTTGCTGTGACCGATCGATCTCAGAGCTCAATCATCTGCGATCAGATTGTTTCAAATGCTGTTTTGATGCCGTCAGAATATGTCAATTGTGGTCAGATGGCCGTCAGATTACACATGGTTCGCTGTCAGCTAGGTGTCCCATCTCGACGGCGCCTGGACAGTTTTAAACATGTGCATCACACTTGGAGTTGCTGGCCAATTTTGACCAACTGTGTTGACTTCCGCAGATGGCTGTCAGATCGTTTTGGAACTGCAATCCCACACTTTTCGGATGTTAAGTCTGACGCCACTCTGCATGATTCTGGCTATGTGTGATGGGGTATAAGACTGAAATTAATGAACACTAATACCCCATCACACATAGCCAGAATCATGCAGAATGGCATCAGAATGCCAAATCGTCGTGTCTGGTTTCAGTTCCAAAATGTTCTGACAGCCACCTGCGAGAGTCCACATCATTTGTCAAAACCGGCTGGCGGCCCCGAGTGTGATGCACATGTTCAAAACCCTCTGGGTGCCGCCGAGATGGGCCACCTACCCGACAATGGTCTGAGTGCCATCTGACCGCAATTTACAACACACACGCATGTACATACGGTCAGCTTTATATATTAGATATTTCATAATGATGAGAATACATGTTTAGCACACCCTATATTTACAGGTTTTGGCATGCTTTCCTCCATGAAGTGCAAGCCATGGATGTGTCTTGGCGAAGTCTTCTTTATGAGTTTACACATCATGTACGTATGTTGTACTGGGATCATAACATATCCATGACACTTCATATTGACATCTTGACAACTTGTGGTGATTCCTGTTGATGTTTTGTTCATTCTAGCTGACATTATGTTGGAGTCACAATGGAGTAATGCCATTATGGTAGTGTCTTCATGAATATGAGGTGGGCAGGGCACTTTGTGAGTCCAATGGAAAGGACCCTATACAAACTACAGTGGTATACTCGATCTTAATTTGTGAAAGTGGAAACCCCACTTTACTGACTTAATGTATTTGCACTGTTAAGAACTGCAGCATGTCCAAGGTGTTTCTAGGGCTGGACAGTATATTGGTATGATTTATACCAATATATTTTAGAAGGTGATCTATAAACGGGACAATACTGTCATCCCAAAATAGGTGTGATGTTGCGTTATGATCTTTTTTCATTAAAGTCATTTGCTTTCGTCCTCTGTGACTCCATCGAAAACAGGTAGGCTGGCTCACCCTGCCCACTTTCTGTCTGTATTGAGCTCTTCCTTACACACACCACTTTCTAGTGACAGGAGGCAGGAGTGTTTGATTTAAAGGATATGTTGCACAGAATTATGAACTGGCCCCTCTGAAAACCAAAACCGTTTCTTTTACTCACACTGCCACCTGGTTCACCCCTGAACTCCATAAAATGAAGTCCCGAAAGCGCCAACTGGAGAGACTGTACAAAAAATCTGGTTTAACTGTCCATCTTCAGATGTATACAGACCACATCCAGCAGTACAATCTTGCCTTAAATTCAGCCCGGTCCAGCTACTATTCCACTGTCATTCATTCAGACTCAAAAAAACCCCAAATCCTTGTTCACCACCATCAACAAACTCCTTAAGCCTGTTGACAGCACTACATCCTCCTTTACAGTAACAAAATGCAACAGCTTTCTGTCTTTCTACCAATTTAAAATCGATACCATCTACAGTTCCCTCAATCTCCCCTCAACCCACACTGCCCCTCCACCTGACCCGCCTCCCCCTAATAGCACTCAGCATCTTTCACAGTTCATCTCCATCACTCCCCTGCAGCTCACTAAACTTATTACTGGTATCAAAACCCCAACCTGCTCCCTGGATCCAATCCCCTCCCCTCTCATCAAAGCTTGTCTCCCATCCATTGCTCCCTTGATCAGCACAATAATTAACTCCTCCCTCACCACTGGCTCCATTCCACCGTCTCTCAAGTTAGCAGCTATTACACCAATTCTCAAAAAACCTGGTCTTGACTCCGATAACCTGGCCCATATCCAACCTTCCTTTTCTGTCCAAAATCCTTGAGCGTGTCATAGCCTCACAACTTCAAACACATCTACTCTCAAATAGCCTATTTGAACCATTCCAATCCGGTTTCCGTTAAAAACACAGTACAGAAACAGCACTCCTCAAAGTGACAAACGACCTCCTCCTCTCCTCTGACGTTGGCCACCTCTCTATCCTCATCCTCCTGTACCTCACAGCTGCGTTTGATACTATTACTCACTGCATTCTCCTCTCCCGCCTCAAGACCTCCCTTAACATCTGCGGCTCTGCTCTCTCATGGACTCAATGTTATCTCACCAACTGACAACAATTCATCAGCATAAATAACTGCTCCTCCTCCACTGCCCCCCTGTCACAAGGTGTCCCCCAAGGTTCGGTGCTTGGTTCTCTCTTATTTATTCTGTACATCCTCCCACTTGGTACATCATTCGTCGTTTTGTTCTCCGCTTCCACTGTTATGCCGACGACATTCAGCTTTACATCTCCACCTCATCTGTCAACCCCCAAACCCAGTCCACCCTCACTGCCTGTCTCAGTGGCGTAAAAACTTGGATGTCACACAATTTTCTCAAACTCAACAGTGACAAAACAGACGTAATAATCATTGGTCCAAAAAACATCACAAAATCCGCTTCAAACGTCACCCTAAATCTTGACAGCACCACACTCACTCCTTCCCCTCTTGTCCATAACCTTGGTATCCTCTTTGACCCCACCCTCTCATTTGAATCCCATGTTAAACAAATAACCCAGTCTGCTTTCTTCCACCTTAAAAATATCGCCCGTCTCCGCTCATCTCTGAACTTCTCAGCTGCTGAAACCTTAATCCACACATTCATTACATTCAGAATCGACTACTGCAATAGTATTCTCTATGGTACACCATCCAAAACTCTCAAGAAACTTCAATATATCCAGAACTCTGCTGCTCGACTCCTCACACAAACCCGGTCCCACCAACACATCACCCCTGTCCTCCAAGATCTTCACTGGCTCCCCATCCCTCAGCGCATACAGTTTAAAGTTCTCCTTATCAACTTCAAAGCCCTCCACAACCTGGCACCTTCTTACCTCTCTGACCTGCTCCTGCCCCATACTCCATCACGATCCCTCCGTTCCTCCAACGCTAACCTCCTGTCCCTCCCCTGTAGGACCAAGCTCCGAACCAGGGGTGACAGAGCCTTCTCCATCGCTGCCCCCACCCTCTGGAACTCCCTCCCACAACAACTCCGTGACTGTTCCGAACTTTCCACCTTTAAATCACTCCTCAAGACCCACTTATTCAAGACTGCTTTTAATGTTTAACCTGTTTTTTTTTTTTTGCATTTTAACCCTATATATTGTTATTTATTAATGTGTCTGTTAAGCGTCTTTGAGTTTCTAGAAAAGCGCTATACAAATAAAATGTATTATTATTATTATTATTATTAGAATTCTTAACAACTCAGATTTTGGGTGTTAGAGGTCATGTGATGATATACCTGTGTTTATTTGTGCACGTCTGAACAGTCTGTAAGCATATGCTGATCAAAACAAACAGCTATGGAGACTGCCGAAAACAAAGTTTTCTCCAAGTGTTTCCGACAGTGTTTAGGTCACTCTGAGCAAACATCCCAGCACACTGTTGAACGGAACTGCTGCTAACATTCAGAATGGAGCCGCGGATTAATTGCAAAGTTTACATAAGTGTGGTGTTGTGTCACGATGACTCATTTTTAATGTGATAACTGTGTTAATTTCAATGCAGTCATGGTAAACAATTTTTTTAAAGTGTTGGGGATGAAGTGTGTCATTTTCTCTCTGTACGGAGCATTGAGAGGGGCGACGTTCGTGCACATCCGTAAGATGATCCAAAGTCCTGAAGCCCCTGTAAATAACATATTCCTGACTTTTTCCTGTCAGAAATTCATGGATGTTCAGGCAGCCTGTAAAAACGGCATTGTAGTGGATTTTCAGATACATGTACACACAGCCTCAAAACAGCATCATGGAGAGTTGCATGTGTGCATTCATTACGGCAGTTATAACGAAATTAAAACAGTGTCCTGCTCCAGTACAGAGGGCAGAGTCAGCACACAGCAGCATCGTAAATCTCACTGACTCTCTCAAAAATGCACAAGGCATTTTAGCGGACCTACTACTCTGATTTGATCAACAAAAACAAGCATAACTCAAAGTTCTTGTTCGACACGGTGGCAACACTTATGCATGGACAACCACCTGTAGTTCGCTATCCTTTTACAACACAAGATTTCCTGGATTAGTTTGGGAAGAAAATAGAAGACATCAGGTTAAACATATCCTGGCATGCCTTAACCCAGCCACTACACCCTGTTATTGAGGTGGGCGCCACTACTGAGGTATTACCTAGATTTACAGAATTTGATAGTATCTCACTAGGCATGCTGACAAAACTCGTAATGTCAACAAAAAGTACAACCTGTTTATTTGATCCTATACCAACAAAACTGTTTAAGGACCTGTGGCCCACTCTTGGACCGACTGTGCTGGAAATTATTAATCTTTCTTTAACTTCTGGATCTGTTCCTAAATGTTTCAAATCTGCAGTGATTAAACCATTACTTAAGAAACCTAATCTTGACCCTAGTGTATTGAAAAACTATTGGCCGATATCAAATCTATCATTTTTGTCTAAAATTCTGGAAAAAGTGGTGTCACGGCAGCTCGTAGACTATCTTACTGAGAATAATCTCTTTGAGCCACTGCAGTCTGCTTTTAGAAAATATCATTCCACAGAGACGGCTCTCACTAAAGTGGTGAATGATCTTCTGCTTACAATGGATTCGGACACCACTACGGTTCTGTTGATGTTAGATCTCAGTGCTGCATTTGATACAGTGGATCATCATATTCTACTTGATAGGCTGGAAAATCATTTTGGGATTACTGGGAGTGCCCTTGCATGGCTGATGTCATACTTGACCAGTCGTTCTCACTGTGTTTTGTACAGTAACACTACCTCTAACCTTAGTGACATGAAATTTGGGCTTCCACAGGGGTCTGTCTTAGGCCCCCTGCTTTTCTCCCTTTATATAGCACCCCTTGGGCACATATTGCGGCTTTTTGGGATTACCTTTCACTGCTATGCAGATGATACTCAGTTATACATGCAGATAACTGCTGGTAATCTCGTTCACACAAAATCCTTAGAAGATTGCCTTGCAGCAGTGAGAAATTGGATGTCTAGAAACTTCCTACTTTTAAACTCTGATAAGACTGAAATGATAGTTCTTGGTCCAGTGAGACATCGGCATCAATTTGACCAGTTAATGCTCAGCCTTGGCTCGTGTGTCATACATCACACAAAGTGAGGAACCTTGGGGTAATTTTTGATCCTTCGTTGTCCTTTGGCCTCCACATTAGAAATATTACTAGGACTGCTTTCTTCCACCTGCGAAATATAGCGAAGATTCGTCCCATCCTGTCTATGGCTGATGCTGAGACCCTGATCCATGCATTTATCTCTTCTAGACTGGACTACTGCAATGTTCTATTTTCTGGTTTACCGCAGTCTAGCAGTCCGCATTAGGGCTCTCCAATTGGTTCAGAATGCTGCAGCCAGACTTTTGGCACGAAGCAGAAAGTACAACCACATTACACCCATTTTGGCATCCCTTCACAGGCTTCCAGTCCCACTGAGATCAGATTTTAAGGTTCTACTACTAACCTATAAAATTATTCATGGACTGGCACCTCCCTACCTAGCTGACCAAATTAAACCTTACGTACCGGCCCGGGCTTTTCTCATGGTGCAGGACTACTTTGTGTCCCAAAGGTGAATAAGAAGTCTGCGGATCACAGAGCTTTCTCTTATTGTGCCCCTGTTCTGTGGAATGATCTCTCTGCATCAATAAAACAGTCAGATTCTGTGGAAACTTTCAAGTCCAGACTTAAGACGCACTTATTTTCCCTTTAATATGGCTAGCATACTGGTACAGGTTTGTACACAGTTCTGTACACTTTTTACTCTTTTAATTCATTTTTTAATAATTGGAGCGGGCTGCGGCCTCAACTTTACCTAAATTCTGGGTCTTTTAGTGAAGTTTAGGGTTAGTGGCCGGCGATCACCTTAGTACGAGGTCTATTAGAAAAGTATCAGACCTTATTATTTTTTTTCAAAAACCATATGGATTTGAATCACATGTGATGCGTCAGCCAAGCTTGAACCTTCATGCGCATGTGTGAGTTTTTTCACACCTGTCGGTTGCGTCATTCACCTGTGAGCAGGCTTTGAGTGAGGAGTGGTCCACCCCTCTCATCGTTTTTTTCATTGTTAAGGAATGGCTCAGAGACTGCCACTTTGCTTGATCAAAATTTTTTCAGAAACTGTGAGGGACATCAAAGTGGACACCATTAGAGAAATTCAGATGGTTTTTGGTGAAAATTTTATGGGCTTCAAAGAGATTATGGAGTGTTTCTGTCGCTTTAAAGATGGCCCAGAGCGACTGGGCAGATTTTCCGGCAGATTTCACTTTTAACAAGAGATTTTGTCATGGAAAGCCGAGTGGAGGCTTCACGCGTCACGATGGATTCGCTACTGGAGCGAGACAAAACCATCTCCGTTTTGGTCTCACAGGACGGCTTTGAGTTGGCGTTCAGACAGCTGTCGGTGGTTTTTCCATCGAGTGATTATCCGAGAAATTGTGGATGTGCCTGGATATGCCAGAACATGTTCTGTGAGGCTTCATCACGCCGTTGCTTTGCGCCATTCGGCACCGCCGCGATGCGCGAAGCCTCCGTTCCTCTTTCCATGACAAAAACTCCTGTAACAATGGAATGTGCCGTTCATTTCCAAACTGGACGCTGTGTTTTATCCAGGATGTCATCTGGCTAGCACAGGAATTGTGAAAAGACATGGACATCAGCACTTTTTCGGCACATTGAGACAGACGTGCGGAGGAATTCCGTGCGGAGGAATTCCGCACGTCGCGGCGGTGCAGCATGGCGCAAAGCAACGCCGTGATGAAGCCTCACAGGACATGTTCTGGCATGTCCAGGCACATCCACAATTTCTCGGATAATCACTCGATGTAAAAACCACTGACAGCTGTCTGAACGCCATCTCAAAGCCGTCCTGTGAGACCAAAACGGAGGTGGTTTTGTGTCGCTCCAGTAGCGAATCCATCATGATGCGCAAAGCCTCCGCTCGGCTTTCCATGACAAAATCTCTTGTTAAAAGTGAAATCTGCCTGAAAATGGTTGATGTCCAGCTCTTGTGATAACCAGAGAAATTGCACACGATGGTCACGGATCCATACAGCCATCCGTTTAGAATTGAAATGGTCGCTCAGCCTGTCGATGGTGGCTTCGGAGCGCGGCGCACCACCAGTCGCTCTGGGCCGTCCTTAAAGCGGCAGTAACACTCCGTAATCTCTTTGAAGCCCATAAATTTTCACCAAAAACCATCTGAATTTCTCGAATGTTGTCCACTTTGATGTCCCTCACAGTTTCTGAAAACATTTTGATCAAGCAAAGCGGCAGTCTCTGAGCCATTCCTAAACAATGAAAAAACGACGAGAGGGGTCGACCACTCCTCACTCAAAGCCTGCTCACAGGCTAATGACGCAACCGACAGGCGTGAAAAAACTCACACATGCGCACGAAGGTTCAAGCTTGGCTGACGCAATCACACGTGATTCAAATCCATATGGTTTTTGAAAAAAATAATAAGGTCGGATACTTTTCTAATAGCTCTCGTATTTCTCTGTTTTTCTTGTTGTTTAATGCTGGCAAATTATCCAGTATTTTTTGTCTTTCTGATGCCTGAATCTGTTTTTTCTCTCTGTTTAAGGTGCAGCTCCATCCAGAGATGGGAGTTGTATTTGTGTTGGCGATCCTCCTGTCCTGTGCGCCAATAGCATTTCTTGTATATTCGTCCATGAATTGTTCTGCGAATTGTTCTATAATTTATGTTTGTAGCATGGCCCAAGCAGAGGGTCACCCCTTTGAGTCTGGTCTGCTTGAGGTTTCTTCCTCAGAGGGAGTTTTTCCTTACCACTGTTAGACCTTACCTGTGTGAAGCGCTTTGAGGCAACTCTGTTGTGATTTGGTGCTATATAAATGAAAATAAATTGAATTGAATTGAAATTGAATTGAAAAATTAAAAGATTTGAGAGTGAGGTGTCTGCATCCTCTCTGTACAGAGCACTGATCCGGGTGGCGCGTGTGATGCCCCTGCGCATCCACAAGCTGGTGGAAAGTCCTAAATCTCCTGAAAATAACATATTTCTGACTGTTTCCAAGTGTTTGCTTACAAGTCCACTGAACTCAATGAATTCTGAGCCATCACTTTTCTTATGGTCAGTAGCTTCATGATCTGCTGTTGCAATGTTCGTTTCACTTTGTCTGTTCATAATTGTCCTGTTTCTGCATTTGCGTTTGCACCCACAGAGAAATCCAGAGTAAAACGTTTTTTTAGAAATCCACCTGCTGACTCGCTGAGAGGTTTAATCAGCAATAAAGTACGTCAGCGACCAGAAATCATGACCACATCTGTGCGGATATTTCCTGGCTATAGAGAGAAAGAAACCAAACTAAACAAACAACACATTGAATTAGGTTAAACAAATGAAAACAAACACTAAAGTACTAAATTGAATTGGTCTACCAGCATTATTGGTTTTTATGGCTTTTGCTTTTTGGGAGGTTTTTTTTTTAGTGTCAAGAGCCGAAATCTGTAACTTTCAAATCGGTGGTGATATATCATGTTTCAGTAGGCCACTGAAGTTTTAGGCGAAGATGTATTGTCCAAACGGACAAAAATTACATTTTTAATCCAAAAATGCCTTTGGGAGGAAAATTACGGCCATTTTTAGAGTAGATGTTATAGGGGCTAAAACAGTGACATAGTCAAAATGTGGATTTTGACCTTTGAATATCTTTGTGCGCCCTCAGTAAGCCTCATTGATCTTATGGTATATGAATGTATGTATGGAGTTCTCCCATTTAGCTCTATATTTTTCAAGGCTAACTGAGTACGCCGCCTATAGGTGGCGCATCAAGTCACAACTTTGAGCATTTTGGGCTACATTTGGGACCCTCCCAGGGCCTGCGCCCTGAATAAGCCTTGCTCATTTATGCATATTTGGATACAGTGGGACAAGTTCTTTCCAAATTTGCATAAATGGCGGTGGCTTATGGCCCAGTCACACGGCACTTAACGAAGGGTGATGAAGCCCTGACGAGACAAGACTGGACTTTCGTTGTCTGTTGTTGGCATCGTTTAACCTTTGCACAGCCTTGTTCCTGCAGCTGGCCCTACGTCAGGATTTTTAAACTTGAAAAATTTGAACGAAGAGCAGCGAAAACCTCAATTCGTCTGTGTTGCGTTTTGCTGTCGTTCTTGATGTTTTTTAATTGTTTGTGTAGTTTTTATAACGTTATTGTTTAATTTGACTTTGTTGGAGCAACTGAATGTTTTCACACAGTGCAGAAGCCGGTTTGTGAGCGCTGAGGCTGCTGCTGCTTCATGTACCATTGGATACAGGGCAAACTCAGCCTGCTTGCTTGGATTTTTTTATCTGTGTGTGTGTGTGTGGGGGGGGGGGGGTCAGCTTCAATGGGCTCAGGCACCTTACATCCAGTTCTTCTGTACATGTGGCAATGGGTAGATGAATCAAAATGATTATATAAAGAGCTGTTCTGGAAGGAAGAATTCACGTTGTGGATCAGTGATCAGCTGGTGGAATAACCGCACGAGTCAATGCGCGCGTTCACGCGCACTGATTAATTTACTGCTCTGATATATTCAATTATCTTTACACTTATATTTTTATTTATTCTCCCTTTTGACAGTTTTCTGTTATAAATCAATATATATGGCTTAGAACATAATACAGTGATACAGCAGTGACCACAGCGCACTTTTTTTTTTTTTAAATTGGAGGAAGACGGAACGCACAGCATGTCGACAGACAGTGTGGATTCTGATAATGATGGAGATGGTCCGTCTTTTGTTCTGCACGAGGAACCAGAGCAGGTGGTCCACTGACTGCACACAGATCTCCACAGATTCTGTTTGCAGTTTCTCCAGGACTCAGGCGCTATGAGCTCCGTCCCAGTGCCGAGTCCTGGAATGCAGAGACGCAGATACACACTGCTCCAGCTGTGGCTCCAGGCGCATTTTGTTGAGATCGTTAGCTTCGGTTTTGTTAATTTCCTCTTTCGTCCCTTTTGCGCTCTTGCTTCGCAGACTGTTCGGTGATAAAAGCTCTTTCGTCCACCATTTTTCCTTTTTCCCTTTGTTCAGGAATCGTCGTGTGCCATGTGACTTGGCCATTAGTTAGGGCACTTTTGCATAGGTGGTGCTCTTTATGTTAAGAACGTGATATTTGGCGATTTTCATTTGGCCATATCTCGGTGCAACCCCTATGGATTTCAGTGAAACTTGTTTTATTATGTTCCTCTGTATCTCTGCTATTCATGATAAAGATATCAAGAAGGTGTTTTGCCTCATTAACCTTTTGTTAATGAGGCAAACCTCATTAAAAACCTCATTCCTCATTAAGCTTTGGTTAATGAGACAAAGAGCTTTCCCACATTTTGACTATGACACTGTTTTGGCCCCTTTAACCCCTACCCTAAAAAGGGCTGTAATTTTCCGGCCGAAGGGATCTTTGGATAAAAAATGTAATTTTTGTCCGTTTGGACAATATATCTTCCCCTAAAAAAAAACATCAGTGGCCTACTGAAACATGATATATCGCCCCCTTCTATAAACCATTCCACTTTTACAGACTGGCTCTTAAGATCAGAGCCTGCTGTAAAGAATTTAAAAGCAGGATTCTTGTTACTATATTCACATTTATGGATATGAAATTTGCTATAGATTATCAAGTAATTTATTTGAAAAAGGTCTCTCTGAGTATTTCCACAACTGACAAATGAAAACATAACATTTTCAAAACAGAACATAAAGTCTACAGTGAGCCTAAAACAGATTCAAATGCCAAAAATAAATTAAATAAATCCTCTGGAAATAAACAACAAAATGTGTTGTTTTTAAGCAACACTGAGTCAAATAGAACCCCAGATGCAGGCAGCCAGGACACAGGAGTGAGTGCAAAAACCAAGGTGCTTTAATATTCCACAGTGACAGTAATATTATAATAATGACAGGGCGATTCAACAAGGTGGAACTGGACAAGATGCGTGACGGAAACAGAGGCAATTGATTGGCAACATGATGAAGTAAAGGTGCGGCTTAAATACAACCTCAACTAATGAACAACAGGTGTAAAGTTAGTGAAGCTGTGACACGGGAGGAAATAAAGGAACACACAGAGATGAAGAAATAAAATGGACAACGTGAGGTAAGTGCATAAATAAAACCTGAATATGAAATCTAAAACCAAAACATAAAGTACACAAAATACAAAAACAAACATGGAACTGATAGATAATATGACTGATTATAAACACTCAAACACGGATCATAGAATGAACAGTGCAAAAACCCGAAAAGTCAGTCAACTATACACAGAGAATACACACGGAACTCAGACAGAATGAAGTTTTGACAAGAATACTGCATAAACAAACTGATGAGCAAACAACTCCAAGAACACAGAAGACAGTGAACCGGGAAGACATAAGGGCACACGGACAGCAGGAGACCACACACACACACACACACACACACACACACACACACACACACACACACACACACACACACACACACACACACACACACACACACACACACACACACAGGAGTGAGACACCACAGATGCAAATCCACAAGCGTGCACATGCACACTCCAAGAAAAGACATGACAGAAACACACACGGATGAAAACAAGCACTGGCAGTGACACACGCAGAAGACACAAACATCAAAAGTACACATGCAACAGACACACACATGCACCGGGAGCATGCCCACACACACCCACCAGACATGAACGAGGAAGACACTTATGCACGACAAGACCCATGGTTGCATACACAACAAGGTGCATGCACACACACACACACACACACACACACACACACACACACACACACACACACACACACACACACACACACACACACACACACACACACACACACACACACACACACACACACGCATACCAAGACACAAAGTCACATGGGAGACAGACATGACCTACGCACATGACAGATAATGAGCACATAACGCCCAGACAAGGGGCTCAGACAGACTAACCGGGCACGCCCACAGCAAAAATTAATAGTTAGTGACAATTATCTGGATTAGCTATTGTCAAAAATTTGTAGGATAATATCTGTGTATAATTTAAATTGAAATAAAATCTTATTCCTCCATTTTCATTTTGCTGTGCTCTCTCTCTCTCTCTCTCTCTCTCTCATCAAAACAAAAGCAGTGGTGTTCCAAATCAATAAAGATATGGTCCCTGTTGCAATAGTGGAAAAACAAGGTTTTAAATTAGCAAAAGCTGTTATAACAATTGACCCGCTCTTGTTTACATTTTACTTTGCACAGCTTTATTTTGTTGAACAGGTTCGGAAAACCTGGGAGGTTTCTTCTTTGATTAGTCTTGAAATAAAAGTGTTGTGACATCAAATATGTGGCATCAAATTATAAAAAAAAATTTAGTTCATTTTGTATAAAATACCGAAATATATCATATATCACCATTCAGCCTAAAAATACCAGGATATGAGTTTTGGTCCATATTGCCCAGCCCTAAGTGTTTATAGCCTTTATCAAATTATTCCTCAACTCCACACAGAATAAAGAATGATAATTTCCTGTCAAGCACTGGATTGGCAAAGCATTAATGAATTCGGCACACATCCCCTTGTTGTTTTCTCTTCCTCCTCTGTACTCTTTTACATGTGATGTTTGTTTCATTTACTGTATTTCCTGGTGTATGTTAGAGGTTTTTTTTTGTTGTTTTTATACTAGTTTGAGGTGTCATACAATTTATATGCTGATGCAACTTTTTCTCTTCAAGAGGCATGTTTGACAGGTGCAACAACTTGCAGTCTGGAAAATACAAAAAGTTGTTCCATTACTGTGTGGTACTGTACTGTGAGGATTTCAAAATGCATATAAATGAACCGCTAATATTAAGGGCCCCTTCACACATAGTACGAGTAAGTACAAATCAGGGCGAATCACAGTGAAACAGCCCGCATGAAAACATCGAGCCGACGGGCAGGCGTGAACGATCCCACTGCGATGGTTTTGCGTGCACGAAACCGTCACAGCAGGAACACAGTGTGAGCAGCTGGAGCATGTGGAGCTGTCATTTGTGTCTCTGGTCAGCAGCTGGGAGGCGCCTCCCCATGCTGTGTGTGCAACGCCACACTGGTGGGGGCACTGAGACAAATTTCACATCCAGCTCGAAAGTGATTGTCTGGTGACTGTTTTCATGCTAAAAGCGCAAATGGCCACACATCTAAGTGCCAAGCGAGCGGTGTGAGATGTTGGTGTGTGTCACTTGGAATTTGTCCGACACCTGACGCAAGAGGGATCGAATGGGCTCTCACAGTGCACACTCTGTCTTTCAGCCGCTGGTTTGCACAAATAGTTGTAGCAACAGTTGTACAAGGCATTGGAGGCAGCTCCGATTTTACACGTATTGCATGCAATTCCTGCTTCATGCACAGTTCGGCCACATTCATACTATGTGTGAAGAGGCCCTAAAGCAGGTCACTCTAGCCTCAAATTACCCTAAAAAAATCAGCATGGTGTGCTAAATATCTACATGCTGAGGTTTTGTACCACCACCATTTATCAAAGTTAATTAAAGAGACACATCATTATGTTGTCATGTATAGACAGCCTGGAATGAAAACGGCAATTAAGATAATGCACAAGACAAGTTGTGCAGTCCTACCTACAAAATTGATGTAAAGTATGCATTGATATTGCATTGAAGTATCAAAAAGGAGGTGAAGAATTTCATTTCAAATTTTAAACAGCTTGTATCTTTGGAGCCAGTCTTTTGTATGACACAAGTTAATTAAATGTGCACCAATGTAGAGACACTTAAAGTGGTAAGAGTTATTAGAGTTCTATAAAATTCAGACATCTTTCCTCAATACAACATATTCCAGGTTCAAAATATTTTACACAGTGACAAAGTGAGGCATGGCAGTGTGATGAGTGCCTTTGCCAACTGGCACACTTTAACAGGTGTTGTGGTGACAGCATATTTAGAGAGTCCTCACATCATTCTTGTCTTTACCTCTTACCCCAGGTAATTTTTTTGTTTATTTCATAGCAAAGAATGTCTCTTACATTGCCCCCACACCACACCACCAGAGGCCTAATTTATAAAACTGTATGTAGAATCCCAACTCAATCTGTGTGTGTGTGTCTGTTTGTGTGTGTGTGTGTGTGTGTGTGTGTGTGCGCACGCGCATGTGCATGCATGCGTGTGGACATAGTAAGGGAGCAACAAATAATCGAATTTGTGAACTATAATTGACAGTTAAATGAGTTGGCAACTAATTTAAGAGTTGATTATTTGGTGACAAATACTTCCTGGTTCCTTGGTGACAAAGGACAAAGACTTGAGCAAAGGTACTGCATCACATTTTTCAACAGTGGTGATACCCAAGCGGAATCAATTCACAAGATTCATCAGGCTTTTGGCTATGATGCCATGTCAAGTCAAGTCAAGTTTATTTATATAGAACATTTACAACAAGCTAAGCTTCCCAAGGTGCTTCAGGGGTACAGAAAAAAAATATAAAGAATACAAAAATACAAAAACCAAACACTAATAAATACAATAAAATTTAATACAAAAGTGCAATTTCGTCTAGGTAATGAAGGCCTGTGCAAAGAGATGGGTCTTCAGTGATGACTTAAAAACCTTTAAGAAGGGTGCTGTTCCACAATTTGGGAGCAGCTAGAGAAACGGCCCTGGCTCCTCTGGTTTTTAAACATGTTCTTGGCACGTTTAGAAGCAACTGAAGCAGCTGACTCACTCATCATCCTTGAGCATAACACAAATAAAAGAGTGGTAAAGCTGCTTTAGAAATGGGTGCACATCAGTGGAGAGTGAAGCATGTTCTGTGAGGCCATCCACAAGCCAACGTGACAAAGTGATTGACAGAATAGGGACTTTGGGTCATGGATAACCATTGTGTCACCATCCAAGAAAATTAGCATGAGGTGGGAATAAGCACAGGTTCGGGACATTCCAATTTTGACACAGGATTTGGATATGCAGAGAGTGTCAGCAAAATTAGTGCGGAAGCTGACATGATAGAGCAGAAGCAACTGCATCTGGAAGTCTTGCAGGATATGATGGAATGCACAAACAGCAAGCCCGACTTCCTGAACCTCACTGGTGTTGAGGCACGGATTTAGGAGTACAACCCAGAAACCAAATTTTCAGTCATTGCAATGGAAACATCCAACATCACTATGACAAAAGAAAGCATGGCAGGTGCGCAGGAATGTTCATGTCATGACCATTTTCTTTGACTTCCATGGGGTGGTGCATCATGGGTAAACACCAGAAGACCAAAATATTAATAAAGAGTATTATCGGGAGGTCCTCCATCAACTTCATGATACTATGCCCCACAAATGACCAGATCTGTGGGTGGTAAAATGTTGACACCTGTTGTGTGGGCCGCTGAAGAGGAGGTACTGCTGGCCCACCACCACCAGAGGGCGCCCTGCCTGGAGTGCGGGCTCCAGGCACCAGAGGGCGTCGCCACCTGAGATGAGCAGCCAGGGTGACAGCTGTCACCCATTATTGGACACAGCTGTTTCTACTCGGCACCAAGGTATATCAGGAGGACGGCGTCTCCACCTCAGTGCCGAGATATCGCCTAAGACTGAGGTAGTATCTCTGCATTCTTATTCTGATTAACCAGCTAATCATTTGTTAAACCTTTTCAGGATTGTTGACTGCTAAAAGCTATATTGCTTGGATAAGTACTCACCTTCCTGTTGTGCATTGACAAGAGGTGGAGGCGGCTTCTCCCCTCTTCGTTACTGGGTGCTGTCGCATCACACCTGTGTGTTGTTGCTCTCTCCTGCCAGCAGTACCGGATCCGACGAGCGGAGGCAGTGGCCACCTGGGAATTCGGGACTTGGCGGTTCCAGTATTTCCAGGGTTCGGTGGCAGAGGAGATCGGGGTGGTTCCGGTTCGACTGAGACGGGCGTCTCCTACCTTCGAGCCTGCCCACACGACACCAGCAAATTCGACCCCAAATTGTGATTGTTGTACTTATTGTGCTTGTTTCACAATAGTAAACCTTGTTATTTATCTTCCTCCATTGTCCGTTCATTGCGCCCCCTGTTGTGGGTCCGTGTACCTACACTTTCACAACAGGATATCTCGGCCAGCGTCATGGACCCCGAGGGGCGTCAACCGGCTGTTGAACGGCCAATGGAAGACCAAGGCGCGGCGGAGGCTTCGGGAGGGGTAATCGGTGAGTTGCAGCGGATCCTCACCGCTTTCACCTCTCGGATCGACTTAATGACCGAGCAGCACGTACTCCTAAACCGCAGGGTGGAGGCTCTCGCCGCACAAGTGGAGGCGCGCCCTTCGGGCGCCGCTGCGGCTCTCCCTCCTGAGGACCCTGCGCGCGAAAGCAACGTTCCTCTGGTCGTTCAACGGTCCCTTCCTCCGTCCCCAGAAGCCTACATAAGCCCTCCAGAACCGTACGGAGGCTGTGTGGAGACGTGCGCGGACTTTCTTATGCAATGTTCGCTCGTCTTCGCTCAGCGTCCCGTGATGTACGCAACTGATGCTAGCAGTGTAGCTTATGTGATAAATCTGCTTCGCGGGGAGGCACGCGCTTGGGCTACAGCGCTCTGGGAGCAGAACTCACGGCTCCTTCAGTCATACGACGGGTTTGTACGGGAGCTCAGAATGGTGTTCGATCATCCCAACAGAGGAGAGTCCGCTTCAACCGCATTACTGTCCATACGACAGGGACGTCGGAGCGCAGCTGCCTATGCAGTCGCCTTCCGCATCGCGGCTGCGAGATCCGGCTGGAATAGCACTGCCCTCCGCGCTGCCTTTGTAAACGGACTGTCTCTGGTCCTAAAAGAGCACCTGGTGGCTAAGGACGAACCGCGGGATCTAGATGGGCTCATTGATCTAGTCATACGGCTTGACAACCGGTTAGAAGAACGCCGTCGGGAACGAGGCGAAGGGCGTGGCCAGGCACGGGTCGTCCCTCTCCCTACCGGGTCCGATCGAGTTCCGCCGTCCCCACGCTCCTCTGTTCCGGCGCTCCGTGCGCTTACGGCTCCCCCTGCTGACGAAGCTATGGACACGAGCAGGGCAACATTTAGGGCACCTGGAGCACAAAGGAGGCGGGCCCACGGAGCTTGTTACGTTTGTGGCTCGAGTGAGCATATGGCAAACGAATGCCCTGAGCGGTTAAACTCCAACGCCCGCCCCTAGAGACTGGGCCAGGGGTGGGCCAAAACATTCACGTGGGACACACCCACATTGCTACACGACTCCCAGTCACGATCCTGTTTGAGGATTCGACCCTGAAGGCCCCAGCACTGGTGGACATGGGCTCTGAGGGGAATCTGCTTGACAGTAGATGGGCCAGGGAGATAGGGCTCCCTCTGGTGGCTCTTACCTCGCCTGTGCAGGTTCGAGCACTAGATGGCTCCCTACTCCCACCAATCACACACAAGACACCTCCAGTAACTCTGGTAGTGTCAGGCAACCACCGGGAGGTGATCGAGTTCTTCGTGACTCAGGCCACCTCCCGTGTGGTTTTAGGGTTTCCATGGATGCTTAAGCACAATCCCCGGATTGATTGGCCGTCCGGGGTGGTGGTTCAGTGGAGCGAAACCTGCCATCGGGAGTGTCTCGGTTCCTCGGTTCCTCCCGGCTCCCAAGCTAAGGAGGAGGTCCGAGTCCCGCCCAATCTGAAGGCGGTGCCAGCGGAGTACCATGACCTTGCGGACGTGTTCAGCAAGGATCTGGCTCTCACGCTTCCTCCCCACCGCCCGTACGATTGTGCCATTGATTTGGTTCCAGGCAGTGAGTTCCCGTCCAGTAGGCTGTACAACCTCTCACGGCCGGAACGCGAATCAATGGAGACCTACATCCGGGACTCATTAGCCGCCGGGTTGATCCGGAATTCCACCTCACCGATGGGCGCTGGTTTCTTTTTTGTGGGTAAAAAAGATGGCGGACTTCGTCCATGCATTGATTACAGGGGGTTGAACGAGATCACGGTTCGCAACCGATACCCGTTGCCCTTGTTGGATTCAGTGTTCACCCCCTTGCATGGAGCCAGAATCTTCACCAAGCTGGATCTTAGGAACGCGTACCATTTGGTTCGGATTCGGAGAATGGAAGACGGCATTTAACACCCCCTTGGGTCATTTTGAGTACCTGGTCATGCCGTTCGGTCTCACTAATGCTCCCGCGACCTTCCAAGCGTTGGTAAACGATGTCTTGCGGGACTTCCTGCACCGGTTCGTCTTCGTATATCTAGACGATATACTCATCTTTTCTCCGGATCCTGAGACTCATGTCCAGCATGTCCATCAGGTCCTGCAGCGGTTGTTGGAGAACCGTCTGTTTGTGAAGGGCGAGAAGTGTGAGTTCCACCGCACTTCTTTGTCCTTCCTGGGGTTTATCATCTCCTCTAACTCCGTCGCCCCGGACCCGGCCAAGGTTGCGGCGGTGAGAGACTGGCCCCAACCCACAAGCCGTAGGAAGCTGCAACAGTTCCTCGGCTTTGCTAATTTCTATAGGAGGTTCATCAAGGGCTACAGTCAGGTAGTTAGCCCCCTGACAGCCCTGACCTCTCCAAAAGTTCCCTTCACCTGGTCGGACCGGTGCGAGGCCGCGTTCAAGGAGTTGAAACGGCGCTTCTCGTCTGCACCAGTTCTGGTGCAGCCCGATCCTAGCCGCCAGTTAGTGGTTGAAGTGGATGCCTCGGACTCAGGGATAGGAGCGGTGCTCTCCCAGAGCGGGAAGACCGATAAGGTCCTTCACCCGTGTGCCTATTTTTCCCGCAGGTGACCCCCGCTGAACGGAACTATGACGTCGGCAATCGGGAACTCCTTGCTGTGAAAGAGGCCCTCGAAGAGTGGAGACATCTGTTGGAGGGAACAGCCGTGCCATTCACGGTTTTCACTGACCATCGGAACCTGGAGTACATCAGGACCGCTAAGCGTCTGAACCCCAGGCAAGCCCGCTGGTCACTGTTCTTTGGCCGTTTTGACTTCCGGATTACCTACCGCCCCGGGACCAAGAACCAGAGATCGGATGCATTGTCCCGGGTGCACGAAGATGAGGTCAAAACGGAACCGTCGGATCCCCCGGATCCCATCATCCCGGAGTCCGCTATCGTGGCCGCCCTCACCTGGGACGTGGAGAAGACCGTCCGGGAGGCCCTGACCCGTGTCCCGGACCCCGGAAACGGACCAAAGAACAAACTATACGTCCCACCAGAGGCCAGGGCCGCAGTCCTAGACTTCTGTCACGGTTCTAAGCTCTCCTGTCACCCGGGGGTGCGAAGGACCGTGACAGTCGTCCGGCAACGCTTCTGGTGGGCATCCCTGGAGGCCGATGTCCGGGATTACGTCCAGGCCTGTACCACCTGCGCCAGGGGCAAGGCCAACCACCAGAAGACCTCAGGGCAGCTACAGCCACTGCCCGTGCCTCATCGCCCCTGGTCCCACATCGGCCTGGACTTCGTCACGGGTCTCCCGCCGTCCCAGGGAAACACCGTCGTCCTCACGATAGTGGACCGTTTCTCCAAGGCGGCCCACTTCGTGGCCCTCCTGAAGCTTCCAACGGCCCAGGAGACAGCGGACCTCCTGGTCCACCACGTCGTCCGTCTGCATGGTATACCATCAGACATCGTCTCCGATCGCGGTCCCCAGTTCACCTCACACGTCTGGAGGAGCTTCTGCCGGGAACTGGGGGCCACGGTCAGCCTCTCGTCTGGGTATCATCCCCAGACCAACGGGCAAGCAGAGCGGGCGAACCAGGACTTGGAGCAGACACTATGCTGTGTGACAGCCGTGCACCCGACGGCCTGGAGTACCCACCTGGCCTGGATCGAGTACGCTCACAACAGCCAAGTGTCATCAGCCACCGGCCTCTCCCCGTTTGAGGTGTGCTTGGGGTATCAGCCCCCCTTGTTTCCGGTGGTCGAGGGAGAGGTCGGTGTGCCCTCGGTCCAGGCCCACCTACGGAGGTGCCGTCGGGTGTGGCGTGCCGCCCGCTCTGCCTTGTTGAAGGCCCGGACGAGAGCGAAGACACATGCAGACCGGCGGCGGGCCCCGGCTCCCACGTATCGTCCTGGGCAGGAGGTATGGTTGTCCACCAAGGACATTCCCCTTCAAGTGGACTCCCCCAAGCTCCAAGACCGATACATCGGCCCCTTCAAGGTCCTCAAAATCATCAATCCCGCCGCAGTGAGGCTTCAGTTGCCGGCCTCGCTGCGGATTCACCCAGTATTCCACGTCTCCCGGATAAAGCCCCATCACACCTCACCCCTCTGCACCCCGGGTCCGGCACCACCTCCTGCCCGGATCATCGACGGGGAACCGGCTTGGACCGTGCGTCGGCTCCTCGATGTCCGTCGAATGGGTCGGGGTCTTCAGTACCTGGTGGACTGGGAGGGGTACGGCCCCGAAGAACGCTCCTGGGTGAAGAGGAGCTTCATCCTGGACCCGGCCCTCCTGGCCGACTTCTACCGTCGCCATCCGGACAAGCCCGGTCGTGCGCCAGGAGGCGCCCGTTGAGGGGGGGGTCCTGTTGTGTGGGCCGCTGAAGAGGAGGTACTGCTGGCCCACCACCACCAGAGGGCGCCCTGCCTGGAGTGCGGGCTCCAGGCACCAGAGGGCGTCGCCACCTGAGATGAGCAGCCAGGGTGACAGCTGTCACCCATTATTGGACACAGCTGTTTCTACTCGGCACCAAGGTATATCAGGAGGACGGCGTCTCCACCTCAGTGCCGAGATATCGCCTAAGACTGAGGTAGTATCTCTGCATTCTTATTCTGATTAACCAGCTAATCATTTGTTAAACCTTTTCAGGATTGTTGACTGCTAAAAGCTATATTGCTTGGATAAGTACTCACCTTCCTGTTGTGCATTGACAAGAGGTGGAGGCGGCTTCTCCCCTCTTCGTTACTGGGTGCTGTCGCATCACACCTGTGTGTTGTTGCTCTCTCCTGCCAGCAGTACCGGATCCGACGAGCGGAGGCAGTGGCCACCTGGGAATTCGGGACTTGGCGGTTCCAGTATTTCCAGGGTTCGGTGGCAGAGGAGATCGGGGTGGTTCCGGTTCGACTGAGACGGGCGTCTCCTACCTTCGAGCCTGCCCACACGACACCAGCAAATTCGACCCCAAATTGTGATTGTTGTACTTATTGTGCTTGTTTCACAATAGTAAACCTTGTTATTTATCTTCCTCCATTGTCCGTTCATTGCGCCCCCTGTTGTGGGTCCGTGTACCTACACTTTCACAACAACACCTCTGTCATGACAGTGTGCTTGCCCACTCTGCTCGGCTGATTCAGGCTTTCCTGGCCAAACACAACACTCCTGTTATTCGTCAGGATTCCTATTATCTTGACATGGCTCTCTTTGATTTGGGCAGTTTCCTAAGATCAAAATGACACTAAAATGACTATTTGAGTCACAAGAAGACATCATACAGAACACGATGGCCCAGCTGGACACCGTTCCAAAAGAGGTCTTCCAGAAATGCTTCCAACAATGGCAGAACTGGTGGGAGAAATGTGTGCAGTCCCAAGGAGACTACTATGAAAGGGATTAGGATTTCAGACCCATAGGTTAGTAATAATGTATTTTTTGTAGCCAAAGGTTGGATACTTTTTGAATGCACCTTGTGTGTGTGTCTGTGTATGTGTTAGAGCTGCCACAATTAGTCGACTAGTCATGATTAGTCGATTATCAAAATCATCGGCGACTAACTTAATAATTGTCATTGTTTTTTTTTTTTTAAGCTTTGTTTTTCTCTCAAAACTGCTGCTGTATCTTCTGCTGCCTTTCTGTCCTTGATGCACATGCGCAGTAGTGGTAATCCAGGTCAGCCGTGATGTCACCAGAAAGGTTTTGCCCAAACAATATCATGGATAGCCGGCAACGAAGCTCAAAAGCTTGGGAGCATTTTAACCAAATTAAAGAGAAAAACATGCAATGCAAAATCTGCAAGGAAGAACTTGCCTTCCATGGCAGTACAACAGCGATCTAAGAAGAAAACACATTGTGGCTGATTCTGACGAAGCGAGACAGTCATCTCAGTAAGCTAACTGGCTGATTAGCAGTTAACATAAATGTCTAGTGTATAGTTAGCTACTTAGTCAGCTATTTAGCTATGAACATGAACATTAATGATGATGATTTCATTAGCATTAGCACACATATGTTATGTGTTTGCTGTAATGTTATAACAGCGGTCATGGTTGAATAGGAAATGTGATAATGCTAATGTTTTATGCTATCTTACAGTGCTAAAAAATACATTTCTCTTCAATGGACAACTTTGTTACCAAGTAACAGTTGAATAAACTATCATCTTAATTGTCTTTATTTTTAGTTAGTATCTTACACACTTCAATTTTGAAGCTAATGATGGTCATATAAGAGCAGCTGCATCCTGGTGCGATAAGCCGCAATATACGTATGATCCGATTTGTCAACTAATCGCAAAAATAATCAGTGAAAAGTCAATTATCAAAATAGTTGGCAGCCCTCGTGTGTGTATGCGCGTGTGTGTATGTATGTATGTCTGTGTGTGTAAATATATATGTATGTATGTATGTATGTACGAGGTCTATTAGAAAAGTATCCGACCTTATTATTTTTTTCAAAAACCATATGGATTTGAATCACGTGTGATTGCATCAGACAAGCTTGAACCCTCGTGCGCATGCATGAGTTTTTCCACGCCTGTCGGTTGCGTCATTCGCCTGTGAGCAGGCTTTGAGTGAGGAGTGGTCCAGCCCCCTCGTCATTGTTTCATTGCCAGGAAATGGCGGAATGATTTGGGCTTTTTTTCCATCAGAATTTTTTCAGAAACTGTTAGAGACTGGCAGCTGGAAACCATTAGAAAAATTTTTCTGGCTTTCGGTGAAAATGTTACTGGTTTGGTAGAGAATAAGGAGTGTTACTGTCGCTTTAAGGATGGCCCCCGGCGGCTGTGGGGCGCGCCACGCTCCGAAGCCGCCATCGACAGGCTGAACGACCATTTCATTTCTAAACGGATGGCTGTCTGGATCCGTGACCATCGTGTGCCATTTCTCTGGTTATCACAAGAGCTGGACATCAACAATTTTCTGGCAGATTTCACTTTTAACAAGAGATTTTGTCATGGAAAGCCGAGTGGAGGCTTCGCGCGTCACGATGGATTCGCTACTGGAGCAAGACAAAACCACCTCCGTTTTGGTTTCACAGGACGGCTTTGAGATGGCGTTCAGACAGCTGTCGGTGGTTTTTCCATCGAGTGATTATCCGAGAAATTGTGGATGTGCCTGAACATGCCAGAACATGTCCTGTGAGGCTTCATCACGGCGTTGCTTTGCGCCATGCGGCACAGCCGCGACACGCAGAATTCCTCCGCACGTCTGTCTCAATGTGCCAAAAAAGTGCTGATGTCCACGTCTTTTCACAATTCCTGTGCTAGTCAGACGATGTCCCGCATAAAACGCAGCGTCCAGTTTGGAAATGAACGGCACATTCCACTGTTACAGGAGTTTTTGTCATGGAAAGAGGAGCGGAGGCTTCGCGCGCCATCTCAAAGCCATCCTGTGAGACCAAAACGGAGGTGTTTTTGTCTCGCTCCAGTAGCGAATTCATCGTGACGCGCGAAGCCTCAACTCGGCTTTCCATGACAAAATCTCTTGTTAAAAGTGAAATCTGCCGGAAAATGGTTGATGTCCAGCTCTTGTAATAACCAGAGAAATGGCACACGATGGTCACGGATCCAGACAGCCATCCGTTTAGAAATGAAATGGTCGTTCAGCCTGTCGATGGCGGCTTCGGACCGCGGCGCGCCCCACAGCCGCTGGGGGCCGTCCTTAAAGCAACAGTAACACTCCTTATTCTCTACCAAGCCCGTAACATTTTCAACGAAAGCCAGATAAATTTTTCTAATGGTTTCCAGCTGCCAGTCGCTAACAGTTTCTGAAAAAATTCTGATGGGAAAAAAAGCCCAAATCATTCCGCCATTTCCTGGCAATGAAACAATGACGAGGGGGCTGGACCACTCCTCACTCAAAGCCTGCTCACAGGTGAATGACGCAACCGACAGGCGTGGAAAAACTCACGCATGCGCACGAGGGTTCAAGCTTGTCTGACGCAATCACACGTGATTCAAATCCATATGGTTTTTGAAAAAAATAATAAGGTCGGATACTTTTCTAATAGACCTCGTATGTATGTATGTATATGTATGTATGTATGTATGTACACACACACACACAAAATAAGCATTGAACACATCTAGGGATGGGTATTGATAAGATTTTATCTATCGATACCATTATCGATTCTGCTTATCGATCCAATTCCTTATCAATTCCCTTATCAATACCTTGTGTATTTTCTGTGTACCTCTGAGCTGAGCTCAGCCGGCTGCTGGAGTCTGCAGGTCTGCAGCCATACAGTCTTGGGCTGCTGCACGTCAGGGCAGGACATCTCATTTTGGGAGGAAAAAAAAAACATTTTGATCGATTGCAGTTTAGTGTTTGTATTACAACATTTGGAAAGAGGTGTCATTTGATTTAAAGGGTGAGTCGCTTTGAAGTTATTAATTCTGACTGGACTCTAGACACAGCAGAGAGCAGTGCAGCGTTTCGAGCAACGGAACGGAGGATGATTCTTTTTTCTTTCTTGTAACAAGACAGGAGTCCCAATTCGTCACTTTAATCTGCACAAAAGTGACTCATGATTGACATATTTTAATGGTTTTCAGAGGGCTTAAGAAGTGGATTTGCTGCTTTTGAAGAGGAGCGAAACAATGAACAAACAAAGCAGCGGATTGAAGCACTGCTTCGTTGGTTAAAGGTTCAAAGCAGAGGCCCACTGCAGAAACAGTTGATTCCAGACCTGCTGCAGGGTCTGTAATCAACGTAGAGAAATTATCATTTTCCCAACAAACACCCTCAAAACAACGGCCGCTCTGAAGGACCGATAAGGGAATCGTTAAGCAAAAAGGCTATTGATGTCGGTGGATTGAATCATTTCTTAATGATACCCAAAAAGAACTGGTTCTCGATACCCAACCCTAAACACATCACAATTTTTCTCAGTAAATACATTTGTAAAGGTCCTACTGACAAGAAATTTTCATCACATGTTGTTGACAAGTAGTCCATATATGCAAGGAAACCAAAAGAAATAAGTATACAAATTAAGTTATGTGTAATAAAATGCAGTGATACAACGACAAAGTATTAAACATGCTTACTGAAATGTATTTAATTGCATTGTTACACATAACTTAATTTCTGCACTTATATGTTTTGGTTTTTTTTTGCATATATGGATCACTTGGGTTGTTACTGTCAACTGGTGAAAATTTCATATCAGTAAGAAATATATTTACTGAGACTAATGGTAACGCGATAAATACTTGTTTTCTTTTTCCCTCTATACGTGTCTGTGTTTAATTAAAAAAAAGGCCTATAAGCAACTTGTATGGCAGAGTGGGCCTCAGACCTCTCGTTAAATTTTTGGTTTGGTAAATGAGAAGTCTGTGTGTTGCACATATTCAGACACAATTTGACAAGTCCAACACAGTCATCTGCAGAAAAGGATTTATGTTAAGATCTTCACAAATCACACTATGTTTCTGGATGTCTGTTTCAGCTCCTGCCTCAGTGTTGAACAAATATGTTTGTTAAATATTGTCATATTTGCATGTATGTGTAAATCAGATGTTGCAGTACGATGATGCAGAGGAAACATTTTCTTTGTTGATTGATATTTACATCTGCAGTCAAGAATGCAGGGCACGCAGAAGACATTTTGCTCACTTCACAAAAAAACATGCTGCAGGCACGCATGAAGCTTCAGTTGTTGGCTACCAAAACGATTTGTCAAAGTTCACAGATGATGTTGCAGGGTAATTTGCATAAATTGTGCCAGGATTAGGAATAGATGTCAATGTTTGGATGACATCCAGAAGGGCAGAACCAAGGTTTTTTTTCTTTTTTAATTTAATTACTTTTTAGGAGTAGATGTTGACTGGCCTTGTGTATGTAATCACTTCAGTTAGGCATTTCCCTCCAGATAAGAATGTTTGTAATGTTCATCTTAATTTGTTTTGTATTTTTCATACAAATAATGTAGATTGCATCGGTTAAAATGATGATTTAAGTGAAACAATTTTGGAATTTGAAAAAGAAATGAGTGAAAATAAAGGAAAAGTCTAATGATGAGCATTGAGAGAACATGAACCATCATTAATAAACAATGGAAAGAGCAAATTTAATGTTTGACAAGAAATAATACTATTAAAAGTGTCAATCAAATAGAACCCATAAAAGTCTAATTAAAACCCAAATTAAACCTTTGTAGATGCTTTTGAAACTTCATGGAAACTTCACTCTAATATATATACGAGGTCTCTTAGGTAATAAACCGACCCTTTTATTATTATTTTTTTTAACTATATGGATTTGAATGACATGCGATTACACCAATCATGCTTGAACCCTCGTGCGCATGCGTGAGTTTTTTCACGCGTGTCGGTGACGTCATTTTCCTGTGGGCAGGCCTTGAGTGAGATGTGGTCCCGCCCTCTCGGCTGAATTCCTTTGTTTCACACGCTGCTCGAGACGGCGTGCGTTGCTTTATCAAAATTTTTTCTGGACCTGTGAGGAATATCCGAGTGGACACTATTCGAGAAATTAAGATGGTTTTCTGTGAAAAGTTTAACGGCTGATGAGAGATTATGGGGTGTTTCTGTCGGTGTAAGGACTTCCCACGGAGCGGGACGTCCTGCAGCGCTTCCAGGCGCTGTCGTCGGCCTGTTTCGAGCTTAAAACATCCTAATTTAAGGCTTAATTCACCCAGGACATCGTGAGAGAACAGAGAAGATTCAGAAGAGGCCGGCATGAGGAATTTATGCGGACATTCCACTGTTTAAGGACATTTTTTTAATGAAAGACGTACGCGCAAATTCGCCGAGTCGTTTCCGTGACGACTCGGCAAATCTGTGTGCGCCGCGACAGGAAAAACACCTCCGTGTTGAAAACCATTTGTAGAATTCAGGCGGCTTTTAATGGCTTTCAACAAGTGAGTAACTGAGAAATTGTTTAACAGCTTGGGCATGTTCCAACTTGCCCGTTAAGATTTCCAATGGAGGTGTTTTTCCTGCCGCGACCCCCCGCGGTCGGGTCCGGCCCGACATGCGACTCTGCCCGCACGTTCTTTCATTACAAAATGACCGTTAACAATGGAATGTCCGAATAAACTCCTCATGCCGACTTCTTTTGAAAGTTCTCTGTTCTCTGACGACTTACTGCGTCAACAGAGCCTGAAATGTGGAAGTTTTCAACTTGAAACGGCGAGACGCTGCCGCCTCGAAGCGCAGATCGCCGTCAGGCGCCGTGACCGTCCTTAAAGCGACACTACCAGACCAAAATCTCTCATCAGCCGTTAAAATTTTTACCGAAAACCAGCTGAATTTATTGAATGGTGTCCACTCAGTTGTGCCTTACAGTTTTGAAAAAAATTTTATCAAACAAAGCAACAGTCTCTGAGCCATTCCTAAACAATGAAAAAAATCGACGAGCGGGTGGACGACTCCTCACTCAAAGACTGCCCACAGGTGAATGACGTAACCGACAGGCGTGAAAAAACTCTTGCATGCCCACGAGGGTTCAAGCATGTCTGATGTAATCACACGTGATTCAAATCCATATGGTTTTTGAAAAAATAATAAGGTCGGATACTTTTCTAATAGACCTCGTATATATATATATATATATATATATATATATATATATATATGAGACATGATATGATAATTTCACAAGGACCACAATGGAAATAAGCGTTTATGCTTTATTGTGTTATCCAAGTATCATTGATGCATTCACCTCTGCATGTTTATATTAATGTTGCAGAATAAACTCAATCAATCAATCATAAACAATATTTTATTTATGATTTAATGGCATTTGCAGGAAGGCGCGTGTGTGTGCATACATGAGCTTTTGACAAAAGCGGAAGTTAGCTTTGAGTTAGTGGAAGTTAGTCTACAAGCTGACTTCTGTGAGATGTCTTGTAAATCACTCCAGAGGTGTTATCAGGTTACAAAAACTGCATTTTCTGTTTTAGAAGTGTTTATTTGACTGTAGCTTTTACATAATGTATGAGAAAGCTGTTGTATTTACACACAAATGAACCAAAGTTAGCAGCTAGCTAGACCAGCCAGTGACGTCACCACGCTAACATCCGCAAAATGTGTTGTAAATCACATTTACAACACATTTAATGGATAATCACAATTATCCATTTCCAAAAGCACCATTTTTAGTTTTAGAAGTTTTTTTTTCTTGCTAGCGTTTACATAAGATATGAGAAACATATTATATTTACACACAAACAAAGCGGTTCTAGAGTGCCAGAGAGAGACCAGCCAGTGAACTCATGGTGCCATTTTAATCTGATTGGCTGTCACCCCCAGCTCTCAGACAAAAAAAAAAAAAAAAAAGATTTGCATGATTCATAGCATAAAAATCTGAAACAGAATGTCACTTTTTAACCTTTAAAAAATACCTCTTACAATAAATCAGTGTTAGCCATCTTTGAACTTGTCCAAGGTCTGTGTCTCAACAATGTTTCCTGTGAATTTTAAGACTCTTGCAGTAATAGGACTAGACTTATGCTGAGCATACACAGACGGACGGACGGAGGGACAGATGCAAAGCCTTCGCAATACCCGATGGCCGTATTTGAAGGCCTTTGGTAATAAAAATGAAAAAAGGATTTCATCACTGGTAGTGGGTCTTTAATTTTATAGACTGAGTCCCACATTGTATATGAAGGCAAGACAGGAAAAATTACTTGAGTCTTGAGCAGGACCTAGAAGTGGCTTGACAATGTGTTTGTACCATATCTGATTTATTCTCTCAAACATTTTTGCCAGTGATAGTGTCCTCTGTTTGGCATGATTATATTCATTTTAGCAGCAAAATTTAAACAAATGTGAAAATTTAATTTTCAAATAAATTAATTAACTGAATTCCTTAATCAGGCGGAACATTGCTTAATGGTGAGCACTATTGCCTCACAGCAGAAAGGTCGTGCGATTGCTTTTTGAAAATTCTTGGAAGGAACTTGCAGATAGGTGAGATTTGCACGTGCAGCTTGAATTATCAAGGTCAAAAGGAAATTTAGTGGGTGGTGTCAGGTGCTCCGCATTCCTCCCACATCCAAAGACATAGTAATTAGGTGGAGACTTTAAAATTGTTTGACGGTGTGAATGCGTTTCTGTCTATATGTGGCCCTGCGATAGACTCGTGTCTTGTCTAGGGTGTACCCTGCCTCACGCCCTATGACTGCTGTTTAGCCAGCAGTCATAGGGCCAGCCCCCTCCCCCGTGGCCCTTGATTGAAGTAAGCGGGTATAGAAAATATATTAATGAATGAATAAATTCCTGAGTCAAATAAATTGATTGAGGAACCCTGCTGATGTGAATTCCTCCAATGTTTTTGCCCTCTAATGTATGCACATACAGTAAAACCCGCCTAAACTGTCATCGTTTAAACTGGACACTCGCACTCAACGGACAAAAGTAAAAGTCCCAATGCTTTTGTATGGTTTTCCATGTAATGCACCGTATATACCGGATTTTTTATAAGGGATTTTTGCTCACATCGGACAAAACGTCCCGCCCCATCGCAATGCATTTTCCAATAAAACCCCCTTGAATATACCGGACAAAACAGTCCGGATGTGCCCAGCTGCAACAGAGGTACGCAATGAAATTCAGCACTGACACTAGCCAATTCGAGGAACGTGGGTACTGTATTTCCTTGATTAAAAGCCCTGGCGTTTATTTTTTTAAACCGTGCTCAGACCTGGTGCCTAAATGAGGCAGTCACGACCGGTGATTTTTAACAAAATGGTGCTTGCTGCCTGCACTGTAATATGGTGTTAGTTTTCACACATATCCCTGGGTATAGCAAACCAAACATAGCTGCTTTCGATCAGAGCCCTCTGGGTGGCTGCGAACCCTCCTCATAGCCTGATGCACACCTGCTAAACAACAGAGTCCGCAAGGGCTGTGATTAGTCACTTTTCCGGTTTCACTCCTTCCTCTCCCGTCATACGAGGTCTGTTAGAAAAGTATCCGACCTTATTATTTTTTTCAAAAACCATATGGATTTGAATCGCGTGTGATTGCGTCAGCCAAGCTTGAACCCTCGTGCGCATGAGTGAGTTTTTTCATGCCTGTCGGTTGCTTCATTCACCTGTGAGCAGGCTTTGAGTGAGGTGTGGTCTACCCCTGTCGTCTATTTTTTATTGCGAATAAATGTCTGAACGATTTGGATCTTTGCTGCATCAATTTTTTTCCAGAAACTGTAAGAGACCTCCAGGTGGACACCGTTCAAAAAATTAATATGGCTTTCAGGGACAACTTTATGGGGATTAAACAGATTACGGGGTGTTACTGCCCCTTTAAGGATGGCCCACAACTGCTGAGAGCGCAGCCCGCACAAACAACCAGATCATTTCCAATGTGAAAGCTTTGTTGATCCAGGACCTCGTCTGACTTTCACAAAATGGCAGAAGATGTGGACATCAGCACTTTTCCCGGCACATTCCACAGTTACAGGAGTTTTTTTTTATGGAAACAGAAGCCGAGGGATGCGCCACGGAACCGTTCATTACGCGGGACAAAACCACCTCGGTGTTGGTCTCACAGGACGGCTTAAAGGTGGATTTCAGACGGATTCCGGTTGCTTTCCAGTCATGTGAATATCCGATTGTGATTGTGCATGAGCTGAACATGCCAGAACATGTCCTGTGAGGCTTCATCACGGCGTTTCTTTTCGCCATGCAGCTCCGCCACGACGCACGGAATTCCTCCGCCTTTGTTCCTCTCTCCATGACAAAAACTCCTGTAACAGTGAAATGTGCCGTTCATTTCTAAACTGGACGCTGTCTTGATCCGGTATGTCCTCTGACTAGCACAGGAATTGTGAAAAGACGTGGACATCAGCACTGCGCTCTCAGCAGTTGTGGGCCGTCCTTAAAGGGGCAGTAACACCCCGTAATCTGTTTAATCCCCATAAAATCGTCCCTGAAAGCCATATTAATTTTTCGAACGGTGTCCACCTGGAGGTCTCTTACAGTTTCTGGAAAAAATTGATGCAGCAAAGATCCAAATCGTTCAGACATTTATTCGCAATACAAAATAGATGAGAGGGGTAGACCACACCTCACTCAAAGTCTGCTCACAGGCGAATGAAGCAACCACAGGCATGAAAAAACTCAACCGTGCGCACGAGGGTTCAAGCTTGGCTGACGCTATCACACGTGATTCAAATCCATATGGTTTTTGAAAAAAATAATAAGGTCGGATTCTTTTCTAACAGACCTCGTATTTCAGTAGTTTTTGCAGTGCACCTGCCAATTACATTTCGATCATGTATACAATACATTTAGTAGAACAGCCAGATACATTTGGCAGAAAAACATGGAGTCGGAAAAAGATGCTCAAATGACCCACAAATCATGGAGGGAAATTGCACGTATTGGTAATGATTTGGGGGTTGATGATTGTGTAAAGAAGTGGAGCTCTTTGAGGGACAAATCGATAAAGAAAAAGCCGCTGTTCCTGCATAAAATTGCATTACGACGCAACTGAGAACTTTAAAGGAGTCACAGGCACGTAGACGTCATTGCATGGCAGTTGGTAATGTTGCACACATAGGAACTAAAGTTCATTCTACTCCGCTTTCCTAAGATTACATCAGGAAAATGAAAATGCCCTTGCCTACAAGGAATATACTCTTTGTGGATCCACTGATAACCACCAGCTAGTACCTTAAGGAAATGCTAAAGAGAAATGTCAAAATACTGTGCAAAGGCCATGTATCCATTTTTATCTGTGTTCCCCAAAGCTTTACTTAAATGCAGTGTTGCCTCCGTGAAATAATGATAATGTTCTCCTTTTTTCCCTTCTTTTTCTTCCTGCATTGGTGTTGCATCCTGGGTTGCGTCTTCTAAACTCAGCAAACTTTGTAATTATCAGAGTGCAGACTGATATATTCTTTAATTCAGTGGTTCTCAATCTTTTAACAATGAGTGCCACCTGAGAAAATATTTGGCTTTCCAAGTACCACCATTACAACTGGGATTAAAAGGGTCACAACACTCCATTATTCCTCGATCAGCATTCACCAGAACCATTCGTCATCTCTTCAGCATTCTGCTCACGACTAAAAAGACAAAAAGTATGTTCAATTATACTGTTAACAACAACATATCATTCATTACAGGCTGCTGAGGTTAGAGAGGCAAGGCTGTGACATCATCATTTCAGAAAAATTCTGTAAATTCAGTGGGGTATGATTATACACCAGAAGGCACCAGGAGCTGTCTGTATGTACAACCCCTGGCAAAAATTATGGAATCACCGGCCTCGGAGGATGTTCATTCAGTTGTTTAATTTAGTAGAAAAAAGCGGAACACAGACATGACACAAAACTAAAGTCATTTCAAATGGCAACTTTCTGGCTTTAAGAAACACTATAAGAAATCAGGAAAAAAATTGTGGCAGTCAGTAACAGTTACTTTTTTAGACCAAGCAGAGGGAAAAAAATATGGACTCACTCAATTCTGAGGAAAAAATTATGGAATCACCCTGTACATTTTCATCCCCAAAACTAACACCTGCATCAAATCAGATCTGCTCGTTAGTCTCCATCTAAAAGGAGTGCTCACACCTTGGAGAGCTGTTGCACCAAGTGGACTGACATGAATCATGGCTCCAACAGAGAGAGAGAGATGTCAATTGAAACAAAGGAGAGGATTATCAAACTCTTAAAAGAGGGTAAATCATCACGCAATGTTGCAAAAGATGTTGGTTGTTCACTGTCAGCTGTGTCTAAACTCTGGACCAAATACAAACAACATGGGAAGGTTGTTAAAGGCAAACATACTGGTAGACCAAGGAAGACATCAAAGCGTCAAGACAGAAAACATAAAGCACTATGTCTCAGAAATCGAAAATGCACAACAAAACAAATGAGGAATGAATGGGAGGAAACTGGAGTCAACGTCTGTGACTGAACTGTAAGAAATCGCCTAAAGGAAATGGGATTTACATACAGAAAAGCTAAACGAAAGCCATCATTAACACCTAAACAGAAAAAAACAAGGTTACAATGGGCTAAGGAAAAGCAATCGTGGACTGTGGATGACTGGATGAAAGTCATATTCAGTGATGAATCTCGAATCTGCATTGGGCAAGGTGATGATGCTGGAACTTTTGTTTAGTGCTGTTCCAATGAGATTTATAAAGATGACTGCCTGAAGAGAACATGTAAATTTCCACAGTCATTGATGATATGGGGCTGCATGTCAGGTAAAGACACTGGGGAGATGGCTGTCATTACATCATCAATAAATGCACAAGTTTACGTTGATATTATGTTTGGGGATGATGAAATCATTTTTCAAGATGATAATGCATCTTGCCAAAGAGCAAAAACTGTGAAAACATTCCTTGCAAAAAGACACATAGGGTCAATGTCATGGCCTGCAAATAGTCCAGATCCAATTGAAAATCTTTGGTGGAAGTTGAAGAAAATGGTCCATGACAAGGCTCCAACCTGCAAATCTGATCTGGCAACAGCAATCAGAGAAAGTTGGAGCCAGATTGATGAAGAGTACTGTTTGTCACTCATTAAGTCCATGCCTCAGAGACTGCAAGCTGTTATAAAAGCCAGTGGTGCAACAAAATACTAGTGATGTGTTGGAGCGTTCTTTTGTTTTTCATGATTCCATAATTTTTTCCTCAGAATTGAGTGATTCCATATTTTTTTTCCCTCTGCTTGGTCTAAAAAAGTAACCGTTACTGACTGCCACAATTTTTTTTCCTGATTTCTTATAGTGTTTCTTAAAGCCAGAAAGTTGCCATTTGAAATGACTTTAGTTTTGTGTCATGTCTGTGATCTGCTTTTTTTCTACAAAATTAAACAACTGAATGAACATCCTCCGAGGCCGGTGATTCCATAATTTTTGCCAGGAGTTGTATGTATCTTAATGCAGGGTCAGTGTTAAAATCTTGGGAATGACAATTAGGGAATAACCCTGTTGTGTCTGATGGTTTGCGGACATTCATGCTGGTTATACATGTTGTGGCTGGCGTGCCTGGCTGGCTTTTGTTTGTCTTCTGTTTTTGTCTTTTGGTTTTCCTTCCAGGTGGTGCGCATTTGGGACTGAGTGGCTGTGTGGCTGAGTTACCAGGACCTCACCCTGATCACCTGAGGCTGATCAAGTGCAGCTCGTTCAGGACTCACAGCTGTGGTGCATCTACACGGATTGGAACATGGTGGCATTTAAGTCTGGAGTACACAGTGTGTATTTGCCAGAGACTCGACCTTGTGACCAGACGGGTGAGATCGTTGTCTCGAGAGCCATCTCATCATCAGTGGATGCAGAGAACGTCCAGGTTTGATGCATGGTCTGTGAAAGAGGAGGGGGTGAGGTCTCACGCTCGTCAGCACACTTCCTGAGGTACGTTAGGTTTTGTGACTAACATTTGTACAGTCAATAAATGTGGTGTCCCTCACACCTTATTGTATTGAGCTGTTATGTTAGTCATTTAATCAGCTTCCACTGCAGTTGAGTTTGTGAACAGGGTGTTCCATGCCTGCAGGGTGGGAAGCTGATTAGTAATTAAGCCAGGAAGTGTTTGCTGTTTGTGTACACCTTTGAGCGGTCTCTCTGTGTGTGGAGTGTGGACTTACATGATGATTTCTTCTTTCACAGACTCGGTTTGTCGCGGCCACCTGGGGGGTGTCGGCGGGGTCCTTGGGTCCGAACAGTTTCTGGCTCCGGACCGTTTGTGCTGCTAGGAGCGCACCGTAATCCACCATGCCAGACCGCGCACTCATTTGTTGTATTTTCCACTTCACTGTTATGTCATTAAATTTAGTTATCCTTTGTACCGTGCTCTGCTTATTTTATACTGGGTCCTTCAAACGCTGGTCGGTTCTCCGGGCTGCGTCCGACACATAACAATACAGTCACAAATAGAGCTTTAAAGGAGTTTTACGGCGAATGATTCATGCTGGATTACGATCATAAATATCCGTTTTACGGTCGCAAATATCCGCTTTACTGGCTTCGCCAGGCGCCACCGGTAAATCTCAGTTTGCGACCGTATAACAGAATGAATGTCCGCAAATCATCAGACACATGAGGGCTATTCCCATTCTAATTCAATTCCATTTTTTGCATGGCTCATTTTTCTGTAGGTTATTCAGTCGGCAAGGCTTACCGTCGAGCCGAGGCAGCGTTGCTCCAACAGCGGTCAGGGCGCGGAGTAATCCATCAAACATGAAAATCCATCAAAACCATCAAATGTGAAATGGTAATTCTGTATCAGAATCCACATCAATACTTTCGTATGGTAGCTTAAATTCACCCATTTACGCGGCGGCGATATGCGACTTTCTTTAGCTCTCAGCTAACAGCGCTAACAGCTAGCAGCATGCAGCCGGTGTTCAGTCGATTTGTGCGTCTCGTCGCATAAATCGACAGTTCTGCATCCAGATAATCAGAATCCACATCAATACTTTTGTATTGTAGCTTACATTCACCCATTTAGGCGGCAGCGACAGTATGTGACTTTCTCTCGCTCTCAGCTGACAGTGCTGTATCAGAATCCACATCAATACTTTCGTATGGTAGCTTAAATTCACCCATTTACGCGGCGGCGATATGCGACTTTCTTTAGCTCTCAGCTAACAGCGCTAACAGCTAGCAACGCATGCAGCCGGTGTTCTGTCAAACTGTGTGTCTCGTTGCATACATCAACAGTTCTGCATCCCGACAATATTGCGCATGCGTGCACATGGGCAGTTGCGCGGAGGACAGGAATGACATTCAACAGGAATGACATCTCGTCAGAACACCGGTCAGGGCGCGGAGTAATACATCCAAATGTGAAATGGTCAAATATTTTGCCGCTGTTACCCTGATATTATACGGTGTGAATTCTCACATGCTTAACCAATCAGATTCATGGAAAAAATGTAATTGAATTAGAATGACAGCTCTTGTACATGTCACATACAGTGAGGAAAATAAGTATTTGAACACCCTGCGATGTTGCAAGTTCTCCCACTTAGAAATCATGGAGGAGTCTGAAATTTTCATCATAGGGCCCGGTCCCACTGGCGTTTAGGAGGATTTGCGTATGGATTGCTCACAAAATTGGCTCATATTAGCTAAACATCTGCAATATGCATGAAACATGCTTGTATGAGTCGGCCGATACCCGCACGTCTGCAATTATCTGCAGAGGCACGTTTTTCTCCGTTACCAGGATTTTTGAGCTGCACAAAATTTTGGCTGCGGATGACATCCGCATTACATACTCTATACATACTCAGTACATACACAATACATAATCTATGCGCTGTATATTCGCCGTCATCTGCTGATATCTGCAACTGACAGGGATTTGCGGCTTGACAATGGACTAGGATAGTGTTTAAAACAGATATTTTGCGTGCTCATCATGTCCACATCATGAACTAAAATAAGTTGTAGTGACTGCATACAGATTGGCCACGAATAAAGTGTTTTTATTACATCTGCTTTGCATCTGATTTGCGGCGGATGCAAATCAGACGCACTGTGTTCACAGCTGGACGTCGTTCTTTGTTCTACCGGCTGCCACGCGCTCTGCGCTGGATGCTGCGTATATAAAATAATTATTTCGTGGCGGATTAATCATTTTATTCTGCAAATTGGCTGTTGAAAACGGCTCTAATCACCTCCTGAATCACAGAGGAAGCTGCAGTAATCGTTCAGATGAGCTGCGCTCTGGTGCGTTCCGCTGACGTCACCAGTCGCCTTGTTCACTGCTTGTTTACTCCAATCTCCAACTTGTCCAAGTCCAGGAAATGCTCCAGAGGCTGTATTGTTGGTGTGAATAGTGATGCTGAGGGCCCGAGTGCGCTTCTTTTATGACCGCAATGCAGATGCCGTGCACGCGCAACACGTGCGCTGCATTCATAATACACCCGTAATACTGCCGTGATAATCGCAATGTGTCGGATCAGTTTCCTCACTACATGCGCTGTACAACCATGATTGTTCATCATATATTCGCTATATATTATTAATATATCCGTAATTCATACTGGGACATTTGTCATTTTTGGCCATTTTTGTTGCAGACAACGAATGCCCGTAATTTGTATACTCAATTCATGCACAATTAATCCTCTCCCCAGTGGGACCAGGCCGTTAGGTCCATGTCCATTGTAAGAGACATACTCTAAAAAAAAATCACAATGTTTGATTTTTTTAATCATTTATATGTATGTTACTGCTGCAAATAAGTATTTGAACACCTACCAACTAGCAAGAATTCTGGCTCACACAGACCTGTTAATTTTTCTTTAAGAATCCCTCTTATTCTGAACTCTTTACCTGTATTAATTGCACCCATTTGAACTTGTTACCTGTATAAAAGACACCTGTTCACACACTCAATCGATCACACTCCAACCTGTCCACCATAGCCAAGAGCAAAGAGCTGTCTAAGGACACCAGGGACAAAACTGTAGACCTGCACAAGACCTCGGTCTGGGATTCCATGCAAGATCTCACTTTGTGGGGTAAGGATGATTCCGAGAAAGCTCAGAACTACACAGGAGGACCTGGTCAATGACCTGAAGAGAGCTGGGACCACAGTCACAAAGATTACATTAGTAACACACGATGCTGTCATGGTTTAAAATCCTGCAGGGCAGCAACGTCCCCCTGCTCAAGCCAGCACATGTCCAGGCCGGTTTGAAGTTCACCAGTGACCATCTGGATGAGCCAGAGGAGGCATGGGAGAAGGTCATGTGGTCATATGAGACCAGAATAGAGCTTTTTGGCATCAACTTCACTTGCCATGTTTAGAGGATGAGAACAACCGCAAGAAAACCATCCCAACCGTGAAGCATAGGGGTGGAAACATCATACTCCGGGGGTGCTCTTCTGCAAAGGGGACAGGACGACTGCACCGTATTGAAGGGAAGATGGATGGGATCATGTATTGCGAGATTTTGGCAAACAACCTCCTTCCTCAGTAAGAGCAATGAAGATGGGTCATGGCTGGGTCTTCCAGCATGACAATGGCCCCAAACACACAGCCAGGGCAACTAAGGAGGGGCTCCGTAAGAAGCATTTCAACGTCCTGGTGTGGCCTGGCCAGTCTCCAGACCTGAACTCAATAGAAAATCTTTGGAGGGAGCTGAAACTCCAAACCTGAAAGATTTGGAGAAGATCTGTATGGAGGAGTGGACCAAAATCCCTGCTGCAGTGTGAGCAAACCTGGTAAAAAAAACTACAGGAAACGTTTGACCTCTGTAATTGCAAACAAAGGCTGCTGTACCAAATATTAACATTGATTTTCACAGGTGTTGAAATACTTATTTGTAGCAGTAACATACAAAAAAAATTATTAAAAAAATCATACATTGTGATTTCCGTTTTATTTATTTATTTATTTATTTTTTTAGATTATGTCTCTCACAGTGGACATGCACCTAAGATGAAAATTTCAGACCCCTCCATGATTTCTAAGTGGGAGAACTTGCAAAATTGCAGGGTGTTCAAATACTTATTTTCCTCACTGTAATAGACTGGCAGGCATATGGGAGATTTCCATCAATTCATAATTTCTCTCCATCACATTTGTCTTACATTGGAAACCAATTTGCAGCTTGGTATCTGAAACGTCTCCAACTCGCTATCAAACGCTATCTCCAACTCTAATGAAGCATTTCATTTCAGTGTCTAAGCCGTAAAGCCATTAAATAAATCCTTTATTATGAATTCACAGCAGTGGATGGAAATGAAATTATAGACATTGTGAATAATTGTAAATATAAAACATCTACCGATTTAAATGAAATTGATATGGTGGTGGTAAAACAGGTCATTGAATGGATTGTAGAACCATTAACATACATCTGTAACTTATCATTTCAAACCGGTAAATTTCCCAATCAAATGAAAATAGCTAAGGTTGTGCCGCTGTATAAGACTGGGGATAGACACCACTTCACAAATTATAGACCTGTTTCTTTGCTTCCACAATTTTCCAAATTATTAGAAAAGTTATTCAATAATAGATTAGACAAATTCATAAATAAACATAAATTACTTACTGATAGTCAATATGGATTCAGAGCACATAGTTCAACATCACTTGCATTAATAGAATCAGTTGAGGAGATTACAAACGCCATAGACCACAAATTACATTCAGTTGGAATATTTATAGACCTTAAAAAGGCTTTTGATACAATTAATCATGACATATTAATCAATAAACTTGAACAGTATGGGATTAGGGGGTTGGTGTTGCACTGGGTGAGAAGCTACTTAAGTAACAGAAAACAGTTTGTGAAGTTGGGGGAATATACATCATCATGCTTGGACAATGCTTGTGGCGTCCCACAGGGGTCAGTATTGGGTCCAAAACTGTTTCTAATTTATATAAATGATATTGTCAATGTTTCCAAAATATTAAAATTAGTATTATTTGCAGATGACACAAGCATTTTTTGTTCAGGGGGGGATTTGCAGGAGTTACTGAGGAGGATCAGTATAGAAATGGGAAAATTGAAAATATGGTTTGACAGAAATAAATTATCATTAAACTTAAGTAAAACAAAATACATGTTATTTGGCTATTGTAATACAGACATACAGGTTCAGTTACAAGTCGAGGGGGTAGATATCGAAAGGGTACATGAAAATAAGTTTCTGGGGGTGATAATAGATGATAAGATAAACTGGAAGACTCATATAAAACATATACAAAGTAAACTGTCAAGAAGCATTTCAGTTCTAAACAAAGCGAAACATATTCTGGACCACAACTCACTCCGCATTCTTTACTGCTCACTGGTTTTACCATATTTACAGTACTGTGCAGAGGTATGGGGTAATACTTATAAAGGTACAACACAATCACTATCAGTAATGCAGAAAAGAGCTATAAGAATTATTCATAATACTGGCTATAGAGATCATACAAATCCACTATTTTTACAATCCAAATTCTTAAAATTCACAGACTTGGTTCATTTTCAAACAGTACAAATTGTGTATAAAGCAATAAACAATTTACTTCCAGCAAATATTAAAAATATGTTTTTTAACAGATCAGGGGATTACAGTCTGAGGGGGAAATTTAATTTAAAGCATCAGTGGGCACGAACAACATTAAAAGGTTTCTGTATTTCTGTCTGTGGGGTGAGGATGTGGAACAGATTGGGAGTGGGGCTCAAGCAATGTCCAAGCATGAACCAGTTCAAACAGCGGTACAAAAATATGGTTTTTTCTGGGTATAGGGAGGAGGAAGTAATGAGGGTTAGGGTGTTTTTGTTTTTTGCTTCGGCTTGTAAATATATAGTATTTTGTATGTAAGTAGGTATGTGTAGGTGTATATTTATGTTTGTGTATATATATGTGTATATATGTATATGTGTATGTATGTTGATGTGTATATGTATGTGTATGTGTATATATATGTATATATATATATATTGATATCGGTTTAGGTGTGTAGGAATTTATGTGTATATGTGGCAAAGGGTATTACTGGTTGTGGGGAAGAAGGGGTAGGGATAAATAAGCTGATGCTTCACCCTACCCCTTTTCGGACATGTTGGGTACACAGTAGGAACTTTTTTGTTGTTGTCTTTACTGATCTATCTTGTAATTGTTGTTGTATCAAATGTTCGAAATAAACAGTTTTCATTCATTCATTCATTCATTCATTCATTCATTCATTCATTCATTCATTCATTCATTCAATTGTCTGCTTCATTTGTATGGAGCTAAATCAAGCCAAAAGTTTTGTAATCTGAAAACAAAAAAAGATTGAAAAAAATAAATTTTGAAACTGAAAATTAAAATTTTGTAATCTGAAAATAAAAAAAGATTGAAAAAATAAATTTTTAAACTGAAAATTCAATGTTTGTTCTTGAATTTTATAATCATTTAAAAAGTATTATCAAAATACTTGATTACTAAAACGTTTCCTGAAAGCAGCATCATGTGAGGACTGATTGCTCTGCTGTCACTCACAATTCCACGCCCATCTCAATCGAAGCCATGCCCTCCCACGCCAGAACGGGGCCAAAAGTTTGAAACTGAAAAAATAAGATCTGAAAGTGAGAAAAAGATCTGAAGGTGAAAAAAGAAATTTGAATGAAAATAAATTATTTGATCAAAAAAAAATTACAGAGCTGAATCAAAAATTTATTTAAACTGAAAAATATATATCTTACACTTAATTTTATTTTGATCATACTTTTTAAATGATTATAAAATTCAAGAACAAACATTGAATTTTTAGTTTCAAAATTAATTTGTTCAATCTTTTTTATTTTCAGATTACAAAACTTTAATTTTGAGTTTCAAAATGTATTTTTTCAATCTTTTTTTACTTTCAGATTACAAAACTTTTTGCCTTGATTTAGCTCCATACATTTGGTTGTATTTATTCTAGGGCTGAAACGATCTCTCGAATAACTCGAATAATTCAATTACAAAAAGTGATTGAGGCAAATTCTGTGCCTCGAAGCTTCATTTAACGTTGTAGTACATATGCCAGGCCTGGGTGTGGCGCTGTAATATCCCCAGAAAAACAATAGAAGAAGACTAGAGGATGCGCTCAGGGCCCTGTAATAGCTAATAATTTAGCCCTTAAAGCTACCACTTTCCAATGCGACACAGAGTAAAAAAATAAAGCCTTTTAAGAGAAAGAGGGTCCACACTGATAATCTGAAATAGTCTTGTTGTGCATTTAAAGTGAAGTAATGTGTTTGTCTACAAGTATTTAAAAAACAACACACTGTCTGCTCGACGTGATGAGTGAGGCCTGGGTACCCACAGTCGAAGCTGGCTGCTCTCTGTTTTGTTCGCTTTTTAATTTTTGCGTTTTTGGGCAACACACAATGCTTCACAAACACGGTAACTTAAAAAAAAACAACAAAAAAAACAAAACAAAAACAAAACAGTGACTACGAGGCTTGCATGTTCAACCTCCAGCTGAAATACTTCTGCTGAATCACTGAGAAAGAAGGTTAAAAAAAATCACGTAGGAACCCAAACCACCAACCTTTTAAAAATACTAATAAAAAAAACTTAAAATGGTTAAATTTTACAAGTTGGGGGGAAAAAACAACAGAAAGCCACATCCCATCCCCATTTCAGCAAAATGTCATGACTTTGGCACAGTGACATTGTGCCATTGCTTTGGAAGAGCCCTGGACTATTGATGTTTAAAAATGCAAAAGTACTTTTTATCCGATTAATCGATTAATCGCCAGAATAATCGATAGAATACTCGATTACTAAAATAATCGATAGCTGCAGCCCTAATTTATTCAGTGCTTCCCTGTGGCTTCCAATGTATAGTCATACCAATTCAGTGTCTTTGTGCTGATGTGACAGGACCCAAACCTGATTATCATTTCAATATATTTGTCTACACTCTATTCTGCATAATAACTATGGAATAATTCACCACAGTTTCAGAAATACTGACAAACTAAATCTTCAAAAAACTTACTTTTTTTAATCCATATTTTATGTCCATCTGTTTTCTCGGTATAAAATGTAATCAAAGCAAAGAGGTATAATTCACATTTCTTCTCCTTTTTTCATGCATCATGCATTTTCTCTGCCACCGTTTTAGCTTATAGTTGCTATTAGTACAGTCATATATAAAACACTCTGCACCAGCTATTGTTAAAGTCCGTTAAAGCCTTTAATCCTGAAAATGCTTTCAATGTCACAGTCCGCTGCCTTGTACTCATATACAAATTTTATTGGCTTGAATGGGTATTAAATTTCTCTCATTAATACCTGCAAATGCACAGAGGGTGAATAATATTCCTTGATTTACACGTGTTTTGCAATCCAGAAACACAGATTTCTGATTTGTAAATTGTGTGCTTGTGTATTTGTAAATATATATATTTTTTTTTACATTTGAAAAAAGGCATTTGCAAAACTGAAAATTCTGTTTGTGAAGTGTGATTCAGCATTTGTGTATCACCGATCACACACATTCATTGCTTTGCTCAGTTACGCAATATTGAGATATTCTGAACGCAAAATGTAGGTTGTGATTCACACTGCCATCCAGTAGATGACAGTGCTGTTCTATGCATTTTGAAGGGGGGGGGGGGTGACGAGATGGTGACTCAGAAAATATTTCCCATAATGCCTTTTGGCGCATGTGTCAGTTAATATGCAAACCTTCACAATTAGTGCATTACTTTAAAAGATAGGTGCAGCATTTTCACTTTGTAAAAATTACAGAGTTGCAGTTAATGTTGATAAACTGTCCAGAATTAGTTTTGTTTATAAATAAATAAAACCACTGTGTTTCTGAGGCTCATCAGCACGGCACGTGCATGAATCAGTCGGGGCAGATGGGAGCACAGTCTGGATATTTGGACGGCTGTCCTCCGCAATTCTTATTCGCTCCCAGATGTGGCACGAATATTTTTTGTTTTGTTTTGTTTTTTCATTCTGCCTGATTTGGCTTTGCTTGTACACATTCTTACTATGTGTGATGAGGGTCTAACCTTTACATAATATATGTGAAACATGTTATACTGTATTTACAAAGAAATGTAGCGGCATCGGAGTGGATTCCACCATGTTGAATTAGCAGCCAGAAAGAGAGACCAGCCAGTGATGTCAGAGTGCCTCTCTACTCTGACTGGCTGTCACCCCCCCCCCCCCCAAAAAAAAAACGCATTTGCATGATTCATATCATAAAAAATAGGAAACAGAGTGTGACCTTTTGATCTCTTAAAATAGGTCAAGGTTAGCCATCGTATACAAATTTTATTGGGTTGAATGGAGTTAAATTTCTCTCATTAATACCTGCAAATGCACAGAGGTTGAATAATATTCCTTAATTTGCACACGTGTTTTGCGATCCACAAACACAAATTTCTGATTTGTAAATTGTGTGTTCACTTGTCCAAGATCTGTGTCCCAAGAATGTGCCCTGTGAATTTGAATTTGAAGACCCTGGCAGTAATAGGACTGGACTTATGCTGAGTACAGACAGACGGACAGACAGATAGATGGAAGTACGGCCGCACAGCCTTTGCAATACCCAATGGCTATGGTTTGATGACCTTGGGTAAAAATGATCATCAAACACAAAAAGCTTCCTTGTTTATGTCATGTAATGTAATGGTACATGGTTGTTGAGTTTATTGTTTATGGTCTAGCTTGAAAACAAGCCTGTGCTTCACAGATTAATTCAGTGGCAGTCTGTAGTGTAATTAGGTTGTATCTTGGGAGGTATTTCTTGTTTGAATTTGTTTTTTGTCATGAAATAATTTATGTCAATAAGTAACAAAACCTAGCAAATGATTTCAAATAAAATGTGTGTTAAAGAACTGCAGTATTTACTTCTAATAGTAGCTGCTATCTCACTTTGCACTACCTCAGTATGCATTATCTTTTGCAGCACTGACATGAGAAATAGACTCATTTAAATCATCCTGTAAGAGAATATGACATTTGTAATCAGATTGTGAAAGTAAGTAAATTCAAATACAAGAAACTGCTCTTGTATAAAAATGTGGATATGCATAATCTTGTAGCACATTTAGAATATAGGTACTGCTTTAGCTCAACTTGTTTGTAGTTATAGACTGGAACCTGAGTTCTTGGAATCGTGGAAGAATCCATGCATTGGAGAAAAAGTTCATTGTTGCAGGCATGTCATTCAACCGCATTTCTGTGAAATTTCACGTTAAATCAATTTTGACACCCCTCATGACTCATCCTCCTCATCTGAAATAATTGGTGGCAGTTATGTGCACACGTTGGTTGCCAACCCCAAATGAACTCCACTGAAGAAGGACTACTTGCCGTGCCATCACACAGTGATGCACAGCCATTTGGCCTAAAGGAATAGTGAAACAGCAACAGATGATGGCAAGGATTGTTGACCAAAAGAGAACATTATGAAGAATGCAGGATTGAGTGCCTGTGTGCTCTGGAAAGAGGAAAAGAGATGTGTTAGCAGGACTGAACATATGGAAGCAGCAGTGTTTACGTGTAGGGATCCACACCTGAAGTTTCAAAGTCCAAACCCTTTATTGGATAGAAAGACACATATTGAGACAAGTCAAACTTTAAATTATGATAGCAAATGGTTTGGATGTTTTGATGAGGGAGGTCATGAGAACAGATATTCTGGTGTCAAGTTGATAACAAACTTCTGAAAATGTGACTGCAATAGTTTTAAGCATGAATTGGCAGTGCTGGCCAGCATGGATTTTGTGAGAAATGAACTGAAATGTTGCTGAAAATGTATCAATTCGATCGGATTTCAATTGTATAGAGCTGTAGTTTTGCTTTATTTTGCAATTTTAAACAAATAAGAAATATATTTCTCATTTTCTTTGTATCAAATCAGCCGCTGATGGTTCAAGCATTATTGTAAACAGCAGAGATCACCAATTAGCGACTTTTGCATTCTGTGAGGCCACAACTCAGAGCAGAGCAAAGTGGAGCATAGCACAGCTGAGAAAAGCGTCTCTGTCCGCTTGACTGAAAGAAAAAAAAAAACGTGATCAAAATCCTTCATTAATTAATCCAGAGCTCCTCCTGTGTCTGTAGTTGCTGTTACATTCAGAAATTTACGGTTTATTTTACAGTTGAAAGGCTTTGTGTTTCCAAAAAACTCCAAGTTTTCTTGAGCAATGAAGGTGTGAGCAAGGGGAGGGGGAGGGAGAGAGGGAGAGGAGAGGAGAGGAGAGAGGGAGGGAGAAGAGCAGGGAGGCTTCACTTATTTTCACATGAAAAGTTAATGTTTTTTATTGGAGCTATTTACAAACTGTATAAACTTTACTGTTTACAAATGATCCCATGATCATTTGTGTGAATAATTCTAAATGCTTAAAAAGCAGCAGAGCAACTTAATCCTCTGCAGTGAGTACAAGTTTTACTAAATTATAAATAACTTTTTAATATATGAGATAGAAACATACTTTTTTTTTGCTGAAAAGTGAACTCCGCGGACTTTCGAGCCAGCTGTCCACCATGTCTGTACTCCTCATAGAAGCTGTGTGATGACGTACGCAATGTGGGTGTCTAATCGGAATTGGTTCACCATCACATGGTTTTCCAAAATCCAATTGCAGGGCAGAGCAGTCTCACGTGGTAGGCCAAAGATTGCTAGGAGCAGCGATGTGTTACTTTTGTGAATGTGAATGCTTTTTGAATAGCCCTCTGGCTGCTGGCTCAATGTGTAAAAGCGCAGCGTTGCGCATATGAATGGGGGGGGGGTGTTAATAGGGCCTCAAACTGTGAAGATAGGTTGTTTACAGTGCAGGAGCACATTCTAAAGGGGCTTTCACAGTGGCGTATTCGTAGAGCTGTTCATTACAGCGTATCATCTACGCTGTAATGAGCAGCTCTCCGCCCACTTCACAAGGAGTTTTTTCTCAATACGCAGCAGTATGTTGAGGGCTACGTGCGTAGGATGGAAGAAATTAAACCTGTTTAATTTTCTTCGGCGTACAGCACAGCATGGAGCCTTCACGCGAGAACACGCAGTGCCGTGCTACTGTCCGGTATTGTGAGCCCGCCCACGCTGCAACACGGTACTGTGCGCCACTTCACATCTCCCTGTTGTTCTTCTGGAGCTATAAATACTGCAAGATCGTTGCTTCACTTTATCATACAGGACTCATTATATGAGGACTGTTTCACTGTGTCGCATCGTTTCATAAAAGCTCTCTCTCTCTCTCTCTCTCTCTCTCTCTCTCTCTCTCTCTCTCTGTATGAGAGAGAGAGAGCGGTTTTATTTTGAGGCATCTGAGTCTCCTTAAAATAATAATTTTAATAATTTCTAATTTCCAATTTCTTTTTTAAATTTAATAATAATTTCTGAATCAGAGAGCAAATGTGATCCATCAAATATGAATGTGTTTTTAATCTTTTTAACATTATTTACGGTATTTTTTTATTAACTTAGACTTTGACAGAAACATGCAAAAAGATTTGATATTACAAATATTACAACATATCATTTTTTTTTTGTCTGTTATTTTTGGCTTTCAGTGCATCTAAAACCACTCAAAACTAGTTCAAATAGGGTTTGCTGATAATATTTTAAAGGTATAATACGCTATTGACGCCTTTACGTTGTCAACTCTCGCTTGTAATCATGTTCTTGCTGGGGAGGCAGAGATTTCGTTGTCAGTGTAAATAAGCGTTTGTGGGTGGTGGAGTGGACAAGCAACAAGCATCTTGTTTGCAACATTGCGTTGTTAAGCACCGGTCACAACCCACCGTGCATTTTTTTTTCACCGTACGTTTTCTGCGGATGCCATGGCCACTACGTTTTTGTGAAAATGTACGGAGGCAGTAGCAAGAGGAGAGAGGGAGGACGTTCAACGCACGTCTCTAGGAGTGTAACAATAAAGAGAGTTGACAATAAAGCAGTGCGTGCGTGTGTGTGTGTGTGTGTGTGTGTGGGGTCAGCTTTTCTTTTGATGTGTGTGTTATGAGTGGGACCGGAGAGGCAGGTGTTTTTCGGTGTCGGCGATGCATGAGCATGTCCAGCCTGTTAGTGAAAAGTCAAACAAGGTGTGAAACACTGATAGAGGAATATACGAGGTCTGTCAATAAAGTAACGGTCCTTTTTATTTTTTTCAAAAACTATATGGATTTCATTCATATGTTTTTACATCAGACATGCTTGAACCCTTGTGCGCATGTGGGAGTTTTTCCACGCCTGTCGGTGACGTCATTCACCTGTGAGCATGCCTTGGGAAGGAGTGGTCCCGCCCCCTCGTCGGATTTTCATTGTCTGGAAATGGCGGAATGAAAAGGACTTTTTTCCATCAGAATTTTTTCAGAAGCTGTTAGAGACAGGCACCTGGAAACCCTTCAAAAAATTTATCTGGCTTTCGGTGAAAATTTTACGGGCTTCACAGAGAATAAGGACTGTTACTACAGCTTTAAGGACCCCTTTAAGGGCGGCGCGCCGCGCCCTGAGCTGTGACGATGTGGCACAAGCCACCGGACCATTTCTAAGCTGACGGCTCTGTGGATACGAGACTATCGTGTGCTCTTTCTCTGGTTATCACAAGAGCTGGACATCAGCCATTTTCCGGCAGATTTCACTTTTAACAAGAGATTTTGTCATGGAAAGCCGCGCGGAGGCTTCGCGCGTAAAGACCGATTCGCTTTGGAAGCGAGACAAAGGAACACCTCCGTTTCGGAGTGCCAGAGGACAAGTTTGGACATGCCTATCTCGGCTTTCAATGCTTACCAGTCCAGTAAGTATCAGAGAAATTGTGGAGAGCTGGACATGTCCAAACTTGTGCTCTGACACGCCGAAACGGAGGTGTTCCTTTGTCTCGCTTCCAAAGCGAATCGGTCTTTACGCGCGAAGCCTCCGCGCGGCTTTCCATGACAAAATCTCTTGTTAAAAGTGAAATCTGCCGGAAAATGGCTGATGTCCAGCTCTTGTGATAACCAGAGAAAGAGCATACGACGGTCTTGTATCCACAGAGCCATCCATTTAGAAATGGTCCGGTGGCTTGTGCCGCGTTGTCGCAGCTTGGAGCGCGGCGCGCCGAGCATCCTTAAAGGGGTCCTTAAAGCTGTAGTACCAGTCCTTATTCTCTGTGAAGCCCGTAAGATTTTCACTGAAAGCCAGATAAATTTTTCGAATGGTTTCCAGGTGCCTGTCTCTAACAGCTTCTGAAAAAATTCTGATGGAAAAAAAGTCCTTTTCATTCCGCCATTTCCAGACAATGGAAATCCGACGAGGGGGCGGGACCACTCCTTCCCAAGGCGTGCTCACAGGCGAATGACATCACTGACAGGCGTGGAAAAACGCACACATGCGCTTGAGGGTTCAAGCATGTCGACGTAAAAACATATGAATGAAATCCATGTCGTTTTTGAAAAAAATAAAAAGGACCGTTACTTTATTGACAGACCTCGTATTCACTACACACTTGATTACCAGCTTTTTCATTTTCAACTTAATTCTATTTTATATATGTGTATCACAGTTTTCAAGATCTGATACCTACAATTTAATTCCATAGTATGTGGTGATTAGCCTACTGCCTCCGTACGGATTTGGTTAATTCAATAGTAATTGAATGAAAATGTGCTGCTTTGAAGCCGTACTGAGGCAGTACTCACAACGTGCATCATCTGTACTGCTGGTGAATCCGCAGCCTGACCGCAGCGAAAGTTCTGCATGCGCTAAAACCTCTATGGTGTGTCTGCGTGCTCCTAAATTCGTACTGAGGCAATACTTACGATGTACGGATCTCCAAATTTAGCCCACGTTTTCGCAAGTAGACTGCACGCACGTGCAAGTACGGCGGGTTGTGACCACAGCTTTATGGAGGTGAGTTCAACCAAAATATGTATTTAGGTGTTTAACTAAGATAATCGTGAGTCTTTAATGTGAGTTTTATAAATAAAAAAAAAAAAAAGAAAAGAAAAGAAGCGTGTTGCTGTTAGGGTTGCGTGTCATGAACCGGTTCTTTTTAGGTATCCTTCAGAAATAATTCAATCCATCAACATCAATAGCCTTTTTGATTAATGATTCCCTTATCGATCCTTCAGAGTGGTCGTTGTTTTTGGGGGTGTTTGTCAGGAAAATGATCATTTCTCTACATTGATTACAGACCCTGCAGCGTGTCTGTATAATGAACCGTTTCAGCAGTGCGGCTTTGCTTTGAACCTTGAACCAATGAAGCAGTGCTTCGATCTTCAATCTGCTGCTTCGTTGGTTCTTTGTTTTATTTTACTTTGTCTTAATTTATACCCAGTAAAACCATAAAGAGCATATGTCTGTGAGTAATATTTACCTTTTTCGTGTTAAACTGACCTGTTATGGTCTTCTGAAACAGCTGAGATGTATTTTATAACTTAAAAACGGGACCGATGCTAACGTGTTAGCATGTCTGTGGCATTTTCAATGTTAAAGTTAGCATTAAGCTGAGCCATTATCAAGCCTCCCTCCCCAGCGCGCAAAGGATTCTGGGATACTCTAAAACCATGAATAGTGTTGCACCGCCTCAGGATTTCCGCAGGAAAGTTCAGCTACAATTTGCCAGATTACTAAATTAGTTGTTGGCGGTTTCAGTAGTCAACGTAGTCATGACTGTTCAACTAGTCGTGGCAGCTCTACACAGTATTGATGGGACGCACAACTTGACAGAACATTTACATGTGGAGTTGAGCTCTCCCACTGAAGGAAACTCACATAGGTTTTGTCTTTACATGAAAGTTAAAATTTGCATGTGCATGCTGTATTTACAGCACAATATTGTCGGGATGTGAAACTTAGGCGATGAGACAAACAATTCAACAAGACTGCACATCTCAACAGAACACCGGCATTCAAGTATCATTTGAGTATGTCATTGTCGGGCGGAGTGCCCTGGTTTTTGGGAATCAAAATATAGTCACCCTAGTCTAAACGCAGGTGCAGCGCAGTTTGATTTTTTGATACAGAGACGGTCGTTCGAAACAAATATTGATCTATGTGCTTAGGCTTTTATGTTACTAGTTACTAGAAAACAGTAAGCAAACAAATTCCATTTATTTTTCCAAACGTTCCAGACTGAGTGATGCAAGTTTCCACTCTAGTACTCCTTCACAGTCTATGTGCGCACACTCTAGGGCTCTTTCAGTCTATGCACACACTGACTCCTCCTCAGCAACAGAAAAGAGGAACAGAAGTGACTCGCTGACCAGCAAAAATGGCAACATTATTTTAAAAAAAATCTGTTTGAAACTTTTAAATTGATATTGAATCATTAAGGATAAGAATCTTGATTCTGACAAATTGATATGAATATATTATTAATTGATATGAATATATTAATATATTATTAATTATTATAATTTGTAAGCGCACCCCCTATGGTGGAGGCCCTGGGGCTGTAGCCCAGGTTAACTCCATGCATTAAGGCACCATAGATAAAAACTAATTTTTCTTTTGGTTTCTCCAGCAAGTAATATTATTGTTATTATTGACAAGCTATATAACAACTCCAGTTCACTTAGTTTAACACCTAGTTTCTTTGACTGCCGTAGATTTTTACCTCCGCCAAGGAGGTTATGTTTTCAGTCGCATTTGTTTGTTTGTCTGTCTGTTTGTCAGCAGGATAACTCAAAAGGTTTTGAACGGATTTTGATGAAATTTTGTGGAGTGGTTGGAAATGACAATAGGAAAAGTGATTAAATTTTAGTGGTGATCCAGATCACGATCCGGATCCAGGAATTTTTTAAAGGATTCTTCACCATTGCGGAATAGGGGAATTTTGACATTCTAGTTTCTAACTCCACAAAAACAAGGCAGAAAGGCTTGAAAAAATTCCATGTGTAACATAGTCAAATGTTCTATCAAACAACAAAGTTTGGTGATGATTGGATCCAGATTCCGGATCTGGTGATCCAAAATATGCAAAAATATAGGGAAATAGAAAATGTGTCAGTGTGAGGTGACAAATGAAGCTAGAGATGCACAACTAACACCAAATTGTAGCTGAATCTGTACTGATTCAGTAAGGTGTCATCAGATTTGATGTAGCTTCAAATGTTATGGAGCTCCTTCCCACTGTCGCCAAGTGCTTGCTCACAGGGGGTCGTTTTGACCGTTGGGGTTTTTCTGTAATTATTGTATGGCTGTTGCCTTACAATATAAAGCGCCTTGGGGCAACTGTTTGTTGTGATTTGGCGCTATATAAATAAAATTGATTTGATTTGATTTGATTTAGATCCAGAAGAAAACCGCCATTACCGAAAAATCGTTTTTATACAATAACATTTGAACTAATAAAGACATAAAAGTGATTCCAAGTTCTAGTGGTATGTTTTCATGGTCAAGGATGTCAAATATAAAGGAGAGAAAAGTGTATGTATCATAGTTTTGGTTGTAACACTGAATTGTTGAATAGATCACTGTGCCAAGGAGGGAATCTCTTTAGGGTCAGTGACCCTATGGCCTTGTTTAGAGAACTGTTTCATAAATGTTAAAAAATTTGTATATTTGCAGTTTAGTTGAATAATAAATTTAATTTTGTCTCTTGTTTTTGTCTGTAAGCACATGCAATATCAATATCAGTGCTCAGATGACAGTAGCTTCTGGGAAAGGTGCAAGTTGCAATAAACTGTGATGCCAAGCGCTAAGGATACATGCTATCCAGTCACAGCAGATGAAACGTTTTTACTACTGAGCAAACATCATTGTTAGACTTTTTTAGGTTCAATGATTCCACGGTGTGTACAACCCCTCGCAATAATTATGGAATCACCAGCCTCGGAGGATGTTCATTCAGTTGTTTAATTTTGTAGAAAAAAAGCAGATCACAGACCCTGACACAAAACTAAAGTCATTTCAAATGGCAATTTTCTGGCTTTAAGAAACACTATAAGAAATCAAGGAAAAAAATTGTGGAAGTCAGTAAAGGTTACTTTTTTAGACCAAGCAGAGAGAAAAAAATATGGAATCACTCAATTCTGAGGAATAAATTATGGAATCACCCTGTAAATTTTCATCCCCAAAACTAACACCTGCATTAAATCAGATCTGCTCATTAGTCTGCATCTAAAAAGGAGTGATCACACCTTGGAGAGCTGTTGCACCAAGTGGACTGACATGAATCATGACTCCAACACGAGAGATGTCAATTGAAACAAAGGAGTGGATTATCAAACTCTTAAAAGAGGGTAAATCATCACGCAATGTTGCAAAAGATGTTGGTTGTTCACAGTCAGCTGTGTCTAAACTCTGGACCAAACACAAACAACATGGGAAGGTTGTTAAAGGCAAACATACTGGTAGACCAAGGAAGACATCAAAGCGTCAAGACAGAAAACTTAAAGCAATATGTCTCAAAAATCGAAAATGCACAACAAAACAAATGAGGAACGAATGGGAGGAAACTGGAGTCAACGTCTGTGACCGAACTGTAAGAAACCGCCTAAAGGAAATGGGATTTACGTACAGAAAAGCTAAACGAAAGCCATCATTAACACCTAAACAGAAAAAAACAAGGTTACAATGGGCTAAGGAAAAGCAATCGTGGACTGTGGATGACTGGATGAAAGTCATATTCAGTGATGAATCTCGAATCTGCGTTGGGCAAGGTGATGATGCTGGAACTTTTGTTTGGTGCCATTCCAATGAGATTTCTAAAGATGACTGCCTGAAGAGAACATGTAAATTTCCACAATCATTGATGATATGGGGCTGCATGTCAGGTAAAGGCACTGGGGAGATGGCTGTCATTACATCATCAATAAATGCATAAGTTTACGTTGATATTTTGGACACTTTTCTTATCCCATCAATTGAAAGGATGTTTGGGGATGATGAAATCATTTTTCAAGATGATAATGCATCTTGCCATAGAGCAAAAACTGTGAAAACATTCCTTGCAAAAAGACACATAGGGTCAATGTCATGGCCTGCAAATAGTCCGGATCTTAATCCAACTGAAAATCTTTGGTGGAAGTTGAAGAAAATGGTCCATGACAAGGCTCCAACCTGCCAAGCTGATCTCGCAACAGCAATCAGAGAAAGTTGGAGCCAGATTGATGAAGAGTACTGTTTGTCACTCATTAAGTCCATGCCTCAGAGACTGCAAGCTGTTCTAAAAGCCAGAGGTGGTGCAACAAAATACTAGTGATGTGTTGGAGCGTTCGTTTGTTTTTCATGATTCCATAATTTTTTCCTCAGAATTGAGTGATTCCATATTTGTTCCCTCTGCTTGGTCTAAAAAAGTAACCGTTACTGACTGCCACAATTTGTTTTCCTGATTTCTTATAGTGTTTCTTAAAGCCAGAAAGTTGCCATTTGAAATGACTTTAGTTTTGTGTCATGTCTGTGATCTGCTTTTTTTCTACAAAATTAAACAACTGAATGAACATCTTCCGAGGCCGGCGATTCCATAATTTTTGCCAGGGGTTGTAGTTGTTATGGCGTTAGTGACCCCATGGCCTTGGCGGAGGTTTGCACTCTCTGAGTGCTTCTAGTTCTTTATATTTTCGCTGTATAATTTGTATTGGTTATCTGTTGGGATATTTATTTTTACAGTGAATATAGACCATATTCCAAATTTACATTTAAATAACTTTTTTGTAAATGTGCGTCATATATTACAACTTCTATTTTAGGAATAAAATAGAATAAATTTACCAAGCCCTGGTCATTTTACTACCTCGCTTTACTCCCTTGTTTCTGAGGACTCACTTATTTTAAAATTTCCCAGTGACTTCACTGTTGTTGGAACAATGGAAATAAGTTCCTTTAATTGGTAACAGCAATTGTCACAATTAAGATAAAATAGCATAAATATTGCTTGTAAATTTGAATAAATTGGGTTGGTCCAACAATTCTATTTTGTCTGTGTGACTTGTGTCCCCGTTAACTTGGCTTGTGGTAGAAGTGCAGCTCAGTTTTAAAAGCATGTGTGGTTTGTATTAGAGAAAGTCACCAATTTATAATAATCTGTCACACATGAGCCACAAGACATTTACTGATGTATGCAACGAATACAGATTTCTGCACCATGGCAGACAAGACAGAGGCTGTTGATGGGATGCTGTGTTCATCCATCTCTCATGCCTTTTACAGGCCTGCAAGGCCTTTGCCTCTGCTGGAAGTCAGTGGAATCAATCTCTGAGATGTTTATATTTATTGCTCCAGTACAGCTGGGATGTTTCCATTTCCTACTAATATTGGAACATGAAGGATTCGGTTAAGCAAGCTCACATGTGGCATTAATGTAGCTGGGGTAAGTGGAAAATAATGGGGGTCTTACTGAGATTTAGAGGATTGGCTTACAATTAATACTGAGGGATCTGTCTCTGTAATGAACAGAGATGCTACCCATTTGTATGGCTCATTATGCTGCCTGTCATATTCTAACAGGATCTTTTAATAAGTAATGTCTTGGACATACTTTCTGGTACCTTTTTATGTTGCTCACTTGACTTATTTTAAAAAATGTTTTTTAGGAACTCGCAGTGGTTTTGTACTAGACTTTTTAAAAGGCCCCTTAACACCATTGAAGTTGACTGGTGCGTGAAGGAGGAATTGCATTCCACTAGTGAAAAATTGGAGCCGCCTCAAATGCCTCGACAGCTGTTGCTACAACCCTTAGCGCACACCAGTGGCTGAAGTACAGTGAGTGCCCTGCGAGTGCCCATTCGACCACTCTTTTAGGAGGTATCAGGCACATTCCAGGTGCCACACACGAACATCCAACACTGCTCGCTGGGCACTTAGAAATGGCGGGGCTCGTCGTGCTCCCAGCACAAGATTAAAATGCAGATGACCACATTCGAGGTGTCTGTGAAAATTGTCGAAGTGCAAAATGCATGTGGCGTTACAAAGCAACACATTTGTCAAGCAAGGGAGCCCCCCAACACATGTGGCATGCGTATATATTATGCTGTCCCGCCCCTACAACACATGTGGCATGCATGTGTGTCGCGCCCCCCAACACATATGGCGTCCGAGGGGGTGGGGCACACTTGCATGACATGCTGATAATTATGTACAGGCAAGATCATATGGGGACCAGCCAGCCACGTCTGAGTGCACACAGCATGGCAAGGCACCTCTTGCTGATTGCCGGTTAGCCACTCACTGACAGCTGGAAATAACGGCTCAGAGCACACGACGTGTTACATTAAAAACACAGAGAACACAGTCGTGACAAGTATATAAATAAGTACATACATACAGTAGTTTTCAGAATAATAGTAGTGCTATGTGACTAAAAAAAATTAATCCAGGTTTTGAGTATATTTCTTATTGTTACATGGGAAACAAGGTATCAGTAGAGTCAGTAGATTCTCACAAATGCAACAAGACCAAGCATTCATGATATGCACACTCTTAAGGCTATGAAATTGGGATATTAGTAAAAAAAAGTAGAAAAGGGGGTGTTCACAATAATAGTAGTGTGGTATTCAGTCAGTGAGTTCATCAATTTTGTGGAACAAACAGGTGTGAATCAGGTGTCCCCTATGTAAGGATGAAGCCAGCACCTGTTGAACATGCCTTTCTCTTTGAAAGCCTGAGGAAAATGGGACGTTCAAGACATTGTTCAGAAGAAGTAAGTAAGTAAGTAAACTTTATTTATATAGCACTTTTCACAGACCAGGGTCACAACGTGCTTCACATGATAAAATCAATAAATACAAAATAACACATGCAAACATTTAAAAGAAAATCAAGCTAAAATGCAATTTTAAAAAGGTGAGTCTTAAGTTGCTTTTTAAAAACATCGACAGAGTCTATCGAGCGAAGGGAGCAGGGAAGCTCATTCCAAAGGCGCGGCGCCACGGCTTTAAAAGATCTGTCCCCTCGAGTTTTAAAACAGGTACGGGGAACCATCAGAACAGCGTAATTTGATTAAAAAGTTGATTGGAGAGGGGAAAACTTATACGCAGGTGCCAAAAATTATAGGCTGTTTATCTACAATGATCTCCAATGCTTTAAAATGGACAAAAAAACCAGAGACGCGTGGAAGAAAATGGAAAACAACCATCAAAATGGATAGAAGAATAACCAGAATGGCAAAGGCTCACCCATTGATCAGCTCCAGGATGATCAAAGACAGTCTGGAGTTACCTGTAAGTGCTGTGACAGTTAGAAAACGCCTGTGTGAAGCTAATTTATTTGCAAGAATCCCGTGCAGAGTCCCTCTGTTAAGTAAAAGACGTGCAGAAGAGGTTACAATTTGCCAAAGAACACATCAACTGGCATAAAGCGAAATGGAGGAATATTTTGTGGACTGATGAGAGTAAAATTGTTCTTTTTGGGTCCAAGGGCCGCAGACAGTTTGTGAGATGAAGCCCAAACTCTGAATTCAAGCCACAGTTCACAGTGAAGACAGTGAAACATGGTGGTGCAAGCATCATGATATGGGCATGTTTCTCCTACTATGGTGTTGGGCCTATATATCGCATACCAGGTATCATGGATCAGTTTGGATATGTCAAAATACTTGAAGAGGTCATGCCCTTGAAATGGGTGTTTCAACAAGATAATGACCCCCAGCACACTAGTAAATGGGCAAAATCTTGGTTCCAAACCAACAAAATCAATGCCTCGCAGATGTGAAGAAATCATGAAAAACTGTGGTTATACAACTAAATACTAGTTTAGTGATTCACAGGATTGCTAAAAAAAAGCAGTTTGAACATAATAGTTTTGAGTTTGTAGCATCAACAGCAGATGCTACTATTATTGTGAACACCCCCTTTTCTACTTTTTTACTAATAGCCCAATTTCATAGCCTTAAGAGTGTGCATATCATGAATGCTTGGTCTTGTTGGATTTGTGAGAATCTACTGAATCTACTGGTACCTTGTTTCCCATGTAACAATAAGTAATATACTCAAAACCTGGATTAATCTTTTTAGTCACATAGCACTACTATTATTCTGAACACTACTGTAATTACATGACAAATAACTAAAATAAATAATCACAGAACACAGAAACAGAGAGTGGCACTTTGTTCTGTGTGCTGATCAAACAGGTGGGCGTATTTGAAAATAGCAGCAGCTTTTGGGATCTGTCGACCTACAGGTCACAGCTGCCGAACCTGTTTGATCAGCACACAGAATTATGATGGACACGGCGTTACAACTGTCCACTGTGAGGCGCGTGCATGTGCTTGCTGTCCTCACGTGGAAATTCATAAAAACATATATCACCATTCCGACGGGATGGAGCAACCGTGTCAGCACGCACATCAGGTGGATGTTCCAGGTGAAAACGACTGTCTGATCTTATGTACAATCAGCTGGTGATCTCAATGTCACGTCACCACAGCTTCAGTGAGGAAAATAAGTATTTGACCCACTGTCAATTTTGCAGGTTTTCCCACATACAAAGAATGGAGAGGTCTGTAATTTTTATTGTAGGTACACTTCAACTGTGAGAGACAGAATCTAAAAAAAAAATCCAGAAAATCACATTGTATGATTTCAAATAATTAATTTGCATTTTATTGCATAAAATAAGTATTTGACCCCCTAGAAAAACAGAGCTTAACAATTGGTACAGAAACATTTGTCTGCCATTACAGAGGTCAGACGTTTCCTGCAGTTCTTTCACACACTGCAACAGGGATTTTGGTCCGCTCCTCCATACAGATCTTCTCCAAATCTTTCAGGTTTGGAGTTTCAGCTCCCTCCAAAGATTTTCCCTCCTTAGTTGCCCTGGCTGTGTGTTTGGGGTCACTGTCATGCTGGAAGACCCAGCCATGACCCATCTTCAATGCTCTTACTGAGGGAAGGAGGGTGTTTGCCAAAATCTCGCAATACATGACCCCATCCATCCTCCCTTCAATACAGTGCAGTCGTCCTGTCCCCTTTGCAGAAGAGCACCCCCAGAGTTAGATGTTTGCACCCCCATGCTTCACGGTTGGGATGGTTTTCGTGAGGTTGTTCTCATCCTCTAAACATGGTAAGTGGAGTTGATTACAAAAAGCTCTACTCTGGTCTCATCTGACCATATGACCTTCTCCCATGCCTCCTCTGGATCATCCAGATGGTCACTGGTGAACTTCAGATGGGCCTGGACATGTGCTGGCTTGAGCAGGGGGACGTTGCTGCCCTGCAGGATTTTAAACCATGACAGCATCGTGTGTTACTAATGTAATCTTTGTGACTGTGGTCTCAGCTCTCTTCAGGTCATTGACCAGGTCCTCCTGTGTAGTTCTGAGCTTTCTCAGAATCATCCTTACCCCACAAAGTGAGATCTTGCATGGAATCCCAGACCGAGGGAGATTGATAGTCATCTGTGTTTCTTCCACTTTCTAATAAATAATCATAACAGTTGTTGTCTTTTACCAAGCTGCTTGCCTGTTGTCCTGTAGTCCATCCCAGCTTTGTGCAGGACTACAGTTTTGTCCCTGGTGTCCTTAGACAGCTCTTTGGTCTTGGCTATGGTGGACAGGTTGGAGTGTGATTGATTGATTGTGTGAACAGGTGTCTTTTATACAGGTAACAAGTTCAAACAGGTGCAATTAATACAGGTAAAGAGTGCAGAATAAGAGGGCTTCTTAAAGAAAAATTAACAGGTCTGTGAGAGCCAGAATTCTTGCTGGTTGGTAGGGGGGTCAAATACTTATTTAATGCATAAAATGCAAATTAATTATTTAAAAATCATACAGTGTGATTTTCTGTGATAAAAATTACACACCTCTCCATTCTCTGTAGGTGGGAAAACCTGCAAAACTGACAGGGGGTCAAATACTTATTTTCCCCACTGTATGGTCCACATGATACAGTGTCCTTTGGAGTGCTGCTCGCTGGACATTTTTTTTTTTTTAGTGTGTGTTTTTTTCCTCACAGCATTGGCGCGATGTGGTGCTACATTTTCCACGTGTTCATGCATGCAACGAACCTGTCACCACGGTGTCATGCACGCCTGTCTGACCATGTGTCCCTCCCGACAGCAGGTGGAATGTTTCACGGTTCACATTTCGTTCTTTGTTTGTGGATTTTTGGCTGGTTTCTGCTTCTTTCTCCCAATTGTGTGTTATGTGTCAAGGGGCCCTAAAGTTTCATGTATTATTCATGTTTATTATAGATATCTTGGCCATTTGGTGAGTGTGCTTTGTTTCAGTGTAGATCTAGATCTAGATCGAGTGGATCTATTGGACTACTATTGGATGGTCTCTGAACGCTATTAACACCATTTTTCTACAAGAAGGTCAAGACCAGGGGATCCTACCTGCCTAGATGGAATGTATCCTGCGGGCTATGTCCTCGACTCCTGGGGGTCTTGGTGTGTTGCATGCTTGGCGCCTTTCTCCGTTGAGGATGTCAAGGATTTATTCATTTTTGATCTCATGGCAGCAGGGCTGGTACTTTTTGGCTTATGTGCTGCCCTGATCTACCGGAAAATTGGCAAGACGGTGGCATCAAGAACCACGGGCCCTCGCTTGTCCGTCATGATTAACGAGGTTGGCAAGGCAGTGCATTCTCAGACTGCGTTGACTCTTGAACTCAGACGCAAATTGGATGACACCTTGGAGCTGATGCGTGCCTTGCAGTTGAAGCTGAAGGTTTCAGAGGCCGGTGAATATTCTTAATTCATAATTGGGAATATTCTTAATTCATAATTGGGATTTGGTTGTTCAAGTGGAACTGTTAAAAAGTGTTTTTCACTGCTCAGCTACAACACTCCAGGCTTATCTAGCCTCAAGGTCAATTGCACACTGTTTAACTCCAGAGGAATTTTTTCAGGCCTTGGTGAGATTATTCGGCCCCATTCTTATCTCAAACTACAAAAACAATAACTGACTTACACATGGACTGAAGCATGCTCCAGTTTCTCCTTTACCTCCCTTCCTGCCCAGTGCGACTCCAGTTGCAGCGGCTACCAACACACTCGCATCGCCTCAATTTGGAAAACGGACTGTTTCAAGTTTAGTGCACATAAACAGTGTCAAATGTATATGTGTTGTCCTAATTCTGATGTGTGCCATTATTACGGTAAACAAATAATAATTGTGGATTAATTGCTGTTTGTCTGTGGAATGTGAGTGCGGAAATCTCGTTGTTGTAATGACAATGATAATAAAAGCTATCTATCTATCTAGAAAGTTCCCAGTTCGAACCCCACCCCTGCCACATTTATTCATGTAATGTGGCGTGGCATCAGGAAAGGCATCCGGTGTAAATCAACATGTAGATCCACCTTGGATCTGCTGTGGCGATCCCGAGTGAAAAACAGGGGAGGAGCCAAAGGGAGTTACTATTACGGATATCGACAGAGATTTCTGTCCACAGTCTGCGTACATTTCATCCATATTTGTGTCAGTTCTCTGAAAACGTGGATATGGATGAAACAAAGTAGTACCACAAGAAATCATGGGGGCAGTGTCACCAAAGTTCAAGTATGATACAACCCCTCAGCAAAAAGAAAAAACACAATGAAGACATTTAAGAATCATGCAATAGTTGAGGTGTTTTAATTATATCGTCTTTCCATGAAGTTTTTAATAGCTGCACAGGCCACCTCCGTTCACGCCACTGCCTTCTTTTGTGGTACGAACATTTTTACTAAGGGTGTTAGAAAAACAATATCGCTTTACGCCAGAATCGCGATTCTTATCCTTAACAATTCACAGTTGATTCAGAGCGTTCGAAAATTGATTTTTTAAATAACATTTCTGTTTTGTTCCTGTTTGTCGTCACAACTGTAAATTCAGTCACCACCATTTCCGTGAGTCATGCTGCTTCTGTCCCTCTTTCTCCTGCTTTCTGCAGGAGTTAGGGTCAGCCTGCTCTGTGTGAGGCGTTCACAGTGAACCAGCCAAAGTGACTGCATCGTTATATCCAGAAAAGTTGTCAGAATAAGTGGAATTGGTTAACTTCCTTTTTTCTTCCAAAATAGAAACCTAAAAGCCAAAGTGTATCAATTCTCATGTTTTATTTGAATTGGTGTAACATTTCATTGATGGGATGTTCACCAAATAGCGACACTGCCTACAGTATTTTTTAATTTAATTTGTGAAGAAATCAAACAAACTTACATTTGACAAAATATTGGACAAGCAACCAAAAAAAGAAGCTGTAATCCAATTGGAAAAACATTAAATAAAAAAAGAAAGTGTACAGGATAATGCTACTGTTTACAGGTTAATAAACATGGCAGCAGATGCTATGTCCATCCTATATTAATGTTTTTAACATTTAATCATTATTTATGACTCATCAAATGGCATGAAATAGAACAAAAAATAATTAAATATGAAATTTGCATCATATTCAACTTTGACTTGGCTGGCTCAGGTTATGGCTCTAAATAATAATAAAAAAAAAAAATGCAAATCTTGAATTATTTATTTTATTTTATTCTGCTTCACATCAGCCCACTGATGTTTGAGAAGTTCCCAGCGTATGGAGAAAATGGCCCATTAGCTCACACCTCCCTTTTAAAATATGAATAACTGATTGGGGACCCCCCCCAGTGCTTTATTTTTTATGTTACAGCCTTATTCTAAAATAGATGAAATTAATTTTTTTTCCTCAAAATTCTACACACAATACACCACACTGACAATGTGAAAAAACTTTTTTGACATTATTGCAAATTTATTAAAAATAAAAAACTAAGAAATCATATGCACACAAGCATTTACAGCCTTTGCAATGAAGCTCAAAATTGAGTTCAGGTGCATCCTGTTTCCACTGATCATCCTTGAGATGTTTCTACAGCTTAATTGGAGTCCACCTGGGGTAAATTCATTTGCTTGGACATGATTTGGAAAGGCACACACACCTGTCTAAAGGTCCCACAGTTGACAGTGCATGTCAGAGCACAAACTAAGCATGAAATCAAAGGAATTGTCTGTAGACCTCCGGAACAGCTTTGTCACGAGGCACAAATCTGCTGCCTTCAAGGTCCCAATGAGCACAGTGGACTCCATCATCCATAAATGGAAGAAGTTCAGGTCTACCAGGAATCTACCTAGAGTTGGCTGCCCGTCGAAACTGAATTCTTGGGGGAGAAGGGCCTTAGTCAGGGAGGTGACCAAGAACCTGATGGTCATTCTGTCAGAGCTCCAGCATTCTTCTGTGGAGAGAGGAGAACATTCCAGAAGGACAACCATCTCTGCAGCAATCCACCAATCAGGCATGTATGGTAGAGTGGTCAGACAGAAGCCTCTACTTAGTAAAAATAACATGGCAGCTCATCTGGAGTTTGCCAAAAGGCACCTGAAGGACTCGCAGACCATGAGAAAAAAATTCTCTGGTGTGATGAGACAAAGATTGAACTCATTGGTGTGAATGCCAGGCATCACGTTTGGAGGAAACCAGGGACCATCCTTACAGTAAAATGTGGTGGTGGCAGCATCATGCTGTGGGGATGTTTTTCAGTGGCAGGAACTGGGAGACTAGTCAGGATTGAGGGAATGATGAATGCAGCAATGTACAGAGACATCCTGGATGAAAACCTGCTCCAGGTTACTCTTGACTTAAGACTGGGGCAACTGTTCATCTTTCAGCAGGACAATGACCCTAAGCACACAGCCAAGATATTAAAGGAATGGCTTCAGGACAACTCTGTGAATGTCCTTGAGTGACCCAGCCAGAGCCCAGACCTGAATCCAATTGAATATCTCTGGAGAGATCTGAAAATGGCTGTTTACCGACGCTCACCATCCAACCTGATGGACCTTTTAGGCACTGCAAAGAGCAATGGACAAAACTGTCCAAAGATAGGTGTGTCAAGTTTGTGGCATCATATTCAATAAGATTTGAGAATGCAATTGTTGCCAAACGTGCATCAACAAGATTTTGAGCAAAGGGTGTGGATACTTATATACCATGTGATTTCTTGTTTTTTGTTTTTCATAAATTTGCGCAAATGTAAAAAAAACAAAAACAAAAAGAATTTTCATGTTGTCATTATAGGGTGTTATGAGTATAATTTTGAGGGGGTCAAAAAAAATTTACTCCAGTTTGGAATAAGGCTGTAACATAGCAAAATGTGGAAAATGTGAAGTGCTGCAAATGTAACGGAGGCCAGCAGGTGTCGCTGTGCAGACGTAGTTAGTAAACCTCACTCCCAACAGCTCAAAGCATTCTCTGGTCACAAGGCCAGAGCCCTGGGTTTTAGCCTTCTGGTTAGAGAGTTTGACTCCCATGCCGGAGATCGTGAGTTCGCGTCCCGAGGGGAGCGAATGGGCGGAGTCATAACAACACAACGCAGAGTGCAGCCGCTACAGTGGTGCACTGTACCCGGATGGGAGTGAGTTTAGTGGGGTGAGTGTAACAGAGGCCAGCAAGTCGCTGGCATAACAGCACAACGCAGAGTGCAGCCACTACACAAATACTCTCTGGATGCGCTGTATTCTTGAGAGTTCATTGCTCTTAAGCCACGTTCACACCGGGCGTGACGCAAGCGACAGTAGCGACAGGTTGCCATGTAATCCCTATGGAAGGATGCATTGTGGCGCCAAGCCACGCAACGCGACGCAATGGACGCGAATGAAGCGATTTTGAGCGATTGGCACGTTTGTGGGGTGATATCGCATCACATCGCGTTGCCCTCCTTCCCAAGTTGAAAAATTTGAACTTTTTTGTCTTGACGCGCCGCGATGACCAATCAGGCACTGGATATGTAGTGACGTGGATTATGACAGAGTTTTTGCGGGAAGAGCGAGCAGCAGCACCACAGCAGCGGAGTTTTTTTTTCTTTCACATGCGCGTGCGAGCGAATCGTCCGTGAAGATTATTTCATTCATTAGCTACACAGATGTATAATAAAACAAATGGTGACTGGTTTATCAACACAATTATGACAATTATGAGTTTTTGGGGGAAGAGCGAGCAGCAGCCCTGCAGCAGGGGCAGCGGAGTTTTTTTAAAACTGTTTACATGTGCGTGCGTGAATGGGACAGGAGGTCCTCAAACTGGGTCCTGCAGAGGCGGAAGCACCGCTGAAAGTGGCCGTCATCCAGATGCAGCTCCTGCAGCAAATAATGAAACTCCCCGTGAGGATGTTGTGAACCCAGGGATGGCGCCGGTGGCGACGTTTGTCAGCTTTCCACAACAATTAAGAGCACAGCAACTCGTTCCGTGTGATCAACGTCCATCATGTTAACTTGACTGACAACCGGAGCCGGTGAGCAGAATGGAAGCTCCTCCTATTTGATGACGCACTGGGGCGAAATTTCGCAGTGAAAGCAGAGCGACACACTGGGCGATGGTGGCGCTTCCGTCGCCACGAATTTGTGGCGTCTCGTCTTGCCCGGTGTGAACGCGACATTAGAAAGGATGTACTTGCATTTTTATCCAACATTATTACAATATCAATGGTATAACAGTCTTAAAATAATGCTGACATTATTGTGATATTATTGTTTATCGTGATGTTTTCTGAGGCAATATATTGTCCAGGAAAATTTGTTCTTCTGAGAAGCATTTGGGTGCACTTCAGATTCTATAATGTCCCATGTAAGAAGGAGTTTCATACAAGTACTTCAAAATATAAGCCATGCAAAATGAAGGTCAAGCATTTTAAGAATGGAACAAATGCTCAGGTGTATTTAGCACATTGTCACCCTTGAAAGAAGTAAGTTCAAAGAAGTTGAACAGCCACAGTGGCAACACCAGGAGCCAACTAAAGCACACTGCATCACTTTAACAAACTTGCAGCCAATTTTGAGCATGCAAAAAGAATAATGACATCCATCGCCTCTTTCACTTCAAAAGACCTGCGCCGCTGCAGTATCATGAAAAGGAATTCCTGTATTCATACATTTGCTTTTGTTTGCATGGCCTTTTTAAAATTGAAAACGACATGATGTTGGACAAATTTTGCTTTCATGGTATAATTTGCCACACCACCTTTCTTATCACACTGCAGCACACTTGAGTAGATCCTGAAAATTAGAAGCTCTATGTACTGATTTGATTTGGAAAAGAAAATAGATTTTTGAACAAAAAAAGAGGTGTTCTTGGTGGAGAAGGCTTTGCAGCAAGTCCTGTAAAACATTGTTTTATCCAGTGGTCCTTAAACTTCTTCCTTCTGACAAGCAAGCACCAGTCATGCACCTCTTACCAAAATTAGATTTGAATATTTATCAAATATATGTCTTTGTAATATTAGGGAAATAGCAAAAATAAAAAGACACAATTGTAAGTCATTATTACTTTGATGTGGTTCTATCGGGCACCTTCGCACATAGTCTGAATATGTACAACTCAGGGCGACTCATGTCGTAACAGCTCGTATGAGCGAACCACGTAAACATCACGCCGACGGGCAGGCGTGGACAACTGTGATGTTTTTACACATCGTGCAGCTGCTGTGAAGAAACAATAATTAAAAAATAAAAATATACATGCTGCAAGGATTCCATGCACATGGGAATACAGCAGCTTTTCACAGCAGGTGGTGTGAAAAACAAAAAATTACATGCCACCCACGGGAATGGAACCCGCACTTTCCAAAAGCTCTTATTGGCAGTCAGAAACCTTACCACTGAGGTACCATCTCTGTCCTGTGAAAGGTGCAGGAAACTGCCTGATATCAGGAAGGACATGGACGTATTAAAAAAAATAAAATAAAACCACACACCATATCAAAACACTGCATTGTATTGAATCCCTCTTATCAAGCGGACAATACAAAAGCCACTTTTCCACTACAAAGCTCCAGCACTACTCGGCTCTACTCTACTCGGCTCTACTCGGTTTGGTTCCAAGTGCGAGCTTTTCTACTGCAAATAGTACCTCTTCAATGTGGGCAGGGTCAGCAGAGCAAACTGCAGTGACGTAGTTTTATACGCGACACAAACATAAACAATGGCGAACTCCGTGTGTTTATTGCTGTGAGTTTTTAAGAGAAAGTTGCTGGCGGCGAGAAAAACACGCTTGAGACGTACAGAAGACTTTGGGAATTCATATGAAGATGAAGACGAGAAGATACAAACTGCTAGAGATGAAGAGGCAAAGCATGACGGTAAGCTAATCGTTAGCTTCCTAAGCTCATAAATAATTAATAACTGCAGGCTGTCGCTATTAACTATTAAAATTGTGGCTGTCAAAATAAAGCGTTAATTTAGATTAATTACAATACCTATCAGGCCTTCAGTCACACTTTGCTCCATTTTGTTTTGACGTCAGTGACTTGGTCTGTAAATAAAGACGCGTTTCTGAGCGATAAACGTGTTAATGTCAATACTTTTTTTTTTTTACCAAAGTAACTTGCTTTGATAACTTATTGTTAAATCTCAAATGTGGGAGTTTGTGCGTTTACTGACGTTCACGCACAAAATGTTGATTCGGTTTTAATGACCGTTAATTAACGTCGTCACTGAACTCGAACAGGCTTAAAACACATTAAAAATGTTTGTTTTTCATCCAGATTTTAATGTTCAATGGACAAATTTAAAATATGAAATCTAATAAGATAATTATTAAAGGATATTGTGCAGAAAGAATCAGCCTCCAAACTCCCACAATTCTGTTTTTATAGACATTCTTTATATCCTTTTATTGTCATTGTACACATAAATACAATGAAATTTGCCTGCATTTAACCCATCCAAATTACACTTAGACAGTTCTCCCAATTTAAGACCAATTTACTGCTTAATACCTCCTTGATATGTAACAAAAATAACCCTGATCCTTTTTTACCTGATTATTAATTGCCCCAAACACACACAGATCTGAGTTTTTTTAAATATACCTGCAGTTAAATGATTAATTTAGATTAACTAATCACAAACCCTGTAATCACTTACATTATTTTTTAATAACCCGACAGCACTAATTAAAATATGTATGCTGTATGTGTGTGTTTCAGATGGTTTTCTCAGAGTCACCGCTGCAGAGGTTCATGCCACAGAATGGGACACCTTTGTCATCATCATGTTATACACCAGTTATGTTTCACTGTAAATTTTTAATAAATTTTTGTACTGTTTGCTAAAATGTCTCCACTTTTGTGTAACATCATTTTGATTTGTAAAAGTTACCAAGGTTTACTGATTTAAAGGCTAACAGTTTGAAAAGCTGTTTAAGCATAATCCAGTAGTAAAATAAGCTTTACTTTTAATGGGGTCATAAATGTAAATGTAACAGACAGTAAAACTGGTTGTTCAAAATTCCTTGATGTAATGGTGCCTTCACTGAAGTGACTAAACCTTTTTGTTTATGTTAAATACCATTTGGTAAAATCTCAGTTTAGACATGATTATTCCAGCATCTGTGTAAAGATTCAGCCAGGTGTAGTGTGCAGTGTCTTCTGAAGCGGCAAAAACCCAAATTAAAAATTCTTAGAAATTAACCAAAATGTTTTTTACTGTTGACTCAGAATGAAATGACGAATTATGATACAGTCACATGAGTCAAATTGTTTACTGCAACAAAAAAGAGCAAATACACACACACACACATAAAAAAGCAACACAAACTATACAAAAGTTTCATGTGTCTGTAGTCTGGGTTGGGGGCGCAGGTCACATGCCCCGGTCATGCATCGCCTGCACAAGGTCACCCAGCATGCCAAGATATGCCTGATTAAATGCAGCTTCCACCACCGTTGCTTCCTCAAGGATCAGCCGGATGTGTCGATCACACTGAACCCAGTTCAGCTTCAGCCTCAACATCACTCAAGATGGTGAGATTCTCCTGCTGGAACAAGCTCCCTTTATCTCTTGCCTGGACAATAATGAAGGTAGAAATGGGAAAGAAAGTTAAAAAAAAAAAGAAAAACCTTCAGTCTCTGTATGATCATTCCCCAGAGTTTCAGTTATCTTGGTCACTTTGCGTAAAAATTATGTTCTTTCAAAATTATCCTCCAACAAATCAGATCATTTGGAGCATCATTTTGAAAGAACATGACTTTTATGCAAAGCGATCAAGATAACTGAAACTTTGGGAAGGTCCATTTTGCTGGACCTTTGTGGGATTTATGACAATATTGATGGGTTCTGGATTTTTGTTTTTTTGTTTTTTGGTGTGTGTGTGTGTGTGGGGGGGGGGGGGGGGGGGGTCACCATGTATATATATCGTATTTGGGAAAGTTAAGGTAATGTGAGACACGTTATTCTTACCTGTGATGACACGTTGCTGTGTGGTGCTGGACGTTGATACAGATGTTGAAGCTGGTGTTCGAACCCTTCTTTCTTATGAAACTGGATTCTTCAACAAAAACACAAAATGGCGACATGTCAAAAAAAAAAAAAACACATCACCGTAATAGCACTAAATGAGTCAAATGTACACGTTTGTTGTCTTGCTGACTTGAGGTGTTTTTCTGTCAGAAGTTAATACTTTACAGCGGAGCACGGCATTAGCTAGCTCGCTAATTAGCAGTCAGCTAGCTCACTGTGTCCGCGTACATGAGACAACGATGTTACTTTAACACAAGTTTAGACTCACAATCTTAGTTTCTTAAAGTGTGCTTCCCACCACCAATGGGATAAGGAACGTTAAACAGTGCTTTCAAGCAGACTACAGTCACAAAAACACTTACCATCCGTCGCTTCCAACAAAGCCGTGGCCCAGTCGCAGTCATCCTGCCTCCCGTTGCTCGCCGGTCGGTGTCCGTAAATAGCGTTCCTGCGGTCGAACCATTTCCAGCCCTTGCGGTCTGACCTACTCCGGTCATTGTGGTCCTTTAATCACTTTTAAGCTTTTTCAGCTGTTCTCTGAGTTGCTGTAATGTCCGGTGAGCCGAGTGCGGCCTCATTTCGGATCGCTTCATCCACCTCTCCGTATTCTCTCCTCCGCCACCAAACATAAACGTCCGCAGCTCATCCACAGACCACGGTGTGGTTTTGTGCGAGTAAAAAAAAAAAAACTCGCAGTGAAACGAAAGAAAACAACGGTCGCCGTAACGCCGCTGTGACTATTTAAAAATGGCGGGTTTTGATTTTCCTCTCGGACGGCGCGCTCATGACTCGTCCAGTGACGACGTTCTCTGACCAATCAGTGGCTGGCAGCCTGTTGACATCACATTTTAGTATCGGCTCGGCTCGCTTGGAACCGCTCCTGAGCAGGTACTAAAAAAAAGGACCCGGTACCAGATACTACCCTAATGGAAAAGCAAAAAAAACGAGTATAGTCGAGCCGAGTAGTGCTACTTTTGTGAAGTGGAAAAGCGTCTAAATATGATCTGTCTGTTCCTCTGTAAATGACCCATGGTCACAGACATACAGTCATGAAATGACATGAATGAGGAGCAGTGTGCTCTTACATCCACATTTGGTGTCAGCGTGTGCAACCAGCCCCGCGTGCGTGTCCTGCCCGCTGCAGGACAGCTGTCCCCAGCCGTGACGTTCCAGCTGTGATGGCCAGATCAACAGCGCTCCACAGCTGCTCCTGTCAGAGACCACATCTCCTGTCAGTTCAGCGCACACACCAACATGTCTCTGTGTCTGTTTGCAAAGCCACACTCGTGGGGCACTTAGACAAATTTCACATCCACCTGGTCAGTGATTGCCTGCAGACTGTTTTCGTGTTAATAGTGTGACTAGCCACACATTTTCTAAGTGTCATGTGAGTGGTGTAAGATGTTCGTGCATGTCACCTGGAATTTGGCCGACACCTCCCGCGAGTGGGTGTGATGGAGTCTCACAGCGCACACTCTGTCTTTCAGCCACTGGTGTGCGCAAATAGTTGTAGCAACAGGTGTACAAGGCAGCTACGATTTTACAGATTTTGCACACAATTCCTGCTTCATGCGCACTTTATGTGAAAATCAACCAAATTTGCACTATGTGTGAAGGGGCCCCTAACAAGGATAAGTACAACACAACTGGATATTTACATGTAACTAAGGCTGTGGTGATCTTCAGCCCACAGAGAATACAGGAGAATAAAGGAAATTTTTAATAGCTTGGGGATTATAGGCCAATCTCCAAATTATGTGTTTTTTCTAAAGTTCTAGAAAAGCTGGTCAGTGAACAACTCAAAAACTTTTTAAATGATCACTGTCTCCTTTCACAAAACCAGTCGGGTTTTCGAAAACAGCACAGTACAATATCTGCTGCTGTTAAAGTGGTAAACGACATTATAGAGGCACTAGATGGTCGAAAATACTGCGCAGCTCTTTTTATAGATTTGTCAAAGGCATTTGATACAGTCGATCATGCTGTCCTGGTAGATAGACTCCACAAGACTGGGTTATCTAACTGGGCCTTAAATTGGTTCTCCAATTATTTATCAGAGAGAACGCAGTGTTCAGGCTGCCGGGTCTTTTTCTTCTTTTCTCCCCGTGCAAAAGGGAGTACCTCAAGGCTGTATACTGGGGCCTTTGTTGTTTACACTTTATGTAAATAATCTTTGTGATGATTTGTCTGATGCTGTGTCACATTTTTATGCTGATGACACTGTAATTTACTGCTTCACTTTCTCAGCCTTAAAATCACTCGAGTTGTTGCAGTCGGCCTTTGACACTGTTCAGCTCCATTTGAAACAGCTCAAGTTGGTGCTGAATGCAGACAAATCAAAGACTATGCTGTTTTCAAATGGCAAGCAGCTTCCATTTCCCCTTCCTAAGTTGTCAACCATTTATGGAGCAGAAATTGAAATGGTCACATCTTACAAGTACTTGGGCATCTTAATTGATGAGAACTTGTCTTTTAAATCGCATATTGATAAACTTGTTTTTAAACTGAAATTGAAACTGGGTTTCTTTTTTAGAAATAAATCATGTTTTTCTTTGCAAGCTAGAAAAAAACTGATCAACACAGTCTTTCTGCCCTTGTTGGACTATGGAGACTTGCTTTTTATGAATGCTCATATGAATCAGCCAATGCTCTCATTGGCTGATTTTTATCTATAGACGTATTCTTGGACTTCTGCCTTCATATTTGTGTTCATATATGTGTAGAAATCTCAGCGCTTATGGTCTGCGCTCTCAGGACGTTATACTGATGCAGGTCCCAAGAGTCAGAACTGAATTGGGCAAAAAGGCTTTTAAAGTTGCTGCCCCGTCCACATGGAACATTTTGCAGAAGGACCTCAAATTGATCTTGTAACTTTGGGAGAATTTAAAACAATCATAAAGGACACAGAGTTAAGGACAATTGGACTGTGTAATTGCGTTTTGTAACCATGTATTGTAATTCTGTTTTTTGAATGTGTGTGTTTTGTGTTTGGTGTAACTACTTTGCTTTTGTGTTGCCGTGTTGGCCAGGTCACTCTTGAAAAAGTGGTTTTAATCTCAATGAGTTTTTTACCTGGTTAAATAAAGGTGTATATACGAGGTCTATTAGAAAAGTATCCGACCTTATTATTTTTTTCAAAAACCATATGGATTTGAATCACGTGTGATTACATCAGACATGCTTGAACCCTCGTGGGCATGCGAGAGTTTTTTCACGCCTGTCAGTTACGTCATTCGCCTGTGGGCAGTCTTTGAGTGAGGAGTCGCCCACCCTCTCGTCGTTTTTTCATTGTTTAGGAATGGCTCAGAGACTGCTGCTTTGTTTGATCAAAATTTTTTCAAAACTGTAAGGCACAACTGAGTGGACACCATTCGATAAATTCAGCTGGTTTTCGGTAAAAATTTTAACGGGTGATGAGAGATTTTGGTCTGGTAGTGTCGCTTTAAGGACGGCCCATGGCGCCTGATGGCGATCTGCGCTTCGAGGCGGCAGCATCTTGCCGTTTCAAGTTGAAAACTTCCACATTTCAGGCTCTGTTGACCCAGTAAGTCATCAAAGAACAGAGAACTTTCAGAAGAAGTCGGCATGAGGAGTTTATTCGGACATTCCATTGTTAACGGACATTTTGTAATGAAAGAACGTGCGGGCAGAGTCGCGCGTCGGGCCGGACCCGACCGTGGGGTGTCGCGACAGGAAAAACACCTCCATTGGAAACCTTAACGGGCAAGTTGGAACATGCCCAAGCTGTTAAACAATTTCTCAGTTACTCACTTGTTGAAAGCCATCAAAAGCCGCCTGAATTTTACAAATGGTTTTCAACACGGAGGTGTTTTTCCTGTCGCGGTGCACATAGATTCGCCGAGTTGTCACGGAAAGGACTCGGCGAATTTGCGCGCACGTCTTTCATTAAAAAATGTCCTTAAACAGTGGAATGTCCGCATAAAGTCCTCATGCCGGCCTCTTCTGAATCTTCTCTGTTCTCTCACGACGTCCTGGGTGAATTAAGCCTTAAATTAGGATGTTTTCAGGTCGAAACAGGCCGACGACGGTGCCTGGAAGTGCTGCACGACGTCCCGCTCCGTGGGAAGTCCTTACACCGACAGAAACACCCCATAATCTCTCATCAGCCGTTAAACTTTTCACCGAAAACCAGCTTAATTTCTCGAATAGTGTCCACTCGGATATTCCTCACAGGTCCAGAAAAAATTTTGATAAAGCAACGCGCGCCGTCTCGAGCAGCGTGTGAAACAAAGGAATTCAGCCGAGAGGGCGGGACCACATCTCACTCAAGGCCTGCCCACAGGGAAATGACGTCACCGAGGGTTCAAGCATGATTGGTGTAATTGCACGTCATTCAAAGCCATATAGTTAAAAAAAAAATAAAAGGGTCTGTTGGGAAAGTGTAGTGACACGGACCCACAACAGGGGGGCGTAAATGAACGGACGGTTAAATTTGAACACTTTACTGTTGTGAATGCCACAACCAAACACAGCAGATTACAGAATGAATACAAGTCAATCAATAAAGGTGTCGTGTGGGCAGGCTCGACAATAGGAGACGCCCGTCTGGAGACGAACCGGAACCACACGATTTCCACCGCCACCGAACCCGAGGGATATTGGAGCCGCCAAGTCCCGAAGTCCCCAGGTGGCCACCGTCTCAGCGTGTCGGATCTGGTACTGCTGGCGGAAAACAAAGACAGTCAAGTGTGGGTGTGTGTACACCCTGTAACAATAATGGTGGGAATTCCACCTCCACCTCCGATTCACAAACACACCCAATGGCAGGTCTCGCTCCACTGTACCACCACCCCGGACGGCCAATCAATCCGGGGATTGTGTTTTAGCGTCCAGGGGAACCCTAGAATCACACGGGAGGTAGAGGGAGTCACAAAAAACTCAATCTCCTCCCTATGATTCCCTGACACTACCAGAGTTACTGGTAGTGTCCTGTGTGTGATTAAAGGGAGTAGGGTGCCATCTAGTGCTCGCACCTGCAATGGTGAAGGAAGTGCCACCAGAGGGAGCCCTACCTCCCTGGCCCATCTGCTGTCTAGCAGATTCCCTTCTGACCCTGTGTCTACCAGTGCTGGGGCCTGAAGGGTTAAATCCCCGCTAAGGATTGTAACTGGGAGCCGTGTGGAAATGTGTGTGTGTCCCACGTGAATTTCTTGGCCCACCCTAAGCCCAGTTTCTAGGGGCGGGCATTGGTGTTTAACCGTTCGGGGCAATTACTCAATTGGTGCTCAATTGAGCCGCAAACAAAACACGCCCCGCGGGGAAGCCTCCTCTGTCTATTCGGTGGTCTGATTGTGGCCCTGCTCGTGTCCATAGCTTCGTCAGCAGGGGGAGCTGTCGCCCCACGGGACGTAGAGGCCAGGGAGCGTGGGAAGGGCGGACCTTTTTCGGACCCGGAAGGAAGAGGGACGGTGCGCGCCCGGCCGCGCCCTTCGTCTCGTTCCCGACGGCGTTCTTCCAACCGATTGTCCAACCATATAACAAGATCGATAAGCCCATCTAATTCCCACGGTTCATCCTTGGCCACCAGGTGCTCCTTCAGGACCGATGACAGTCCGTTTACAAAGGCGGCGCGGAGCACAGCATTATTCCAGCCGGACCTCGCAGCCGCGATGCGGAAGTCGACTGCATAAGCGGCTGTGCTCCGGCGTCCCTGTCACGTCATTCAAAGCCATATAGTTAAAAAAAAAATAAAAGGGTCTGTTGGGAAAGTGTAGTGACACGGACCCACAACAGGGGGCGTAAATGAACGGACGGTTAAATTTGAACACTTTACTGTTGTGAATGCCACAACCAAACACAGCAGATTACAGAATGAATACAAGTCAATCAATAAAGGTGTCGTGTGGGCAGGCTCGACGATAGGAGACGCCCGTCTGGAGACGAACCGGAACCACACGATTTCCACCACCACCGAACCCGAGGGATACTGGAGCCGCCAAGTCCCGAAGTCCCCAGGTGGCCACCGTCTCAGCGTGTCGGATCTGGTACTGCTGGCGGAAAACAAAGACAGTCAAGTGTGGGTGTGTGTACACCCTGTAACAATAATGGTGGGAATTCCACCTCCACCTCCGATTCACACGTGCAGCTCCTGTCACAAAGCACTTATCTGGCGGGGTGTGAAGCGAAGCTGTCGCCGGTCACGCCAATCTCCAGACAATGCACTCCACAGGAAAAACAGCTGCAAAAATGAGTTCAGACTAAACACAGTTAGTTAAACGGCTGAGAATATTACCTCTCGCTGAAGTCAATATCTCGGCGATGTGGTGGAGGTGTCTTCCTGCTTTTATTCCAGGTGAGATGCAGATGATCGGTGACAGCTGTCATGGTTGATGAGTGACAGCTGTCACCTCAGCTGTTCCTGTAGGCGGCAGCGCCCTCTCATGCCTGAAGCCCGCACTTCAGGCAGTGCGCCCTCTGGTGGTGGGCCAGCAGTACCTCCTCTTCTGGCGGCCCACACAACAGGACCCCCCCCCTCAACGGGCGCCTGAGGACTGAGAATGCGGAATGGCCCTATGTAATGGTCTTTCAACTTTGGAGAAGCCACTTGGAGAGGTATGTCCTTGGTTGATAGCCATACCTCCTGCCCGGGCTGGTATGCTGGGGCCGGGGACCGTCGACGGTCTGCATGGGCTTTTGCCCTCGTCCAGGCCCTCAACAAGGCCGAACGGGCGGTGCGCCACACCCGACGGCATCTCCGCAGGTGGGCCTGGACCGAGGGCACACCGACCTCTCCCTCCACCACAGGAAACAAAGGGGGTTGGTACCCAAGACACACCTCAAACGGGGAGAGGCCGGTGGCAGAGGACACTTGGCTGTTGCGCGTACTCGATCCAGGCCAGGTGTTCACTCCAAGCCGTCGGGTGTGTGGATGTAGTACAATGTAGGGCCTGCTCCAACTCTTGATTGGCCCGTTTGGCCTGTCCGTTAGTCTGAGGGTGATACCCAGACGAGAGGCTCACGGTGGCCCCCAGTTCCCGGCAGAAACTCCTCCACACCTGCGAGGAGAACTGGGGACCGCGATCCGAAACGATGTCTGTAGGTATCCCATGCATCCGGACGACATGGTGGACCAGGAGATCCGCCGACTCCTGGGCCGATGGGAGCTTCGGGAGGGCCACGAAGTGGGCCGCCTTGGAGAACCGGTCCACTATCGTGAGGATGGTGGTGTGCCCCCGGGACGGCAGGAGGCCCGTGACGAAATCCAGACCGATGTGGGACCAGGGGCGATGAGGCGCAGGAAGTGGCTGCAGGAGTCCCTGTGCCTTCTGGTGGTCCGCCTTGCCCCTGGCACAGGTGGTGCAGGCCTGGATGTAAGCCCGGACGTCAGCCTCCAGAGACGCCCACCAGAAGCACTGGCGGACCACTGCCACGGTCCTACGCACCCCTGGGTGGCAGGAGAGCTTGGACCCATGACAGAAGTCCAGGATGGCAGCTCTGGCCTCTGGTGGGACGTACAGTCTGTTTCTCGGTCCTGATCCGGGCTCCGTGCCAGGGCCTCCCGGACGGTCTTCTCCACGTCCCAGGTTAGGGTAGCCACGATAGTGGACTCCGGTAAGATGGGTTCCGGTGGATCTGACAGCTCGGTCTTGACTTCTTGTTCGTGCACCCAGGACAGGGCATCCGACCTCTGGTTTTTGGTCCCGGGGCGGTAAGTGATTCGGAAGTCAAAACGGCCGAAAAACAGTGACCAGCAGGCTTGCCTGGGGTTCAGTCGCTTGGCGGTCCTGATATACTCCAGGTTCCGGTGGTCAGTAAAAACCGTGAAAGGCACTGACGCTCCCTCCAGCAGGTGTCTCCACTCCTCAAGAGCCTTTCACCGCAAGGAGCTCTCGATTGCCCACGTCATAGTTCCGCTCTGCTGGGGTCAACCTGCGGGAAAAATAGGCACACGGGTGAAGAACCTTATCGGTCTCTCCGCTCTGGGATAGCACGGCTCCTATCCCTGAGTCAGAGGCGTCCACTTCAACCACAAACTGGCGACTAGGATCGGGCTGGACCAAGACAGGTGCAGTCGAGAAGCGCTGTTTCAACTCCCTGAACGCGGCATCGCACCGATCCGACCAGGTGAAGGGAACTTTTGGTGAGGTCAGGGCTGTCAGGGGGCTAACTACCTGACTATACCCCTTAATGAACCTCCTGTAAAAATTTGCGAAGCCGAGGAACTGTTGCAGCTTCCTACGGCTCGTAGGTTGGGGCCAGTCTCTCACCGCTGCGACCTTGGCCGGATCCGGAGTGACGGAGTTGGAGGAGATGATAAACCCCAGGAAGGACAAAGAGGTGCGGTGAAACTCACACTTCTCGCCCTTCACAAACAGCCGGTTCTCCAACAACCGCTGCAGGACCTGACCTACATGCCGTACATGGGTCTCAGGATCCGGAGAAAAGATGAGTATATCGTCCAGATATACGAAGACGAATCGGTGCAGGAAGTCCCGCAAGACGTCATTAACCAAAGCTTGGAACGTCGCGGGGGCGTTTGTGAGGCCGAACGGCATGACCAGGTACTCAAAATGACCTAACGGGGTGTTGAATGCCGTCTTCCGTTCGTCTCCCTTCCGGACCCGAACTAGGTGGTATGCGTTCCTAAGATCCAGCTTTGTGAAGATTTTGGCTCCATGCAGGGGGGTGAACACCGAATCCAACAAAGGCAATGGGTATCGGTTGCGAACCGTGATCTCGTTCAGCCCCCGGTAATCAATGCATGGATGAAGACCGCCATCTTTTTTGCCCACAAAAAAGAAACCTGCTCCCATCGGAGAGGTGGAGTTACGGATCAGCCCGGCAGCTAAGGAGTCCTGGATGTAGGTCTCCATTGATTTGCGCTCAGGTCGGGAGAGGTTGTACAGCCTGCTGGACGGGAACTCCACGCCTGGCAACAAATCGATGGCACAATCGTACGGACGGTGCGGGGGAAGGGTGAGTGCCTGATCCTTGCTAAAAACGTCAGCAAGATCGTGGTACTCAACCGGCACCGCTGACAGATTGGGGGGAACTTTGACCTGCTCCTTAGCCTGGGAACCGGGAGGAACCGAGGATCCCAAACACACCCAATGGCAGGTCTCGCTCCACTGTACCACCACCCCGGACTGCCAATCAATCCGGGGATTGTGTTTTAGCGTCCAGGGGAACCCTAGAATCACACGGGAGGTAGAGGGAGTCACAAAAAACTCAATCTCCTCCCTATGATTCCCTGACACTACCAGAGTTACTGGTAGTGTCCTGTGTGTGATTAAAGGGAGTAGGGTGCCATCTAGTGCTCGCACCTGCAATGGTGAAGGAAGTGCCACCAGAGGGAGCCCTACCTCCCTGGCCCATCTGCTGTCTAGCAGATTCCCTTCTGACCCTGTGTCTACCAGTGCTGGGGCCTGAAGGGTTAAATCCCCGCTAAGGATTGTAACTGGGAGCCGTGTGGAAATGTGTGTGTGTCCCACGTGAATTTCTTGGCCCACCCTAAGCCCAGTTTCTAGGGGCGGGCATTGGTGTTTAACCGTTCGGGGCAATTACTCAATTGGTGCTCAATTGAGCCGCAAACAAAACACGCCCCGCGGGGAAGCCTCCTCTGTCTATTCGGTGGTCTGAATGTGGCCCTGCTCGTGTCCATAGCTTCGTCAGCAGGGGGAGCTGTCGCCCCACGGGACGTAGAGGCCAGGGAGCGTGGGAAGGGCGGACCTTTTTCGGACCCGGAAGGAAGAGGGACGGTGCGCGCCTGGCCGCGCCCTTCGTCTCGTTCCCGACGGCGTTCTTCCAACCGATTGTCCAACCGTATAACAAGATCGATAAGCCCATCTAATTCCCACGGTTCATCCTTGGCCACCAGGTGCTCCTTCAGGACTGATGACAGTCCGTTTACGAAGGCGGCGCGGAGCACAGCATTATTCCAGCCGGACCTCGCAGCCGCGATGCGGAAGTCGACTGCATAAGCGGCTGCGCTCCGGCGTCCCTGTCTCATTGACAGCAGCACGGTTGAAGCGGTCTCTCCCCTGTTAGGGTGATCAAACACTGTTCTGAACTCCCTCACAAACCCAGTGTACGTGTGAAGGAGCCGTGAATTTTGCTCCCAAAGCGCTGTAGCCCAAGCGTGTGCCTCTCCCCGAAGCAGAGTAATCACATAAGCTATTTTACTAGCGTCTGACGCGTACATGACGGGACGTTGTGCGAAGACGAGCGAACACTGCATGAGAAAGTCCGCGCACGTCTCCACACAACCTCCGTACGGCTCAGGAGGGCTTATGTATGCTTCAGGGGATGGTGGGAGGGGTTGTTGAACCACCACTGGAACATTCATATCCTACACAGGGTCGGCAGGAGGAGGAGCTGCAGCAGCGCCCTGAGCGCTCGCCTCCACCTGCGCGGAGAGAGGCTCCACCCTGCGGTTCAGGAGGATGTTTTGCTCGGTCATTTGATCCAACCGAGCCGTAAAGGCGGTGAGAATGTGCTGCAGCTCACCAATCACGCCTCCTGCAGACGCCTGCGCTCCCTGCTCTCCCATTGGTCATTCAACAGCCGGGTGACGCCCCTCGGAGTCCATGACGCTGGCCGAGATATCCTGTTGGGAAAGTGTAGTGACACGGACCCACAACAGGGGGCGTAAATGAATGGACAATAGAATGAGTTAAATTTGAACACTTTACTGTTGTGAATGCCACAACCAAACACAGCAGATTACAGAATGAATACAAGTCAATCAATAAAGGTGTCGTGTGGGCAGGCTCGACGATAGGAGACGCCCGTCTGGAGACGAACCGGAACCACACGATTTCCACCGCCACCGAACCCGAGGGATACTGGAGCCGCCAAGTCCCGAAGTCCCCAGGTGGCCACCGTCTCAGCGTGTCGGATCTGGTACTGCTGGCGGAAAACAAAGACAGTCAAGTGTGGGTGTGTGTACACCCTGTAACAATAATGGTGGGAATTCCACCTCCACCTCCGATTCACACGTGCAACTCCTGTCACAAAGCACTTATCTGGCGGGGTGTGAAGCGAAGCTGTCGCCGGTCACGCCAATCTCCAGACAATGCACTCCACAGGAAAAACAGCTGCAAAAATGAGTTCAGACTAAACACAGTTAGTTAAACGGCTGAGAATATTACCTCTCGCTGAAGTCGATATCTCGGTGATGTGGTGGAGGTGTCTTCCTGCTTTTATTCCAGGTGAGATGCAGAAGATCGGTGACAGCTGTCATGGTTGATGAGTGATAGCTGTCACCTCGGCTGTTCCTGTAGGCGGCAGCGCCCTCTCGTGCCTGAAGCCCGCACTTCAGGCAGTGCGCCCTCTGGTGGTGGGCCAGCAGTACCTCCTCTTCTGGCGGCCCACACAACAGGGTCGGTTTATTATCTAAGAGACCTTGTATATATATATATATATATATATATATATATATATACACACATTTGTTACTTAAGTAGAAGTATAGATACTGCAGTTTAAAAACACTCTGGTAAAAGTTGACGTATCAACTTGACCTCTTTACTCAAGTAAAAGTGAAAAAGTATGTGCCCCAAAACCTACTTAAAGTATAAAAGTATAAAGTAGCCTTTAAAAAAAAAAAAAGGTAGATGCCACTATATGAATTGAAAGCTTAATTTAAAAACTGATTCGTTCTACATGTGGCCCAAGACCCAAAACCCAAAATTACCCCCCAACACCACCTGCACGAAAATGTTTCAATTCTAGAAGCTCTGAAATGCAATCTGGGACTATTCCAGGCAATAAACTGCAGTGAGTGCAGCATCCATTTAGTGAAGAAAAAAAACCCACAACTTTCCTTATTCAAATTCATTCCAGTAGTATTCTGCTCTTACTAGGATGCAGCAGTTTTCTAGTTTGGCAGATAGTTCTGGAGAAAATCACTGAAGAAATAAACAAATTGAAAATATGGTTTGACCGAAACAAACTGTCATTAAATAAGACAGGGATGAAATGGAGGTGTAAGAGTCACTAGGTGTTCACAGGAAACACTTATTTATTTATGTATGTATGTATTTATTTATGTATGTTCATTGTTAGTTGCTTTTATATTTTCTGTTGTGTTTCTATTCAGGTTCTTTTTGCCTCTTTCTCTAAAATTGTATATAATAATCATTAGATTATTAATATATAAACAAAAATAAATGTAAGAAATATTACAATTTGAAAACAAATGCACCCGAACGTGATGAGAGCTGCAATTGAAATGCCATAGACATGCTAACGCGTTAGCGTCGCTCCCGTTTTTAAGTTATAAAATACATCTATCAACTGTTTCAGAAGACCATAACAGGTCGGTTTAACATAGAAAAGGTAAATAATACTCACAGAAGTATGCTATTTAGGGTTTTAGTGGGGGAAAATTAAGCAAAAGAAAGAAAGAATAAACAAAGCAATAGGTCGAAGCATTGCTTCAATCTGCGAACCACTGCTTCGATTGGTTCACGGTTCAAAGCAAAGCCGTGCTGCAGAAAACTTGATTACAGGCACACATGACGTGAAATATATATATATACACACATTAAACTGAAGCCAAGAGTAATGAGGATGTTTGTTTTAAAAATGTAAGGAATAGAAAGTACAGATACTTGTGTGAAAATGTAATGAGTAGAAGTCAGAAGTAGGCAGAAAAATAAGTAATGGAGTAAAGTATAGATACCTAAAAAGTGTACTTAAGTACATTAACAAAGTATTTGTATATATATATATATAGCTGTAAATTGTACTTTAAAAAAGTTCTCCAAATCATCAGTGTTTTTGAGGTTTAACTAAGCAACAACAAAACAACAAGCAGCTTTCAAAAACACATCTTCCAAGCAGCTACAATTTCAGCCTCCGCACCGGTTACAGCATCCATCCACGTTTTTTAAGATGTCCCATAATGGTCATACTTAAATTGGCTGTTTAATATCAAGGTCTTGTTGTCTGACATCATATGCACTTTCTGCTACAAAGCGATCTGCAGTGCTCAAAAGAAGCGATAAACTTGAGCTGCTTTATTTTTCTTCTGTCAAAAAGTCTGTCTCATTGGACATTGTGTGCACCTTCTTACATCACAAAAATCACATTTTCATGAGATGCTCTCTGTGTGTCTCTATTCTTCACTCTCTCATGCAGTAACAGAAAACAAAACATTACAGTGACATTTAGGGCCTGATTTACTAAAGGTTCACATGTGTAAAACCGTGCGCAAACACCACAGCTCCCGCAAAAAAATGTGCATGTCAGTTAACTGCATTCTGAGGATTGCATCTTTCAAATGCACAAAACAGCATGTATCGTCCATTTAGCATATTTGCCTTCATAAACATCCAACTTGTGGTGTGCCACCCGAGTTCGTAAATTGTGGGTGTTCAACAGGAATTTATAGTGGCCTGTTTTTAACAAGACATCAACAGCTTAATAAAATTAAATTCAACATTTGTCATGTCTTTCTATGTAATAGAAATATAAACAAAGTCCTATGTGCTTCTGTCCAGCGCAGCCTGTATGCACATTGATGCAACAGTTTATGGTCAGGACTGTAGACAGCTCTGTGGACAGTATGGAGAGCAGCCGTTGACAGCCACCTACATATAAAACACACAGTGAGGCAAATAAGTATTTGATCCAGTGTTGATTTTGCAAAATCGACATGGTTTGTCATGGGAGGTATACACTGATTGGCACAAGTTCAAATTATCTTGTGTTAGTTTCTTTTAGATGATAATCTTCAAATGCACCTTCCCATGACAAGGTGCATTTCACGCGGGATGAATTCACATGCATTTTGTTGCATGAAATAAGTATTTGATCACCTACCAACCAGCAAGAATTCTGGCTCTCACAGACCTGTTAGTCTTTCTTTAAGAAGCCCTCCTATTCTGCACACTTTACCTGTATTAATTGCACCTGTTTGAACTCGTTACCTGTAAAAAAAAGACATCTGTCCACACACTCAATCAATCACACTCCAACCTATCCAACATGGCAAAGACTAAAGAGCTGTCTAAGGACACCAGGGACAAAAATGTAGACCTGCACAAGGCTGGGATGGACTACAGGACAATAGGCACGCAGCCTGTCAACAACTCATTCATTTTTTGAGTTGGTAAATGTTCAATAAATGACGGTTTCAGTTTAAATGTGTGTCTTATGTTGTGCCAAGTGGCTGGTTGAATTTCATTTTGTGCTTCTGGCCATTAACACACATAGAAACCTCATTTAGGGCTCCTTCACACATAGTGCAAATTTGGCTGATTTGCGCATAAAGTGCGCATGAAGCAGGAATTGTATGCAAAACGTGTAGCATCATAGATGCTTCTCACACCTCTTACACCTGTTGCTACAAATATTTGTGCATAGCAGCAGAAAGATAGAGTGTGCACTGTGTGAGCCCATCGAACCCTCTCGTGGCAGCTATCAGCCACATTCCAGGTGACACACACGAACATCTAACACCTCTCGCATGGCACTTAGAAAATATGTGGCCATTAACACTATTAACATGACAACAGTCAGCAGACAATCACTGTCATGCTGGCAGTGAAAATTGTCTAAGTGCCCCAGAGTGTGGCTTTGGTCTGTGCACTGAACTGACAGGAGGCAGGTCTGTCGTTGTGAACATCCCAGCTGGACAACATGTACTGTGTTTGGATGGACATGGACTAACAACTGACCACTGTGATACGCGTGTGTCTGTTTGTACATAAATAATACGTGGACATAAATAAAAGCATATGTCGCCATGGCGACGGGCTGCAGTGAGCACGCACGCTGCAGCCCTTTGACAGGCTGCCCCCAGTTTGAAACAGACCAGATCATAACACGCAGCGGGTGATCTGACTGTCACGTCATCCACGTGAGCTCTGTTCCACATGACGCGGTATCAGTCCTGCGGCGCACTGTCCATAAGACCCGCTGATGTTCAGAGGCACAGATCACAAAAAGCAGGTAAGAACTCTGAACTTTAACAGCTGTTATTTTCCAAAGGTATGTATTTATTCAATCTTAAGCTTAATGTAGTGTTCAAGCACAAAACGTGACTGATGAGGAGAAAAAAAAAGACTTTTAAAAATGACTTCATCACACAAAATGAACTGGAGTCAGAATTAAAATACAAGCTGCTGCTTTTTGTTATTTTTCAAAGTTATTATAAGCTGCAGCTATATGTTTTATTAATTACCTCCGCCAAGGAGATCATGTTTTCAGTCGAGTTTGTTTGTCTGTCTGATGTCAGCAGGATATGGAGTTAAAATTGTCTCAATATTTGTAAATGCACACAGGGTGATCTACAAATAATCATTGATTTGCAAATGTGTTCAGATATCCACAAATGCAAATTTCATATTTGTAACTTGTAAATTGGTCTTTGCAAATAATGTTGTATTTGCAAATATATATTTGTAAAAAAAAAAAAATTACATTTGTAAAACAGGAAATTGTATTTATGAATTGAGTTTCAGCATTTGTGGATCACCAATTACATGCATTCATCCCTTTCCTCTGCGACGTCATTTTGAGACTCTTTTCGCAAACACAGATCCACAAACAAATGCCGACTGATTTACAAATACACACTCATGCACACTGGATATCCACTAGATGGCAGTGTGGTTCCATTCATTGATGTGGAAAACTGAAACTATATGCTCCCGGAAGACTCTTTAATCGTGATCGCTACTGAGTTTTTAAAATGCTTATCGCAAAGCGTTCTTTTTTATGACATCATGCAAGTTTTATAAGTCCGCGGACGCTGATCTGTGTAGATACAAATCAGTTTCCTCGGATCCGCGGAGTTTCGAGAATAAATGCCACTCAAAGCCTGGCTGTTGCGACAGTTGTCGTAAAGCGGGACTGGTTGGTTGCTGCGGTGACACTGTGTGGTTCCTGTGTGATGTGTGATGTTCCTGTGTGTGATGCTTAGCTAAATGTAGCATGTGTACATCGCAAACTTTTAGAACTTTCAAGTTTTTAAAAGAAGAATTTTGCAGCATGTCTGTGTCACGGAGCACGCACAGGCGCAATGCTGTTTAATACGCTTATTTAAACCACTGTGTTAAAGAGTACAACACTAACACCCCCGCCTCCCTCCCCATGATGAAATCCGCGGACACATCATAATTTTAAAAAATAATTGACCTTGCAGACAATATCACCACATAGATACCCATCCATCAGACCCTCCATTACGGTAATGTGAAATGATTTATTCTGAAATGTCGGTCTTCTCTCATCCGGGAGCATATAGTTTAAGTTTGCCACATCAATGAATGGAACCACACTGCCATCTAGTGGATATCCAGTGTGCATGAGTGTGTATTTGTAAATCAGTCGGCATTTGTTTGTGGATCTGTGTTTGCGAAAAGAATGTCTCAAAATTACATCACAGAGGAAAGCGATGAATGCAAAAATGCTAAAACTCAATTCACAAATACAATTTCCAGTTTTACAAATGTGATTATTTGTAGATCACCCTGTGTGCATTTACAAATATTAATGAGACAATTTTAACTCCATAGCAGGATAACTCAAAATGTTTTGAACTGATTTTGATGAAATTTTGTGGAGTTTAGTGGTGATTCGGATCACGATCCGGATCCAGGAATTTTTTTAAAGGATTCTTCACCATTGCGGGATAGGGGGAATTTTGACATTCTAGTTTCTAACTCCACAAAAACAAGGCAGAAAGGCTTGAAAAAAATTAGTGTGTAACATAGTCAAATGTTCTATCAAACAACAAAGTTTGGTGATGATCGGATCCGGATTCTGGACCTGGTAATCCAGAATATGCAAAAATATAGGGAAAATAGAAAATGTCAGTGTGAGGTGACAAATGAAGCTAGAGATGCACAACTAACACCAAATTGTAGCTGAATCTGTACTGATTCAGGAAGGTGTCATCAGATTTGATGTAGCTTCAAATGTTATGGAGCTAGATCCAGAATAAAACCGCCATTACCGAAAAATCGTTTTTATACAATAACTTTTGAACTAATAAAGACATAAAAGTGATTCCAAGCTCTAGTGGTATGTTTTCATGGTCAAGGATGTCAAATATAAAGGAAAGAAAAGTGTATGTATCATAGTTTTGGTTGTAACACTGAATTGTTAAATAGATTACTGTGCCAAGGAGGGAATCTCTTTAGGGTCAGTGACCCTATGGCCTTGTTAGTAAACTATGTCAAATACAACACACTGCAAAGAGGAAATCCCTCATGACAAACTATACAGGGCTGGGGAGCACAATGAATTTATTAGATGGACTATCATTTGGCATTATTATATTTTAGTGGCAATGAATATCACTATCCAGATTACTTAGCAAAAGCAAAGTGATGAGTCAGCAGTGGTTAAGTTCTGGTTCAGTGCACATCACTGAACAAAGTACACAAGGTGCAAAACCCAGGTGTTGATGAATCATGCCTAGGATCCAGAAAACCCAGAGGCTGACATCAGCACCTTACTGTCGCATATATTCTGCTTCGGTGCACTTCACTGAATATATAGAAGGTGCACTTCATTATGTAGCACATGCAACACTTAAAAAATTGTTCTATTTCAGAATTTACTGTTATTTATTTAGAGAAGTGGTTCATAAATGTTAAAAAAATTCATATATTTGCAGTTTAGTTGAATAATAAATTGAATTTTGTCTCATTTGTTTTTGTCTATAAGCACATGCAATATCAATATCAGTGCTCATATGACAGTAGCTTCTGGGAAAGGTGCAAGTTGCAATAAACTGTGATGCCAAGCGCTAAGGATACATGCTGTCTAGTCACAGCAGATGAAACTTTTTTTTACTACTGAGCAAACATCATTGTTAGACTTTTTTAGGTTCAATGATTCCACGGCGTGTAGATGTTATGGCGTCAGTGACCCCATGGCCTTGGCTGAGGTTTGCACTCTCTGAGTGCTTCTAGTTTCAAAGTGCGTTACCTCTTATTTTATTCTGATTTATTTATACAAAAATAGGGGTAGCCAAATCAGCCTGCATTGCTCTGTTCAGTTTATATCAAAGTTTTCCTGCACGTCTGTGTATTTTTTCCTTCTTTATAAGAGTTTGGTGTTTGCATTTGCTGCACAAAGGTTTAAAACACAATAATATGTTCACACTTTTCTTTATAGCAGTTCTGTAATTACCTCCGCCAAGGAGGTTATGTTTTCGGTTGCGGTTGTTTGTTTGTCTGTCTGTTTGTCAGCAGGATAACTCAAAAAACTTTGAACGGATTTTGATGAAATTTTGTGGAGTGGTTGGAAATGACAAGAGGAACAAGTGATTAAATTTTAGTGGTGATCCGGATCACGATCTGGATCCCGATGCTAACGCGTTAGCATGTCTATGGCATTTTCAATGTTAAAAGTTAGCATTAAGCAGTTGCAGCTGTCATCACGTTCGGGTGCATTTGTTTTCAAATTGTAATATTTCTTAAATTTATTTTTGTTTATATATTAATAATCTAATGATTATTATATACAATTTTAGAGAAAGAGACAAAAAGAAATACATCACTGTGCCAAGGAGGGAATCTCTTTAGGGTCAGTGACCCTATGACCTTGTTTAGAGAAGTGTTTCATAAATGTTAAAAAATTCATATATTTGCAGTTTAGTTGAATAATAAATTGAATTTTGTCTCTTATTTGTTTTTGTCTATAAGCACATGCAATATCAATATCAGTGCTCAGATGACAGTAGCTTCTGGGAAAGGTGCAAGTTGCAATAAACTGTGATGCCAAGCGCTAAGGATACATGCTATCCAGTCACAGCAGATGAAACTTTTTTTTACTACTGAGCAAACATCATTGTTAGACTTTTTTAGGTTCAGTGATTCCACGGCGTGTAGATGTTATGGCGTCAGTGACCCCATGGCCTTGGCGGAGGTTTGCACTCTTTGAGTGCTTCTAGTTTCAGAAATGCAACAGAAACAACCACAAATCAGAAAAAGTTGGGACTATATGTAAAATGAAGATGAAAATAAAAATGTTGCACTTTCCAGTTTCTCCACTCACAGAAGTCAAAAGTTCTTCCAGAGTTGTGTCTTGATGGCTTCCCTCACTTGTCTCCTTCCAGGATGGACATTTAGTTTTTGAGAACTGCCTACCTGACACAGATTTACTATAAAGTACCACACTGTTTGTATTTCTGAATGATTGATATAAATAAAGTCTAAGAAATAGTCACTGATTTGAAAATGTTCATGTTTTCATCCCCTGACGTTTCTCAGAAAATGCTGCAGGCCTTAATTTAGGAAATTCTGTCTGATCCGACTAGTCGACTAATTGCAAAAATAATCGCTGACTAGTTGACTATCAAAATAGTCGTTTGTGGCAGCCCTAGTCTGCTTATACGAGCTGTTACGACAGGAACTGCCCTGAGTTGTACATATTCGCGCTATGTATGAAGAGGCCCTTATACTGCTGATTGGATCATAGTTTGTCACATATGTATAAAATACATAACAAAAAGTGAATTTTAAACCACCATTAAACAAAATAAGAGTAAACATGGTGCCAAATCCAGGACAAAAGCCTTGTTCATGATTTAGAAATAAATAAATAAACTGAACAGTTTCTGTTCTTAAATTCTGGATAGTACAGCAATATATTAAAAATAAAAAAAGTGGATGCAAAGTTTATCATTTTAAATATAATGTAATTTTGTTTCAATTCTGAAATTCTTTTGAATTAAATCTCTTTTTCCTTTTCATTTTTCAGCTCTTTACACTTTTTTTGTTTTTTTACTTTTAGATCATATTTAGGCTTCTGACCCTGATCTGGCTTGGACTTTAATTGGAAGCAATGTAGAAGAATGTGACAGCTTAACTTAGAATCTACCCATTTAGGGATGGACCGATCCAATCCCGGATTGGTATCGGGTTCCGATACCGAAGTAATTCACGTATTGGAAAATACCGATCCAACCTGCGATATAAATAGTCTTTTTGTTTAATGATTCCCTTATCAGCCCTTCAGAGCAGCCGTTGTTTTTTGAGTGTGTTTGTCGGGAAAATGATGATTCCTCTACGTTGATTACAGACCCTGCAGTGGCTCTGTAATCAACCGTTTCTGCAGCGCGACACCACTTTGAAGTATGCACCAATAAAGCAATGCTTCGATCCACTGGCTTGTTGGTTCTTTGATTCGCTGCTCTTCAGAAAAGGCAAGTCCACTTCTTAACCCCTCTCAAAGCCATTAAAATATCATGAGTCACTTTTGTGTGTATTAAAGTTACTAACTGGGACTCTTGTCTCGTTGCAGTCAAAAAACGAGAATCGTCCTCCGTTCCATTGGCACAGCTCCAAACGCTGCACGGCTCTCTGCCAAGACAGAGTCCGGTTGGAATTAATAAGTTCAAAATGAAATGCCGCTTTAAATAAAATGACACCTCTTACAAACTTTGTAATACAGACAAGAAAATACAATAGACTAAAACGTTTATTTTGTTTCCCAAAATGAGACGACCTGCATTCTTTATAAATTACATCCTGACGTGCAGCACAGCGAGCTGCAAGAGCTCAGCTCAGATGTATGGAAAGACATTTATGCTAATAATGTCTGAAAGGAAATGCTTTTGACAATAACTACAAATTTTGTTTATTTCTATTTATGTCCAGAGATAAAGGATGCACCTTGTAGAGTTTATTATGTCCAGAGTTTAAGGATCCAGTGACCAATTTCATATTTATTTTCTTTAAGACTCAATAAAAAAAATTGTTCAATTTCAATTCAATTTCAAGTTAATCGGCTTATAAAGCGCCAAATCACAACAAAAACCATCTCAAGGCACCTCACATACACCAGTTCAACATAAAAAAATTAAATAAATAAATGAATATTAAAAAATACAAATACATAATTAAAAACAGAAGTAAAAGAATAAAACAGATAAAAAATAAAAAAAAACTATTCATAAGAAAGAGAATTAAAATAGGCTTTAAGGTTTGACTTAAAAATGTCCACAGACTCCAATTGCCTCACGGTCGCAGGAAGACCGTTCCACAGAGCGGGTACACGATAAGAAAAAACTCTTTGACTCGCTGACATAGAAAACCTGTAAAGCCTACTTTTAGTATACAAAAAATTCACAAGAGGTATTGATAAGGAATCGGATCGATAAGCGGAATCAATAATGGTATCTATCAATAAAATCTTATCGATACCCATCCCTAGTTACGATTGGAGACATTGTTTCTGAAAGAAACAAACATGAATTAAACTGTTAACCCTTTAAATATGTCCTGTATTTACAATGAATGATGTATGTATTTATTTATTCTTTAAAATTATATGTATGATGACGTGGGGGCTTTGTTGTTGCTGGAGCAACAGTATGTTAAGCACAATACATGCCAACGTTTCGAATTTGCAAAATACAGATGCTATCAGCACCTGCTAAATTTCCTTTGGCCTTGATAAATTGTATTGTGTGTGCACACCTCACCTATTTTCACGTATCCTCTTACAATTGTGCACACTCAGTTGGACAAACCCCAAATTGCATATTCTTGAAGGTAAATGCTCTACAGTAAATTAACAATACTCATTATTTTGTGCGTTTGACAGATGCTATTCTTGTTGCACACTATTAGCAACTCAGCATGCAGGTGTATTTGCAAATGCAATAGTGTTTATGCACATGCAGACCTTGTGGGCTGGGTTTTTTTTTTTTTTTTTTTGGTGTTTTTATACACGCACACCTTTAGAAAATCAGGCGCTTGATCTTGTGGAATGTTCGGATCAGTGACTTCCAGTGGCCAAATGCATGTCGAGTCCAACAAGCAATACTAGGTGATGTTAATCTAAAGTGTTCTCTTGGGTCTGGTGTATTATTCTATATAATGTTTGTACGTGTGCATTTGTGAATTTGCTTTTTCCCATAAGTCTATCTTGTAATGCATTATAAGTTTGTATCAACAGTGATTTTATTTTAATTTGCAGAGAGAGAGAGAGAGAGAGAGTGTGTGCGTATGTGTGTGTGTGTTGCTTTTATTGTGACTTTGCAACAGTATTTTCCACTTACATAATGAGGACATGCCCCAAATGGGCTCACAGCCTCTGTGCAAGTCTGGTTAGCATCTGCCTTTAAAATGGGGTAAAATGTCTTCTTACTGTCACAGTGGATCTTGCATTCTAATGTCTTGATCGGTCCGCTGGTCCAGATCAGCCTTCTTTGTTAATTGTGCCATGAATCAGTTCAGAGTGGTTCAGCACCCCAAAGTTTGAGAAGCACTGATGTAGTCTGATGACTGAAACTCCTCCATACCACACAGTATTCTCTTTGTAGTTTTAGACACTGCATTTTGTTACAGAGTTTTATATGCATTAACATACTGAAGACCAATTTAAAGGAAAAGCTAGAGGCTGAATATGTCTCAGGCAAATGCTATTAGTTGTGAAAGTTGGAACATCTGGCTTAAGAGCTTCACTGTTGCTCCAGAGTCTCAAGCAGAGGAGGATTACTGCTGTGGCATTTGGTTAAAGCTGATTCAGCATGGAATTAGATGGCCTATATGGATCTTGGCTTGGGACTGTGTGACAGTTTTCTTTTAATATGAATATAGAGTGTTCTGAGTTTTCAAAACTGCAGAGATTGTAAATCCCAGCATCATGCTTCTGACTGATAATGCATAGTTGCTGAGTGCTTTATCTCACATTCTCTGGTTTTGGGCATAAAATCGACTTTCACCCATTTCATATTTTTCTATAAATTTTTATTTGTCTATCTGTCTTTAATTTCTCAGCAGGATGTTCAAGAGTGTGTCTGTTGTGTGTTCGAGGCCGTTTTAGGTTTAGCAGTTTGCCTCTGTCATATCTATCTGGATAGGTGCCAAAAGAGAGGAAGACATAAATTTATTTGATTCTACCTTCATTCATGCTGGGGGTCACTATTGGCCGAAGTGCCTTCCAGTGCATCCATTTTGTTTTCCAACAACACAGTGCTGGAACACGCAAAAGGCAGTTTTATGCAGTTTTTTGGAGAGCCCAACTGATTAGGGATTTGACTGATCAGAATCTTGTCTGATAAGATGTAATTCGCGTATCGGAAAATGCCGATCCAACCCGCAACATTTTCCGATACCGGCGAAGAGCCACTGTGAAACCTCTCAACTGCTGTTGTTTGCACTCTGCTTATTTACTGCCGAGGAGAGGAAGTTTTCTGAAGCCGGGCTGTTTGAGAGAGCTCTCTTCTGCAGTGTTCTAGCTGCGATTAGTAGCAAATTTCTGCTCAGCTCTCGGGTTCAAATTGTCTGTTTGTCGAGCACGGATTTTACAAAAAAATTAAGAGGAGAAGCCAAGGAGGAGAAGCCGAAGAGGTTCTGTCTGCTGAAAGGGAAAAAGTCTCCATTAAAATCCTGCGCATGAGCGTTGCTGAAGATACATTTATTTTACAATTGAAAGGCTTTGTGTTTCCAAAAAGATTGAAGTTTGCGCAGCACGAAAACCACTGTTTTCGAGAGGAAGAAAACGGAGAGAGAGAGCGTGAGCGAGAGGGTGAACGAGAGACAGGCAGGGAGAGAGTGCTGTCTTTTCTCTTTAAGTCTAAAAAAATAAAGCTATAAAAGTCTATAAAAAGTAAAAGTACTTAATTCTTTCACCAAAACATGAAATATAGGCTTTCATCTTAGATACAGCTTTTGGCAAATTGTAGCTCAGCTTTCAGGTCTCCTTTTTAAGAAAATCCTCATATAAATTCTACAATAATGATAATAACAATATTAAAACAAACAGAGCTCTGGTATTGCATCGGAAAAGTATCAGTATTGGCAGATATCCAAATTCAGGTTTCAGGATTGGATCGGAAGTGAAAAAGTGTGGATCTGTGCATCCCTACAACCGATACAGGATTTTTAGACCCGAACAGATTTTGACCTTTGGTTCGAAAATCCAATTATTGCTGATATATTGGCCAATATTCTTTCCCCCCCAGAGAAACACATAGCATAAACAAAGATTTCCCCTAACATTTATTTTGTGTATTTGTTTTTGTAATGAGCAGTGGAGTGCACAGTTCTGCTAATCCGCTGTCAGAGTTGTTCGGAGTTAGACCTGGAAAGAACAACCCAGTTTACACACACATACACACACACAGAAAATGATCACGCCAGAGACACTGAATTTCTTTTTCCTGATCAGGAGAGGCCAAACGAGGAGCTCATCCAGCAAGAACTGTCGTCCGTCCTGAAGGCCCCGCCCATTTGCTTCTCCTTTTTATTGAATATACAACCCCTGGCAATAATTATGGAATCACCGGCCTCGGAGGATGTTCATTCAGTTGTTTAATTTTGGAGAAAAAAAAGCAGATCACAGACATGACACAAAATTAAAGTCATTTCAAATGGCAACCTTCTGGCTTTAAGAAACACTATAAGAAATCAGGAAAAAAAATTGTGGCAGTCAGTAACGGTTACTTTTTTAGACCAAGCAGAGGGAAAAAAATATGGAATCACTCAATTCTGAGGAATAAATTATGGAATCACCCTGGAAATTTTCATCCCCAAAACTAACACCTGCATCAAATCAGATCTGCTCATTAGTCTGCATCTAAAAAAGAGTGATCACACCTTGGAGAGCTGTTGCACCAAGTGGACTGACATGAATCATGGCTCCAACACGAGAGATGTCAATTGAAACAAAGGAGAGGATTATCAAACTCTTAAAAGAGGGTAAAAGAGGGTAAATCATCACGCAATGTTGCAAAAGATGTTGGTTGTTCACAGTCAGCTGTGTCTAAACTCTGGACCAAATACAAACAACATGGGAAGGTTGTTAAAGGCAAACATACTGGTAGACCGAGGAAGACATCAAAACATCAAGACAGAAAACTTAAAGCAATATGTCTCAAAAATCGAAAATGCACAACAAAACAAATGAGGAATGAATGGGAGGAAACTGGAGTCAACGTCTGTTACCGAACTGTAAGAAACCGCCTAAAGGAAATGGGATTTACATACAGAAAAGCTAAACGAAAGCCATTGTTAACACCTAAACAGAAAAAACAAGGTTACAATGTGCTAAGGAAAAGCAATCGTGGACTGTGGATGACTGGATGAAAGTCATATTCAGCGATGAATCTCGAATGTGCATTGGGCAAGGTGATGATGCTGGAACTTTTGTTTGGTGCCGTTCCAATGAGATTTATAAAGATGACTGCCTGAAGAGAACATGTAAATTTCCACAGTCATTGATGATATGGGGCTGCATGTCAGGTAAAGGGACTGGGGAGATGGCTGTCATTACATCATCAATAAATGCACAAGTTTACGTTGATATTTTGGACACTTTTCTTATCCCATCAACTGAAAGGATGTTTGGGGATGATGAAATCATTTTTCAAGATGATAATACATGTTGCCATAGAGCAAAAACTGTGAAAACATTCCTTGCAAAAAGACACATAGGGTCAATGTCATGGCCTGCAAATAGTCCGGATCTTAATCCAATTGAAAATCTTTGGTGGAAGTTGAAGAAAATGGTCCATGACAAGGCTCCAACCTGCAAAGCCGATCTGGCAACAGCAGTCAGAGAAAGTTGGAGCCAGATTGATGAAGAGTACTGTTTGTCACTCATTAAGTCCATGCCTCAGAGACTGCAAGCTGTTATAAAAGCCAGAGGTGGTGCAACAAAATACTAGTGATGTGTTGGAGCGTTCTTTTGTTTTTCATGATTCCATAATTTTTTCCTCAGAATTGAGTGATTCCATATTTTTTTTCCCTCTGCTTGGTCTAAAAAAGTAACCATTACTGACTGCCACAATTTTTTTTCCTGATTTCTTATAGTGTTTCTTAAAGCCAGAAAGGTGCCATTTGAAATGACTTTAGTTTTGTGTCATGTCTGTGATCTGCTTTTTTCTACAAAATTAAACAACTGAATGAACATCCTCCGAGGCCGGTGATTCCATAATTTTTACATACAGCATATAGGAGTGACAACATCACAAAACAATGGAAAGACACAAAGTCTGGTCTCACATTGATATGAAAACTGTTATGGCTTTGAGCCCTCAGTCTCCTAAGCTTCCCATAATAATGTCCAGCCCTGAACTGGTGTTCCGGTTACAGTGCTTTTCCTCAAGGCTGAACCATTAATTAAAGGTACACATCTGTGCTTAGCAAAAACATGACCCTAGCAAAACAGTCTGCACATTCTGGCAAAACAGTCTGCACACTGACTGCTCAAAGATCATCTGCTCACTTTCTCGTTTGACAGTTTTAATGATCACTTGAGCTGTTCAGTATATATGATTACTTTTGACACTAAGTAATTATTTAAAGGAATAATGGTACATGAACTTTCACACATGCATATATGTATATATGAAAAATAGAGAACAGAATCAAAGACATGATCACAGAGAGTACATCAAAGTTAAGACATTAATATTTGATAATATATATATTGATAATATAGAGAAAACCCTGTCATCCACGAACCGCTAATTATCAAAGGTAACTTTTTTGTTAGTGGATTAGCTTTTCAGGTAACTTCAAAAACCATCAGCGGACCACTTACCTTCCGATAAATTTAGTTCTGATAACTTTTAGACTGCTAACTTTTTTTACATAGTAACAGTGAAAAACATTTATAAACCCTGTCTGGCTCCTGTCTGTTAGGTATTTTGCAGTAGTGAGGCAGCTAAGAGGAGCTGAGCTCAACTCTACCCCAGCAGAAGGGCCTGGCCGCCATGGTGCTCCAAAAAAACAAAAAACAAAAGTAATTTCCATTTACAGCATACAGCGATCCATCCATGAGGCTGACGTCCTCAAAAGGAAAGCAGGTTTGACTTATGTTTTTGATTTATAAACCAAATTAATCTGGATAGTTTAACTACATTAATGTCAACTCTGTCATTTGTACAAAGTGAAAATGTAACACATATCTTTTAATATTAAAATAATGCACTAATTCTGACATTTTGAACATTAACACACACAGATGCCAAACTGCGTTATGGGTAAACTGAGCCTGCGATCACTGATTGGTTGATTCATTTAACCAACTTTCAGTTAGCTGATTAGCAGTTATTGAAGCTAACCATTTGGTTAGCTGTGCCCACCACTGGTAATGAGTCCTCACCAAGATGACATGACTAAAGGTGTGACGATACATTCAGTCAACAAGACGATACATGATATTGGGTTCATAAGAACGGGATGAGATGATATTTTGACTATTTATAATCACCTTTGTCAGATCCCGTTATTTTTCTTTAGATACACGGCACACGCTCACCCTCCGATGAGTGCGTTTGTGTACTAAAACCAGCTCTCCGTCTCTGGAGTCCGACCTTCGTGTCTCCACGGGTATTACCCGGCAGGGCTGCACAAAGGCTGTTCAAGCTGGTGGCGAGGAGATTCGTCTAGCCGCTCACTGCCTCCATCCGGACGTCCACCCCGCTGACGCTGATCTCGCACCCCGGTCGAATAGCCTCCTCTGGAACCAGGATACGAGCCGGCGACGCCCGTTAATGGCAGCTCTCCTCTTATGGATCAGGGCTCTTGGAATGTTGCTAGATTTTGAATTTAGTGACTCGTACAGCGAGTCCCCAGGATGCGTTAATTTCATTAAAAACCAGACTAACTTTTTAGAGCACTTTTTGATGTTGTACACCCAATAAACTTTAACTTTTACACCTTAAGAAGCATCAATAAATCCAGTGTCCGAGCCTTAACACTTTAACTGCATGCTTGGAAATTTATTGCAGGTTTTGCAAGTGCTGACAACATAATCAAAATAGGTTATATGATGATAATTTCACAACAGTAATTCAAGTATAATTAGAATAATAATTGGCAGAGATTTTTGTTTTTAATTCAATAATGCTGTCTGATCTTACTTTGACTGGACTGGATTGACTTCTTAACAATTTTTCTAGGAGTGAGGGAAGGAGGTTTTTGATGTTAAAGTCCCCAGCTCGATGAACTTGATTTCCTCTTCATCAGCTATTAGTCGTTAGCTGACCACGATCCTTGTGTGATGTTGTAATCCTTCAGGAAATTAATCCACATAAGAGTTTATTCCTTCTTCAATCAACCAAAAGTTGATCTAATCCATTCTGGTATGCTGTGATGTTCCTTGAGAGAGAAAACGTTGAAACTTCCCCACTCAGGCCAGTGATTATTCTCCAATGCTCTGCTACTCCGTGACTGGACGGCCTGAGTGGGAGTTGAAAACTCTCTCAAATGATCTCTTATGGCTCCAATCCTCTCACTCCACGATTCCAATTGCTGCTCACAAGATGGTCAAGTCTTGTGATCTCCTCGTAGCAGGGGAGAAGTGACAACAGCACCTCTCCCTGGAAGAATAACCCCGTTTCCTGGTATTTCACAGTTTATATATGTGCTGATTCTTGTTGTATTTAGATGAGCTTGGTTACCATGGGGATGCTGGTGACTCAAAACCTCCTCCCTTCTCCTTCCCTTACTGGAAGCCATCTGCGGCCCCTTGCCAGTAACTTATTTCTCAAGTTCCTCTTTTCTGTTAACACTTCAGCTTTTCTGAGAATTCGTTTTTCTAAATCATGTCTTTAGAATCACATCAATCATATTCAATCATTTCATTACAACTCTCTTTCACATAAAATAATTCATATGATCATATACAAACATTTTCATTCCTTATTATTCATTTTCATCTTAATCATTTGATCAGTTGTTTATCATCAGCTTTTCTGGCCTTGTTACAACATCACTTCACTTCCTCTTTCTCTCTGACTCTGCACTCTTTATGAAAAACAACTCATATAATCATTCATTTTACTTATTTGTAACATACTTTTTCTAATCAACTCTTAATTTTTAACACATTAATACTTCATTTGATCATACTTGTCATTTTAGAATCATTCTTAGACATATTCCATCGTCTTCACCACTGAGTTCATTCCATGGGCCTCCCCATTTGTAATGGAAAAGTCCGGTATGACCTCACTTACTCCGGGAAAGTACCAAACACTGTCCAGTTTATTCCAACAGCATGTATATTAATCCCATGGCCCGTATTATATTCCAAGATGAAAACAAGCTGAAAGCAAGCTTAAAGTCATCTTTCCTGACACCTTTTATTTGAGTGAAAGTGACAAAATGCAAAACGATGCGGATGAATTTTAAAATGTTTGAACTCATCATCTTGTGATGAATGTCACCTCAGTTCTACTTTCTGAGTATGAATCGTCATATGCATTAAAGTTCTTTTCTACTTACTCGAAACCGTGTCTCTTCTGTTCTCCTCTCACAGTCCTTGATACAGCTTGTAAATCTCCCATTTCTCTTCTTCGATCAGGATCTCTCCCTTCCCCTGCCTCCCCCTCTCTCTTGACACATGTACACTCTTCCTTCTATTTACAAATGGTTCCTGTGGAAGTCATCAGATTTGTCATTAAATGTGAGATTGTGCTTTTTCTGTTGTGCCTTGAGAGTGAGGATGGTGAAGACATAGCGACACAGTGACTTCTGAGAAGTTTTGAGATTTTCCAAATAAAGCACTTTTCAAAATAAAGGTGGGAAGAGCCACAAAAAACTTCTGACAGACAGCTTATCATCTGAACCAGAAATGTTGTCATGTTTTAGTGCCGTTCACACATAGTACGAATAAGTACAAATCAGGGCGAATCACGGCGGAAAAGCTCATATGAGCGAACCACGAAAACATTGAGCCAATGGCAGGCATGAACGATGCCACTGCGACGGGTTTGTGTACACTCGTTCACGACACCATCGCAGCAGGAACACAGTGCGAGCAGCTGGAGTATGTGTAACCACATTGTGCAGCTGCTGTGATTATAAAAAAGAAAAGATAAATACACACCACCCACAGGATTCGAACCTGTAATTTACAAAAGCTTTGATTGCCAGCCAGAAATACACCATTTAAAAACACTGCATTTTATTGAATCCCTCTTATTAATCGGGCAATACAAGTATGATCCGTCTGTTCCTCTGTAGATGACCCATGGTCACAGACGTACAGTAATGAAATTACATGAATGATGAAGCAGGGCTCTCTTATCATGTCCACATCTGCTGGCAGCATGTCTAGCTGGCCCCGGGTGCGTGTCCAGCCTGACAAGCTTGTCTTGTGGATGGCGTGCTGCAGGACAGACACCGAGTCATGTGGAACAGAGCTCACGTGGGTGACGTGACATTCAGACCGCCCGCTGCGTGTTACGATCTGATGGTCCGTTTCAACTTGGGTAGCCTGTCAGTGTGTGCGACATGCGCCTGCTTGCTGCAGCCCATTGCAACAGCGATATATGGTTTTATTTATGGCCACATGAGGACAGCAAACAGATACACATGCGTCACAGTGGGCAGTTGTTAGTTCATGTCCGTCCAAACACGGTACGTGTTCTCCAGCTGGGACATCCAGAACCAGAGGTCTCCACAGCTGCTCCTGTCAGTAGGCACACCCACTGTCAGTTCAGCGCACACACCAACATGTCACTGTGTCTATGTTATGTGAGCTGTCAGTGAGTCTCTGGTCAGCAGCTGACAGGCGCCTTACTGTGCTGTGTGCACTCAGACCTGCCTGTCTGGCCCCCATGTAATCATGTCTGTGCAGCATATATATCAGTATTTTATGCAAGTGTGCTCCCCCCTCCCCCCAGCACACTACATGTGTCGGGAGAGTGGGTTAGGGTTGGGGGTAGGCGCGAACCACACATATGGCGCATGTGTTAGAATGAATGTCGCCTTCATTTTGTGGGTTTTACTCATGTGGTATGAAAAATATTACCGGTCCGCGAAAAATATCACAAGGGTGTATTGCTATTTATTTTTTAGTGTTTTATCCAATCATATTGGCGTGTCATTTATACGAGGTCTGTTAGAAAAGTATCCTACCTTTTTATTTTTTTCAAAAACCATATGGATTTGAATCACGTGTGATTGCATCAGCCAAGCTTGAACGTTCGTGCGCATGCGTGAGTTTTTTCACGCCTGTCGGTTGCGTCATTCACCTGTGAGCAGGCTTTGTGTGAGCAGTGGTCCACCCCTCTCATTGGATTTTTATTGTGAATAAAATGTCTGACGATTTGGAGCTTTGCTGCATCAATTTTTTCCAGAAACTGTGAGAGACCTCCAGGTGGACACCATTCGGAAAATTCAGATGGCTTTCAGGGACAATTTTATGGGGATTACACAGATTAAGGAGTGCTCCAGCCGGTTTAAAGACCGCCCACAGCTGCTGAGAGCACGCCACGCTCTGAGCGCTGATCGACAGGCTGAATCAACCAGATCATTTCCAACGTGAAGGGTTTGTTGATCCGGGATGTCGTCTGACTTACACAAAAATGGCAGGAGACGTGGACATCAGTACTTTTTCGGCACATTCCACTGTTACAGGAGTTTTTTTCATGGAAAGAGAAGCGGAGGGATGCGCCACAGAGCCGTTCAAAACCACCTCCGTGTTGGTCTCACAGGACGGCTTTGAGATGGCTTTCAGACGGCTTTCTGTGGCTTTTCAGTCGTGTGACTGTCTGAGAAATTGTGGATGAGCCTGGACATGCCAGAACATGTTCTGTGAGGCTTCATCATGGTGTTGCCTTGCGCCATGCGGCACCGCCGCGACACGCGGAATTCCTCCGCACATCTGTCTCAATGTGCCGAAAAAGTGCTGATGTCCACGTCTTCCGCAATTCCTGTGTTAGTCAGACAACATCCCAGATAAAACACAGCGTCCAGTTTGGAAATGAACGGCACATTCCACTGTTACAGGACTTTTTGTCATGGAAAGAGGAGCGGAGGAATTCCGCGGGTCGCGGCGGTGCCGCATGGCGCAAAGCAACGCCATGATGAAGCCTCACAGGACATGTTCTGGCATGTCCAGGCTCATCCACAATTTGTCTTTTCTAACAGACCTCGTACGTATATGATAAAATCGTTATCAAGTTGTTCACCAATGAATACGGCTTTTTACACCCTTCAGAAAACCATACAACCTTTATCATTTATAGGTATAAGAGAGAATACTGAGAGACCTTATGTTCAAAACTGATTTATGGCCCTGTCAGCCAATCAGAATCGACTACGTCACTAAGCCCCGCCCCTAATCCCGCCCCCTCATGACGGCACAGTCAATCAGAATCGATTACGTCACTATGTCCCGCCCCTAAGCCCCGCCCCTAAGCCCTCCCCTAGTCTCGCCTCCAAGCCCCTCCCATAGTCCCGCCTCCAAGCCCCGCCCCTGGCTCCTCCCCTAGTCCCACCCCTGGCTCCTCCCTTAGCCCCACCCCCAAGCTCCTCCCCTACCTCCCCTAGCCCCACCCCAAGCTCCTCCCCTAACCCCGCCCCAAGCGCCGCCTCCAAGCCCTACCTCCCCTCCCACCCGGGTCTAATATTTTAATGTCATTTTATTTCATGAATTAAAGAACGATTAAAAAATACCTAGATCTTTTTAATGTATTAAAGAATTAACTAATTCTGAAATAATTAAACATAAATCAGTGTCTAATATTTAATACCCCTTTAATATTTTTAATTCTTAAATTAAAGCGCGTCCTTTTATGGTTTTTAATGCCTCAATTAAAGAAGGAATAATAATACCATATCTTATGCATAATTATGGGAGGTTTTCTTCAATTTAGTGATTAAACACGAATATTTTAATACGCCTTTAATATTTTTTAATTCTTAAATTAATGCGTCTCCTTTTCTGTTTTTTAACTCTTAAATTAAAGAAGGGTTAAAAATAACCGTCTCTCGGCTGTAACGGCTGTCTCTGCAGCAAGACAGTCAAATACCCATGCATAGAGCTCCTCACGGAAACATGACCCCACGGCTGTAATACCTGTTGCAGACGCTAACTGTGTGTTTCGGAGGTGTGTGTGTGTGTTTCTGAGGTGTGTGTGCGTGTGTTTCGGAGGTGTGTGTGTGTGTGTGTGTGTGTGTGTGTGTGTGTGTGTGTGTGTGTGTGTGTGTGTGTGTGACCTGCGCAGCAGGGGTGTCACGCCGGATGGTCTTTTATAACATAGTAGAGAAGCTTGAATCTTTGGTTGAAGCTTGAATGTTTTATTACATCCGATTTCCTGATGACGGGGTCGTTCGCTGGGCTTGTTTGAAGACGGAAAAACAAAGCTTATTCTTAGTCACGGTAGATGCAGTTTCTTTTAAGATATTACCCGGTCGATCAGGGGCTGCGGGACATCTGCTGATCGGAGATGCCGCCCGAGGTGATGAAGCCGGAAAAAAAAAAGTTTCTTCTCAGTCACGTCCCCCTGTGGGAAGGAGTCACCGCTCATTTCCACTACGACCGGTGAAGAGTGAAGGCGCCTGGACCCTGCGATGGGTATAAAATAGAATTAATTTGCGGTAAAAAAAAAAAAAAAAAAATCCTGAAAAACCATGTTGTTTAATTAAGTTTTCTCGTCTTCGAGCAGATGCGAAAACCGCATCAGCTTTCAGAGTAAGTGATTTAAGTAATCTTTTTTGATAGAAATGACTGTTTTTAAATGATGCACGCGGTCTGAAACTGTGTCTTTTTTAGACAAAACCAGGCAGACGCTCCAGAGTGAGTTCGGATCCGGCCTCGGTAATATTAATTAAGGTATATTAATTGATTTTCTTGAGGTAGATTCATCCTGATACAGATTTTAAAAGATGGAAGGAGAGAATTCAGGTCGGGAAAATAACTTCGGACGTTTATTGGATTTAAACGCTTCAATAATCGACTCTGCGGGGAGCGCTCCTGGAACAGATGGTCCATTACCCGAGGCATTAAATTCACCGCCTCGAAATAACATCGAGTCCGGAGAGAGACTTTTAAGCCGTGTTCGTTTAACACCTCTAACTGATGCTCTTAACAATTTGGTGGCTGAACGAGAATCGGAAGAAATTAACCCCTACATCATTTCTGCGATTAACGCTATAAATTCGACGGTCCAGTCTGATACTGAAGAGCCCCCTGACCCCCCGCACACCCCGCCTCCAGACGAGTCCGGTCCCGCGGCGTTGAACCAGGTACGTCTGACTCCTCTAAATAACGCAGTAAACCTCCTCGCATGTGAAGTTAATCCTCACATCCAGTCCGCGGTGGATGAATTAAATCAAATGCCTAACGACACGCGTGTTTTTTCACCTTTAAGAAGTCCCTCCCCGCACAATGCGCACGGGGAAGATATTTTAAACAGAGCTCGTTTAACCCCGATAAACGCGGCAATCTCTGTTTTGATGGAAGGCGGGGATGATGCACGACCGGGGTCCAGCCGACAGTCTCCCATGAAGGGCGGTGGGGCTGCTAACGTCATCAGGAGACCGGCTTTTAACAATATCGAAATCAGGCAGCCTCTAAATTTCCAGCGCGTCAACGAAATTCCCGACTATGCGGAATTTTATTGTAACGTCGTAGGGACTCTTCAGAACTCGGTCGAAAAGGCTTTAACACATGCCAGGGCCGGGGACTTTATCCAAATAGAGATTCGTGGGGACTCAGTCTACAACGAGGCAGCTTTGATCAGCTCATATAACGACGCGGGTGATGTGACGGGCTTCCAAAATCTGCTAGAACGATTGATACAATCGAATTCCAACGTTTTATCCGACGAGTCTCTGGAATTAGTGGTCCAAGTCATCCGTAACCAGAACGGCGCGGGAAAACGCAGAATAGATGACCTCCTCCATCACGAGGTTCTGAGGAAAAAATCCAAATGCCTTAATATCGTGTATAATCCTGACAACAGTTTGTGTTTCGCGATAAACCTCGTTCAATTATTGAATCCTCGTCTGACTATGCACGAGGCGGAGCAGCGCGGGCAGGCGTTACAAATTAGCGTCGGATTAACGGCTGCTACGCCGGTATCTTTAGAGCAGGTGGGAAAATTTGAAAACATTCTGGGTTGTAAAATTGTGGTGTTTTTCAGAGCTGAAGGGGAGAGAAAGCTGACAAAATTCCAGACAGGAATACCGGCGCTGCAGAAAACTCTTCTTTTTCTGTTTAATAATCATTTTTACGGAATCACCGATTTAAAGAGATTTTTGGGAGTGAAATATGTATGTGAGTTTTGCTTTGAGGGGTACAATAACCCCGCCTCCCATAATTGTCCATCATATTGTAAAATTTGTGAATCCACGCAGTGTTACGAGAAAAATAACCCGGTATTCTGCAGCGAATGTAACAAGAAGTGTCGCTCGCCCGCCTGTTACAGCCTGCATAAACAGCCGAAGTATCGTCCTTCCGCCGGTAAGTTCGTTAATGTGTGTGATAACAGAAAAAAATGCCCTCGATGTAAACGCGAGTATTACATAGCGTTTTCTAAAAACAGCGCTCCGCACGTGTGTAAACAGAAGAGGTGTCATATATGCAGCGAGGCTCTCCAGGAGCCGGGCGAGGGTCACCTCTGCTATATGACGCCGGTCAAAGCTGAAGAGATGCATTCATGCTCAGATTGACGGGCGGATAAAAGTGTGGGAGTTTCTCGGGTGTTTTTACCGCGGGTGTGCAAGGTGTTTTACACAGCACGAAATAAACCCTCTCACAAACACCTCATTTGGAGAGCTCCACGCAGCGTGTCAGAAAAAAATAGCCTTTCTGCCGGCTATGCCGGGCGTCACCCTCAGCGTAATTTGGGAACATCAGTGGCTTGAAGTCTGTACTGGGTGAAAATTCTTACAACTTCAGGATGATCCGTTGCTTGAAAGATGAGATCGTCCAAAATAACCAGATGGCTCTGACCTTCAGGGAAAAGGCTGTCGTCCAGAAATGAGTCAGGGAGTCCTCTTACAAATTTAATATTTTTATTCTTCAGTTCAGAATACAGAGGTTGTTCAGACGTATACAGCCATACAATGTTCTCAGGCACATATCTCATAGCGTGGCTACAATTTTCCAGCAATGTTTTCACAAACACAGTCTTTCCCAAACCACTCGGTCCAACGATGAGACAGGAGAATGGGGGCTGAAGTCTGGGGTCAAACTCCACCGTATTTCCCGAGTGAGACATGTTTCAAAATCCAAACGGTTCGGTTTCCCCGTCCTTTAAAAGACGCCGCTTGTCATACACCGACCCTGAAGGATTTTTGAAATGACACGTTTGTCAAACTGAAACTGCTTTTATGACGTTTAATTCCCTGCTGCGGTGTTTTGATAGATGCAGCGAGGGCGGGGTCTTTTATATAACCCTCGACCAAATCTTTGACGCTGTCAAAGTTTATTTTCTGACAGCTCTCGTGGGTTTGAGTGATCCCCTTCACACGCATGACCGTTTTACCTCGTACGGTTTTATATGCGTAACTTTTAGGCCCCGCTGCTGCAAACTCTGTGATGATGTCGCCGTTCAACTCGTCGGTGAGCTGCCCCAGATAATTACCGGTAGGCAGCGGGGTTTCACCCCGCCTACAAACGTAAATCAGGCTATCGGTATCATAATACAGAATCCTGTCAGGATTTGCCACAGCCTCCATAAAACCGTACAAGGTCAACGCGCGTACGCCGTTGTAAACGCTGCGATGAAAATATTGACGGCTTTACCCGGTCGGCTGACGTACCGCGGGCCGTACCTCCATTGAACCATAGCCACCTGACTGCTGAGGAATGTTAGATATGTGACCTCGTACTCTTCAGAAAACAGATACCTGAACAGATCGTCAGCGTTTTTAACGAGCGCGGTCTGCGTCAGATTTGACCTCTGGGCGAATTTCCCCCAGAAGGAGTTGAGGCAGATCTTAGCCATCTGTCGTTTTGCCCGATTGTGACTGATTTTTTCTGGGTCTAAACAAATCTTCTGATTCAGCCAGTAGTCCATGATATATTTTTCTCTGCTCTCGGGGTCTTTATCAAATTCGGGAGGGAAACCGGAGGCTTCCTGCTTCTGTTTTAAGAAGGTGTTTATGTACCCCTCAAAGATTTTATCACTTTTTTCCTCAAAATGCCAGACTTCAAAAATCTTAGCTCCAACGTAGCCTGTATCCAGAGCTTTGTAGAATTCCGGGGTCATCCAAGTCCCAGACAGAGCTCTCTGCTGCTGACTGTGTGTGCACGCTCCAGCTTGATTATTTTCATCAGCGCAGGTGTGACACAGAGTAAACACCAGTTTACCGTGAGGAGTTCTGTGTGGGAGGACGGGGAATTTTAGCCCCCGGGGCGGATACACGAGGGCTTTGATGAGCCCGAAATAAGTCCTGGGGTCTTGGAAATTTCTCTAGATAATTTCCGGATGCCCCGTGGGATATGTGAAATTTACGTTAACGTAAGGATACAGCGAGGTCACGTCGACGTAATAGACCCTCTCATCTTGCTTAGCCGTGTACCTCAGACGGGACGCGCAAGTCCGACCGCTGTATAAAGCATCGCGAGGTTCGAGGGGCGGCGGTAACCCCCTGCGGCTGAGGAAACGGCGAATGCTCTCATCCCTCAGCCTCATTTCAAGCCACTGATGTTCCCAAATTACGCTGAGGGTGACGCCCGGCATACCCTGCAGAAAGGCTATTTTTTTCTGACACACTGCGTGGAGCTCTCCAAATGAGGTGTTTGTGAGAGGGTTTATTTCGTGCTGTGTAAAACACCTTGCACACCCGCGGTAAAAACACCTGAGAAACTCCCACACTTTTATCCGCCCGTCAATCTGAGCAAACCCATCAACATAATAACCTCCTATTTTTTTCTCGCCCCTGTTTAGAGCGTGACCGATGGTAATGTTTTGCGTCTCAGCAACCCATTCTAACCACTGCACGGCCACGTCCGAATATTTTTTATGCTTCGTTCTGTAATTGTCGGCGGAGGGGATCGTCAGCGTTTTTGGAGCGAGAAAGTTAGTTTGGAAGACTTTCATACACGCCGAGGCAATTGTAACGCAGGTAAAAGGATCCACGCATGTTTCAGCGATGAATTCAGACATAAATTTGGAGCAGGCTGCAGCCAGGATTTTTGTATCGTTATCACAATACATAACGGCCTCGGCTTTAAAATCGAAAATTGTGTTTTTTTTGCGCACGTACCACGCGTTAAATTCCTCTCTTTCTCCCTCTGACATATTTTCGACCCCGTAAGCTGCAGAGTCAGGGTACGGTCCGACATAGTTCAGATTTTTTTCTGAACTGAACAGGTGCGGAAAGTAACCTTTGCAGACGATTTCGTCTTTCAGCCGGATTCCCAGGGCTTTAGGCATCTGAGATAAGCGCATTGTAAGGAAAGATAACAAATCTATATATTTCTGTTTAAAGGCGGTGTCTGTCATGAGTAATAGTTTACTCCCGGTCATAATCACAGCGGGGGTTACGCCCTGCTGGACTAAATACTTTAGAAGCAGATAGCCGTCAAAACCTTTTGAGTTGTGAGCGATGAACACGTATTCTTTGAATTTTCTCGTTCTAAATTGTTTAAAGAAGCGGGCTACGCAGTCTGTCCCCCATGCGCTCCAAAAATCACCCGTCTTTGTTACAGCGCTGACGTAAAACGGTACGTGTTCCCCGTTATTATCGACATACGTTTCAAAGTCATAAAAAACGTATTTGTCTGAATGCGTCTCTTCAGGTTTGACCGGCGTCATATAGCAGAGGTGACCCTCGCCCGGCTCCTGGAGAGCCTCGCCGCATATATGACACCTCTTCTGCTTACACACGTGCGGAGCGCTGTTTTTAGAAAATGCTTTGTAATACTCGCATCTACATCAAGGGCATTTTTTTCTGTTATCACACACATTAACGAACTTACCGGCGGAAGGACAATACTTCGGTTGTTTATGCAGGCTGTAACAGGCGGGCGAGCGACACTTCTTGTTACATTCGCTGCAGAATACCGGGTTATTTTTCTCGTAACACTGCGTGGATTCACAAATTTTACAATATGACGGACAATTATGGGAGGCGGGGTTATTGTACCCCTCAAAGCAAAACTCACATACATATTTCACTCCCAAAAACCTCTTTAAATCGGTGATTCCGTAAAAATGATTATTAAACAGAAAAACGAAAAGAGTTTTCTGCAGCGCCGGTATTCCTGTCTGGAATTTCGTCAGCTTTCTCTCCCCTTCAGCTCTGAAAAACACCACAATTTTACAACCCAGAACGTTTTCAAATTTTCCCACCTGCTCTAAAGATACCGGCGTAGCAGCCGTTAATCCGACGCTAATTTGTAACGCCAGCCCACGCTGCTCCGCCTCGTGCGTAGTCAGATGAGGATTCAATAATTGAACGAGGTTTATCGCGAAACATAAACTGTTGTCAGGATTATACACGATATTAAGGCATTTGGATTTTTTCCTCAGAACCTCGTGATGGAGGAGGTCATCTATTCTGCGTTTTCCCCCGCTGTTCTGGTTGCGGATGACTTGGACCACTAATTCCAGAGACTCGTCGGATAAAACGTTGGAATTCGATTGTATCAATCGTTCTAGCAGATTTTGGAAGCCTGTCACATCGCCCGCGTCGTTATATGAGCTGATCAAAGCGGCCTCGTTGTAGACTGAGTCCCCACAAATCTCCATTTGGATAAAGTCCCCGGCCCTGGCGTGTGTTAAAGCCTTTTCGACCGAGTTCTGAAGAGTCCCAACGACGTTACGATAAAATTCCGCATAGTCGGGAATTTCGTCGACGTGGTGGAAATTTAGAGGCTGCCTGATTTCGATATTGTTAAAAACCGGTCTCCTGATGACGTTAGCAGCCCCACCGCCCGTTATGGGAGAGTGTCGGCTGGACCCCGGTCGTGCATCATCCCCGCCTTCCATCAAAACAGAGATTACCACGTTTATCGGGGTTAAACGAGCTCTGTTTAAAATATCTTCTCCGTGCGCATTGCGCGGGGAGGGACTTCTTAAAGGTGAAAAAACGCGCGCATCGTTAGGCATTTGATTTAATTCATCCACCGCGGATTGGACGTGAGGATTAACTTCACATGCGAGGAGGTTTACGGCGTTATTTAGAGGAGTCAGACGTACCTGGTTCAACGCCGCAGGACCGGACTCGTCTGGAGGCAGGGTGTGCGGGGGGTCAGGGGCTCTTCAGTTTCAGATTGGAGTGTTGAATTTATCGCGTTAATCGCAGAAATGATGTAGGGGTTAATTTCTTCCGATTCTCGTTCAGCCGCCAAATTGTTAAGAGCATCAGTTAGAGGTGTTAAACGAACACGGCTTAAAAGTCTCTCTCCGGACTCGATGTTATTTCGAGGCGGCGAATTTAACGCCTCGGGTAATGGACCATCTGTTCCAGGAGCGCTCCCCGCTGAGTCGATTATTGAAGCGTTTAAATCCAATACACGTCCAAAGTTATTTTCCCGACCTGAATTCTCTCCTTCCATCTTTTAAAATCTGTATCAGGATGAATCTACCTCAAGAAAATCAATTAATATACCTCTTCAAAATGAATTAATATACCTCTTCAAAATGAATTAATATACCTTTTCAAAATGAATTCTCCCGTTCCATCGGAATAAGAAAAAAAACAGAATACACATTTTCAAAAAAGTTGCGAGATGAGATTAATCCAACTCAGAATATCTTCGAGCCTTGCGTCTCGGTGGAAAATAGACGGTCTCCCTCCACCGCGTGCTGAAAAAAAAGAGAAAAACGTTAGTTATTAAATATTTAAAATAAATAAATACATAAACTCCGACTCCTTACCGTGTAAATCCGTGGATCGTTTTACGGTTCTCTGCCGCTGACCCGCTTCTCCACGGGCTGTAACAGAAAAAAAATCGGGTTATTCCAGAGTTTTAACCGTGATTTAATTTCGGTCGGTGTACTTACATCTGCGTGGTGAAGTCGGGGCTTCCAGCCTTCGATCTTCTTCAGGTGGCTCTGACTTGATTTCTAGAATTAAAATAAATTAATAAAAGCAGCACCCTCGCAAGCAGATATTCTCTAATATTTCAAATATATTACCGAGGCCGGGTTCGAACGCACTCTGGAGCGTCTGCGTGGTTTTGTCTAAAAAAGACACAGTTTCAGACCGCGTGCATCATTTAAAAACAGTCATTTCTATCAAAAAAGATTACTTAAATCACTTACCCTGAAAGCTGATGCGGTTTTCGCATCTGCTCGAAGACGAGAAAACTTAATTAAACTACATGGTTTTTCAGGATTTTTTTTTTTTTTACCGCAAATTAATTCTATTTTATACCCATCGCGGGGTCCAGGCGCCTTCACTCTTCACCAGTCGTAGTGGAAATGAGCGGTGACTCCTTCCCACAGGGGGACGTGACTGAGAAGAAACTTTGTTTTTTTCCGGCTTCATCACCTCGGGCGGCATCTCCGATCAGCGGGTGTCCCGCAGCCCCTGATCGACCGGGTAATATCTTAAAAGAAACTGCATCTACCGTGAATAAGAATAAGCTTTTGTTTTTCCGTCTTCAAACAAGCCCAGCGAACGACCCCGTCATCAGGAAATTGGATGTAATAAAACATTCAAGCTTCAACCAAAGATTCAAGCTTCTCTACTATGTTATAAAAGACCATCCGGCGTGACACCCCCGCTGCGCAGGTCACACACACACACACACACACACACACACACACACACACACACACACACACACACACACACACACACACACACACACACCCCTCCGAAACACACGCACACACACACACACACACACACTCCTCCGAAACACACGCACACGCACACACACCTCCGAAACACACAGCTAGCGTCTGCAACAGGTATTACAGCCGTGGGGTCATGTTTCCATGAGGAGCTCTATGCGTGGGTATTTGACCGTCTCGCTGCAAAGACAGCTGTTACAGCCGAGAGACGGTTATTTTTAACCCTTCTTTAATTTAAGAATTAAAAAACAGAAAAGGAGACGCATTAATTTTATTTTTTTGTGGACAGTCTAAGGCACACCTGTGCACTAATCATGGTGTCTAATCAGCATCTTGATATGGCACACCTGTGAGGTGGGATGGATTATCTCAGCAAAGGAGAAGTGCTCACTATCACAGATTTAGACTGGTTTGTGAACAATATTTGAGGGAAATGGTGATTGTGTATGCGGAAAAAGTTTTAGATCTTTGAGTTCATCTCATACAAAATGGGAGCAAAACCAAAAGTGTTGCTTTTATATTTTTGTTGAGTATATAATGAAATACGTCCTCTGCATTTAACCCATCCTATTTACTGTCATTCACAATCCAACCACTAGGAGCTCTGGGTAGCCACAGTCCGGCGCCTGGGGACCAACTCCAGATGCAGAGACGCTGCCTTGGAAACCCACATGGACAACGTTCAAACTCCACACAGAACGGTGGGAAGCAAACCCATGACCTTGCTGTGAGGCACCAGTGTTATCCACTATGCCACCATATACTTTTTTCACTAAACACTTTTGAATTGGATTACATCTCTAGTCATTCACGTTGGATGAAGTTACTGTGCCGGCATGACATTGTCAGTTTTAAGTATGTTTCAGATGTAAACTCATCATAGGCTGAGTCGTGTTTTGGCCAAATCTTACACTAATTCCTATAAAACGTCAACTTTTCTAATTAGCTTGGTGGCGTATCCTTACTGGTGGTAGTAAGGCAGACTGAATATGGGAACAGTGCTTCAATGCAAATGTGGGTCAGTAAACTTTTAGTTTCATATTTTGGAAGAAAATGGTATCATATTTGGGAGCTTTTCGATGTGTTCTTCTAAATATGAATGTATGAGTGACGTGGGCTGCATTGAAGTATTGAAATATATACGTTGAAATATAAATCACTGCATCCTAAAGTTGATCATTCATCTCTCTTTGTTTTATTTTTTTTTTAATTTTTCATTATAAATGTTGATACCAATTGATCTGCAACTAGCTCATATCAACCGATTATATTGACTTGCCAATTTGACGGTCGGGCTCTAGTTTGTTGCAACTCTGTGATCATATGTTAGGTCAAAACAGCAGAGGGGAAACTTGGAGTAAAATTCTGCTGTTTTCAATGAGAGGATAAAACAAATTTATGCCACATCTGGCTGAGAGTGTAGCATCCACACACAATGACACTTGCTGCCAAATGCTAAAAGTTTTAAACTTTTACCATTTGCTACAGTGACAAGCACAAACCGGATGTTGTTTTGTCTTCATCAAGGCAGTGAGAGATGAATTCTTTAAATGTAGGGAGTTACCCCCTTTAATCAGCTAAACATGAATAATTTCTGTGATATTACAGAGAGGACTTGGGCTATAGCCTTACAAAACCGTGACTTTTTAGGTATCATCAGAGCCAGAAATTCATGATTTAATACAGTGCTGTGTAAAACACTAAAATTTATTTTGATGAAGTAAATGACTGCCCATGTCATCACCCACAATATGGAAACTTTTCTGATGTGGAGATGCAAAGGCTAAACGGATTACAGAGAAGTTACTTAACTTCATCATAATCAATGACCAACCACTATCTGTTATGAAAAATGTTAGAGTAAGAGCCAGAGTAAATTCTTGTACCGGAATCTGTCAGTATCAGCAGTTGTGTATCTGAGTGGGATCAGCCCATCTGTGATTATTAAGAATGCTATATGCTGTCAGAATGTTGTATTTTAGTTTGTGCATGTTTCTGAAAATGTGGAGTACAGAATAAGCAGTAGGTGTCAATGTTCCATTTTCCTATGTATAGCTTTGACTCTGTTCATCTTCAGTTTAGATTTTTTTTGTATTGTGTGTGTGTGTGTGTGTGTGTGTGTGTGTGTGTGTGTGTGTGTGTGTGTGTGTGTGTGTGTGTGTGTGTGTGTGTGTGTGTGTGTGTGTGTGTGTGTGTTTTGGGTTATAGGCACTTTTGATATTTAGTTTATTTTTTAAAAACTAGCCCTTTTTTCTGTAAGTTACTAACAACACAGTCAAGTACATGAGTATTTTCGACAGAGACAATTTTTGTATATATTGCTTCTGCACACCACCACAATGGATTAGAAATGAAGCAATCAAGATATGATTGTAGTGTGGACTTTCATCTTTAATTCAAGGGGTTTAACAAAAACAATCCATTAACTACTCAGGAATTACAGCTATTTTTATTCTTGGGTCCTCCATCTTCAGAGGCCACATTATGATCACTTGACAGACAAGCAGTTTCATGGCCAGGTGTGGCCTGTTGCCTCATTGCGCCATGCAGATAAAAAGCCTGGAGTTAGTTTCAAGTGTTGAATTTGCATTTAGGAGCTGTTCACTGGAACTCGGTTAGGCTCAAAGAGATGCCAATTCAAGTGAAGGAGGCCATAATAATGTTGAAACAACAACAAACCATCAAAATGATTATAATTTCATTTTTCTTTCAATGCTCAAGCATTAAAACTTTCCTCAAGCAAATTCATTGCTGAAGCAATAAATTTGTATTACTGATGGCAGTTCATGAAATTCTTGCTCATCTTTCATTTTTCTGAATCTGCATAATTAAACTCTTTAATTTAGCTTGAAATAAAATAGAAACGATTGTTTGATTTATATTGCGATACATAGTAATGTTTTAAATCTTAATGGATTTCTTTTTTTATATCTGTGTGCAAGTTTGTACTGGATTGTCTACATCATTAACACAACTGAGTAATATTAATAAAAGGGGACCTTTCTCCATTTACTGCTAATCTACAAAGGTTGGCTCAAATGTTCTGCTTCCTACACGATTATTTCAATAATAAGCAAGATACTCACATGAATCGCACTAAAGCTTGGGATGTTCTGTATCAGTGTCATTACTTTTCCATGTAGTTCCCTATCCACACAATTACACCAAAGACAGACACATTTTTGCATCCTGGACCCGCTCTTTTGAAATCCCATCCATTTTAGTGATGTCTTTCTGCTTGACATGGGGATTGCCACGAATCAGCTCGTCCACCCACACATATTGGTGTGCATCTGTGGCTGTTATGGGGCGCCCTCTATGAGCCTGATCATGCAGACTCATTGTGGTTGGCTGTGCCCTTCATACTCCTTGCCCAAGTCTTGACAGTGCTGACATCCAAACAGAAATCCTCATAGACCACACTCATTTGTCAGTAAATGTCCATGGGTGCACAACCCTCAGCAGCATGTTGTTTCAGATGCACGTCCGTGTACGTCACCATTTCTTACAGACCACTGTGTCCATATGTTACAGCGAAGGCAATTCTGCACATGCCTGAAATTGCACTTGAAAACCATTTGATGAGCGATAGCCAATAAGTAAGGGATTGCTCTCGTACTACTTTCACGTTGATATCTTGCTTCTTACTGAAATAAATGTGTTACAGGCATAACCTTTTAGCCACCCCCATGTGATGGGGTATCTTCATATTCAAAATTCAGTAAAATTGAGACCTGAAAAATGATTCCAATGTACAGTACACTGTCATTACAGGCTTCTTCTCAGTGTTACCTTCTACTAATAGATTTCCCAAAATACACTTCTGATTGCTTTTTCTTTCACAGATGGCAATAAATCTGTCTATCCAGACTCTATTCAGCTGTGCTGAAAAGGAACCATCATCAGCTGTGTCTGGCTGAACGGATATTTCACAGTAATACACAGTTGCTACCTTGAGTAACTTCAATTCTTATGTATACATATGCGTGTTCTCTGCATTTGTACTTGCCTTCAGATGAAGCTATCCAAGTTTTGCTCTGTGACTGTGCAATATTTCAGTGGCCCCAGGCCCCAGCTGCTCAAGTGATACAGATGTATCTCTTCATGAGAGAGAATAAAGGTGCTTACTGAAGATACTGGTTCCTCGGTGTGAGGTGCAGGTTTTTAGAGGTGACATATTTTCTCTTGGAAATTGCAGCGTCATCATTATCTTACTGACGAGCAGGGTTTCTATGCTCAAACAGGATGTACTCTTAAAGTTCAGCTCACATTCAAATGCAGATCTGTACAGTAAATGCTGTATTTTTTTAAATTTTAATTTGAACTTGTCCTAAATGACATGTTACACATGAATATAGCAGTCAACAATGTTTTTCTTTGCAAAGAAAGTTGCTTAATGACGTCCTGTGCAAAAACCGGAGCAAACCATCATCTGCACTCTGAGCGTCTTGATCTTCTGATTCACTCTTGGTCTGGCACGTTTCGTGTATGAGATTTCCATGTGCGCACTTTTAATACATGAGTCGTGTCCTGAGAAACCGCTTCCCCTTCTCATGTTCATAAAGGGACAGCAGCACTCAGTATGAACTGCACAGATGTTGAAATATACTTTTTTACAAGATAGCAAATGGCAGCAGCATCTCTCTAGAAAAAAATAATCATAAAATAAAAATATCAAAGCTAGAGATTAGCAATGCCTCTGACCAAGATGTGTTTGGACAACAGTTCTCTGTGTGTTTTTTTTCCCCACACAAAGAGCTATACACCAGGAGAGCTGTTAAACTTTTAAAAAATCTTCCATTCCTGTTGTCTGATGTAGGGGTGCACCGATCCACAATTTCCACAATGGAGGACTGGCTGAGGACGGGCATTTTGTTTACAAAAAATCCACTGATATCGATAGTTTTGATATGGTTTTGATTAAGAACATTATTAACTGTATTATCAAACCTTTAACATATATTTGTAATCTGTCACTCATGACTGGGAAATTTCCCTCCAGAATGAAAATTGCTAAGGTGATTCCATTGTTTACATCTGGTGATAAACGCATTTTTTCAAATTATAGGTCAATCTCTTTGTTACCACAGTTTTCTAAAATTCTGGAAAAAATATTTGTAAAGAGGTTGACTGATTTTATAGAAAAACATCATATACTTAACGAACAGCAGTATGGTTTCAGAAAAAAATCGAACAACTTCTTTGGCTTTAATAGACTTTGTGGAACAAGTTACAAATGCAATAGAGAAGAAGCAATACACTGTTGGTTTTTTTTTTTATTTTATTTACAGAACGCATTTGATACTATTGATCATACCTTATTATTGGAAAAATTACAGATGTATGGTATTAGAGGACTGGCCTTTAACTGGATAGCTAGCTATTTACATAATGGATATCAGTGTGTTCATCTTGGTGGGATGAAATCAGAATTTTTGAGGATTACATGCGGGGTGCCCCAGGGGTCAGTCCTTGGGCCATTATTGTTTTTGTTGTATATTAATGATATGGGTTTGATTTCTAAGTCTTTGAGTTGTATTTTGTTTGCTGATGATACAACTGTGATTGGTCGTGGGGATAATTTGAGACAGCTCTTGGACTTGGTGGAGAGGGAACTGCAAAAATTTAAATATTGGTTTGACTAATAAATTATCACTTCATTTCGGTAAAACTAAGTGCATTATATTTGAAAATAAGCCTAGAAATTTAAGCAGTATATTATTGTTGAATGGCATTGAAATTGTATATCAAACCAAATTTCTTGGAGTTTATGTTGATAATAAGCTCTGTTGGAAAACTCATAAAAAACATATTGAGTCCAAAATATCAAAAGTTATTGCTATCTTGTACAAAGTACAATACTTTCTCCCCCAACATCTGTTGGTTTCATTGTATCACTCATTAACTGTCCCTTATATGACTTACTGCATTGAAGTTTGGGGAAATACATATAAAACAAATACCAATCAAATATTTCTGTTACAAAAAAAAGATATAAGAGTGATAAGTAAAAAAACATATCGTGAACCAACAAATTCATTTTTTGTTTGTCTTCAGTTTTTGAAGTATTATGACTTGGTTGATTATTTTACAATACAGATAATGTATAAAGTTAAAAATGGACTCTTGCCTCAACATGTCCAGGAGCTGTTTAAAATGAGAGAGTCCAGTTATAATTTGCATGGAACTTTAGTATTTCATAGAAGAAAGGATCGAACTACTGCTTAAATTCATTGCGTTTTGGTAAAGGGTGTTAGATTGTGGAATGATTATTTAGATTGTATTAATCTAAACAATCTAGTACATTGGCTTGTTTTAAAAGACTATAAAAATGATATATTAACTTGTTATAGTTTGAGTAACTAAGTAAATTGCCTGTGTGGCTATTTTTTGTTTGTTTGCCTGTTGTATTACTTTGCTTGTTTCACTGAGTCGCATTACTGACTGGTATTTGACTTTCGTGTGTATTTTTTGTTTGTACATACAAACTTATGTACGGGGTGGGCGTTAATAAACTTCTGCTTCTGCCCACACCCTTTCAGCGCCACTAAATTGGTAAATTGTTTGAGTTTTTTCTATATGTTTTAATTTTTGTTTTCTCTTGACTTGTTTTGTAAATGAGAGGTTTTGTTTGTGCGTGCTGAATAAATCATTCATTCATTCACATCCTCAAAGAAAATCATTCATAATGCCATTAAAAAAGTCAACCTGAAATGGAAAAAACCTAGATATTATTATTATTATTATTATTGTTATTAATATTGTTATTATTATTATCGCCGTACTTGTCTGTGATACATTTATCTGAATTGTATTTAGAACATTTTTTTTTCTCCATTCTAACTTGTATTTTGATAATGCACAAGTGCCACTGTTTAATCATTGGTTGGCTGTAAGCGGCTGCCTCAGTCAGACAGCTGCCTGATGAGATCAGAGTGAGGAGGAACCACTCACTTGTAGGCTGCCACCTCCCTGTGGGGTTGACACCTAAGCATCACACCACTATCCATCCTCGTGCGATTTCTAACTGGGTCAGTGTTTGCACACTGACTGTCATACCAGTTATGCTCTAGAACGAAAGCTCTGTTGGAAAAACAGCTGTGTACAACATGAATAATGAGCTACAGACTTTAAGTCACAGCCTACATTACCATTCTTGCTCATGCCTCCTCCTTATGAAGCATATTGTTGCATTTTGTCTTCCAAAAATTACATCCCGAAACAATTATCAGTTTTAGCAGTGTAACAGTTCCACAAGTGAAAGGCATACATCAGATAGGTTAGCCAATTCACATGGTGTTTGTTGAACAAAATAAAAAAAAGTCCTGTCTGTGTCAAGATCAGTCAATTTACATTCTACGAGTCTGTCCATAAAGTATCGTACCTTTTTATTTTTTTTAAACTATATGGATTTGATTAATATGTTTTCACGTCAGACAAGCTTGAACCCTCGTGTGCATGCGTGAGTTTTTCCACGCCTGTCGGTGACGTCATTCGCCTGTGAGCACGCCTTGTGGAAGGAGTGGTCCCGCCCTGTCGTCGGATTTTCATTGTCTGGAAATGGCGGAATGATTTGGGTTTTTTTTCCATCAGAATTTTTTCAGAAGCTGTTAGAGACTGGCACCTGGAAACCATTCGAAAAAATTTATCTGGCTTTCAGTGAAAATTTTACGGGCTTCACAGAGAATAAGGACTGTTACTACAGCTTTAAGGACGGCCCACAATGGCGCTCGGCGCACCGCGCTCCGAGCCGCGACGACAGGCACGAACCACCGGATTATTTCTAAACGGATGGCTGTGTGGAGCTGGGACCGTCGTGTGCACTTTCTCTGGTTATCACAAGAGCTGACATCAACCATTTTCCGGCAGATTTTACTTTTAACAAGAGATTTTGTCGTGGAAAGCCGCGCGGAGGCTTTGTGCGTCACGACCGATTCGCTGTTCGAGCGAGACAAAGAACGCCTCCGTTTCGGCGTGTCAGAGGACAAGTTCAGACATGCCCAGCTCTCCACAATTTCTCTTATAACTCACTCGACCGGTAAGCATTGAAAGCCGAGATAGGCATGTCGCAACTTGTCCACCGTTCTGTCTCCTTTTCATACGTTCTGTGTACACGGATGGAATACTTACCTCTCTATGTCATCAATAACTGCTGAGGTACATGTTTTAATATCATATTTACACTCTGCTTCTGTTTCTGATGAATGGTGCATGTGATATGCTAATTAGGTTGTACTTCAAATATGTATGAAGTTTTTCTCCTCATCTTTTGACCTTAGTATTTCTTTTGTTTCTCTTGTTGCGTAATGTCGACAAATTATACTGTATTTGTTGTCTTTCTGATGCCTGATTCTGTTTTTTTCTTTTCTCTCTGTCTGAGGTACGGCTCCATCCAGAGATGGGTGTGGTATCTGTTCCGGAAACCCTCTTGTCCTGTGTACCGGCAGCATTTCCTGTATATTTGTTTTTTGAATTTTTTGTAATTTGTGTCGGTAGCATGGCCTAAGCAGTCACCCCTTTGAGTCTGGTCTGCTTGAGGTTTCTTCCTCAAATCATCAGAGGGAGTTTTTCCTTACCACTTTCACTCGTGTGCTTGCTCTGGGGGTTAGTAAGGTTAGACCTTACATGTGTGAAGTGCCTTGGGTCAACTTTGTTGTGATTTGGCGCTATATAAATGAAAATAAATTGAAATTGATCATAACGATTAAAAAGCAAAAGAGAATTAATATCACATTAAAGCTGTTGTGTGGGCCGCCAGAAGAGGAGGTACTGCTGGCCCACCACCAGAGGGTGCCCTGCCTGAAGTGCGGGCTTCAGGCACGAGAGGGCGCTGCCGCCACGGACACAGCCGGGGGTGACAGCTGTCACTCATTATCTCTTGACAGCTGTCACCCATCTACTCTACAGCATCTCACTCCATAAAGACCAGACGTCATCTCCACCTCGTTGCCGAGATATCGTACTTCTATGGAGGTAACTTTCTCTGCTGTATTAATTGATTCCAAGAGCTATTGTTTTGCAGCTGTCAACCAGAGGACCGGCGTGGGTTGCGACTGTTTCGTCCTACGTCCGTCAGATAAGTGGTTACACAGACGCTGCACGAGTGTGTGTTAGAGGTGGAGGTGGCATTCCCACCGTTGTTGTTACGGGGTGTACACACACCCACACTTGACTGTCTTTGTTCTTCGCCAGCAGTACCAGATCCGACAGTTGGGGACGGTGATCACCTGGGAATTCGGGACTTGGCGGCTCCAGTATTCACCAGGTTCGGTGGCGGCGGAAATCATGTGGTTCCGGCTCTTCTCAGGACAGACATCTTCTATCCTCGAGCCTGCCCACACGTCACCTTTGTGGATTGACTGTTATCAGATTCTGAGATTGTCTGTGTATTCGTTGTGCACCTTCACAACATTAAATTGTTACTTTTTGGCTCATCTATTGACCGTTCATTTGCGCCCCCTGTTGTGGGTCCGTGTCACTACACTTTCACAACAAAAGCCTCTGGATACAGTATTTTTTACATCGTCTTTCACATGAAGGATGTCAGCAGCTCTTTGTCTGGCACTTCTTGGATTTTTTTCATTCCTCATCTTGGATGCCCTTTTATCCTGCAGGAGCTCTTCTTTTTCTTCACCAGTTTTTGAATAAGATGACTTTTCATTCTTCCCCTTTGCTTTGGCAATTCTTCCTTTTCTTCAGCTGATAACATTTTCCAACTTTTAGCACTCTGCAATCTTTCCTTTGATTTTCCAATTAATGTGCAGTTTCTTGTCATTTTGAATATCTGAAATGAAGTAAAAAAATGAATGCACATTTAATGTACTGCATTTGTTACAAAATATCTATATAAAAACGGAGGGCACTTTTAGAATTGGTAGAAAATAATATTTATTATTTTGGGATGCAGTGTGTAAAAATATCTGGGATGCTCATGCATTTGCCAGTTTATGATGTTGCCATTCCTTTTCACAACACTTAAAAGATATTTTGGCATTGAGGATAGCAAGCAATAAAGTGTTGCAGGTGTTAATTTGTCCCATTCTTGCTACAAACATGTCTTAAGGCTCACAACAGTGCAGGGTCCTTGATGTGGTTGTTGCATTTTTTTGTTTCAAAATTTCTGGACACCGGTCAGGATTGCAGACAGGCCAGTGTCTACCCTTTTGTCTGCAGCTATGTCTTTGTAATGTGTGTAGAATGTGATTTTGTGTCTTGTGGAAAAATGCATTATTTAATATTATTATGCACTGTAGAGGAAGAAATACTGTATGCAAATCCCTTCCCACCTTTCTGTGAGAAGAATTTTTTAACAGTTCAATCATGTTTTCATGTGTTTGTTGTATAATATCCTCTGCCCATTTTTGATGCTCAAAGATTCAGCTTTTTGTGGACACTGTTTTGGCACCAAACCATGATTACAATCACCTGTTGCCATCACCTGTCTGAAATAACATATTCTATATACTAAGACATAACTGCATGTGTGTGGGTTTGTGGGTGTCCCTTGTGTATATGTCCCTCCCCTGTCCAAAGGGCACCACAGAAATGAGTCAAGCTTGGCAAGCATATACTTTTGACATACAGGGAGTGACATAGGATATTGAGAACTTTAGTAGTAGTAGTAGTAGTAGTAGTAGTAGTAGTAGTAGTAGTAGCTGTCTCTTCTTGAGGCAGCTTTAGTTGTGCCCTAACAGTTTTCTGGAATCTGGGCTAGGTGGGAGGTGATAGCTTCATTGGTGAGTATGAAGTTTTCAATTCAGTTTCTGAATCAAACCCATCCTGGGGCGTGTAATTGGTTAGTTAATGAATTAATCAATAAATAATGTTTTAACCTCGATACTAGCCCTAGTTAGCCTCATCCCAACTTTTTTGAAATGTGTTGCAGGCATGAAATGCAGGAGTCGATCTATATTAACAAATGAAATTAGGTTGACCACAAAGAACATGAAATATTTTGGGTTAATAATGTTTGCAATGAAATCGTAAATGTAAGAACCACTGCAGATTTTTTGATACCGCTTGGGGGCATTGTTTCTGCAAATGCTCGTTAGAGCCGCAGATAAAGCACTCTCTGCGGGCCAGCCTCCTCTGTCTGTTTTCTAATTTCATTTTGGCCCTGCTCATGTCCATAGCTTCGTCAGCAGGGGGAGCTGTCGTCACACGGAGCACTCTGGCTCTGGAGCGTGGGGAAGGCGGGGCTGCTTCGGACCGGAAAGGGAGAGGGGCGGCGCGTGCCCGGCCACGTCCTACGATTGAGTAGTACATTCTGCTCGGTTACCAAATCCAACCGAGCAGTGAAGGCGGCCAAGATTTGCTGCAACTCACCCATTATTCCTCCTGCAGAAGCCTGTGCACCTTGCGTCTCCATTGACTGTTCAACGGGTGGGTTGTGCCCCTCGGGATCCATGACATTGGCTGAGATATCCTGTTGGGGAAAGTGTAATGCACGGACCCACAGCAGGGGGCGTAAATGAACGGTCAATAGATAAACCAATAAATACAATTTATTGCGGCAAATGTGCACAACAGGTCGAATACTGCTTTTAGACAGTCAATCACAAAATACAACTGGTGACGTGTGGGCAGGCCCGAGGGTAGGAGACGCCTATCCAAAGAAGAGCCGGGGCCCACAAGGTTCCACCGCCAACGGAGACCTGCAGTATGCCGAAGCCGCCAAGTCCTGAGTCCCCAGGTGGCCTCTGCTTCCAGCTGTCAGATCCGGCACTGCTGGCAGGAACAAAAACAGGTTAATGGTGGGTGTGTGGACACCCAGTAAGCAGTCAGCAAAAAGTCACAATTCCTTCCTGTTGGAATAATCCACCACTCCCAGAAACAGGAACGCTGAGAACGTGCAGTACCAATTGTGTATTTAATGTTCAGGAAAGTGAGGAGTAGGAAACGCCAACTCCCTCCAACTTCAACAAAACCCAGCTCCAAGCTGCGAGCATACAAAGGTTACGACTGCAAACTCAGTAGCAAATAATGTGCGAACGGCACAGAAACGGCTGAGAGGTTACCTGTGAGGTAAGCTGATATCTCGGCAGAGATGTGGTGTCTCCTCCAGGCTCTTATGGTGATGCTGATGATAATTGCTGACAGCTGTCAGTCCTGGCTCCTGGGTGGCAACTGCGCCCTCTAGTGCCTGAAACCTGACAACAGGCAGGGCGCCCTCTGGCGTTGGCCAGCAGTACCTCCTCTTCGGGGGGCCCACACAACAAGTTTGTCATTTTTGTAATAATGGCCTTCAACAGTTTGAGCACAATGCTAGAAGGATATGGATATGGCACTTTGTTTTGTGCAGGGTAGCATGAGAGACTTATTCAGGAATTACAGAAGGAAGATGTACAGTTTATTTTTTTTTAAAGGGCATATCTTTGGTAAATGAAATGACAAATGAGCTAACTATTCAAAATAAATAAAGAATTAGGAAAATATTGGTGTACTGTGTTTTATTTTTGGTGCCATATGCCCTGAGATATAACGCCATAAACATGGGGAATTTAGCCTGATTTCATCAGCTGTTTGAAAAGCTCAGAATTGTAAGCGGTGCACAACCGCAGAGCGATGTTCTACATGGCTGCTGTGTGCCAACACAGGAGAAGTAATATCAGCTGGGTGCAGCTGTCTTTCAGGGTGTGAATTTATTACTACTTTGTTTGTGCTTATCCAATCTTATTTAGCCATATTTGATGTTTTTTTCTGAATACACCGCGAGTTACAAAGGAGCAGAGACAGAAGTATGTTGATCAGGAAACTACAAGAATTTGACTTGAAATTCCATCAAATTTCAATATTCAACATTTCCAGCCCATGGGTCTTCTTCATTGTTTTCTTTGAGGTTCTGCTCCAGCAAGTGTGGGACCATTTTCTGTCATTTCGTCTGGGCTTTCTTTTTCATTTCTTGTGTCTGAATCTCAATAACCAAAGAGCTCAAGGCCTACATCACCTAATATCCCTTCATCTTCATCAGATGAAATGTCTGCTCACAGTGAAGCCATTTATATCAATCAATCAATCAATTTTTTTTTTATAGCGCCAAATCACAACAAACAGTTGCCCCAAGGCGCTTTATATTGTAAGGCAAGGCCATACAATAATTATGTAAAACCCCAACGGTCAAAACGACCCCCTTTGAGCAAGCACTTGGCTACAGTGGGAAGGAAAACTCCCTTTTAACAGGAAGAAACCTCCAGCAGAACCAGGCTCAGGGAGGGGCAGTCTTCTGCTGGGACTGGTTGGGGCTGAGGGAGAGAACCAGGAAAAAGACATGCGTGGAGGGGAGCAGAGATCGATCACTAATGATTAAATGCAGAGTGGTGCATACAGAGCAAAAGAGAAAGAAACAGTGCATCATGGGAACCCCCCAGCAGTCTACGTCTATAGCAGCATAACTAAGGGATGGTTCAGGGTCACCTGATCCAGCCCTAACTATAAGCTTTAGCAAAAAGGAAAGTTTTAAGTCTAATCTTAAAAGTAGAGAGGGTGTCTGTCTCCCTGATCTGAATTGGGAGCTGGTTCCACAGGAGGGAGCCTGAAAGTCTGAAGGCTCTGCCTCCCATTCTACTCTTACAAACCCTAGGAACTACAAGTAAGCCTGCAGTCTGAGAGCGAAGCGCTCTATTGGGGTGATATGGTACTACGAGGTCCCTAAGATAAGATGGGACCTGATTATTCAAAACCTTATAAGTAAGAAGAAGAATTTTAAATTCTATTCTAGAATTAACAGGAAGCCAATGAAGAGAGGCCAATATGGCCAATATATATGGCCAATATAAAAGCAGTCCTACATATTTGTTTAATATGCGCTTTGAATGACATATCCTGATCAAAAATGACTCCAAGATTTCTCACAGTATTACTAGAGGTCAGGGTAATGCCATCCAGAGTAAGGATCTGGTTAGACACCATGTTTCTAAGATTTGTGCGGCCACGTACAATAACTTCAGTTTTATCTGAGTTTAAAAGCAGGAAATTAGAGGTCATCCATGTCTTTATGTCTGTAAGACAATCCTGCAGTTTAGCTAATTGGTGTGTGTCCTCTGGCTTCATGGATAGATAAAGCTGGGTATCATCTGCGTAACAATGAAAATTTAAGCAATACGTCTAATAATACTGCCTAAGGGAAGCATGTATAAAGTGAATAAAATTGGTCCTAGTCACAGAACCTTGTGGAACTCCATATTAAACTTTAGTCTGTGAAGAAGATTCCCCATTTACATGACAAATTGTAATCTATTAGACAAATATGATTCAAACCACCGCAGCACAGTGCCTTTAATACCTATGCATAGCTCTAATCTCTGTAATAAAATTTTATGGTCAACAGTATCAAAAGCAGCACTGAGGTCTAACAGAACAAGCACAGAGATGAGTCCACTGTCCGAGGCCATAAGAAGATCATTTGTAACCATCACTAATGCTGTTCTGTACTATGATGAATTCTAAAACCTGACTGAAACTCTTCAAATAGACCATTCCTCTGCAGATGATCAGTTAGCTGGTTTTACAACTACCCTTTCAAGAATTTTTGAGAGAAAAGGAAGGTTGGAGATTGGCCTATAATTAGCTAAGATAGCTGGGTCAAGTGATGGCTTTTTAAGTAATGGTTTAATTACTGCCACCTTAAAAGCCTGTGGTACATAGCCAACTAACAAAGATAGATTGATCATATTAAGATCGAAGCAATTAAATAATGGTAGGGGCTTCCTTGAGCAGCCTGGTAGAATGGGGTCTAATAAACAATGTTGATGGTTTGGATTAAGTAACTAATGAAAATAACTCAGACAGAACAATCGGAGAGAAAGAGTCTAACCAAATACCGCATCACTGAAAGCAGCCAAAGATAACGATACGTCTTTGGGATGTTATGAGTAATTTTTTCCTAATAGTTAAAATTTTGTTAGCAAAGAAAGTCATGAAGTCATTACTAGTTAAAGTTAATGGAATACTCACTCAATAGAGCTCTGACTCTTTGTCAGCCTGGCTACAGTGCTGAAAAGAAACCTGGGGTTGTTCTTATTTTCTTCAATTAGTGATGAGTAGAAAGATGTCCTAGCTTTACGGAGGGCTTTTTTATAGAGCAACAGACTCTTTTTCCAGGCTAAGTGAAGATCTTCTAATTAGTGAGACGCCATTTCTCTCTCCAACTTACGGGTTATCTGCTTTAAGCTATGAGTTTGTGAGTTATACCATGGAGTCAGGCACTTCTGATTTAAAGCTCTCTTTTTCAGAGGAGCTACAGCATCCAAGGTTGTCTTCAATGAGGATGTAAAACTATTGACGAGATACTCTATCTCACTTACAGAGTTTAGGTAGCTACTCTGCACTGTGTTGGTATATGGCATTAGAGAACCATAAAGAAGGAATCATATCCTTAACCTAGTTACAGCGCTTTCTGAAAGACTTCTAGTGTAATGAACTTATTCCCCACTGCTGGGTAGTCCATCAGAGTAAATGTAAATGTTATTAAGAAATGAATCAGACAGAAGGGAGTTTCAGGGATACTGTTAAGTCTTCTATTTCCATACCATAAGTCAGAACAAGATCTAAGATATGATTAAAGTGGTGGGTGGACCTCATTTACTTTTGGAGCAAAGCCAAATAGAGTCTGATAATAGATTAAATGCAGTGTTGAGGCTGTCATTCTCAGCATCTGTGGTGGATGTTAAAATTGCCCACTATAATTATCTTATCTGAGCTAAGCACTAAGTCAGACAAAAGGTCTGAAAATTCACAGAGAAACTCACAGTAACGACCAGGTGGACGATAGATATAACAAACAAACTGGTTTTTGGGACTTCCAATTTGGCATGGACAAGACTAAGAGTCAAGCTTTCAATGAATTAAAGCTCTGTCGGGTTTTGATTAATTAATAAGCTGGAATGGAAGATTGCTGCTAATTCCTCCGCCCCGGCCCGTGCTACGAGCATTCTGACAGTTAGTGTGACTCGGGGGTGTTGACTCATTTAAACTAACATATTCATCCTGCTGTAACCAGGTTTCTGTAAGGCAGAATAAATCAATATGTTGATCAATTATTATATCATTTACCAACAGGGACTTAGAAGAGAGAGACCTAATGTTTAATAGACCACATTTAACTGTTTTAGTCTGTGGTGCAGGTTGAAGGTGCTATATTATTTTTTCTTTTTGATTTTATGCTTAAATAGATTTTTGCTGGTTATTGGTAGTCTGGGAGCAGGCACCGTCTCTACGGGGATGGGGTAATGAGGGGATGGCAGGGGGAGAGAAGCTGCAGAGAGGTGTGTAAGACTACAACTCTGCTTCCTGGTCCCAACCCTGGATAGTCACGGTTTGGAGGATTTAAGAAAATGGCCAGATTTCTATAAATGAGAGCTGCTCCATCCAAAGTGGGATGGATGCCGTCTCTCCTAACAAGACCAGGTTTCCCCAGAAGCTTTGCCAATTATCTATGAAGCCCACCTCATTTTTTGGACACCATCAAGACAGCCAGCAATTCAAGGAGAACATGCGGCTAAACATGTCACTCCTCGGTCTGATTGGGGAGGGGCCCAAGAGAAAACTACAGAGTCCGACATTGTTTTTTGCAAAGTTACACAACCGATTTAATGTTAATTTTAGTGACCTCCGAATTGGCGTAACCGGGTGTCATTACTGCCGACGTGAATTACAATCTTACCAAATTTACGCTTAGCCTAGCCAGCAGTTTCAAATTTCCTTCAATGTCGCCTGCTCTGGCCCCCGGAAGACAATTGACTATGGTTGCTGGTGTCGCTAACTTCCACATTTCGCAAAACAGAGTCGCCATAACCAGAGTTTGATCCTCGGCGGGTGTGTCGTCGAGTGGGAAAAACGGTTAGTAGCTGTGAATGGTTGGCGGTGTACACGGGCTTCTGTTTGGGCTACGCTTCCTCCGCACAGTCACCCCCAGTCAGCCTGCTTTCCCGGCTGCTCGGGATCTGCCAGGGGTGTACACTAACACGCGGCTAAGCTACCTTGGTCCGCACCGACTACAGGGGCCTGGCTAGCTGTAGAATTTCCCACGTGCAGAGCCGAGTCTCCAATTCGCCCACCTGGCCCACAATCTACGAATAAGCTACACTTTTACAAGTACCATTACTGCTAAAGGAGGCCAAGGAATAACTAACAAGTTCCAACACCAGAGCAGAAAAGTGCGGGAGAGACAGGAGAAGCCGCCATGCCTAAATCGGCTAAGAGCTAGTAGCTACGCTAAGCTAGTGATTCCTAAAACAACGCAAAGTGAATAATGTGTAAATAATTTAGAGGTGATTAGCAGAAAGGAAGTGCTTTAGTTAAGGCACTAAAGACTTACACTGGGAAACAAATCGTAATCTAGATAACTAGATCAATCTAACTGCGCAGATTAAACAGCTAACAGAATACAGAAAAACACCGCTGTGCTCCGGAACAGAACGCTGATACAATATCGCAGTGAGAGCCAACCACCAGTAGAGGCAAGCAAGAGAAATGCACAACAACCGGCATATAACAAACGCAACATGAATGAACTATGTATACTGAGCTTCAGGCAGCTAAAAGTCAGTCCCCCACAGGTCAAGATTCTGGTTCAAAATCCCTATGAATCTGCCTTGCATTTTTGAGATGCACTCTGGGTTATTTTATATTTATCAGCTATATCAGGGCCCACAAAAGTTAAACAGTTGGAAGAAATGATTTAGAATCTTTTTAATTGTATTGACTGGACTAAGACTTTAACCTCTACAGTGTGTCAAGGTACTGTGTTCCTGGACCACTCCACCTGTTGTGAGACTGGCATTAAAGTAGAACTCTGACATTTTTGGCCTGAGATGTTTATGGGTTCAGCTTTTCACTCTGGACAAAAGCCTGTCCACTATTTAGTTTGAATGAAACTGTCACTTTGCTAAATAGCTATACAATGTCAGCATACAAGACAAGCTAAAACCTCACAATAAAACATTTGTTACCCCTGAATACGCTAAAATGTCATTAGACTATATCGGGAGGCATTGAATATATCCACATGGAAGGACATGCAGATTTACCTCAGTAAAGTTTTTAAACAACTGATTAGAAAGTCAGCTACTTGGCCTGGTACTCCTTGGCCACAGAGCCACAGCTCTCCATTAAGTCTGTACAGGTTGCGTGTTGATGAGCGTCAAGTTCTTGTTGGTAACCAAGGAAGCAGTGAAATCTATTTACAAAGTGATGACCAAATATTTGGATAATTTCGAACCTATGGATGAGCTAGGCGGCACCGTGGCTTAGTGGTTAGCACTGTTATCTCACAACAAGAAGGTTCTGGGATCCTTTCCCACCTGCTTCATTCTTTGTAGAATTTGCATGTTCTCCCCATGTTTGTATGGGTTCCCTCTGGCTTCATCCCAGTTCCAAAGACATGCATTTTAGGTGAAACAGAAACTTTAAATTGACTGTAGGTGTGAGTGAATGTCTACTGTATGAGAATAGAAGTTTAGAACTTACGGGACTCTAAAAATAGTTCAGGCTTGAAAAATACACTTTTTGACCTTCAATATGTGGGCAACTAACCATGGTCATGAAACGTCTACATAATTCTATACATCTTACAATCATTTGGCCAAAGAAATCAGCTTGTTTTCACCCAAATTACCCAGGAAACAACTTTGAATTATTTCTGAGATACTGGTATCCAAATTTGGCAACACAAGAAGATACGCAATTTACGAGTGTCAAAAACAGGCACTCTAGTTGAGTTCATATACAACCCCAGTTCCAATGAAGTTGGGACATTGTGTAAAATGTAAAATGATTTGCAAATCCTCTTCAACCTATATTCAGTTGAATACACCATAAAGGCAAGCTATTTGATGTTCAAACTGATAAACTTTATTGTTTTTGTGCAAATATTTGCTCATTTTGAACTGGATGCCTGCAGCACATTTCAAAAAAGTTGGGACAGTGGTATGTTTACCACAGTGTTACATCACCTTTCCTTCTAACAACACTCAATAAGCATTTGGGAACTGAGGACACTAATTGTTGAAGCTTTGTAGGTGGAATTCTTTCCCATTCTTGCTTGATGTACGACTTCAGTTGTTCAACAGTCCGGTGTCTCCATTGTCGTATTTTGCGCTTCATAATGCGCCACACATTTTCAATGGGCGACAGGTCTGGACTGCAGGCTGGCCAGTCTAGTACCCGCACTCTTTTACTACGAATCCATGCTGTTGTAACACGTGCAGAATGTGGTTTGGCATTGTCTTGGTGAAATAAACTGGGACGTCCCTGAAAAAGACGTTGCTTGGATGGCAGCATGTGTTGCTCCAAAACCTACATGTACCTTCAGCATTGATGATGCCATCACAGATGTGTAAATTGCCCATTTCATGGGCACTAACACACCTCCATACCATCACAGGTGCTGGCTTGTGAACTTTATGCTGGTAACAATCTGGATGGTCTTTTTCCTCTTTGTCTGGAGGACACGACATCCATGATTTCCAAAAAGAATTTAAAATATGGACTCATCAGAACACAGCACACTTTTCCACTTCGCGTCTGTACATTTCAAATGAGCTTGGGCCCAGAGAAGACGGTGGCATTTCTGGATGTTGTTGATATATGGCTTTCAGTTTGCATGATAGTTTTAACTTGTAGATTTAGCGACAAACATTGTTACCTGACAATGGTTTTCTGGGGTGTTCCTGAGCCCACGCAGTAAGATCCTTTACACAATGATGTCATTTTTAATACAGTGCCGCCTGAGGATTCGAAGGTCACGGCAGTCAATGAAGGGTTTTGGCCGTTCCACTTACGTGTAGAAAGTTGTCCAGATTCTCTGAATCTTCTGAGTATATTATGGACTGTAGATGATGGAATCCCTAAATTCTTTGCAATTGAACATTGAGAAACATTGTAACTGTGGACTAATTTTTTCACACAGTTGTTCACAAAGTGGTGATCCTCGCCCCATCTTTGCTTGTGAACGGCTGAGCCTTTTGGGGATGCTCCTTTTATACCCAATCATGACACTCACAGTTAGTGTACTCAGTTCCCAAATGCTTATTGAGTGATGTTAGAAGGAAAGGTGATGTAACACAGTTGTAAACATACCACTGTCCCAGCTTTTTTGAAATGTGTTGCAGGCATCCATTTCAAAATGAGCAAATATTTGCACAAAAACATTAAAGTTTATCAGTTTTAACATTAAATATCTTGTCTTTGTGGTGTATTCAATTGAATATAGGTTGAAATGGATTTGCAAATCATTGTTTTCTGTTTTTATTTACATTTCACACAACGTCCTAACTTCATTGGAATTGGGGTTGTACAATGACCCAATGTTATTGAGTCTTTGAGGCACAAATATGGGCAGAGGATCCCCAGTTCTTCAACAAATGCATGAGAAAATTTTGAAATATTTAAAAATAATGTTTTTAAAAGAAAGATTGGAGGGGACTTCCATTTTTCTCCCCCTTCAGTCGATAATAACATTAAACAATTTCAGGAATCTGGAGGAATTTCACTGTGTAAAGGGCAACTGCATAAGCTTCAGCTGAACCGCCATGCTCTCCGATCCTTTAGACCGGACTGTATCAAGAACAGTCTTTCATCTATAGCTGATATAACCACATGAGCAAAGGATTACATTAGGAAACCTTGTTCAAGGACAGCAATATGAAGTTGCAGTCACAAATGACACTTAAAACTTTAGTGTGCAAAAAACAAAACAAGAACAGCCTGATGTTCAGCATCAGCGTCAAGTTCTCTGTGCTTTATAGTGTCTGTTTAAGGATCATCACACAGCGGAAATGTGTATTTGGGTCAGCAGAGGAAAATCCTGGCTTCAGTGAGGAAACATTCTCATCACATATCTGTTCCATTCATTCACTAAACCAGCAGATTCTCATGAGTTCAGTTTATCAGGCAGGTGTATGATCAAATCAGTGAAATCACCTGCACAGGTAAAGCAATCCACTTGTGTGCACAGCGTGCTGTGTGTGCATCAAGCTCCTAATGCCTTTCATTGATAGTTACTTAACCTGGACACCCTTCGATAATAATAATAATAATAATAATAATAATAATAATAATAATAATTTAATCAGCTCAGTTCAATAATTACTCAACTCAAAATATACTGTCCACCCCACCTTCAAATCCAAAGCTCCACAAGCAACCTTCCTCAATGTACAGAATCATTTGCTGCTCTGCAATAAACATATGAGTCCAGAATCAATAATGGAGCCATGAGTGAGTTCTGGCAAGACACCTCGAGCTGCTCGCTCTACATTCACTTGTCATGCCTCACGCTCCTCACCAAAATAATCCTGCAAATTGGGAGGGCTAATTAACACTCAATTTCCCAGCTCTCCCCTCTGTCTGTGAATGCCACCACTACTGCATCAACATTGCTGCCTGCTGTCAGCCAAGCCTACACCCCAGCATCCACCTGTGGGCTCCAGCGGGGGAATGCTTTGTATATATAATCATCACTCCCCAATATCGCAAGTAATAATCTTTGGGGAATGATGAGGTTGCAGCCCAGATAACAAGTTCAGTGTGCTGCTGCTGCTGCTGCTGCTGCAAAGATTATCAAACATGAGTTGTCTGACTGAAATGAAGGTTTATCAGTTTGAACAACCTTTATCTTACCAAGCATTTAGAATATTAACAATATGTTATGGTAATCAGATTTAAAATGATTTGTCGCAACCAAACTCAAGTGACCAAGTTGTGAAATACATTGTACGTATACGTCTAAACAAATCCTGGATTACTTTGTCAGATTCAGAGTTAGATTATTCATGCATGTTGGTGTAGGATGTGACTGAAATCTCTGGAAAACACTTAACATCATCTGTGTGTGAAGGCTCCAGAAAGACATTTTAGGGAGGCCAGTCTCTACCTGACAGTGCAGTTTTCATTCATAGGGCTGCTGGAGCTTCTCGGTTTGGCTCTGCAGTGGTGTTGTGGAGGATGTGGCTGTTTCTGCAGTGAACTGTGTGATTGCCATTTGTCAATGAGTGTGGCTGAGTCTCACTTGGGGCATTTGCAGATTTGTGTGTGTATGTGTGTGTGTGTTTCTGCAACAATATTTTTGGCTTTATAATCTTCTCCTCTCTTTTTCCTTACCTCTTACTTTTAACGTCTTGTTCCAGTTAAGGATATGGAGCCTATCCCAGCTGTTGTGGGTGTGTGTGTATGTGTGTGAGCACTCCCGATCCTGTGTTCATGTCTGTGTCTTGTGTTCCTCATCTTGTCCCCTGTCATGGTCTGTCATCCAGGTGTGCTCTCAGTGTGGTTCATCCTCCGTCTTTGTCTCGGGTCTGTCTTTCCACTGTCTGTGTTTTGTCTCTCTTGGTCCTAGTTCCCCATGTTCTGTTTTCCCTGTGGCCTTCTGGTTTACACTTTGCTCTCGGTTGAGTTCCATGGATTATGTCCTTGTATTTCTTGATGTAGTTTTTGGTTACCTCTTTTTGTAGTTTGTTCCTTTTATTGCCCCCTTTATGTGTTTCCACGTTGTTTTTCTTCTGTTTTTCTGAACTACTTGTGGGTTTTGTACTATATTTGATTGCCATCTTTTTATGTCTTAGTTTCTTCTTGTGGGTGTTCTATAACACTGGTCAACCAATGTTTCTTGCATGAGGTTTTTTCAAAGGATATTGGGTAATTTGGGGGCGCTGAAATCCAAATCTGGGTGTTAGTTTTTGCCAGTCCAACATCACATTTTTGAGATATGAAAACATAATTTCTCAGAACTTGAAGCAAAAGTTGCAGTCTCGCACCCTCTTCAGTGCCATAAAATTATATACGCTCTTGTTCACATTTTGCGAACCTGGTTTAATTCTATGCTTTTGAACTGCTTTTAGTGCGTGATTAGTGGCATCATACCCATGAGTGAATGAGCAACATTTGTGAAAGCATGGTTTACACACAGACGGTTATTGTCGGCGGGTAGTACGTAGACCGAAGTTCGCGGTAGTTCCGGCTGTTTTTCGCGGTGGAAAGGGGCGGAGCATTTCGCCCGCAGTTTTGACCACCGTACTAGCCGCAAATACGCAGATAAAATGCCGCTAATCCGCCGAATAAAGCGGACGTTTGACGCCATAGCATCCGGCACATGTCAGGCAATGGGGGTTAATACCCATTCTATCCTTTACAATCGCAAGTTAAGACACGTGTGAGAACGGCGGTGTTCTGCTGCCGCCGATAATGCCCTGTGTACCGCTGGATTTATCCAGGCAATCCTGCGTTACTCCAGGAACTTTTGCATATAGGCACCGCCCCCAGAGTATAATAGGCTGAAGCAGCAGGAATACATGCCTCTGTCACTGCAGGGGGAGGGAGATCATCCTCAGCCTTTTCTTCTCCTTTTCCCCTCCTCAACCTGTTGCTCCATCTCCACCACAGGCCTCCCCCTGCTTCTGAACCAGACCTCTTAGTAAGTCCTTGCCACTGCCAGTTTTCTTTTAGGAGGCATACTGGAGCTTCTCTGCAAAAATATCTGGAGCTGGCCGCGAGTGAGAGGCCTGCATGCAGCGCGCTAGCGTTTTTTATATTGACCGCCGCCTATCGGCCGTTTGGAACGCCGTTAACCAGGAGGTGGTGTTTAGAACGGTTACTGTCCGCTAGCGCCGCCATTTTGTCTGCCTCTGTTGCCTGTAAAATGCCCTTGAGGATGCCGATGTGGGCTCTATCGCTTGTTTTACACGCCCTTGATTAGGATACAGACGCTGGCAGGCAATTACGGCGGTGTAAACTGTGGCACTACAGGAAGGGGCAGGATGAAACGGCGATTAAAAAGTATGAATATGCCGTTGTTCGCGTTTCGCCATCGTCACGCGAATTCTCCCGGAATTATTCGCCATGTTGAATTAATTTTTTCGACGATTCCCATAAAGCCGGAACTAATCACAGCCCCCTAGTGCCGGCGTTAACAACGGCGTGTGATCCTTAGACTGCCAAAAACTCTTCCGGGACGCTTCCGGGAGCTTCTTACCGTCTATGTGTAAACAGGGCTTATCCATCAATACGGAATGTGCAGATTGCAAAAAAAAAAGTGATTGTTAACATGCTAACTATCAGATAGCTCAGTGAGATAGGAGTTCCTTGCCAGTACGTAGACCTTGGGTTTGAGTCCAGTCACAACCTGTCTGTGTCCCTGAACAAGACCCTTCATCTGCATTATCCCATTCCACCCAGCTGTAAATGGGTACCAGGTTGTGATAGACTGACATCACATCCAGAGGGAGTCGTTGACCCTCATCACCTTCACACTACAGGCCTTTGAGAATAAACACCTTCTGTCAAAGTTGACATGTACTCAGATAATGACAAAGATGCCATGATTTGATTTTTTTATTTTTTATTATTATTTTTTTTGTCTCATTATTTTAATATGTAGAGTTTCTAAAAGATTACCGATGCTTTTTATATGTGGCAGTTTTGAAAAACAAAACATCTATTGCAGTATTTGTCACAATGATCATAGCTGCCAGGGTTGTAATCACAGAATTTGTTTTATTTGTGCTCATTATATACCTCCAAAAGTACCCAAAGTTTTTTTTGTTCTTGTCTTTCATCTTGTCTAATTGTTGAGCCTTTTGAAGACATATAACTGAAGGACTTCTTGCAGTGGACGAGCTGCACTGGTGGTACTGTTGAGTGATTCTGCTGTTTCACAGCATCTGGCCTCTCTGGCTGTCTACATTCATGTTTCATCGACACCCCAGTGCCCCCATGGTTAATAAATACAGTGCTGCTTATGTGCAACAGGACTAAAGCTCAGTGGTGGCGCCAGGAAATTTTTGTTGGGGGGGCTGGGGTAAAAGTTGGAGGGGCTTCACAAAATGTCATTGAAATGAACAATATATAGTAAATTTCTTTATAAATAGCAAGGTATATGTTTTAGTCACCTGTGCTCCTCTAAAATGTGGTATCAGTGCACACACACATCACTTATTCCGTGTTCTCACCGGGCGCGACGTGAGCGACAGGTTGCCATGTAATCCCTATGGAAGGAGGAGTTTTGACGCCAAGCCGCGCAGCGTGACACGATGGACGCGAGTGAAGTGATTTGAGCGATTGGCGCGTTTGTGTCGCGATATGGCGTTTGCGTCAACGTCGCATTGCCCTCCTCCCCAAGTTGAAAAAATCTGAACTTTCCTCGTCTTGTCACGCCACGATGACCATCAGGGACTGAATATGTAGTGACGTGGAGATGTCTGGAGATTGACTGAGGATGTGAACATGTCCTGTCTCTGGTAGCCAGCCTGTGAGCAGGACTTATTTCCCTTTTGTCCTTTATTTCACAATTATGACAGAGTTTGGGGGAAGAGCGAGCAGCAGCCCCACAGCACGGGCAGCGGAGTTTCTTTTTTTTATATTATGTGCATGCGTGAGAGAATCGTCCATCAAGATTATTTTATTTATTAACTACACAGATGTATAATAAAGCAAATGGTGACTGGTTTCTAAAAACAATTATGACAGAGTTTTTGGAGCGAGCAGCAGCCCCACATTAATTGTTGTTTACATGTGCGCGTGTGAACGGGAAGGAGGTCCTAAAACTGGGTCCTGCAGAGGCGGAAGGATGCTGTCATCCAGACGCAGCTCCTGCAGCAAATAATGATACTCCCTGAATTGGGAACGTCTCATGACGTATGTCAGCTTTCCACAACAACTCGTTCCGTGTGATCAAGGTCCGTCATGTTCTTGACTGACAACTGGAGCCGGCGAGCGGAATGGAAGCTCCTCCTATTTGATGACGCATTTTTCGCAGTGATAGCAGAGCGACACACCGGGCGATGGTGGCGCGTCAGTTGCCACGCGACCCTCGCAAATTTGTGGCATCTGATCGCGCCCGGTGTGAACGCGGCATTAGAATGATGCAAGTTCAGTAAAGTTGGACATAGGTATACAAACTGAAGTCATTGAAATGGTGCTCAAGACAATGCATGGAATCAACCTTACACAAATTGTCTATATCAAAGATTTATTGCCAATTTAACATAATTTGTGATCTGCTAACTCCACCATATTCTCGTACGTGCCATGAGCTCAGGAAGTGGATGCTCGTTTTGGCTGAACAACGATATACAGCATCTGTATTCTGTGTTAATGCGCGGCTGTGGCCGACGTGCGTGAGATAATAATTATATCTCAACTAAATCAATTCTAAAATTTACCAGTAATAAAATGATAAAGTTAAGTGACGTTTTAAGAGTGGCCATAATAAATATTTAGGAAATGTTGTGTGGGCCGCTGAAGAGGAGGTACTGCTGGCCCACCACCACCAGTCGGCGCCCTGCTTGGAGTGCGGGCTTCAAGCATGAGAGGGCGCCGAGACAGAGAGTGACAGCTGTCACTCGTTTACACCAGCTGTCACCAATCACCACCACCTCTACAAAAGCCGGATCAATACTCCACCTCCTCAGTGTATCTAAACTGTGATCTGTGTGCAGCCGCGTACCTGTGAAGTCTGTGGAAGACTGGATTAGCGGATAGTGAGAGGACGACGGTCTTCATCTCTCACTCCATCCAGAAGGAAGACAAACAGCAGCTGCACGAGTGATAACGTATCTGGAGGTGGAGGTTCTCCCTCCCGAAGGAACTAGTTCCAAGGATTACTGGGTGTGTGGATACACACTCACCATAACTGTTTTGTCATCTTCTGCCAGCAGTACCAGGGTCTGCAACCGAAGACGGTGACCACCTGGGGACTCAGGACTTGCGGCTCCGGTGTTCTTCAGGCCGTTGGTGGTGGAAGCTGTGTGGTCCCGGCTCTCCAATCGCCAGAGGTCTCCTATCTTCGAGCCTGCCCGCACGTCACCTTGTGTACAATTGGCATTATCTGTATCTGTATTGAGTTGTGCGATTCACAACATTAAATTGTTACTCTTTGTCTTATCCATTGTCCGTTCATTTGCGCCCCCTGTTGCGGGTCCGTGTTACGACCCTTTCCCAACAGGATTTCTCGGCCATTCGTCATGGATCCCGAGGGGCGTCAACCACAGCTTGAACAGCCAATGGGAGAACAAGGAGCGCAGGCATAGCAGGAGGCGTGGTAAGTGATCTGCAGCAAATCCTTACCGCTTTCACCGCTCAGTTAAATCTGGTAACCGAGCAGAATGCAGTCCTCAATCGGAGGGTGGAGGGCTCTCCACCGCCAGAGTGGAAGCGCGCGACTCGAGCGCTGCTGCAGTGACATCCTCCTGCGGCTCTGGGCACAGACAGACGTTCCACTGGCCGTTCAAACAACCCCCCCACCGTCCCCTGAAGCTTACATAAGCCCTCCAGAAACCGTACGGAGGTTGTGTTGAAACGTGCACAGACTTCTTAATGCAGTGTTCGCTCCGTTTTTGCACAGCGTCCAGTATGTACGCATCAGATGCCAGCCGGGTGGCTTACGTGATTAATTTGCTTCGAGGTGAGGCACGTGCTTGGGCTACGGCGCATTGGGAACAGAATTCGTGGCTCCTGACGTCATACACTGGGTTTGTACGGGAATTCAAACAGGTGTTTGATCATCCCAACAGAGGCGAGACCGCCTCGAGCGTGCTGCTGTCAATGAGACAGGGGCGCCGAAGCGCAGCTGATTATGCAGTCGACTTCAGCATCGCGGCTGCGAGGTCCGGCTGGAATAATGTTGCACTCCGCGCCGCCTTCATAAGCGGACTGTCTCCAGTACTGAAGGAGCATTTACTGGCTAAGGACGAACCGCAAGACTTCGATGGGCTTGTCAGTTTGGTTATACGTTTAGACAACCGGTTGAATGAACACCGTCGGGAGCAGGCCGGGGGCGTGGTCGGGCACAAGCCGTCCCTCTCTCCTCCGGGTCTGAAAGGGTGTCGTCTTCCCTACGTTCCACTGCCAGAGGGCTCCGTGTGGCAACAGCTCCCCCTGCTGACGAAGCTATGGACACGAGCAGGGCCAAATTAAAATCAAATATCAGACAAAGGAGGCTGGCCCGCGGGGAGTGTTTTTTCTGTGTCTCTTGTGAGCACATTTTAAAGACTGCCCCAAACGATCAAACTCCAACGCCCATCCTTAGGAACTGGGTTAAGGGTGGGCCATAATATTTAACCCTTCACGCCCCAGCACTGGTAGACACGGGGTCAGAAGGGAATCTGCTGGACAGCAGATGGGCCAGGGCAGTAGGGCTTCCTCTGGTGGCCCTGCCTTCACCATTGAAGGTACGAGCACTAGATGGCACTCTACTCCCGTTAATTACACATCAGACACAGCCAGTAACCTTGGTTGTGTCTGGGAATCACAGGGAGGAGATTATGTTTTATGTAACACCTTCTACCTCCCGAGTGATTCTGGGATTTCCATGGATGGCGAAGCACAATCCCCGGATTGATTGGCCGTCTGGGGTGGTGACGCAGTGGAGCGAAACCTGCCACCGGGAGTGTCTTGGATCCTCGGTTCCACCCGGAATTACAGCTAAAGAGGAGGTCAAAGTCCCCCCCAATCTGACGGCGGTGCCCGAGGTGTACCACGATCTTGCTGACGTCTTCAGCAAAGATCTGGCACTCACTCTTCCCCCGCACCGACCGTACGATTGTGCCATCGATTTGATTCCGGGCGCTGAGTACCCGTCCAGTAGATTGTACAACCTCTCACGTCCGGAACGCGAATCGATGGAGACCTACATCGGGGACTCCTTAGCCGCCGGGTTGATTCGGAACTCCACCTCCCCGATGGGTGCGGGTTTCTTTTTTGTGGGTAAAAAAGACGGCGGACTCCGTCCATGCATTGACTACAGAGGGCTGAACGAGATTACGGTTCGCAATCGATACCCATTGCTCCTGTTGGATTCGGTGTTCACGCCCCTGCATGGAGCCAAAATGTTCACCAAACTTGATCTTAGGAATGCGTACCACCTAGTTCGGATCCGGAAGGGAGACGAATGGAAGACAGCATTTAACACCCGTTAGGTCATTTTGAGTACCTGGTCATGCCGTTCGGCCTCACTAATGCCCCCGCGACGTTCCAAGCATTGGTTAATGACGTCTTGTGGGACTTCCTGCACCGGTTTGTCTTCGTATATCTGGATGACATACTCATCTTTTCTCCGGACCCTGAGTCTCATGTCCAGCATGTACGTCAGGTCCTGCAGCGGTTACTAGAAAACCGGTTGTTTGTGAAGGGTGAGAAGTGTGAGTTCCACCGCACTTCTTTGTCCTTCCTGGGGTTCATCATCTCCTCCAACTCTGTCGCCCCGGATCCGGCCAAGGTTGCGGCGGTGAGAGATTGGCCCCAACCAACAAGCCGTAGGAAGCTGCAACAGTTCCTCGGCTTTGCAAATTTCTATCGGAGGTTCATTAAAGGTTACAGTCAGGTTGTTAGCCCCCTGACTGCCCTGACCTCCACTAAAGTCCCCTTCACTTGGTCGGATCGGTGCGAAGCCGCGTTTAGGGAGTTGAAACGCCGGTTTTCGTCTGCACCAGTTCTGGTGCAGCCTGATCCTTCTCGCCAGTTCATAGTGGAGGTGGACGCCTCTGACTCAGGGATAGGAGCCGTTCTGTCCCAGAGCGGGGAGTCCAACAAGGTTCTCCATCCATGTGCCTACTTTTCCCGCAGGTTGACCCCCGCAGAACGCAACTATGACGTGGGCAATCGGGAACTCCTCGCGGTTAAGGAGGCTCTTGAAGAGTGGAGACATCTGTTGGAGGGAGCTACGGTGCCTTTCACGGTTTTCACGGACCATCAGAACTTGGAGTACATCCGGACCGCCAAGCGGCTGAACCCCAGGCAAGCCCGCTGGTCCCTGTTCTTTGGACGCTTTGACTTCCGGATCACCTACCGTCCCGGGACTAGAAACCAACGATCCGACGCACTGTCCCGGGTGCACGAAGAGGAAGCCAAGGCCGAGTTGTCAGACCCCATCGAGACCATCGTTCCCGAGTCCACTGTCGTGGCCACCCTCACATGGGACGTGGAGAAGACCGTCCGGGAGGCCCTGACCAGGAACCCGGACCCGGGGAACGGTCCTAAGAACAGACTTTACGTCCCACCAGAAGCCAGGGCTGCCGTCTTGGACTTCTGCCACGGATCCAAGCTCTCCTGTCATCCCGGAGTGCGTAGGACCGTGGCAGTAGTCCAGCAGCGCTTCTGGTGGGCATCACTGGAAGCCGACGTCCAGGACTATGTTCAGGCCTGCACCACCTGTGCTAGGGGCAAGGCGGATCATCACAAGATCAGGGGCCTCCTCCAGCCCCTGCCTGTGCCTCATCGCCCCTGGTCTCACATCAGCCTGGACTTCGTCATGGGCCTCCCGCCGTCCCAGGGTAACACCGTCATCCTCACGATAGTGGACCGGTTCTCCAAGGCGGCCCACTTCGTGGCCCTCCTGAAGCTCCCGACGGCCCAGGAGACAGCAGACCTCCTGGTCCACCACGTCGTGCGTCTGCATGGGATACCATCGGACATCGTTCGGATCGTGGTCCCCAGTTCTCCTCGCAGGTTTGGAGGAGTTTTTGTAAGGAACTGGGGGTCACCGTGAGTCTCTCGTCCGGGTATCACCCACAGACGAACGGCCAGGCAGAGCGGGCGAACCAGGAATTGGAACAGGCTCTCCGCTGCGTAACCTCCGCGCATCCGGTGGCTTGGAGTGACCATCTGGCCTGGATCGAGTACGCCCACAATAACCAGGTCTCATCTGCTACTGGCCTCTCCCCTTTCGAGGCGTGTTTGGGGTATCAGCCCCCATTGTTTCCACTTGTGGAGGGAGAGGTCGGGGTCCCCTCGGTCCAGGCCCATCTGCGAAGGTGCCGCCGGGTGTGGCGGACCGCCCGTTCTGCCCTGTTGCAGGCCCGGACGAGGGCTAAGGCCCATGCAGATCGCCGGCGTTCCCCGGCCCCTGCATACCAGCCTGGGCAGGAGGTGTGGTTATCAACCAAGGACATCCCACTGCAGGTTGAATCACAAAAGCTCAAAGACCGGTTCATCGGACCATTCTCAATACTCAAGATCCTCAGTCCGGCCGCAGTGAAGCTGAAACTCCCAGCTTCACTGCAGATTCACCCAGTGTTTCATGTCTCAAGGATAAAACCATACCACGCCTCACCACTCTGCACTCCTGGACCCGTACCACCTCCTGCCCGTATCATCGACGGGGAGCCGGCATGGACTGTTCGTCGGCTCCTGGACGTCCGTCGGAAGGGCCGGGGTTTTCAATATCTGGTGGACTGGGAGGGGTACGGACCCGAAGAACGCTCCTGGGTGAAGAGGAGCTTCATCCTGGACCCGGCCCTCCTGGCCGATTTCTACCGCCGACACCCGGACAAGCCTGGTCGGGCGCCAGGAGGCGCCCGTTGAGGGGGGGGTCCTGTTGTGTGGGCCGCTGAAGAGGAGGTACTGCAGGCCCACCACCACCAGTCGGCACCCTGCTTGGAGTGTGGGCTTCAAGCATGAGAGGGCGCCGAGACAGAGAGTGACAGCTGTCACTCGTTTACACCAGCTGTCACCAATCACCACCACCTCTACAAAAGCCGGATCATTACTCCACCTCCTCGCCGAGATATCAACTACCGTCGAAGGTAATTCTTCTCTGCTGTTGTTATTCAGTGTATCTAAACTGTGATCTGTGTGCAGCCGCGTACCTGTGAAGTCTGTGGAAGACTGGATTAGCGGATAGTGAGAGGACGACGGTCTTCGTCTCTCACTCCATCCAGAAGGAAGACAAACAGGAGCTGCACGAGTGATAACGTATCTGGAGGTGGAGGTTCTCCCTCCCGAAGGAACTAGTTCCAAGGATTACTGGGTGTGTGGATACACACTCACCATAACTGTTTTGTCATCTTCTGCCAGCAGTACCAGGGTCTGCAACCGAAGACGGTGACCACCTGGGGACTCAGGACTTGGCGGCTCCGGTGTTCTTCAGGCCGTTGGTGGTGGAAGCTGTGTGGGTCCCGGCTCTCCGATCGCCAGAGGTCTCCTATCTTCGAGCCTGCCCGCACGTCACCTTGTGTACAATTGGCATTATCTGTATCTGTATTGAGTTGTGCGATTCACAACATTAAATTGTTACTCTTTGTCTTATCCATTGTCCGTTCATTTGCGCCCCCTGTTGCGGGTCCGTGTTACGACCCTTTCCCAACAGGATTTCTCGGCCATTCGTCATGGATCCCGAGGGGCGTCAACCACAGCTTGAACAGCCAATGGGAGAACAAGGAGCGCAGGCGTCAGCAGGAGGCGTGGTAAGTGATCTGCAGCAAATCCTTACCGCTTTCACCGCTCAGTTAAATCTGGTAACCGAGCAGAATGCAGTCCTCAATCGGAGGGTGGAGGCTCTCACCGCCAGAGTGGAAGCGCGCGACTCGAGCGCTGCTGCAGTGACTCCTCCTGCTGGCTCTGGTTCCACTGGCCGTTCAACAAACCCCCCCACCGTCCCCTGAAGCTTACATAACTTTGTAACTTGTGTGTGGGTTTTTACAAATAAATGTTTATTTGCAAAACTCAAAATTCTGTTTGTGAAGGGTGATTCAGCATTGGTGGATCACAGAACACACACATTCATCACTTTGCTCAGTTACGCAATACTGAGACATTCTCAGCGCAAAACTGCAGTTGAGATCCACAAATATGTCAGTCGCTATTCACATTATTGGCAGAATTATTGGGGGGGCTGAGGGGGGCTTGGCTCATTATTGGGGGAGCTTAAGCCCCCCCTTGGTGCTGCCACTGCTAAAGCTGTTTGCAGTTTCTTTTTTTTTTTTTTTTTTTTTAAGCATAGGCTCTGTGTTCAATGACGATTGTGATCCTTGGATATTGTCTAGGTGGGCATCACAGTGTGTTCCTCTACCACAGAGATTCTTAAATACAGTCCTCAAGTAGGGATGGGTATTGTTAAGATTTTATCAATATCGATACCATTTTCGATTCTGCTTATTGATCCATTTCCTTATCAATTCCCTTATCGATACCTCCTATGAATTTTCTGTGTACTAAAAGTAGGCTTTACAGGTTTTCTATGTCAACAACATTTTATTGAGTCTTAAAGTAAATAAATATGGTGGACCCTTGATCTCTGGACAGAAATAGAAATAAACAAAAGCTGTAGTTTTTGTCAAAAGCATTTCCTTTCAGACATTATTGGCATGAATGTCACTCCATACCTTTGAGCTGAACTGAGACGTCTGCTGGAGTCTGCAGGTCTGCAGCCATACAGTCTTGGGCTGCTGCAGCGGAGGACGTCTCATTTTGGTCAATTGCAGTTAATTGTTTGTATTACAACGTTTGGAAAGAGGTGTCATTTGACTTAAACGGCGATTTGCTTTGAAGTTATTAATTCTGAGCGGCACAGGGTTTGGAGCAGCAGAATGGAGGACAATTCTTGTTTCTTTCTTGCAACAAGACAGGAATTAGTCACTTTAATCCACAAAAAAGTGACTCATGATTGACTTATTTTAATGACTTTGAAATGGGATAAGAAATGGAGTTGGCGCTTCAGAAGAGGAGCGAAGCAAAGAGCCAACAAAGCAGTGGATCAGAGCACTGCTTCGTTGGTTCAAGGCTCAAAGCAGAGCTGCACTGTAGAAAGTTTATTATAGACCCGCTGCAAGGTCTGTAATCAACATAAAAAATGATCATTTTTCCAACAAATGCCCTCAAAAACAACGGCGACTCTGAAGGACCGATAAGGGAATTGTTAAGCAAAAAGGCTATTGATAGCGGTGGATCGAATCACTTCTTATCGATACCTGAAAAGAACCGGTTCTCGATGCCCAAGCCAACACATGACCCACAGATGTGCTATCTCTTCTTGCTCTGCTACAAGTGGTTTAGCTCTTTCAGCTGTCTGATAGTACTTGATTTACTGCACACCTGAATGGGTTGATTAGCTTGTGGTAGAGTAGTGATAGATGGAAAATGTACCGGTTAGATCAGGGGTGCCCAACCTTTTTTGAACCGAGATCTACTTTTAAAGTTGACAGTGTATCGAGATCTACCGAGCCATATGGAACATCACAGCGCAGCCGCAACATATTGTGTACCAATATAATGACACAATTTTCTGGCAGGTTTTAACAATAATAATGCATCATTGAACTAATTGTACACAGTGGAAAAGAATAAGCACAAGTAGGCCTAGGACTGGCCTCAAGTTGGAAAACTTGTTCCCCTACCTTAGTGGGACTTCTGGCCCAGAGAGGAGGAAGCTGATCTCTCATAGTCCAGACAGTAGGAGCTGAGTGCAGCCGTAAGCAGGCACTCAGACACTCTCTGTCTGCATTAGATTCCAGATTTGGACATTCATGTCAGGTGTTGCTCTGGATTTTATCTCATTGTCATTTTTCAGTGTGAGGATCCAGGTTGAAGAGTGATGCCACTTTGGACGTTATACAATCCACATCTATATTTTCCCCAAATGGAAAACAGAGAAAACTGACAACAGGCTCTTTGGATGCAAAGTCAGTGAAGCACCTGTCAAATTCTGACAATATGCTCTGCACGTGATCATCATAACGTGGACTCTTAGAATCCACGTTCTTTGTCCTGATACTGAAGTTCTGAGCGGACTCTATCTTTCTAACTTGACTCGGTGATGCAGCATTTGGAGCAGTGGAATGGAGGATGATTCTCATTTCTATCTCACAAGACAGAAGTCCCAGTTAGTCACTTTAATCCGCACAAAAGTGACTCACGATTGACATATTTTACTGGCTTTGAGAGGGGTTAAGAAGCGGAGCTGCTGCGTCTGAAGAGGAGCAAAGCAAAGATCCAACGAAGCAGCGGATCGAAGCACTGCTGACTCGTCGACTACTAAATTCGTTGTCGATGGTTTCAATGGTCAACGTAGTCATGACTAGTTGACTAGTCATGGCAGCCCTAGTGGAGACTAACTGCCAGGGGCGCAAGCAACAGTGATATCAGTCAGTGCTACTGTTTTAAGCCTGGCTGTGCCCACGAAGAACATCTTTGAAGGCGTGGTTTGTTTTTCTTTTTTTTCCTGTGTTTCGGAGACCAGGAACATGGATGGATCTGCTTGCAGCTTTTAATTTTAAATAAACACAAGAATAAAAATGGTATTAATAGGAAAATATTTACGGAAAATTCACACTGTGTTTGATCACAGTGTGCTATCATCGGCTAACCTCAGCCCGCTTCTCGCCCCCCCTACAGATTTCCACTTCTCTTAATGACAATACTTAATTTTTTATTTTTTTTAATCCAGCGAATGCAATGCTCTTCCGCAGGATATAAGTACTATTTGTGTTAACATTTTCTTATTATTACCATTTGTGGATCTGGTTACACATTTGTGGATCTGGTAACATGCACACATATTTTTTTTTTTTTTTTACACATTTGTGGATCTGGTTACACATTTGTGGATTGAAATACACATTTGCAAATGCCTTTGCTATAATAATGGCCCCATAGAGATTTCCTTACCTCTTTATCATTTCAGGACCATGGAGAGCAGCTCACAGCAGCTTACAGTGACATTGTCATCAAGGAGCAAGTGTCGCTATCAAATGGCTTCCGATAACTACAACCCCTGGCAATAATTATGGAATCACTGGCCTCGGAGGATGTTCATTCAGATGTTTAATTTTGTAGAAAAAAAGCAGATCACAGACATGACACAAAACTAAAGTAATTTCAAATGGCAACTTTCTGGCTTTAAGAAACACTATAAGAAATCAGGAAAAGTAATTGTAGCAGTCAGTAACGGTTACTTTTTTAGACCAAGCAGAGGGAAAAAATATGGACTCAGTCAATTCTGAGGAATAAATTATGGAATCACCCTGTAAATTTTCATCCCCAAAACTAACACCTGCATCAAATCAGATCTGCCCGTTAGTCTGCATCTAAAAAGGAGTGATCACACCTTGGAGAGCTGTTGCACCAAGTGGACTGACATGAATCATGGCTCCAACACGAGAGATGTCAATTGAAACAAAGGAGAGGATTATCAAACTCTTAAAAGAGTAAATCATCACGCAATGTTGCAGAAGATGTTGGTTGTTCACAGTCAGCTGTGTCTAAACTCTGGACCAAATACAAACAACATGGGAAGGTTGTTAAAGGCAAACATACTGGTAGACCAAGGAAGACATCAAAGCGTCAAGACAGAATGTCTCAAAAATCGAAAATACACAACAAAACAAATGAGGAACGAATGGGAGGAAACTGGAGTCAAAGTCTGTGACCGAACTGCAAGAAACCGCCTAAAGGAAATGGGATTTACATACAGAAAAGCTAAACGAAAGCCATCATTAACACCTAAACAGAAAAAAACAAGGTTACAATGGGCTAAGGAAAAGCAATCGTGGACTGTGGATGACTGGATGAAAGTCATATTCAGTGATGAATCTCGAATCTGCATTGGGGAAGGTGATGATGCTGGAACTTTTGTTTGGTGCCGTTCCAATGAGATTTATAAAGATGACTGCCTGAAGAGAACATGTAAATTTCCACAGTCACTGATGATATGGGGCTGCATGTCAGGTAAAGGCACGGGGGAGATGGCTGTCATTACATCATCAATAAATGCACAAGTTTACGTTGATATTTTGGACACTTTTCTTATCCCATCAATTGAAAGGATGTTTTGGGATGATGAAATCATTTTTCAAGATGATAATGCATCTTGCCATAGAGCAAAAACTGTGAAAACATTCCTTGCAAAAAGACACATAGGGTCAATGTCATGGCCCGCAAATAGTCCGGATCTTAATCCAATTGAAAATCTTTGCTGGAAGTTGAAGAAAAATGGTCCATGACAAGCTCCAACCTGCACGCTGATCTGGCAACAGCAATCAGAGAAAGTTGGAGCCAGATTGATGAAGAGTACTGTTTTGTCACTCATTAAGTCCGTGCCTCAGAGACTGCAAGCTGTTATAAAACCCAGAGGTGGTGCAACAAAATACTAGTGATGTGTTGGAGCATTCTTTTGTTTTCATGATTCCATCATTTTTTCCTCAGAATTGACTGATTCCATATTTTTTTCCCTCTGCTTGGTCTAAAAAAGTAACCGTTACTGACTGCCACAATTTTTTTTTTTCCTGATTTCTTATAGTGTTTCTTAAAGCCAGAAAGTTGCCATTTGAAATGACTTTAGTTTGGTCATGTCCTGTGATCTGCTTTTTTTCTACAAAATTAAACAACTGAATGAACATCCTCCGAGGGCGGTGATTCCATAATTTTTGCCAGGGGTTGTATGCTGATTAATAGTTTAAAACACCCACCAAACACGAATCGTTCGTGCATGTTTCAAAACCCACAGTTATGAAACTATTTAAAAGCCCATGGGGATACAGTGATCCTGTATTATATAATAATATAAAATATTTCCTGCCACCATGACCAGCTTACCATACATGCAGTTTGTATGATTGAATTTATCACAACAAAAGTTGCCTCAAGGCACTTCATACAAGTAAAGTCTTACCTTACCAACCCACAGAGCAAGCACACAGGCGACAGTGATAAGGAAAAACTCCCTCTGATGATTTGAAGGAGAAACCTCAAGCAGACCAGACTCAAAGGGGTGACCCTTTGCTTGGCAATGCTGCGACACAATTGACAATACAATACAGGAAATTTTGGGAGTACATGCTGGTGCACATCACTGGATGGGAGCTGCACCTTTAACAGAACAAAAAAAAAAAAACCAGAATCAGGTGGCAGAAAGAACAACCAATACAGTATAATTTGTCAGCATTAAGAAAACAGAGGAAATTCTATGGTGATCGCCAGTCACTAACCCTAAGCTTCACTAACAGCCCAGACTTTAGATAAAGTTCAGGCCGTGGCCCATTCTGTTTACTAATAAAATGAATTTAAAAGGGTAGAAAACATAGTAACATACTATGCCAATATGCTAGCCATATGAAAGGGAAAATATGTGCGTCTTAAGTTTGGACTTGAAAGTCTCTATAGAATCTGACTGTTTTATTCCACAAAGCAAGTGCACAATAAGAAAGCTCTGTGACCCGCAGACTTTTTATTCACCCTAGGGATAAAAAGTAGTCCTGCACCCTGAGAACGCAAAGCTCGAGCCAGTAAGTAGGGTTTAATTAGGTCAGATAAGTAGGGAAAGGCCACTCCGTGAACAGTTTTATAGGCTAATAACAGAACCTTAAAATCTGATCTCACAGGGACAAGAAACCAGTGAAGTGATGCCAAAATGGGTGTAATGTAGTCAAACCTTCTGCTTCCGGTCAAGAGTCTGACAGCAGCATTCGGAACCAATTGGAGACCCCTAATGCTGGACTGCGGTAAAACAGAAAAAAGAGCATTGCCGTAGTCCAATCTAGAAGAGAAAAACACATGAATCAAGGTTTCAGTATCAGCCATAGATAGGATGGGATGAATCTTCACTATGTTTCACAGGTCGGAGAAAGCAGTCCTTGTAATCTCTAATGTAGAGGTCAAAGGGCAATGTAGGATCAAAAATGACCCCAAGGTTCCTCATTTTGTCAACGTGATGTATGACACACAAGCCTTGGCTAAGCGTTAGCTGGTCAAGTTGATGCCGATGTCTCACTGGACCAAGAACCATTGTTTCAGTCTTGTTTAAAAGTTTAAAAGAGTTTAAAAGTAGGAAATTGCTAGACATCCAGCTTTTCACTAATGCAAGACCATCTTCTAAGGATTTTATGTGGATGAGATTACCAGCAGTTATCGGCATATATCACTGAGTATCATCAGCATAGCAATGAAAGGTAATCCCAAAACGCCACAATATGTTCCTAAGGGGTGCTATATAAAGGGAGAAAAGCAGGGGGCCTACAACAGACCCTTGTGGAACCCCACATTTCATGTGACTAATGTAAGAGGTAGTGTTATTGTACAAAACACAGTCAGAATGACTGGTCAGGTCTGATGTCAACCATGCAAGGTTTCACAGTAATCCTAAAATGACTCTCCAGCCTATGAAGTAGAATATGGTGATCCATGGTATCGAACGCGCCACTATGATCTATACACTAAGCCAGTGTTTGGCAATTGGCCATGAACACTGCCAGCTACTGGATGGCAGTGTTCATGGCAGTGTGAATAGCAACACACATTTGCTAAAAGTGCTGAATCACTTAACGACCAGAATTCTCAGTTTTCAAATTGCCTTTTTTTTACAAATAAAAAAAAAAAGACATATTTACAAATACAGATTTATATATAAAAACCAACACACACGTTCCAGTAACTTTTTTTTATACATATACAGACCAACCACTGATGACATGAAACTAATTTTCCCATAATGCTTTTCGGCATGTGTGTCTGTAAAGTGCATACTTTGTTTAAAATTTTAACCATAAGTCAAAACTGTCTTGCTGTCCATTACTCCTGTGATATGTCTGCAAGTCTGTATGGTGTGAAAATAAATTATCTTTTTTTTTCTTCTCTTCTTTGGTCTCTGGTAGCCAGCTCTTCTCTTCTGTCAGAGGATTGACCTCTACCCCTCATAGCTACCTGTCTGCTACAAAACATGTCACAGGCAGGCACTAAAATATATGATTTCAGACTTTACAAATGTGTTTAACTGTTAAGCTTTATTCAGTGTGCCCGCAAAAATGTTAGTGATCTAAAAGTTATCTGAACTAAATTTAACGGAGGTTAATTGGTACACTGATGGTTTTCAAAGTTAGCTGAAAAGCTAATCAGCTAACAAAAAGTTAACTAAATAGTACTACTAACTAATTAGCGTTTAGTAGAACTGTGCCCACCACTGCTCAGTGGGTTTGACAGTTGGACTGTTTGGATTCAGGTGTTGCTCTAGACAAGCATATATAAGATGCCTGGAAGTAGGTTTTTGTTTGAGACATTCCACGCGAGTTGTAGGTAGCAAACACCTTAGTGCTGGATATTGCTGGAACAGCCAGCATGCCATCCAATGTAGTAATGGGTATTAAGTTTGCAAAGCATATCCCTCTATGATTTTTATGAACATGTCTGCGGAAACAGGCCACAGTCTCAACTGGACATATTTCCCTCCCTGCCACATAAAGTGCACTGTCACTATAGTGGATTTTAGGCACTAATTTCGCTGCTAAGATAATGGACTCCACATCCACATTTGTCATAAGCCTTGCAGGGTCTCTATGACCTGCTCCGTGGCCTGTTGTAAAGTCCTAATGTTACCCTCCCTGTGGAGCTCTGTCTTTGATCGCAAACAAGATGGCGGCGCCTTCCACAGTAGGGTGAATGCCATCCGGCATCAGCGACCCATGGCGAAGTGAAGGCCAGTTAACAATAAAATAAAGCCTTGCTGTCTACAAAATTGCACCAGCCACCTATTTAATGATGTCAGCCTGCTAAATGCCTCATCATTACCTCAGGAGGGGAAGGGACCAGAGACTATTAATTGATGCCGACACATCTTACTGGCAAGGTCACAAGTCCTCTCTATGTATTTTTTTGTGACCCCAGAGTGCTTCATTCTGTCATCATTGGCACCAACGTGAATAACTACGTAGCTGTATCTAGTGTCATGTTGATTGATAAATATCTTATTGCAATACACTGCTCACTACTTGCTCAGTACTTTGCTGATGCACCTTTTTTTAATATTTTGACACTTTTGATTTGGGTATGTGAGGAAAATCATGCCAAATGCTTGTTTTCACTTTCACATCTGTCAGTATATGTCAGTATTTTAACTATAACCTAGGTCTGTCATATTGCATCATGCATGTTTAGGTTGGATTTTTTTTTTTTTTCAGTAAAAACCTGATCAAACGCTTCTTGCTTGTCTAAAAAAAATCATTGAGCTCATCAGCTAGCAAAGTAGCCACTGCTATTGTGCATGCAGAAGCCAAAGTGGCAAGGACTAAGAAATTACATATACGTAAGTATTCACACCCTTTGCTCAATACTTTGTTGATGCACCCTTTGGCAGCGATTACAGCCTTAAGTCACCTTGAGTATGATGCCACAAGCTTAGTGCACCTACCTTTGGGCAGTTTTGCCCATTCCTCTTTGCAGCACCTCTCACGCTCCATCAGGTTGGATGGGGAGTGTCAGTACATAGCCATTTTCAGATCTCTCCAGAGATGTTCAACCAGATTCAGATCTGGGCTCTGGCTGGGCCACTCAAGGACATTCACAGAGTTGCCCTGAAGCCACTCCTTTGATATCTTGGCTGTGTGTTTAGGGTCATTGTCCTTCTGAACGATGAACCGTTGCCCCAGTCTAAGGGCAAGAGCGCTCTGGAGCAGGTTTTCATCCTGGATGTCTCTGTACATTGCTGCATTCATCTTTTCCTCAATCCTGACTAGTCTCCCAGTTCCTGCCATTGAAAAACATCCCCACAGCATGATGTCACCAACACCATACTTCACTGTAGGGATGGTGCCTGGTTTCCGCCAAACATGACACTTGTCTTACACGCCAAAGACCTCAATCGTTGTCTCATCAAACCAGAGAATTTTGTTTCTGAGAGTCCTTCAGCTGCCTTTTGCCAAACTCCAGATGGGCTGCCATGTGCCATTTACAGAGGAGTGGCTTATGTCTGGCCACTCTACCATACAGGGCTGACTGGTGGCATGTTGCAGAGATGGTTGTCCTTCTGGAAAGTTCTCCTCTCTCCACAGAGAATACTGGATCTCTGACAGAGTAATTATTGGGTTCTTGGTCACCTCCCTGACTAAGGCCCTTCTCTCCCAATCGCTCAGTTTACATGGGCTGCCAGCTCTAGGAGGAGTCCTGGTGGATCTGAGTTTCTTCCATTTAGGGATGATGGATGCCATTGTGCTCATTGGGACCTTCAAAGGTGCAGAATTGTTTCTGTAGGCTTTCCCAGATTTGTGCTTCAACACAATTCTGTCTCAGAGGTCGACAGACAATTCCTTTCACTTCATGCTTGGTTTCTGCTCTGGCATGCACTGTCAACTGTGGGACTTTATATGTAGACAGGTGTGTGGTTTCCCAAATCATGTCCAATCAAGTGAATTTACCCCAAGTGGGCTGCAATTAAGCTGTAGAAACATCTGAAGTATGATCAGTGGAAACAGGAGGCACCAGAGCTCACTTTTGTGCTTTGTGGCAAAGGCTGTGAATACTTAATTACATGTGATTTCTTAGTTTTATTTTTAATAAATTTGCAAAAAAATAAAAAGAACTAAACATTTTTCACATTGTCATTATGGGGTATTGTGCATAGAATATTGAGGGGAAAAAAAATGAATAAATTTTGGAATAAGGCTGTAACATAAAATGTGGAAAAAGTGAAGCGTTGTGAATACTTTCTGGATGCACTGTGAATTATTCTGGTGGGACAAAGTTTATATGACTTAATATGGGGAGGTGGGATGAAGTAATTTTGACCGGAAATACTCAGTAATTTCCCGCATCGGATAATGTGCCATGTACTGTTCACATCCATGCAGTCTGTGCCTTTTAGCTGTTATAAGACAATCCGTAAATTACTTCAGATTACATCAGGTTATATTAATTCTGTATGATCACAAGAATCTCTGTAAAAGGAGTTTTCCACGGTTTATGACAGGCATGTAGAAGAAAAGCAATCCATAGATGACAGGTGGACAGAACAAGGCGCACATTCATCCATCATTTCAGTTAATGGAGCTGTCATCTTCTTTCCTTGTGTCCTCTTTCTCACAAACAGTCATGCACAGTACTTATCTCCACACTTCCAAATAATCCCGCTACATTGTCACACACTGTGAAATTTACTTGATGCTGACATGTTGTATGACTGTGTTCATTATTCATCCACCCCATAAAATGTGGTAATGGGTTCGAGACCTTAGAGCTCACTCATAAATTTTCTGACGTTGACGACACCCCACAGGCCTGACTTCAACTGGTTCACAGTGTGGGCAAATGTGTCTACATCTATGAAATGAGATGGCAATTATCTGCAGCCACTGCCAACCTATGTGAGAATGAGCAACACCAGTAGGTTTTTGGACTGGGTTGCATAGTGGGTGCCTCCCCACTATGCAAAACATGTTGCAGTCCGATATGGTCACTCATAGATGACAGTACTGCACCCTCACCTACACGCAACCAGCTGGTCGTCGCACCTCTTGCCAGTTGGTTGCCAGCAGCAAGACAATTTATTATAATCATCAAGCAACCATAATTTTTTGTTTTTTATAGTTGCAGGGACGTTGCCATCCTACTGTTAACTCGCATGCGGACTGGGGCTTACAAAATACAAACAGTTCAGGACTCTGTGGAAAATGTGTCTGGAATCAGAGGTTTTTCAGAAACTGAGTGACTGTGAAAGAAGAAGATTTGTGAGATTACCTAGATTTACAGAATTTGACAGTATCTCACTAGGCATGCTGACAAAACTCGTAATGTCAACAAAAAGCACAACCTGTTTATTTGATCCTATACCAACAAAACTGTTTAAGGACCTGTGGCCCACTCTTGGGTCGACTGTGCTGGAAATTATTCATCTTTCTTTAACTTCTGGATCTGTTCCTAAATGTTTCAAATCTGCAGTGATTAAACCATTAACCATTACTTAAGGAACTTAATCTTGACCCCTAGTGTATTGACAAAACTATCGGCCGATATCAAATCTATCATTTTTCTCTAAAACTCTGGAAAAAGTGGTGTCACGGCAGCTCGTAGACTATCTTACTGAGAATAATCTCTTCTGCTTTTAGAAAATATCATTCCACAGAGACAGCTCTCACTAAAGTGGTGAATGATCTTCTGCTTACAATGGATTCGGACACCACTACGGTTCTGTTGCTGTTAGATCTCAGTGCTGCATTTGATACAGTGGATCATCATATTTTACTTGATAGGCTGGAAAATCATTTTGGGATTACTGAGAGTGCCCTTGCATGGCTGACGTCATACTTGACCACTCGTTCTCACTGTGTTTTGTACAGTAACACTGCCTTCTAACCTTAGTGACATGAAATTTGGGGTTCCACAGGGGTCTGTCTTAGGCCTCCTGCTTTTCTCTCTTTATATATCACCCCTTGGGCACATATTGCAGTGTTTTGGGATTACCTTTCACCTTGCTTGCCTCTACTGGTGGTTGGCTCTCACTGCGGTATTGTATCACTTCCTGTTCCGGAGCACAGCGGTGTTTTTCTGTATCTGTTAGCTGTTTAATCTGCGCAGTTAGATTGATCTAGTTATCTAGATTACGATTTGTTTCCCAGTGTAATCTTTACGTGCCTTAACTAAAGCACTCCTTCTGCTGAATCACCTCTAAATTATTTACACATTATTCACTTTGCGTGTTTTTAGGAATCCGCTAGCTTAGCGTAGCTACTAGCTCTTAGCCGATTTAGCATGGCGGCTTCTCCTGTCTCTCCCGCACTTTTCTGCTCTGGTGTGATGAATGTTTAGTTATTCCTCGGCCTCCTTTAGCAGTAATGGTACTTGCAATAAGTGTAGCTTATTCGTAGCTTTGGAGGCCAGGCTGGGCGAATTGGAGACTCGGCTCCGCACCGTGGAAAATTCTACAGCTAGCCAGGCCCCTGTAGTCGGTGCGGACCAAGGTAGCTTAGCCGCCGTTAGTTCCCCCCTGGTCGAGTCCCGAGCAGCCGGGAAAGCAGGCCGACTGGGTGACTGTGAGGAGGAAGCGTAGCCCTAAACAGAAGCCCCGTGTACACCGCCAACCCGTTCACATCTCTAACCGTTTTTCCCCACTCGACGACACACCCGCCGAGGATCAAACTCTGGTTCTTGGCGAGAAATGTGAAGTTAGCGGCACCAGCACCATAGTCAATTGTCTTCCGGGGGCAGAGCAGGCGACATTGAAAGGAAATTTGAAACTGCTGGCTAAGGCTAAGCGTAAATTTGGTAAGATTGTAATTCACGTCGGGCAGTAATGACACCCGGTTACGCCACATCGGAGGTCACTAAAATTAACATTAAATCGGTGTGTACCTTTGCAAAAACAATGTCGGACTCTGTAGTTTCTCTGGGCCCCTCCCCAATCGGAACGGGAGTGACATGTTTAGCGCATGTTCTCCTTGAATTGCTGGCTGTCTGAGTGGTGTCCAAAAAATGAGGTGGGCTTCATAGATAATTGGCAAAGCTTCTGGGGAAAACCTGGTCTTGTTAGGAAAGACGGCATCCATCCCACTTGGATGGAGCAGCTCTCATTTCTAGAAATCTGGCCAATTTTCTTAAATCCTCCAAACCGTGACTATCCAGGGGTTGGGACCAGGAAGCAGAGTTGTAGTCTTACACACCTCTCTGCAGCTTCTCTCCCCCTGCCATCTCCCCTCATTACCCCATCCCCGTAGAGACGGTGCCTGCTCCCAGACTACCAATAACCAGCAAAAATCTATTTAAGCATAAAAATTCAAAAAGAAAAAAATAATATAGCACCTTCAACTGCACCACAGACTAAAACAGTTAAATGTGGTCTGTTAAACATTAGGTCTCTCTCTTCTAAGTCCCTGTTAGTAAATGATATAGTAATTGATCAACATATTGATTTATTTTGCCTTACAGAAACCTGGTTACAGCAGGATGAATATGTTAGTTTAAATGAGTCAACACCCCCCGAGTCACACTAACTGTCAGAATGCTCGTAGCACGGGCCGGGGCGGAGGATTAGCAGCAATCTTCCATTCCAGCTTATTAATTAATCAAAAACCCAGACAGAGCTTTAATTCATTTGAAAGCTTGTCTCTTAGTCTTGTCCATCCAAATTGGAAGTCCCAAAAACAGTTTTATTTGTTATTATCTATCGTCCACCTGGTCGTTACTGTGAGTTTCTCTGTGAATTTTCAGACCTTTTGTTTGACTTAGTGCTTAGCTCAGATAAGATAATTATAGTGGGCGATTTTAACATCCACACAGATGCTGAGAATGACAGCCTCAACACTGCATTTAATCTATTATTAGACTCTATTGGCTTTGCTCAAAAGTAAATGAGTCCACCCACCACCTTTAATCATATCTTAGATCTTGTTCTGACTTATGGTATGGAAATAGAAGACTTAACAGTATTCCCTGAAAACTCCCTTCTGTCTGATCATTTCTTAATAACATTTACATTTACTCTGATGGACTACCCAGCAGTGGGGAATAAGTTTCATTACACTAGAAGTCTTTCAGAAAGCGCTGTAACTAGGTTTAAGGATATGATTCCTTCTTTATGTTCTCTAATGCCATATACCAACACAGTGCAGAGTAGCTACCTAAACTCTGTAAGGGAGATAGAGTATCTCGTCAATAGTTTTACATCCTCATTGAAGACAACTTTGGATGCTGTAGCTCCTCTGAAAAAGAGAGCTTTAAATCAGAAGTGTCTGACTCCGTGGTATAACTCACAACTTGTAGCTTAAAGCAGATAACCCGTAAGTTGGAGAGGAAATGGCGTCTCACTAATTTAGAAGATCTTCACTTAGCCTGGAAAAAGAGTCTGTTGCTCTATAAAAAAGCCCTCCGTAAAGCTAGGACATCTTTCTACTCATCACTAATTGAAGAAAATAAGAACAACCCCAGGTTTCTTTTCAGCACTGTAGCCAGGCTGACAAAGAGTCAGAGCTCTATTGAGCTGAGTATTCCATTAACTTTAACTAGTAATGACTTTATGACTTTCTTTGCTACAAAATTTTAACTATTAGAGAAAAATTACTCATAACCATCCCAAAGACGTATCGTATCTTTGGCTGCTTTTCAGTGATGCCGGTATTTGGTTAGACTCTTTCTCTCCGATGTTCTGTCGGAGTTATTTTCATTAGTTACTTCATCCAAACCATCAACATGTTTATTAGACCCCATTCCTACCAGGCCTGCTCAAGGAAGCCCTACCATTATTTAATGCTTCGATCTTAAATATGCATCAATCTATCTTGTTAGTTGGCTATGTACCACAGGCTTTTAAGGGGCAGTAATTAAACCATTACTTAAAAAGCCATCACTTGACCCAGCTATCTTAGCTAATTATAGGCCAATCTCCAACCTTCCTTTTCTCTCAAAAATTCTTGAAAAGGTAGTTGTAAAACAGCTAACTGATCATCTGCAGAGAAATGGTCTATTTGAAGAGTTTCAGTCAGGTTTTAGAATTCATCATAGTACAGAAACAGCATTAGTGAAGGTTACAAATGATCTTCTTATGGCCTCGGACAGTGGACTCATCTCTGTGCTTGTTCTGTTAGACCTCAGTGCTGCTTTTGATACTGTTGACCATAAAATTTTATTACAGAGATTAGAGCATGCCATAGGTATTAAAGGCACTGCGCTGCGGTGGTTTGAATCATATTTGTCTAATAGATTACATTTGTCATGTAAATGGGGAATCTTCTTCACAGACTAAAGTTAATTATGGAGTTCCACAAGGTTCTGTGCTAGGACCAATTTTATTCACTTTATACATGCTTCCCTTAGGCAGTATTATTAGACGGTATTGCTTAAATTTTCATTGTTACGCAGATGATACCCAGCTTTATCTATCCATGAAGCCAGAGGACAACACACCAATTAGCTAAACTGCAGGATTGTCTTACAGACATAAAGACAATGGATGACCTCTAATTTCCTGCTTTTAACTCAGATAAAACTGAAGTTATTGTACTTGGCCCCACAAATCTTAGAAACATGGTGTCTAACCAGATCCTTACTCTGGATGGCATTACCCTGACCTCTAGTAATACTGTGAGAAATCTTGGAGTCATTTTTGATCAGGATATGTCATTCAAAGCGCATATTAAACAAATATGTAGGACTGCTTTTTTTGCATTTACGCAATATCTCTAAAATCAGAAAGGTCTTGTCTCAGAGTGATGCTGAAAAACTAATTCATGCATTTATTTCCTCTAGGCTGGACTATTGTAATTCATTATTATCAGGTTGTCCTAAAAGTTCCCTAAAAGCCTTCAGTTAATTCAAATGCTGCAGCTAGAGTACTGACGGGGACTAGAAGGAGAGAGCATATCTCACCCATATTGGCCTCTCTTCATTGGCTTCCTGTTAATTCTAGAATAGAATTTAAAATTCTTCTTCTTACTTATAAGGTTTTGAATAATCAGGTCCCATCTTATCTTAGGGACCTCGTAGTACCATATCACCCCAATAGAGCGCTTCGCTCTCAGACTGCAGGCTTACTTGTAGTTCCTAGGGTTTGTAAGAGTAGAATGGGAGGCAGAGCCTTTAGCTTTCAGGCTCCTCTCCTGTGGAACCAGCTCCCAATTCAGATCAGGGAGACAGACACCCTCTCTACTTTTAAGATTAGGCTTAAACTTTCCTTTTGCTAAAGCTTATAGTTAGGGCTGCATCAGGTGACCCTGAACCATCCCTTAGTTATGCTTGCTATAGACGTAGACTGCTGGGGGGTTCCCATGATGCACTGTTTCTTTCTCTTTTTGCTCTGTATGCACCACTCTGCATTTAATCATTAGTGATCGATCTCTGCTCCCCTCCACAGCATGTCTTTTTCCTGGTTCTCTCCCTCAGCCCCAACCAGTCCCAGCAGAAGACTGCCCTCCCTGAGCCTGGTTCTGCTGGAGGTTCTTCCTGTTAAAAGGGAGTTTTTCCTTCCCACTGTAGCCAAGTGCCTTGCTCACAGGGGGTCGTTTTGACCGTTGGGGTTTACATAATTATTGTATGGCCTTGCCTTACAATATAAAGCGCCTTGGGGCAACTGTTTGTTGTGATTTGGCGCTATATAAAAAAAATTGATTGATTGATTGATTGCTATGCAGATGATACTCAGTTATACATGCCGATAACTGCTGGTAATCTCATTCACATAAAATCCTTAGAAGATTGCCTTGCAGCAGTGAGAAGCTGGATGTCTAGAAACTTCCTACTTTTTAAATTGCTGATAAGACTGAAATGATGGTTCTTGGTCCAGTGAGACATCGGCATCATTTGACCAGTTAACACTCAGCCTCGACTCGTGTGTCATACATCACACTAACAAAGGGAGGAACCTTGGGGTAATTTTTGATCCTTCGTTGTCCTTTGGCCCCACATTAGAAATATTACTAGGACTGCTTTCTTCCACCTGCGTATATAGCGAAGATTCATCCCAATCCTGTCTATGGCTGATGCTGAGACCCTGATCCATGCATTTATCTCTTCTAGATTGGACTACTGCAATGTTCTATTTTCTGGTTTACCGCAGTCTAGCATAGGGGTCTCCAATTGGTTCAAAATGCTGCAGCCAGACTTTTGACACGAAGCAGAAAATTTGGACCACATTACACCCATTTTGGCATCCCTTCACTGGCTTCCTGTTCCAGTGAGATCAGATTTTAAGGTTCTGCTACTAACCTATAAAATTATCATGGACTGGCACCCTCCTACCTAGCTGACCTAATTAAACCTTACGTACCCGGCACCGGGCTTTACGTTCTCAGGGTGCGGGATTACTTTGTGTCCCTAAGGTGAATAAGAAGTCTGCAGGTCACAGAGCGTTCTCTTATCGTGCCCCTGTTCTGTGGAATGATCTCCCTGCGTCAATAAAACAGTCAGATTCTGTGGAGACTTTCAAGTCCAGACTTAAGACGCACTTATTTCCCTTTCATATGGCTAGCATACTGGTACAGTTTTGTTTACGCTTTTTACTCTTTTAATTCATTTTATTAGTAATTGGAGCGGGCCGGTGCCTCAACTTTACCTAAATTCTGGGTCTTTTAGTGAAGTTTAGGGCTAGTGACCGGCGATCACCTTAGTATTTTCTCTGTTTTTCTTGTTGTTTAATGCTGACAAATTATACAGTGTTCTTGTCTTTCTGATGCCTGATTCTGTTTTTTCTCTCTGTTTAAGGTGGCAGCTCCATCCAGAGAGGATGGTTAGTTGTGTCGTGTTGGCAATCCTCCTGTCCTGTGCGCCAATAGCATTTCCTTGTATATCATCCGTGAATTGTTCTGTGAATTGTTCTGTAATTTATGTTTTGTAGCATGGCCCAAGCAGAGGGTCACCCCTTGAGTCTGGTCTGCTTGAGGTTTCTTCCTCAGAGGGAGTTTTTCCTTACCACTGTTGCTCTGGGGGTTGGTAAGGTTAGACCTTACCTGTGTGAAGCACTTTGAGGCAACTCTGTTGTGATTTGGCGCTATATAAATGAAAATAAATTGAAATGAGGAAAGCCAATAATATAGGTATGACTCCTCTATTGGGGTTGTAGGCAATCTGTGGTTGAGATTGTAGAAAGCACAACTTTTGTCGATTGTCACGGCTTCATGAAGTGGAACATAGAAGGATTTCATGGGGGGGAGATCAAATCTTACTTTGAGTCTCCCAAGCACATACTGTCAAACAGTTGCAGAAATTTCACATCTTCTTAAGAAAATCCTTCTCTGTGCCACTTCAGCATGGCACTCTATAAGTACGGATACATGCAGAGGTGTCACTGTCCCAGTAGTTATGGCTCTAACTGATGGTAGTGGGGTGTTCAAGGATGTTGGGCCCTTTTCCACATGACACAACTGTTTGGAAATATAGGCTTTTTTCTTGCACATCACAGGTGGTGGCACCATTGTGGAACACTTGTTTTGTGTGCTGGAAAATGAAATGAGGACACCCACCAAAGTAAGCATTCTGAGTTCTTATTCAGGCCCATAAATTACTGATTTTATTTACTTTTCCCAGTAATGTTGCATGGAATGGACGTTTCACTGGGATAAAAAGAATCCCAGTGAAACGTCCATGGTCCAGTGTTGTCACATTAACAAGGAAAATTTGCCCTGATTCATGTCCACAACTGTTTTGTATTTCAGTGGTGTAGTCTACATTTTTGAAGTGGGTAGACTGTTTTTTTTCCCGTCATCAACCCTGTGCGTATGTGCCCCCTGTTATTAATGTCTTTAAGCCAGGGTTTTTAATACAGTCAGCATACGCAGGCTCAATCGTCAAGGTTTGACAAGGCCTTAAGCAGTCCTTGGACATATGTTCATATTACGTTCATATGCGAGGGGAGCAGCAGGAGAAATGGGGGAAGAGCAGGGAGGGAGTTGAGGTGCTCTGACAGCCTCGTGAGTGAAAGTGTCCCTCAGATGGCTGGTCCTGGCCCCGGAGACGCCGCAGTCTCCTCCCTGATGGTAGCAGGCTGAAGAGGCAATGTAATGGGTAGCTGGGATCTCCTGTGATGCGGATGGCCTTCCGGGTGAGGCAGGTGCTATATATGTCTTGGTGGGGGGGGTGACTGTGATCTTCTCAGCTGCTTTCACTATGCAGTGAAGAGTTTTGCAGCAGGATGCAGTGCAGGCCCCTCCCTGTATAAGGTGTATGTGATGGGGGGCGGGGCCCTAGCTCTTCTTAGTGTGCAGAGGAAGTGCAGGCGTTGGTGAGCTTTCTTGACCAGTGATTTAGTGTTGGTAGTGCAGGAGAAATCCTCTGTGACGTGCACACCTAGGAACTTGGTGCTACTCACCCTCTCTACAGCCAGCACCATTGATGGTCACAGGGGAGTGTTGGGTGTGTGCTCTCCTGAAGTTCACAACCAATCTCTTTTGTCTTCCCTACATTCAGGGAGAGGTTGTTGTGCTCACACCATGAGGTCAAGTGGTTCACCTCATTCCGGTAGTGGTCTCATCATTGCTGCTGATGAGACCCTCCATGGTTGTGTTGTCCGAAATTGATGAGGAGGTTGGTGTTGTGCAGCTGGTGGGTCAGCAGGGTGAAGATGAGGGGGCTCAGCACACATTCCTGAGGGGCCCCTGTGTTCAAGGTTATGACACTGGTTGTGTTGCTGCTGACCCGCACTGCCTGTGGTCTCCCTGTCAGGAAGTTCAGCAACCAGTTGCACAGTGCAGTGTTCTGTCCCAGCCAGTTCAGTCTGACGTTCAGCCTGTTGGGGATGATTTGTGTTGAATGCTGAGCTAAAGTCAATGAACAGCATTCTGACACATGAATGAATGAATGAATGAAAACTGTTTATTTCGAACATTTGATACAACAACAATTACAAGATAGATCAGTAAAGACAACAACAAAAAAGTTCCTACTGTGTACCCAACATGTCCGAAAAGGGGTAGGGTGAAGCATCAGCTTATTTATCCCTACCCCTTCCTCCCCACAACCAGTAATACCCTTTGCCACATATACACATAGATTCCTACACACCTAAACCGATATCAATATATATAATAACATATACATACACAATATATATACATACACACATCAACTACATACACATATATACACATATATATACACAACATAAATACACCTACACATACCTACTTACATACAAAATACTATATATTTACAAGCCGAAGCAAAAACAAAAACACCCTAACCCTCATTACCCTTCCTCCTCCCTATACCCAGAAAAAAACATATTTTGTAACCGCTGTTTGAACTGGTTCATGCTTGGACATTGCTTGAGCACCACTCCCATCTGTTCCACATCCTCACCCCACAGACAGAAATACAGAAACCTTTTAATGTTGTTCGTGCCCACTGATGCTTTAAATTAAATTCCCCCTCAGACTGTAATCCCCTGATCTGTTAAAAAACATATTTTTAATATTTGCGGAAGTAAATTGTTTATTGCTTTATACACAATTTGTACTGTTTGAAAATGAAACCAAGTCTGTGAATTTTAAGAATTTGGATGTAAAAATAGTGGATTTGTATGATCTCTATAGCCAGTATTATGAATAATTCTTATAGCTCTTTTCTGCATTACTGATAGTGATTGTGTTGTACCTTTATAAGTATTACCCCATACCTCTGCACAGTACTGTAAATATGGTAAAACCAGTGAGCAGTAAAGAATGCGGAGTGAGTTGTGGTCCAGAATATGTTTCGCTTTGTTTAGAACTGAAATGCTTCTTGACCGTTTACTTTGTATATGTTTTATATGAGTCTTCCAGTTTATCTTATCATCTATTATCACCCCCAGAAACTTATTTTCATGTACCCTTTCAATATCTACCCCCTCGACTTGTAACTGAACCTGTATGTCTGTATTACAATAGCCAAATAACATGTATTTTGTTTTACTTAAGTTTAATGATAATTTGTTTCTGTCAAACCATATTTTCAATTTTCCCATTTCTATACTGATCCTCCTCAGTAACTCCTGCAAATCCCCCCTGAACAAAAAATGCTTGTGTCATCTGCAAATAATACTAATTTTAATATTTTGGAAACATTGACAATATCATTTATATAAATTAGAAACAGTTTTGGACCCAATACTGACCCCTGTGGGACGCCACAAGCATTGTCCAAGCATGATGATGTATATTCCCCCAACTTCACAACCTGTTTTCTGTTACTTAAGTAGCTTCTCACCCAGTGCAACACCAACCCCCTAATCCCATACTGTTCACGTTTATTGATTAATATGTCATGATTAATTGTATCAAAAGCCTTTTTAAGGTCTATAAATATTCCAACTGAATGTAATTTGTGGTCTATGGCGTTTGTAATCTCCTCAACTGATTCTATTAATGCAAGTGATGTTGAACTATGTGCTCTGAATCCATATTGACTATCAGTAAGTAATTTATGTTTATTTATGAATTTGTCTAATCTATTATTGAATAACTTTTCTAATAATTTGGAAAATTGTGGAAGCAAAGAAACAGGTCTATAATTTGTGAAGTGGGGTCTATCCCCAGTCTTATACAGCGGCACAACCTTAGCTATTTTCATTTGATTGGGAAATTTACCGGTTTGAAATGATAAGTTACAGATGTATGTTAATGGTTCTACAATCCATTCAATGACTGTTTTACCACCACCATATCAATTTCATTTAAATCGGTAGATGTTTATATTTACAATTATTCACAATGTCTATAATTTCATTTCCATCCACTGCTGTGAGGAACATTGAACAGGGATTTATTTCTATAAGATTATTATCCCAATCCTCAGATTGGGAATTGGGAATTTTTTCTGCCAAGCTTGGTCCAATATTTACAAAAAAATTATTAAAACCGTTGACTACCTCATCCTTATTTTCCTTCTTGACATTATTATCAATGAAATACTGAGGGTAACTCTGTTTTTTATTACCATTTTTGATAATGCTATTTAATATATCCCATATTCCTTTAATATTGTTTTTGTTATTATATAATATGTTGCTATAATATTCCTTCCTACATACCCGTATAATATTAGTTAATCTATTTTTGTATTTCTTATATCTATTTTCTGCCTCTTTAGTCTTTAGTTTTATGAATTCTCTATACAGTGTATTTTTCTTATTACATGCATTCCGTAACCCTTTCGTCATCCATGGTCGAGCTTGGATTTTTTGTTTTCTGTAGTCTTGTTTAATTGGACAATTTTTATCATATAATGAGGTAAATATTGTAAAAAGTTTCATATGCACTATCAACATCACTTTCACTGTATACCTTTTCCCAGTTTTGCTCCTGTAAATCCTTCTTTAGTGTGTTCATGTTTTCCTCTGTCCGCACTCGCCTGTATTTTATTTTCTCCTCTGGCTGATTCCGCCGATGGTTTCTATTATAAACGATGAAAACTGGTAGAACGATCACTAATGTCATTGATTAATAATCCACTCACAGTGTTATTCTCAATATCATTGCTGAATATATTATCAATTAAGGTAGCACTATGGGATGTAATTCTGCTTGGCCTGGTGATTTTTGGATATAAACTCATACTGTACATTATACTGATAAATTCATCTGTTATTTTATGCTTATTTGGATTGAGCAGATCAATATTTAAGTCACCACAAATGAACACAGTTTTTTGATTAGTTTTTGAGAACATTTTTCCCATACAGTCAGTGAATGTTTCAATACTAGATCCTGGTGCTCTATATATACAGCTGACTAATACGTTTTTGCTTTTTTCTTCACATATTTCAATAGTTATACATTCTA